>NC_138548.1:344651667-345251667 GCF_964273705.1 Natrix helvetica
GACCACGAGGAGGGAAATCCACTCTATTCCTCCTGGATCACCTTTGTTTGCAATCAGATTCTCTCTCTGGGGTGAAAAGCCTTCCCTATGCTCTCTCCTGGATGCTGCAATTCCTGTATGCCCCTTGCCCATGAGTAATTCTGGCTCCAGGCTTATTTTTCTGAGTGGATGGCATAAAACTGCCCTGTAAATAAACCTGCCCCATCCTCTTGCAATGTCCCTTGCCTCTTCCGTATCACTGCACAAGGCTTTTTTAAAAATCTAGATTGCTTACTCAGGCATAACTATGTCCCTTGCATTCTTTTTTTTATTAACAGCCATTAAGAAAGGTTAGATCAGAACACCCGATAGTAACACAAAACAACATGGAAGGAAGCTGTGTTTTTTTTTTAAGTCCCCTGTAGTTCCTCTTCTCCTTTTTCATGCTCTTCCACCCTTTAACTTCCCTTGCACTGGCCATCAAGATGGGGGGGGGGGTGTCAAATCTTGTAAACAAACCTAATCTTTGACTTGCAAGGATGCCTGGATTCCTTGTGTAAGGAGCTCCCGTGTAGAACTGTCACCGCCACAACACACCAGAGACAGTGTGTGTGACATGAGTTGGAAAGAGTGAGTGGATGTGGAGAGGGAGGAGGAAAAACATCAAAGATTGAGCCTGAAGGAAGCCTTTTATCTCTTTCTCTCTCTCTCTCTCCCTCCCCCCCCCTCTCTGTGTCTCTCTCTCCCCCTTTCTCATAGCTAAAGGGACTTAATTATGCAATATCTTCTGACAGATCATCTTCCTCTTCCTGATCCTTCGAGCTACTCTTTCCCCTTTTCTTTCTTCTGAATGTATTCCCCGTACTCTCCCACCTTTCCTTCTCCTTTTCCAATCCAGTGCTCCCTCATTCCACCTCCATCTGTCACTTCCTACCATTTTCCTCTGATCATTTTTTTATTTCTGAGCCTCCATTTTCTGTTACTCTAATACTGTCTGTCGTCTCCTTTCCAACCATTTCTCTAAACCCTCTTCTACTCATTTCCAAGCCTGTTCCAGATCCTCTTTTTTCTCTTTCTTCACTCCCTCGTTCATTCCATTTTTTCCTTTCCACTTTTGTTTTTGTCTCGCTTTTCGTGTTCTTTAAATTGCTCTCTCAAGCTCATTTTCCTGTCTCTGTTTTCCCTTCCTTCTCGCTCCCTGAACATCCCACCAAATCTTTTCTTTTCCTTTTTTTTCCCACTGCTTTCCCCCACCCCCTAGATTTCCCTCTTGTTTCCTGCTATCTCATACCTCCAGCAAAGATGTCTTCAACTCCTCCACTGCCAGAATGGAAACTCCAGTTACTGGAGCGTCGGCGAAAGGAGGAAGAGGAGACGCGGCGGCGGGAACAGGAGCAACAAGATCGCATGGCTAAGATGCCGGCTTGGAAACGGGAAATCATTGAACGACGCCGGGCCAAGCAAGGTTCAAGCACTTCTTTTTCTGAACCAAGCGGACCAGGGGAAACTGAGAGTGGCCCATCCTCCATGCCTGCTGCAACATCATCCTACCAAGAGGGGGAGCCAGAGAGTTCTGTGCTACAGGAGAAGATTGGCCCAGTCCACAAAAATCCTTTCATTCAACTGGAGAAGCGCCGCCATCATCATGAGTCTGGCCCTCCCGAAAATGAACTTGCGAACACCAAAGCCAAGCAAATAGTGGATCTGTGTGGGCAGATTCCAGGTGTCCGGACCCTGCGGGCAGACAATGTCATTATAATTGAAACAGCCCATGGGGCGCCACCGGCACAGCTGGCTAGTGACCGCCACTCGGCAGAAGCCAAATCTGGCAGCATGGAGTCCCTCAATGAGCTGCTGGCCCGCCGTGGGGGCAGCGTGACTGAGATCCGTGCAGGGGAGGTCTTCATCGTCAAGTCGGCTTTGAGCCGCAGCGTGGAGGATCTCAACGCCGTGGGCCGAGCTGAGCACCGGGCATCGCTGCCCGAGCAGCGCCAAGGACGGGTGAGCAAACTGCTCAGCCGGTTCAGCCAAGAGGACGGTGGAGGGATGGTAATGCCATCGCCCCCGGTGAAGTCCCTCAGCACTGAGAATTTAACCGAAAGCAGCAGCTTTGGAGGAAGAAAGCTAATCCATTCTCCAGCAGACCCCATCCTGGCCCGGCTGCCCTGTGTCAATCGCCTCCCCAGCCCTCCCTGTGACCTCCCGGGACTGACACCCCCAGGCCCTTGCACTGTGGCATCTTATCGAAGCCAATTTGAAGCTAAATCAAGCAGTGGGGAGGGCTGGCCAGATAGTCCCCCAAGGCGCTCACCCACTGGGAAAAGGTGGGGAAGGGAGGCTGTGTCCCCAGACAGAGGGCCCAGGATGGAGACCGGTGATATGGAGGCGGCAGTGGAATGCCACTCGGCTGAGGACGATATCCAGGGCAAAGCCTTGGCCAACTTGCGCCTCCACTCCAGGAACTCCTTCATGGTAGTCCCACTGAGGGCTTCGGCTTCCCCTCCCCCAGAACCCAAGCAGGAAGCCAGCCCTTCTCCTCCTTCAGCCAAGCCCCCAGTCCCCACTTCCTGCTCTTCACCCAGCTGTGAACAACTTCTCCCGGACGCTGTTGAGGAGCCGCCGCCCGAGGCCGAGGCCATGAGACGCAGCGGCAACAGCAAAGTTAAGGAGGATGTCAGGATGGGAAGCCTGGCCCGGGTCTCATCCCCCCATCCAGCCATGCAGCGTCGCAGTGGCAACACCATCACAATCAATCCTCGGAAGGCCCCTGTGTCACCTGTCACGGCTGTGGAGAACGGCATCGAGAGCTCTCCGCCAATGGCCACGATGCCCATGAAGAAGCGCTACCCCACAGTGGAGGAGATCCAGGTGATTGGAGGCTACCTCTCTCTGCAGAGATCGTGTCTTGCAAAGAACGACCGACATCGGAAAAAGGTAGGTGATCCTCCAAGCCCTTCCGAAGGTCAGCTTTGCAGCTGTTTGCATTTCGTAAACATCTGCACTTTTGCATTTGTCTCGTTCAAAGACCTTTGGGTGGCCACAACTTTTTCAGGTGCCGTGTTTTACTCTTTCACTTGTTACGCCCATCACACACCCTCCCCCCTGTGATCGCTATTACCTTTTCCTGCATGCTTGTTCCTTTATTCCTCTGACACTATTGGAGACATTTACCTCAGAAAGTGAATATTTCTGGAGCAATTCAGTTTCTAGAAATGCTTGTTGATGAAGGATGCAGGGATTCAATTCAAAGCTGGTAACCAAACTACTCTTTTGCCTTATTAGAACTTGATATTTTTCATGTAATACAAAACTTTGGCTTCTGTAAAGCAGATCCCTAATTCCTCCCCTTTTTTCAGATGAGCAAATGAAGCAAAGAAAATTGAGTTTGTTCTTGGTTGGCACACACGTTCAGGACACGCAAGGCTTTAAATCCCTGTCTCCAACTCAGTGCTTTAGCCTACGGTCCATGACTTTCCATTGACAATGTAGTTGTAATACTAACCTTTCCTTTTATGCTAACTACAATAGCGCAATATATATATATATATATATATATATATATATATATATATATATATATATATATATATATATATATATATATATATATATTTGTCTGTTGAAAGGTCCTTGGGATACAGAGCAATTTCACACCCCGCCTCACACAGTAAAACAATTAATCTCTAGTACCTCTGATCACTTGTTCAGCAGAGGTCAGCGAGGTTGCCTCCAAATTGAAGTCTTGGAGACCCACCTCTTCAAGGATGGTGTGAGGCTGCTGTTTTCTTTGAATGAGCTTTCCACACTAAGAACAAAGATGGAAGGAGCCATACAAGAAAACCAGCCCCACCGTCCCAAAATTCCAGGAATGATTAATTCTTCATCCAGTCGTGCTGTCCTTTTCTACCCCCGGTGCAATATTGTCCCCAGTTGCTCTGTGTTTATCTCTTCCACACGGTTCTGCCTTGTAATTTCCCCCTTACCTTGAGTTGTCAGCAATCCTCAGAGGAAGACAGCTACATCCTGCGAATTGCATTAAGCTTTCCTAATGTACGGTTTAAAAAAACAAAACATGCTGGATATGAGGCTTAAACCATCGTTCTTGGTAGGGATGTTTTTGTGCAAGCTGCAATATATTCTTTGGAGCTGCCCTTGCACGTTTCAGGGTTTGCACGAACGCCTAATCAAAAGGAAATAACTAATACAGGCAGGTGGAATTGTTTTATTCATTTGCAAATTAGTTTAGCAGACATGTCCTTTAGACATATGTGACATTTATAGACAGACCTCAGGAGTGGCAACTATAGGCCAGCTCCTTTGTTGTGTTGACTGTATTTTCCAAGCACACTTCCAGAATACAAATCTTCCCTTACTTCAAAGGGTGATCAATATCATGGTTGTAGTTACTATGCCGCCGCCTGTTCATCTGAAATTTCACCAGGTGTTGGCTGTGACCTCTTGAAAGCAGTTCCTGCTAAAAAGTCATTCGTTCCTATTACGGAATGAGACATTAAGCACTTTACTGAACTTTAGCATCCATTCTCCAATCCTTTTATTTATGGCGTATGTGTGCTACCAAATCCATACAGATTCACAGTGGTTCATGGCACATGAAGAAACTAACTAACAATATAACATTTATTAGTTAATTGTAAACCAGTAAGAAAAACATACAATAGTGGGAATCCCATGATTCACATAATGGCAGTCAACCACCACCATTTTTTTCTGAGCAACATATACTTTCACATGTATTTGTATAAAATGATAGCATAGAAATGAAAAGCTTGCGTTTCCCCAAGGAGCACGTCAAAGATGGGAGTTTTTTGAAGCTCAAATACTTTCTTCAGCTAAATATGACATTTGAGCACCGATGTTCACATCATCTGCTTAGAACCAAGCATTGTGATGGAGGCTGAAGACCAGAAACCCTGCTGCCAGGATAAAGAAATTGTGAAGAAGGGTGATTTGGCTTCCCCCAAACAGGGTCTCCCTTTAACTTTGCTTTCCTTCATCACCTGCTTTCTAAGTGCTTGCTTAGAAACTTTCTCAAATTTCAGAGGACAATAGGGTAAAAACACGAGCAGTAGAATTAAACACCTGCGTACCATTTCTTTCTATCTCCCGGTTCTCCCATTTAAGAGCGTAATGCTACTTTAAAATGGTTGCGAAAGTTCCAAGACACAGTTCACTATCAAGCAGGTTGTTTTCCTCCTCAAAGCGTATATGTGCAGATCAGGTGTGTCTATTTTTAGGATGATGTATGAAGTGGGCCTGTTACCGATTTTCCTTTCCCCCCCACCCCCAAATGAAAGTGGAACGGCAGGAAACATGTGTAGGTGCCAGTTGGAACATTTAGTAAGAAGATTGATTGAGGTGTAGGGCTGGCAAAGCAGAAGTATATACAAAGCCAGATGAGGAGAGACTGTAAAGAGGTCTCTAGAGTAAGCGGTATAAAGACAGGAGAAGGCATGGTCAGAGCAGTGAGCCAAGGAATGTCTATAGCAGCAGCCATGCATTTACTTTTTAGTGGAATAAGATCCACTTTGAGACTTCCAGGTAGAACTTAGGATGGGAAAAGCATTCTCATGTTGAGGTTCCATTGTGACTTTGAGAGACAAAGGGATGTCTGGTCATTTGTTCTCCCTATCTGCAAAACTTATGGAGTGAAGATCAGTCATAACTGGATACTACCTTAATTAGCTGGAGATTACATTAGCATCAACAAAGGTTTCCTCAGATTCATCCAAGTCTGGTTTCCCTCCGTTCCTTGTACAGGAGAGACAGAGCTCTTATGTTTTTTGGATAAGATGACATTTCTGCTAAAGTGTCGTGTTTGGCAACTTAGGACCAAGCAGGTCCACTTGTCCTCTTCCTTGAGTATCAGCTCAACAAACTTGAGCCTGAGGATCCAGAACTTTCTGCCCAAAGTTCAGTGTGTGAAACGGGTTGGTGGTCAGGCTGGCCTTGGGAACGTCATGGTACTGTTTGCACACACATTTCCACAGAAGTCTTAAGTCCTCTTCCACAAAAGCCTTTTCACCCTAACAAGTCTACCCCATGGTCTCGGGTCACCAGATAAGTCCCAAGCAGAATAGAGGAAGCCTGTTTTCCCACCCTGTCCATCATAAGAAAGTTATTTAGTTAAATCATTAGCTATTGAAGGGATCTCTGGAGACTTCCCCCCCCCCTGCAGCTGGCTTTCCAAATGCTGCTCATTTTCTAGCCCCTTATTGTGAATCTCTTTCCCTCCCCCTTAGGCTTATGAACTGGGTTTCTTCTCAGTCCTTCCAATTTCATGGCCAAGAAAACTGCATACATGTCACGGGTGGGCTCTGGCAGAGACTACTGCCGGTTCGCTCAGGGATGTGCCAATTAAAATTGCTCTGCGCATGCACAGAAGCAGAAAACAAGATGGCGGCCAGGAGAACCGGTTAGGGGGCGTGGCAGGCCTGGGTCTCTGCCAGTTCCAGCAACCCATGCCACCAAGCTACTACTGGTTCGGACCTTAACTGGTCCAAACCGGTAGGAAACCACCACCCATACACGTACTGATGAAGTCACTGGAATCAAGTAGGACCTAAAGGAAATTTTGCATTTATAAGCCATGTATAATATCCATGCTGATCAGTGAATGAAAAGGAGGTGGGGTGCCTGGAGTAACTAGCTAACAATTTAACTAAATATAGCCCTTTACGCTGATCTTTTGTCAGGTTTTCATTATCACTCATTAAGAAGAGCCCTTCTGGTAATTAATTACTGCTGGAACATGGGGTTCTGTATATTATATTGCATTCAGCTAATAGATGTAAATGGATTTTAAGGTTCTTGACTTTTCAAAAGGAACTTCGGGTGTTGTGTTTAGAAGACAGAGGCGTGGTGAGGGAGAATAGTCATTTTTAAGGAGTACAATTAGGCATATCCCAGGCTAATGGCTCAGGGTCTTGAGTATCTTGGAGACCACCTGTCGAGCACAGGAAATCAGAAGTCCAGGCCATTTGGATGAATAGATATAGGTTTACCGTATGCTAAAATTCTCTACAACAATCTGAACTACTAACGGTCAAAGTTGGTGGTAGATAAGAGCCAATGGCATTCAAAGTGGGCTGGATTTAGATCCCTTGTGGACACAAAAATACTTGAGATGGATGACATGTTTGACTGCTCCCTCAGGCTCAGCCTGGTCACTTCCTACATCAGCTTTCCACAACAGTTTTCTCCTTTCCTACCCAAATAACTGGGAAGTACCTTCTGATGGTCCTCCTAGTACAGGGGTGGGGAACTGTGGCTCTTTTGCGACTTGTGGACTTCAACTCTCAGAATTCCTGAGGCAGCTATGTTGGTTCTGGAATTCTGGGAGTTGAAGTCCACAAGTCGCAAAAGAGCCACAGTTCCCCACCCCTGTCCTAGTAGGAAGAATGGAAATAAGAGCCCAATGGTGCACATACTCTATTAGTGGCTGTTCTGGAACAGCTTGTTTCCTGGAACCATATGGTTCCCACCCTCATAAGCCCAGAAGATGATGAAAATGTGGCCCTTCCAGAGGGCCTTTGGGAGGATTGACAAATCATGATGTCTATCATCCCTTTGAGGAAGGCCAAATCAAGCAACAAGTACCACCAAGATTCCAAAAATTCTCCTTTATTGTTGCAGGCTATATTAAAATAATTTTGAAAGCCTTTTTAGAATCTTCTAAAGACAACATGGGCTATTCTGAGTCTTCTTGTCACATATTCTACTTTCCCAGCCACTACAGGTGAAACTCAAAAAATTCGCATATCGTGCAAAAGTTCATTTATTTCAGTAATGCAACTTAAAAGGTGAAACTAATATATGAGATAAGACTCATTACATGCAAAGCAAGATAGTTCAAGCCGTGATTTGTCATACAATACAATACAATAGTAGAGTTGGAAGGGACCTTGGAGGTCTTCTAGTCCAACCCCCTGCCTAGGCAGGAAACCCTATACCGTTTCAGACAAATAGCTATCCAACATCTTCTTAAAGACTTCCAGTGTTGGGGCATTCACAACTTCTGGAGGCAAGCTGTTCCACTGATTAATTGTTCTCACTGTCAGGAAATTCCTCCTCAGTTCTAAATTGCTTCTCATAATTGTGATGCTTATGGGGTACAGCTCATGAAAACCCCAAATCCACCATGTCAGAAAATTAGAATATTACATGCAATCAATAAAACAAGGATTGTACATAGAACAATATCGGACCTCTGAAAAGTATAAGCATGCATATGTATTCAGTACTTAGTTTGGGGCCCTTTTGCAGCAATTACTGCCTCAATGCGGCGTGGCATGGAAGCTCTCAGCTTGTGGCATTGCTGAGGTGTTATGGAAGACCAGGATGCTTCAATAGTGGCCTTCAGCTCTTCTGCATTGTTCGGTCTCATGTCTCTCATCTTTCTCTTGGCAATGCCCTATAGATTCTCTTTGGGGTTTAGGTCAGGCGAATTTGTTGGCCAATCAAGCACAGTAATCCAACAGTCATTGAACCAGGTTTTGGTGCTTTTGGCAGTGTGGGCAGCTGGAAAATGAAGTCAGCATCTCCATAAATCTCGTCTGCAGAAGGAAGCATGAAGTGCTCCAAAATCTCCTAGTAGACGGCTGCGTTGACCCTGGTCTTAATGAAGCAGGTCCTGTTGCTCAGTAGTCCAAAGTCCTCTTTTCTGATGAGAGCAACTTTTGCATCTCATTCAGAAACCAAGGACCCAGAGTATGAAGGAAGAATGGATAGGCCAATCAAGCACAGTAATTCCACGGTCATTGAACCAGTTTTTTGTGCTTTTGGCAAAAGTTGCTCTCATCAGAAAAAAGGACTTTGGACCACTGTGCTTCATTAAGACCAGGGTCAACACAGCCGTCTACCAGGAGATTTTGGAGCACTTCATGCTTCCTTCTGCAGATGAGCTTTATGGGGATGCTGACCTCTGAAAAGTATAAGCATGCATATGTACTCAGTACTTGGTTTGGGCCCCTTTTGCAGCAATTACTGCCTCAATGCGGCGTGGCATGGAAGCTCTCAGCCTGTGGCACTGTTCTATGTACAATCCTTGTTTTATTGATTGCATGTAATATTCTAATTTTCTGAGATGATGGATTTGGGGTTTTCATGAGCTGTACGAGATAATCATCACAATTATGACAAATCACGGCTTGAACTATCTTGCTTTGCACGTAATGAGTCTTATCTCATATATTAGTTTCACCTTTTAAGTTGCATTACTGAAATAAATGAACTTTTGCATGATATTCTTATTTTTCGAGTTTTACCTGTATTTCTTCTCTCCCACTTCCCCCTCAAGGCCGGGGCTCAATTTCTTGAAGCCATCACCTCTCTATTTAATCATTTTTAGTGTTATAGTTTCATTAATGTTGGAAGATCCGAAGCACCAGGTGAGGGATGGCTCATTGTACAGAAAATGGGGCTGTTAGGAGTCAAAGCCAATTTGATGGCCTATAATCAGTCTAATCATAAATTAATTTTGGATTTGTATCTTGTTAAACCCTCTAACACTGCCTAGAGTTTGGCTGGTTTCAGATGGTTAGATAAAAGTTTAGAAATAAATTAAAAATAGGGTTACACTTGTCGCTAATGCTATGGCCAAGTAGGGCTGCAGATTCGCTAGAAAAGCATAAGTTGCCATTGCCTTTGATATGTAAAAATCAGTTTGGGAATGGTCATATATTGGTGATAGAGAGTGATATGTCAGAACAAAAATCTCTTTGCTAAGACCACAGCTACTGGTAAGGATCTGAATATCCCAAATGCATCTCAGTCTCACATGCAATCATTTCCAAACTGTTGCAAAGGTACAGAGTCCTGCACATAATCAGAAGAAGGAGAAAAGAAAACCATAACAATGTTTTTCCTCATATCAGCCTATAGAAAAGTATTGCATATTTGCAGGCAGGATTCTCTGAATTCCAGCTAATCTTTGTTTGAAGAAATTCGGAGACTCACATTCCAGAGACAGCTGCCAGATCTGTATTTTCTGAGAATTCTTCACTACCATAAATACATTTTAATCCTCCGTTCTTTACATCATAAATCATATGTAAAGAAGCAGTACAATTCTGCAGTTCATAATCACATTAAAGGAGAAATTCAACCAGCCAAATCTTTCTGTTTAACTTGCTGCAACAGGTACAAAGGTGTAAGAACAGAAACAGTAGCAGTGGGTAAAATTCCACTGCTGATGTAACTGAGGGTGTCAAAACTTGATAATCAAGCAAATTTTTGGGACCTTGGGATTTCCAGTCAGTGTCAATCAACAGAGGACCGAGGGATAATCCTGCTCCAGTTCTCTAACTCCAGAGCTTTGCTCGCAAGTGTCAGCAATTGAATGTTTTCATAGCTAAGGCATAAGAATGATCAACTGTTTGTACCTTTAGATTAAGTTTTATTAAAGAAAGGTAAAAAGTAATTGCTAGTCAAGGAAAAAAACATGCACCCATTGGCCAGGACATTAGAGAATGCAATTCCTTTGTGTAGTGAAACTCAGAGGTTTTCGGATCTCATTCCTGAGAATTCGGGTAATTGATATCTGAAGGAAGAACATTTATATGATGCTTCCTCATGGATCTATCTCTATGATGGATGAAGGTGGGGTGTTTTTTTTTGCGTGATATTTTTTGTGTGTGTGTGAATGTAGTGGACTTGTGACGCAATTGCTCTTTCAGGAAAGAAATAAGTTCATTCTCGGATTTTAGATCACAGAACATAGGAATGAGAAAAAAAACGGTAGTTAACAGTTGTGGCCAAAATGAAAGTTAGATTATCTCTTACACTTTAAAGGGAGACATCATGTTGCTTCAAGGATCAACCTCTACTGTCAGACCTGGCTGCCACAAACTCTTGAGTTCAAATGGGTGAATTCTAATCCATGATTTACAACCATTTGTTTAGTGAACGTTTGAAGTTACAACAGCAGTAAAAAAAAAAGTGACATGACCATTTCCCACACTTATTATCGTTGCAGCATCCCCAGATTCATTCCACAACCGTGTTGCTAATTTAACAACTGCAGTGATTGGCTTAACAACTCTGGCAAGGAAGCTCATAAAATGGGGCAAAGCTCACTTAACTGTCTCGCTTAGCAAAATGAATTGTGGTCATAAGTTGAGGACTACCTGTCTTTATCATGCAGTTGGAATTGACCTGTTCACTCACTCCTGTTCAGGCCTTATTTTCCCATGTTCAGTTCTCATTATTCGGAGCATGCAAATGAACAGAAGTTTCCTCTGCTTACAGCTTCACTGTTGGCAGTGGAGAACCGATCTCCGCGTGAGGTTGGTTTGAGGCATTGTACAAACTCAGGGTTCCCGGCAGATGTTGGCTTCCTGCAACAGACCATCAGGTTTTGAACATGGAAACTCCCTCTTCATTTGCTGCCTGAGTAGCAGAGCTGAGGGGCAGATTAACACCGCTCTATGTTGGGCATAGAAACCTTTTAACTCCCTGCTAAGTGCATTCCTGGGATTGCTTCTGCATAATGGGTGAAGTCTCCTGGATGGAATTCATTCCTGTAGGTTCACGAAAAACAAATTCATAAAAAAGAAAAAGGAGGAATTGAGCTGGTGGCTTTATTCTATTCTTTTGAGTGATCAGCCATTACATAGACCAGTGGTTCTCAACATTTTTCTTCAGTAGAATAGAATGGAATGGAATGGAATAGAATTCTTTATTGGCCAACATATGAAGAACGGTCGCAGGAACTGGGTATGTCTAGTTTAATAGAAAAAAGGACTAGGGGAGACATGATAGCAGTCTTCCAATATCTCAGGGGTTGCCACAAAGAAGAGGGAGTCAGGCTATTCTCCAAAGCACCTGAGGGCAGGACAAGAAGCAATGGGTGGAAACTAATCAAGGAGAGAAGCAACTTAGAACTGAGGAGAAATTTCCTGACAGTTAGAACAATTAATCAGTGGAACAGCTTGCCTCCAGAAGTTGTGAATGCCCCAACACTGGAAGTCTTAAGAAGATGTTGGATAGCCATTTGTCTGAAAAGGTATAGGGTTTCCTGCCTAGGCAGGGGGTTGGACTAGAAGACCTCCAAGGTCCCTTCCAACTCTGCTATTGTATTGTACTGTAAGTGTGATTAGACACACAAGGAATTTGTCTTTGGTGCACATGCTCTAAGTGTACATAAAAAGACAAGATACATTCGTCAAGAACCATAAGATACAACACTTAGTGATAGTCATAGGTTACTAATAAGCAATCAAATTATACTAGGAAACAAATAAAACAATGTAAATTTTAAAGATACAAGCAACATGGTTACAGTCATAAGTGGGAAGAGAGAGGTACTAGGAAAGAGAGAGGTTCTAAGAAGGAAGAGAAGAATAATAGTAATACATTCTTAGTAAATTATTTGACCGTGTTGTGGGGATTAGTTGTTAAGCAGAACAATGGCATTCGGGGGAAAACTGTCCTTGTGTCTAGTTGTTTTGGTGTGCAGTGCCCTGTAGCATCGTTTTGAGGGTAAAGGTTGAAACAGTTTATGTCTAGGATATGAGGGATCTGTATCAGAGGTGGAATTCAGCAGGTTCTGACCAGTTCTGGAGAACCGGTAGCGGAAATTTCGAGTAGTTCAGAGAACCGATAAATACCACCTCTGACAGGCCCCGTCCCTATCTATTATCTCCCGAGTCCCAGCTGATCTGGAGGGAATGGGGATTTTGCAGTAACCTTCTGCTGCAGTGGGGTGGGAATGGAGATTTTACAGTATCTTTCCCCTGTCACCAAGCCACGCCCACCAGCCACACCACACCCACCAAGCCACACCCACAGAACAGGTAGTAAAAACTTTGAATCCCACCACTGGTCTGTAGATATTTTCACAGCCCTCTTTTTGACACTATAGACCAGTGATCGCGAACCTATGGCACGCGTGCCACAGGTGGCATGTGGAGCCATTTGTCAGGGCACGCGAGGCGCTGCCCTGTCAGCTGGCCAGTGCGCATGTGTGCGCTGGCCAGATGAGTTCACCCTTTTTTAAAGCCATTTTTCACCCTCCCCAGGCTCCAGAGGCTTTATAGGAGCCCGGGGAGGGCGAAAAGAGCCTCATCCCCCCCCCCCCGAGGCCCTCCGGAGGCTTCATGAGCTTCCCTGAAGTCGCCAGAGTGCCAAAAAACGGCCCTATGGGCAAACCGGAAGTTCGGGAACGGACTTCCAGTTTGCTCGGAGGGTCGTTTTGACTGCTCTGGAGGTTTTAGGTAAGCGTACTGAAGGTCCCTCAACCCTTCGAAGCACTCAAAACGACCCTCCGAGCAAACCGGAAGTACTTCCGGTTTGCTCGGAGGTTCGTTTTGACTGCTCCGGAGGTTTTAGGTAAGCGTACTGAATGTCCCTGAAGCCTCCGGAGGGCTTCCGGGGGGCGGGGGGGCTGTTTTCCCCCTCCCCAGGCTCCTATCAAGCCTCTGGAGCCTGGGGAGGGCAAAAAAAGCATGCAAAAATGGGGGGGTCACGCCTGTAGTGCGCGCATGCGCACTGTGGGGTCAGTATTGTATTATGGGTGCGGCACGCCCACAAACTACCCCACTACGCTCCCCCCACTTATGGCACGCGAGCCAAAAAAGGTTCGCCATCACTGCTGTAGACCTTCTTTAAATGCCTTTTGTGGCCATGGACCCCCAAGACCTAACTCCAAGATTTAAAGCACTGGACTTAATGAATGAGGTTGAGAACCACTGGCATAGACTCTTGATCTCGTCTTCCCTTTGCCAATCAAGTCTTTTCATATTCCCTCTCTTTCATCTTTACATCAAAGGGACTTGTGTATTAGAAGCATGGCTAGCTGGGAATTTGTGGTTTTTGAAGTCCACAGGTTTCAAAGTTGCCAAGATTGGACATACTCTGATTTAGAGCGTTCCCCATAATGAGATTCTAACATACCTATTATGATTGATTAAGTCAGCCTAGCAGCTTTGGAAGATGAGCCGAAAAAAGGCCGCAATTCTCTACTAGTAGAGGAAATCTGCTCCATGCTTATAGTTTGCCTACTCTGGTATCAACTGTTTCTTGTATAGATAAAAGCTTTCTCTGATTTTATTCTCATGCAATATTTTAATTTCTATATTTAGAACTCAGAATCTACCAAAGGCCTTTTTCTGCTTCGGGCGTGAATGAAAAGGGGCTTCCTGCTTCATCACATACACTTAAAAAAATGTACAAGCCATTCGACCTTACTATGAATTATTGCTTTTCATTAGTTTTTCAAGGTAGTATCAGCTCTCTTGCCTCCATCTCTTCCACCCAATGACAGCCTGAGCATTACATTGTCCTGAGTGAATCTCTTGCCATAAAAGCACAGCTCTTCTCTAGCCAAAAAAGCATAGTTCTGTTCTCCAACAGAACGAATAAAGCAGACTTAGGCACTTTACAACCCCTGGGCCACATTCAGTCCTTTGGCCATCCCTATCTAGTTCATGTGGATTGCTTTTATTTTTAAAGATGATTACAATATTTTTTGAAGTGTGTGTTTGTGTGTGATTACACATCTTCACAGCCCTATTGGTATGGTCCTTCACGACAGTCCTAGTTTCCGATGTGGCCAGTTGGGGAAAATAATTGCCCACCCCTGGAACAGAGGAAAAAAGCTATTGTATTGCTGCCTGAGACAATCACTTCCCTTTAGTAGAACATTGAGTCTACTTGCCTCTGAAAATAATATCCATCATAGGAACCAAGAGTCCCTTGGACTGCAAGGCGATCAAACCGGCCAGTCCTAGAGGGGATCAACCCTGACTGCTCTTTGGAAGGCCAGATCCTGAAGATGAAACTCAAATACTTTGGCCACTTAATGAGAAGGAAGGAGTCACTGGAGAAGAGTCTAATGCTGGGAACGATTGAGGGCAAAAGAAGAAGGGGACGGCAGAGAATGAGGTAGCTGGATGGAGTCACCGAAGCAGTCGGCATGAGCTTAAATAGACTACAGAGGATGGTAGAAGACAGGAAAACCTAGAGGAATGTTGTCCATGGGATCACGATTGGTCGGACACAACTTTACCAGTAACAACAACAAGGAAGCAAGAGTTTTCCCCGCAAAGATTGACAGGATTTTTGAGAACCCAAACACAGCTGATTAAGGCTTAACAACTTTAAATAAGCAATGAAAATTCTTGTCCCAATTGTGGTTATAAGCTGAGGACTACCTGTATGCATTCCATAGTTAAATACTGTATTCCAGTATTATAAAACCAAACAAACAGGGTTTTCACACTGTGATCCGTAGGGGACTGCTGTCTGAATAGATGCTAGGTTTTGAATATCCGGCAAGCCATCCAGAGGCAGCATTCCTCCAAATCATGTTTTGCATTCTAGAGCCGCTACTTGTGACTTTCCCAACTGGCTTCCGACAAGCAAAGTCAATGGGATAAGTTGGATTCACTTAATGACCATGTGATTCACTTAGCAGCTGCAGTGATTTGCATGATAACTGTAACAAAAAAAAGTTGGAAAATCAGGCATGATACATCCAATAGGCCCCATTAACAACTGCTCTTGAGTAGCCATTAAAGGGAAACAGAAGAGCCTAAATTTTGATCTTCGTCCTGCCCCACCCTTGCCTTTTCTGTCTCTCTCTGACATGTCTTATTCTGTCCAGTCTCTTTTGTGGCATCCCTTAGGAAAATTCCAGCCTTTTAATTCCCTCTTGGATTCTTTTTCCTTTCTTCCTTCACAAATAGCCCTTTTATCTAACTGCTTGCCCAAAGCAGCCAGCCTTCACTGGATTTTCCCCTCCTGCCTCCAGGCTGCATTTCTTTGGCGTGAGCTGTCACCGCCTGGCTGGTGTCCAGAGCTGACACAACAACCTCTCAGAGGAAGCAAAGCCAGCTGACATCAGCTGAATGCAGCTCTTTGCCTGTTGGCCTTCTTCTTCCTCTTTTGAGCAAGCAAAGCTATGGAAATTCATGGGCTCTGACTTCTGGCCTGGGCCGAAAACCTCAATCATGAAAGACAACATTTAAAAGGATTGTCAGAGGACCTGATCAGTTCACGTGCTGGGGGTGGGGAGTCAGGCCAGTGTGTATAGCAAAGATGGAAAACACATGAAGAAGACATTGAGTGCCCTAGGGGGATCTCAGGAGGCTTCTTAGTTAGCATACATCTTCCTAAGCAGCAGCTGGTCATTTTGTTCTCCTCTCTGAGGAGCACTTCTGCTAGATTAAAACAGGTATAGAGTTATGAGTCAGACCTGGCCGAAGGATATAAGCTCACATAGGCAGAATTTCCATGGAACTGTCGGGAATTGCAACTCCACTTCAGGGTGTGAATCATTTAAAGAAGAAGAACAAAAGTGGAATGTTGGAAGTCTTTTATATCATAGCAGCTAGTTGAGCTGCTTGCTGAGGAAGGAAAGAAGGAAGGAAGGAAGGAAAGAAGGAAGGAAGGAAGGAAGGAAGGAAGGAAGGAAGGAAGGAAGGAAGGAAGGGGAAAGGAGAAAGAAGGAAGAAACTGGAGATCTGGTTTCCTTCACACCTGAGAAGGCTTTGGGTCATTCCTCAACTGCAGGGCAACAAAGGAGGGAATCAACCATACAAAAGAGCTTTGCACACTTGGTGTTTGGTGTTAGGTCCCAAATACTGTAATTCTGGACCTCAGGTAGGATAACCTAATGCAAGAACTTGCATCATGACATTGTAGTGGGGAGAAAGCAGCTGTTCCATGGATACATCATTAGCGTCTGAAACACCTGCTAGCAATTTTAATACTTTCCAAATCCAGAACCACTTTCATCTCAAGGGGCAAACTGAATAATGTACTTTACGTATTATTTTTACTTTCATTAATTTACCTGGCGGTTGTGTATTTGGAGGGGGGGAAGGGGTTGTCTTCTCTCGTCAGCTGAATTGAACAGATGGCCGGAGACGATAAAACCAGGATAATACAATAATACAATAGTAGAGTTGGAAGGGACCTTGGAGGCCTTCTAGTCCAACCCCCTGCCTAGGCAGGAAACCCTATACCATTTCAGACAGATGGCTATCCAACATCTTCTTAAAGACTTCCAGTGTTGGGGCATTCACAACTTCTGGAGGCAAGCTGTTCCACTGATTAATTGTTCTAACTGTCAGGAAATTTCTCCTCAGTTCTAAGTTGCTTCTCTCCTTGATTAGTTTCCACCCATTGCTTCTTGTTCTACCCTCAGGTGCCTTGGGGAATAGTTTGACTCCCTCTTCTTTGTGGCAACCCCTGAGATATTGGAACAATGCTATCATGTCTCCCCTAGTCCTTCTTTCTCTTAAGCTAAACATACCCAGTTCCTGCAACCGTTCTTCATATGCACTACATCTTCCCTGTTTTGATGCCTTCAAGTCAGCGTTTGCAGGGATTTTCCTTCAACGTTTTCAAAGAGCTGAGACAATGTGGTTGGTCCAACGTCATCCAACCGGCTTTGTCCCTAAGGCAGTACAGACTGGTGTCTGTACTAACATCACCAGTGATTTGGTAATATACATTCATGCAGCACTTATTAGAATGGCCTGTAAAAATCCAGACAACCACCAGGTGATAGGAAAGTGTTACAGAAATGTCTTAACTACTTGCTGCCATCTAATTATCATTTAGGGGACTCAGTGGCTAAGATACTGAGCTTGTCAATCAGAAAGGTTGGCAGTTCAGCGGTTCGAATCCCTAGCGCTGTGTAACGGAGTGAGCTCCTGTTACTTGCCCCAACTTCTGCCAACGTAGCACTTCGAAAGCACGTAAAAAATGAAAGTAGAAAAATAGGGACCACTTGGGTGGGAAGGTAACAGCATTCCGTGCACCTTCGGCGTTTAGTCATGCTGGCCACATGACCACCGAATTGTCATCAGATAGCGCTGGCTATTGGCTTAGAAACAGAGGTGAGCATCACCCCTTATAGTCGGAAATGACTAGCACATACATGCGAGGGGAACCTTTACCTTTAATGATCATTTCAGTTACTGCTGCAGTATTGAGTCCCTCTGAGTTTACAAGTGCTTAATTCTCAGGGGCTAAATTAGCACATCATATTTAGCTGGTTTGTTTTAACAATAGATTAATAACTATATTTTAGCCAGCTGGGTCCACACCAGGGGTAGGTTCCTGCCAGTTCTAACCTCTTCTATAGAAGAGGTTCCACAAATCTACCGTGCCGTTTAGAACCGGTTCCAGCTCCCTCCCCCTGCCCGTCTGCACCACACTTGCCTCGTCCGCCACTCACTGATTGGCTGGATCACCAATCACCCCGCCTGCCTCTAAGAGTCCTATCTAAACCTTAAAGTCTTAAAGCTGTCAAGTTTGAACACCCCTGGGGTTTTATTTTCTAAAGGGTTAGGGCTGCAAGGGTCCTGTAACTTGACAGCTTTAAGACTTGCATACTTCAGTGCCAGAGTTCCTGAGCCAACATGACTGGAGGAGGAATTCTGGGAGTTGAAGTCCACAAGTCTTAAAGCTGTCAAGTTTGAACACCCCTGGGGTTTTATTTTCTAAAGGGTTAGGGCTGCAAGGGTCCTGTAACTTGACAGCTTTAAGACTTGAGTGCTTCAAATGCCAGAGTTTCTGAGCCAACATTTTGGTTGCTAAGCAAGAGCGTTGTTAAGTGAGTTTCACTACATTTTACAAGTTGGTCACGTCCACCCAGTCACATGACTGCCAAGCCACTCCCACTCAATCACATGGCTGGCAAGCCACTCCCACAAAGCAGGCCACACCTACAGAAGAGGTTCTCAAAAACTTTGAAAGCCACCACTGGTCCACAGGCAATACCTGTCGCAGAAGGAAAGGCTGGAAGGCACTTTGAAGATTACCTAATTCTGGTTAGTGTAAGATCGTGGAGTTGCAACATTCCCAAGAGAGGCAATTTTGCCTTCGTTTAATGCAGGGGGGTCCAAACTAAGTTCCCAAGTTTGGACACCCCTGGTTTAATGGAATCATAGGCAGGCGGTCCTCCGTGTACAACCATTCATTTAGTGACATTCAAAGTTACAACAGCCCTGAAAAAAAAATGATGTTCCTCCGCCTTAAGACTCTTGCAGCATCATGTGATCAAAATTCAGGTGCTTGGTAACTGGCATATATCTACAACAGTTGCGCCTCCCAGGGTGATGTGATCATCATTTGCGACTTTGCCAGCTGACTTCCCAGGAGCAAAGTCGATAGAAGAAGCCAGATTTCCTTAATGACCACACGATTCACTTAACGACTGCATCGTTTGCTTAATTAACCACGGTGGCATAAAGGAGATAAAATGTGGTGGTGATTCATTTAATTAACCCCTTGTTTAGCAATGGAAATTCTGGTGCCAATTGTAGTTTTACGTCGAGGACTATCTGTAGTGTAAGGATTTGACTAAACCACAGATTTACACCCCAGGGAAGAAAAATACAGTGGTTGGGTTCATATACTAAGCAAATCACAAGCAAGTTTTATTATGGCTTATTACAATCTAGACCTGTGATGGCGAACCTATAGCACGCGTGCCATAAGTGACACGCGGCACTTTCTCTGTGGCCACGCGAGCTGTTCGCCCAGTTCAGCTCTGCTGCACATATGTGCGTGTCTCCCGCCAGCCAGCTAATCTTTGGGTCTCAGCTGCACATGCGCGTGGGGGGGGCACGTGCATGCAGGGGGAGCAGGGTGCATGTAGGGGGCAATGTACGGGGCGCAGTGCATGTGGGCGCATGCCCGCATGCGAGGGCAGGGCACATGCACAGGGTCGCGCGCCAGAGGTTTGGCCCAGATCGGGCGAATCAGTAGTAGCAGCAGCGGGAGGCTCTGCCCACCCGCTTGGACGCTTCTGTGCATGTGCAAAAGCGTGCAGGAGCATGCCCGAACCGGTAGCAAAATAATTAGCAACCCACCTCTGCCGTGCACACATTGCATTGCATTTTGGGGGTTCAGGCATGCACTTTGGGCCCTTGGTCCGAAAAAAGCTAGCCATCATTAATCTAGTATACTTTTAGCCAGGAAGAATACATGGTTTGTATCTAATCAATCCAGTCTATGCAATTGCTTCACCGGCTAGGCTAGGGCGATCGATCCAGACTCCAACAATCCAGTTGATCAATAGGTGGCTGGGGAGAAGGTCTCTTTGCTGCCATCTAGTTATTCTCCAGATGTTTACATGACACATCTGCAGGGTATTTTTAAAGCGGCTATCTATCCTGCTGCTCCTTGCTTAGCCATGGAGAAATCACAGGCTCCAATTAAAGGATCTTGTGTGAAAGGATTGGAGGCAAGGCAACCCCATTAATCTTCTAAGTGGCTTAGTAGGTCATGTAGATATGTTCACTGAACTTGGCATGATTTATTCTCAAGGAACCGTTACAGCTGATTATTTGCATAATATATATTATAATTACGGCTTATTTTTTGCCCTCATTATACCCATTCATACATCCAATCTTGACAGAAAGCATTGGTGTGGGGGTATAACTATCCCCAATGAACGTATTAAGCTTTACCGCGGTTTGAATATCTCCTTTTTCTTCTGGCACAGTCCTTCTGTTGGCAGAGAATTCATCCAAGACCTCGGCAGATAAGATAGTTTTCCTTCCTTTTTTGTCTGGATAACAGCTTTTGCCAAGAGAGAATTCTCCTTTTTGTTCTGTAATTTCTTGGTTCTTAAGATGTTGGCTGATCCTCACCTTGGCCTGTTTCTTACCAGCTTCTGACTAGCCATGTGGCTACTGAGTGAGCACCGAGAGGCCATTAAGGCATTGGGGTGACGGCAACCCTGTGACGGGATGGAATTCCTCACTGTTACTAACAGAGGCCTGGTTCTTTTCTTCGCTTTTTCACACTGTTGCAATCTCAGGGAGCTTTTTATCTGCAAAGGACTTGCTTTAGAGGAATTTCATTCTTTGCCTCTGGATGCCATTCCCATTCCTCACTACAAAAGATTTTCTAGGGTTTTAGCAGAAGAAAAGAAGAAAGGAAACCTTTTATGGCATATGCATGTGCTTTTCACAGCTGCTTGACACATAGAAATCTAACAAGGGAAGCTCTTTACAAGACTTAAGTTTTAGCTTGGAAAAGCTCAACCCATTAACTTTCTTTTAATAGGTTGCAGATCAGCATACAGTAATGGGGCAAGCACGAGTAGTTTTCTTTATGCCCATAATAAGATAGTTCATGGCCTAGGAAATCTGTATTAGCCTTTTCATTTATTTATTTTTTGCAAGGGAGTAATACAGCTTTCAAATTTCCCCATCTTGATTTTGGCTATTACCTAATTTTAGGGTGCGGTACAAATATGCCTTGTAAATATAGGGGAAGTCTCTTTCATATATCATATTGATATATGATATGATATCAACATATATCACGTATATATTCTATATTGATATATAAACATGATCATGAGTGGTGTGGTGGCTTAGTGATAAAGACACTTGCCTCCCACTTGTAAGGTTGAGAGTTCAGCTCTTGGTAATGGTAGATGTTTCTCTCCTAGGGCGCAAAGAAAAAATAATAATTACTGCAAACTCCGTGTGGCGTCAGGAAGGGCATCCAGCTAGTAAAGGCTCCATCTATCCCAAATTAAGGGTCGTAAAAAGAGGGTTATTGATATATAAATATAATTGTATATCATTTCACATACACAGAACAAGGATAGATATAGATAGATAGATAGATAGATGATAGATAGATAGATAGATAGATAGATAGATAGATAGATAGATAGATAGATAGATAGATAGATAGATGATGATAGATAGATGATAGATAGATAGATAGATAGATAGATAGATAGATAGATAGATAGATAGATAGATAGATAGATAGATAAATATTTGGTATTTACAAACATGAGGTTTAAGTGGCATCAGTGCAGAACAGTAGGTCAAGCCCTCCCCCTCCTAAAAATAAGAGTTTAGCCCTTGTCTTTCTCTTTTATAACCATCAGTAAAATTGAGTGGATGAGGATAAAGAAGCAATGTAAAAATAATATTTGGCAAACAGGTTAACCTTCTATGGTTGAATTTATTTTGTGATGCTTCCAAATGTCAGGTATTGGGCAAATTGGATTCAGACTAGGACTGTAGTGGGGCAAAAACTTTTGATTATTCTAAAATAAAAATTTAGCTGTAAAGGCATGGGAGACCATTCAGATCTATCAAGGAAAACAGTGCTGGAGACAAATGAAACTGAGACCCATGTTTAGTGGCCAGGCAATTATTCTTGTAGGGAGAAGGCGGCAAGTTCCGTTTCTACAATGTCTAGAAAATTGGTCTGCAAAGTAGTTAAATTTATTTATTTAATTTGGGGACTACTCGTGTCACTCACAGAGTTCCATTGGGCACTTATCATATGATGAAGTGGTTTAATGCTGCTTTTTGGTTTGTGACTTAGAGTAATGAGTGACACAGATAATGTTGACTGGCAAATCATGGTTTATATCCTAATCTTATGTTATGAATCAGGCTGGTTCAACAAATGTGGCTGAGCATAATTTGTGAAGCCAAGCACTGTAACCAAACATGGAGATCACATAATCAAAGGGACCTGAATGCTCAACATTATTGCAGAAATCTGCTAAATTCTTTCTGGTTTTAGTTAAATGAGATGCTCCAATAGGTAAGAGGCCCAACATTTGCCTGACTTCATAGTACTCACAATTAGGCGGCAGTGGGAAGTTTCTTCATCCATCCCAAATATGGTTTTTCAAGAGGCAACTGGATTTTGTTTTTCCTTGAAGATGTCTTGCTTCTCATCCAAGAAGCGTCTTCAGTTCTGACTTCTCATCCAATTCTTATCATTCCCATTCTTCAGAACTGAAGAAGCTTCTTAGATGAGAAGCTAAAGGTTTTCAAGGAAAAATTCTTGAAAAAGCACCTTTGGGACAACTGTGACCTGGATGATTGAAATATCTCCATAGACCTTCCTTCATCTAAATCTGCTAATCCTAGTCAACACCAGAAAAGCCCAGCTTCTGCAGGTATGTTCTTGCCTGAGTGGGAAAAAATACAGCTTGATTTAGAAGAAGCGAAAGAAAGCTTCCTCTAGCAGAAGTTGCCTGCTGTGTTTTTCCAAAGGAAGTCATTAACCAGTACTGAGGTATGAGTTGCCACAGTTACAGTAGAAGGCCTCTTTTCACTCTTCACCTCTCTATGCCAAATGCCTTTAAGCAGCCACCCAATATATTCGGCTCACCTCCAATCCATCCCTTCTCCAACTGCCTGAACCTGAGGAACATTCTTGAGAAACATTCCTGTTATTAATTTGTGATTTATTCCCCTAATTTAATAGCCACGTAAGAGTTCCAGAAGGGCTGCAGAAATATATTCCAGAGGTATGTTGGTGCAAAGGAAGAGATTCCAGATCCTGCATGTCATTCCCATGAAAATTGAATTGGCTCTCACTCAGAGGTGATATTCAGCAGGTTCTGACCAGTTCTGGAGAACCGGTAGTGGAAATTTTGAGTAGTTTGGAGAACTGGTAAATACCACCTCTGACTGGCCCCGCCCCCATCTATTCTCTGCCTCCTGAGTCCCAGCTGATCGGGAGGGAATGGGGATTTTGCAGTAACTTTCCCCTGCCATGCCCACCAAGCCACACCCACCAAGCACAGAACCGGTAGTAAAAAAAGTTTGAATCCCACCACTGGTCTCACTTTTTCTATGTGTGAAAATGGATGTCTTTCACCAGATGTTGAATTGCTAAATTGTTTTAGTATTAATTTCACTGTCAGTTCTAATCTGTGCTATATTCTTTTGTCAAATTTTGTTATCCACCTTGAACACTCGTTAGAATCGTGGGACATAAATGAAATGAAGAAAACTAGGGCTGGTTCTGTTCAATCCAGAAAGGGATATGCTGAGGAAAGAATGATAATCTCCAACTGAGGCTGTGAGTGACCAACAGATTAACCTCAATTTGAAGTGATGGATCGTAGTCTGGGCCTTTTGGCTTGCTTTTGTCTTGGAAAAATAGTTTCCGAAGAATTTATAAGTCCGATATGTAAGCAGCAGTTTTGTAAATAGCCTGCGCAAGATACCACATTCCAGGCATTTCTTCTTTATACATAATTAATAATTTGTTTTCAATAATTTCTATTTGATTTTCATCTGTTTGCCAAACTAAATCACTTTTACCCTAAGGTGATTGATTATGATGACTGATGTAGGCTGAAAAATTTTCCCCTGCTTACAAGAACCTAGGCTTTTCAAAAGAACGTTTAAAACCAGGGGCTTTGTTCATACAGTTGCGGCTATTGCTTTTGGGAGGTCTCGACTTCACAAATGTCCCTGATGGTTGTCTCCCCTATAGGGAGTCTGTCGCAGAAACATGAAACAGTCAAATCTGAATTAAAACCTACAATTTTATAGTTCAAATAACAGGCTAAACTGGGTTTAATTAAGGACAAGTCTATTTTTAATACACCTTTCCCAAACACATCTAATTTTATGGCCGAATGTGATGGCCTGATTCACATAATACAATGTGCATCACAGTGTGCTGAACTCTAAACCATCCAACACAATTTTTCCCCTAAAGGAAAGCCAATTCAGCCTAGTGGTGAAGGCACCAGATTAGAAAGCAGGAAAAGGTAAGTTCAAGTACCGTCTTAGCCATGAAAGTCAGCTGGGTGACTTTGGGCCAATCACCAGGAGACTGAGAGTTCTAGTTCCGCCTTAGCCATGAAAGTCAGCTGGGTGACTTTGGGCCAATCATAGTCCCGTCTTAGCCATGAAAGTCAGCTGGGTGACTTTGGGCCAATCACCAGGAGACTGCGAGTTCTAGTTCCGCCTTAGCCATGCAAGACAGCTGGGTGACTGTAGGCCAGATACTCTCTCAGCCCAAATCATCTCCCTGTTATTGTAGAGGAAATAGGATGAGGAAGGTGTGTTGGATATGCTCACCGCCTTGAGTTATTTGTAAGAAAGGAAGGAAGGAAGGAAGAGAGAAAGAAAGAGAAAGAAAGAATATTTTACGGAATCCAGCCATTTGGGTGACAGTATCGGATCATCTAGGGGCAGGGGGCCAATATCTAGGGGCAGGGGGACTCTGTGTAACACACCCGAGTTCTATCCTTTAGGGGTGCGGCAGAGTGTAAATATTGTACAAATACACATTTAAAAGTTTTGCTTTTTATCAGCATCACCTGGTTCTCCTTTTCTCAAGAAGCAATTGATGGAAACAAATCAAGGAGAACACCAACCTAGAACTAAGGAGAAATTTCCAGACAGTTAGAACAATTAATCAGTGGAACGACTTGCCTCCAGAAGTTGTGAATGCCCCAACGCTGGAGGTCTTCGAAGAAGAGATTGGACAACCGTTTGCCTCAAATAGTATAGGGTCTTCTACCCGAGTAGGGAGTTGGACTAGAAGACCTCCAAGGTCCCTTCCAACTCTGTTAATTTGTTATTCCTCCTCAGACATTTGATGTCATCTTTC
The DNA here is from genome assembly GCF_964273705.1 of Natrix helvetica. Lineage (NCBI taxonomy): Eukaryota > Metazoa > Chordata > Lepidosauria > Squamata > Natricidae > Natrix > Natrix helvetica. Next base: position 344,677,030 of record NC_138548.1, read on the forward strand.
AGTGTCAATGTCCTTGTCCTAGAAAACGTTCCAGGACTCTTTGCAGTCCATTTTAATAGTTTCTCTTTGGAGAAATATTGATCGTAGTCTTCTATTTTTGTCCGATTGGCTTCGAACCATCTTAAGATAGAATGTGCCAGATCTCAGTGACTCCATTGCTAACTCTTTCTGACTATCCTACCTTCAGCATATACTGTATATTTTTGCTCCTCTCTACATCCAGTTCCATCCAGTTCTTCTCCTCTCTATAGCCACTTCTATCTCAGGTTATATCTTTCTAATCAGAAGAGGCTCTCCTAAAAGCACAATTTATTTTCCCACTTTATGGCCAAAGAGGGGATTAACTGTTAATCAGAGTGCTTGGGAGTTGCCATCTTTCACCACTACTCTTTATCAGCTGTTTTGCAGTGTCACTCTTTAGATGCACTTGTCTTCAACCTCAACTGGGAAAAATCTTTGCCGGCTGATTTACACGCATTAAATTTATTAAAACACAAGTATATTTTGAGCTGGGTTCCTCCCCTCCCCCTCCCCGAAAACTGGAAATCCTTTTGGTAAATAATAATTTGGAAACAACATGCTTGCAAATGCTCTGGGACCAGACAAAGGAAGTATTTCTTCATCCCTGGCACATTTTGTTTAACTTCTTATCCAGCTGTTGAGGCAAACAGGCAACTGATTTGCTGCACAGGAAGTAAAGGGACAGATGGCTAACAAGGCTATCGCTTGCGCTCCTCCCTTTGCTTCCAAGGCATGTACCGGTGGGTTTCCTGAGATTTCCCTTTTACGGGAATTACATCATTTGCACAATGACATCATGGCATATGTGATGTCATCATGGCTTTCCCAACACTTATGTTGGGAAAGAAGCTGGGAGAAAATTCTGGGATTGGAGTCAGTGGTGTAACAAGTGGGGTTACTCATTCTGGGCTTAATGCTGTTGTGGAAAACCCTTTAATTTGGGAATAGACGTCATTTTCTTCTAGAAAAACTGTGGGAGGGAAGAAAGAAGGAAGGAAGGAGCATCATCTGTACAGGTAGTTCTCTCCTGACAACCATTTGTGTAGTTGATTTGTTCAAAGTTACAATGGCATTAAAAAAAATGGATTTGCAACCGGTCCTCACAGTTAGGACCGCTGCAACATCCTCGCAGTCATAGGATAAAAAATTGGACCCTTCGTAACTGGCATGTGTTTACAACAGTTGCAGTATCCTGGGGTCATGTGATTCAGAGGTGGGTTGCTCCCGGTTCGGCCCAGATTGGGCGAACTGGTAGTAGCGGTGGCAGGAGGGACCCAGCTGGATGCTTCTGCGCATGTGTAGAAGCTTCTGCACATGCCCAAGCACGCAAGAGTGCATGAGCGAACCAGTAGTAAAAAATTGGGAAACCCACCACTGATGTGATTGCCATTTGCGACTTTTCCAGCCGGCTTCCGACAAGCAAAGTCAATGGGGGAAGTAGCATTCACTTAATGACTGCATGATTCACTGAACAACTGTAGTGTTTTTCCTAACAACCATGGCAAGAGGTCATAAAATCGCCTAACGCCCATCTTACTTAGCAATGGAAATTCTGAGTAAGTTGGGGATTCCCTGTGGTTAGATATATGATTACCGCACCAACTGTTGACTATAAAATGTTTTAAAAATATAAGAAGGAGAGAAGGCTGCAAAATCAGCAGGCCCTGGAATGCCATTTATTTTATTTTATTTAAAGGATTTATAGGGCCACCCAACTCTTGTGACTCTTGTGACCATCTGAAGTCTGGTATTGACAAAGGGCTTATATGCTGCTTTTCATGTCATTTGTCCCTCTTGGTGATCACCTGGGCCTTTCTTGGGCTGCTTAGCTGCTCAGGTCTCTCCCTGAGGTCTGTCTTGTAAAATGGGGGACACTACAGATCCAGTATTTGTGAAGTGAAGCTGATTTCAGAATCCTGATTTGGTATTTTTTCAATTGGCAATAGCAAGTTTGAATCATCAGCCGCATAGAGTATCACTTCAAATCCATAATTTTTACATTGCTCTTTTTTAGTTTCCCCTGGCACCAGGGGTGGGTTCCTGCCAGTTCTAACCTCTTCTATAGAAGAGGTTCCACAAATCTACAGTGCTGTTTAGAACCGGTTCCAGCTCCCTCCCCTCGCCCGTCCGCCCATCATTTATTTATTTATTTATTTATTTATTTATTATTCGTATTTATAGACCGCCCCCTCTCCCCATCTCTTCAAGATGAAGAGCGAGAGGAGGAATTCTGGGAGTTGAAGTCCACAAGTCTTAAAGCTGTCAAGTTTGAACACCCCTGTGGTATTTTTTTCTAAAGGGTTAGGGGTGCAAGGGTCTTGTAACTTGACAGCTTTAAGACTTGCGTGCTTCAAATGCCAGAGTTTCTGAGCCAACATTTTGGTTGCTAAGCAAGAGTGTTGTTAAGTGAATTTCACCACATTATACAAGTTGGCCACGCCCACCCAGTCACATGACTGCCAATCCACTCCCACTCAGTCACATGACTGGCAAGCCACTCCCACAAAGCAGGCCACACCTACAGAAGAGGTTCTAAAAAAAATTGAAACCCACCACTGCCTGGCACAGTCTATTATCTCAATCCAGTTGAGTAAAGATATTCATGATTCCAAGGGATGGATGATCTGCTGATTTCCAAGTCTTAGTTTCCTCCTTGATTTCCTGCCCTTTGGAAATGATAATCCTAGTCATGGTTGTGCAATTTTACCTTCTGGGTAGCTCTTCTTCCTTCTGGTATTTTGTTTATTCTTTCGTCACAATGTATTAGGGCTGAGTGAGCAGAGTTGCACAAAGTAGCATGGAGAAAATGCAAAACAGCACATCCTGGGTGGTATGGCAGGCAGAGGGTGGGTGGGGGAGAGACAGTAGCACAATTGCACACTCTGGGTTGGGATTGCAACCACTGCTTTCCTGTTGTATTTCTTTCCCCATTTGTTCAATTGCACAATTGTGCTGGAATCCACAGAAGTCAACAAAGAAGACAGTCCCACAGTCAAAATTGTAGTCAATTCTTTTTTAAAAATTCTGCTTCTGTATGTATCAACATTACCTGATCTTCCTTTGCTGTTTGGGTATGCTTTAAAGCTATATCTATGCCTTACCAACAGTGTACATTTGGCGTTGCCTCTTAATCAGTAAAATGGGCAAGAAAGACTATCACTTCCATATTTATTTATTTATTTATTTATTTACTTATGTGCTGCCTTTATTATTTTTATAAACAACTCATACATAACCTAATATTCCTTCCGTCTCCTATTTTCCCCACAACAACAACACTGTGAAGTGGGTTGGGTTGAGAGAGAATGATTGGTGCAAAGTCACTCAGTGGGTTTGTTTATATGTTTTATAAAACCTATGCCTTGCTTATCACATCTTGAGAGACAATTTCCGGCCCAGGATGTAACAACAAGCTGTTTGACAGCTGGTGTGCTATTTTATTTCTTCATTTAATTTTAAGACATCTTACAAGAAAATATCTTGCTGGATTAGAGCAAAAAAATTATCCGGTTGATTGTGGGTGGCATATTTGGCAACAACCGTGTTACTAACTTAGTGAGTGGAGTGATTCATTTAACAACTGTGGCAAGAAATGGAGGAAAAGTCATTTAACAACTGTCTTGTACAACAGAAATTGTGGTCATAAATCGAGGGCTATGTACATACATATACATATGCATAGATACCAATTAAAAATTTACAAAAAAACCCAGAAGAATCAAAATGCAACAAACAGACAAAATAAATGGTAAGTTACTGGCCACAATATACTGTATCTTGCATCATCACCTAGTCATAATGAAACTCTCAGGATGACATATGCACTCCTCTTTCCTTTTAACTCTCAGAGCAGAGAGATGTAGATGCTAATATTCAGTCATGCCCCAATGTGCAAGTCCTTACCAAACCTTCAACCCCATAGTGCAGTGTTTCTGAACCTTGGCCACTTGAAGATGTGTGGACCTCAACTCCCAGAATACCCTAGATAGCCATGCTGGCTGGGGAATTCTGGGAGTTGAAGTCCGCACGTCTTCAAGTTACCAAGGTTGAAAAACCACTGCCATAGAATTCTAGATGTTTGATTAGTCCCAAAAGTATAAAATTGGTCACATGCCAACCAACCCACCTCATAAGGTTGTTGTGGGGGAAATGGGAGAAGGAAGGAATATCAGGTATATTCACAGCCTTGAGTTACTTATAAAGCAGTAGAGTTGGGATAAACATCTAATAAATAAACATCATTGCTCAGACCCAGCCGACCTCTTAGGACTGCTATGAAGCCGGGAGATGCTCCTACTCCAGGGGTGGGTTCCTGCCAGTTCTAACCTCTTCTAGAGAAGAGGTTCCACAAATCTACCGTGCCGTTTAGAACCGGTTCCAGCTCTCTCCCCCCGCCCATCCGCACCACGCTTGCCCTGCCTGCCGCTCACTGATTGGCTGGCTCACCAATCACCCCGCCCGCCTCTAAGAGTCCTATCTAAACCTTAAAGTCTTAAAGCTGTCAAGTTTGAACACCCCTGGGTTTTTTTTTCTAAAGAGTTAGGGGTGCAAGGGTCTTGTAACTTGACAGCTTTAAGACTTGCACACTTCAATGCCAGAGTTCCTGAGCCAACATGACTGGAGGAGGAATTCTGGGAGTTGAAGTCCACAAGTCTTAAAACTGTCAAGTTTGAACACCCCTGGGTTTTTTTTCTAAAGGGTTAGGGGTGTGAGGATCTTGTAATTTGACAGCTTTAAGGCTTCAAATGCCAGAGTTTCTAAGCCAACATTTTGGTTGCTAAGCAAGAGCGTTGTTAAGTGAGTTTCACTACAGTTTACAAGTTGGCCACGTCCACCCAGTCACATGACTGCCAAGCCACTCCCACTCAATCACATGGCCGGCAACCCACTCCCACAAAGCATGCCACACCTACAGAAGAGGTTCTAAAAAAATTTGAAACCCACCACTGGCTGGACTGAGAGAGAATGACTCGCCCACAGTCATCCAAACAGTTTTCATGTCAAGCTGGCTCTTGCAACTGTTCTTGCAAGTTATAAACTAAATACAACTCTCGTGTGTATTTTTATGTTTCTATTAGGTAATCCTAAACAGTTTGGTCTGCCTCCATAAGATCCATTTCATAGCTATTTACATTGTTTTCTGAGCACTACCTCCACTTCAGAGTTGTTCTGAAAACAGGAAATTGCTAGGTTTTTTGGTCTGTGTGTGGGGGATGAGGGCAGGCATGAGAGACGCAGAGGCCTCTACACAGAAGTAAAACTCAGGAAGTGGGTTACTGCACTTAGTGAAGAAGGAAGGAAAGGACATAATGACATGCCAGGAATGGCTTGGTGTAGCAAAGTTAAAAACAGGGCAAAAGAACAGAATATAGGATTCTGGGATTCTTGAAATTCCCTACTTAGACAACAGAAAATATTCCCATTCTTTACTCCCTTAAAAACATCTAGCCATGTGATTTTCTAAACCTAGAATGGTCTATAAAGGCCTCTGCATCTTCTGTACTTCGTATGATAATGTTAGCAACTTGGCATGTTCTCCAGTGGTTTTGCCTGATGGAAGGATTTGGAGATCAGAAATAAAAAAGGAAGTACTCAGCTATGAAAATCAACATGGTCTAGGCTGGGTTCACAAGCCATGATTTCCTTATCCACGTTATAGGTACCATAGTCCTTGATTTACAACTAAAATTGAGCCTGGAATTACAGTCAATTGTTATCATATGGTTGATTCAATTTTTGCAGTGGTCATTAAACAAAATATTCTTGGTTCCTTTTGTATATAGGTAGTCCTTGATTTATGGCTGTAATTCAGTGGTGGATTTCAAATTTTTTTAGAACCTCTTCTGTAGGTGTGGCCTGCTTTGTGGGAGTGGCTTGCCAGCCATGTGACCGGGTGGGAGTGGCTTGCCAGCCATGTGACCAAGTGGGAGTGGCTCGGTAATCATGTGACGGGGTGAGCATGGCCAACTTGTAAAATGTGGTGAAACTCACTTAACAACGCTTTTGCTTAGCAACCAAAATGTTGGCTCAGAAACTGGCATTTGAAGCACGCAAGTCTTAAAGCTGTCAAGTTACAAGACCCTTGCACCCCTAACCCTTTAGAAAAAAAAACCCCAGGGATGTTCAAACTTGACAGCTTTAAGACTTGTGGACTTCAACTCCCAGTATTCCTCCTCGAGTCATGTTGGCTCAGGAACTCTGGCATTGAAACACGCAAGTCTTAAAGCTGCCAAGTTACAAGACCCTCGCACCCCTAACCCTTTAGAAAAATACCCCAGGGGTGTTCAAACTTGACAGCTTTAAGACTTGTGGACTTCAACTCCCAGTATTCCTCCTCTCTCTCTTCATCTTGATGATGTGCAGACGGCTGGGGGGAGGGAGCTGGAACCGGTTCTAAACGGCACTGTAGATTTGTGGAACCTCTTCTATAGAAGAGGGTAGAACTGGCAGGAACCCACCCCTGCTGTAATTGAGCAAATGATTAGAGTGATTTTGTTCAGGAATTTGGTTAGCTCACTTTCTGAGATATTTTCTTTTGTTTTGTTAATCCCTCAGATCTCCCTGACCCCCAGCAGGATAGAACTGGGTTAGGGTTTTCAACTGTTGCTCCCCTAGTGAAGTATGTTTTCTTCTCCCTAAAGGTCTTTTATACAAATCCCAGGGTCTCCACATCTTGCTAGAATGTCCCTAATGTGGATGAAAGCTACTTAGCGGTCTACACTGGAAGGAGGAGAAGACATCTTAGAGATGTTTCTCCAACAAAGGCAGGTTCTTTGAGGTGAGGCTTGTATGGTGTAAGCACCCTGCTTTCTCACGAAGCACCCTGGCTCTCTTTCCTTTTGTTTTCTGCCATCCCTCCACATCTGGCTTTGCAATTTTGCCACTGGGCATCTCCTCCTCCACCAGCATCTCTTCTCCCCTTCCTCCCCCGCCCACAGCAGCTGCTCTGCCCCACCCGCAGGCCTACTCCCCTAAGGAATGTGTCAGGTCTGAATCACCAGCTCAGTCTCTAAATAAGGGCAGAAGCGCTTGGTCTGGGTGGGAGGGCCAGGAGGACAGCTGCCTGACGCTGCTACCTCTTGTGAGAAGCGAGGAGAATTTTGCAGAACCTCCCTTCCTGCGCATGCTGCTGCCACAGCAAAGGGAAAAACCCCAGATGAGAGTCTGGTGCTCCTCCCAGAAGAAATGCTTTGCTATCCAAAAGCTAATGATGAATCAAATGCCACATACCAATTTTGTACTGGTAGTTACAGTCTCTTGCTGTACTTTAAAAGAAGTTTCCATGTGCCACTCTCAACTGCTGGTGTCTACGTAAATATAGTCCTGGCAATGCACGAATAATTCTTTCTTTCTTTCTTCTCCTCCTTTGTCCCCTTCCTCCTTTTTCTTCTCCATCCCCTTCCTCCTCCTCCCTCTCCCTCCTCCTCTAATCCCATAAAGCCATTGTCAATTCTGAGCTTCCTTCATCTTCCCTCCAAATTCTAACTCTGCTCATGCAATCCGAATTGTGCTGCAACCAGAGCAAACAGTGCTGGTGGCCAGAGCCCAGTTTATCCAGTAAGCAGCTATGCCAATCCCAAATCAGCTGTGAAAGTTTCCAAAAATTAAATTTGACATAAAGGCTCCTGGAGGGATGAATAGAATTGAGTTGGGGGTTATGATGCTTTGAGAAAAAGAACCAAACTCATCTCCTACCTTCTCCAAATTAGTGTGGTTTAAGCTCAGTTAGGATTGTTCACTTTTTAATCTTTTTTCTAAAATTGCCCTAAAATTCACATGGAAAGCCTACTCAGGGTAAATAATGGTTTGCTCAATTCCTTCAGTTTTCTGACTTCGCAGATTACAGAGAACCATATACTATTCTTCACAGGCAGCATTTGAAGAATACCCTAGATTAAAACATGATTCAACGCGGTATTGTGCAAATAGAGCTAATGTGTTAAACTAAAACTTAAAAATTGAATGTGATACAAACCCTTTTTTTTGCTGACTTGGGTGTAAAAGCTGAACACAAGCCAGTTTCTCTGTACCTTCAATTACTTTGTGGGACTATTTCAGAGCCTAACTTAACCATACATAAGTTTGTGTGACCCAAGGCAAAAAAGTGTTCCTCTGAAAGGTTTTTTGGAGACAGGGTAAGAAGCATATTCACTGAATTATTCATTCATGTATATGTAGATATACCATACATATACACACACCACTCATAGGGAATAGAAAGTGGTGGTGGGGAAGAGTGCAGAGAAGAGCAACCAAGAACAGTTGCTGGAATTGGGTATGTCTAGTTTAATGAAAAGAAGGATTAAGGGAGACATGACAGCAGGGTTCCAATATCTCAGGGGCTGACTTGAAGGCATCAAAACAGGGAAGATGTAGTGCATATGAAGAACGGTTGCAGGAACTGGGTATGTTTAGCTTAAGAGAAAGAAGGACTAGGGGAGACATGATAGCAGTGTTCCAATATCTCAGGGGTTGCCACAAAGAAGAGGGAGTCAAACTATTCTCCAAAGCACCTGAGGGTAGAACAAAAAGCAATGGGTGGAAACTAATCAAGGAGAGAAGCAACTTAGAACTGAGGAGAAATTTCCTGACAGTTAGAACAATTAATCAGTGGAACAACTTACCTCCAGAAGTTGTGAATGCTCCAACACTGGAAGTTTTTAAGAAGAGATTGGACAATCATTTGTCTGAAATGGTACAGGGTCTCCTGCCTGATCAGGGGGTTGAACTAGAAGACCTCCAAGGTCCCTGCCAAGTCTGTTATTTTGTTATTTATCCTAATGGATGGATTGGTCTTCCTCAATATGGGTCATCTACCAGAGTCTGGGAGGATTCAGCACAGCATCTGAGCTGTCCCTCTTCTCGACAGAGAACTTAGAACATAAAATCCTTGGGTTGGAAGTGACCTCTGAAGTCTAGTTCTGAGGTTGTTCCTGGAATCTGTCAGAGCCACTCTCCTAATTTAGGACGCACAGCCCTGAGTGCTCCTACTACAACAGGGGCCTCTTTGGCCTTTGTTTTCTTTCTAGTTCTCGCTTCAGGCCCTGGAACTTCTCCAGCTTCTTGTACTCCTTATGTTGCTGTCACTTGGCACTGATTTTTAATTGTAATATAATATTAATTAACTGTGAAAGTTGGACCATAAGAAAGTCTGAGCACCAAAGAATTGAGGCCTTTGAATTATGGTGCTGGAGAAGATTCCTGCAAGTCCCTTTGACTGCAAGGCGATCAAAGCGGTCAGTCCTAGAGGAGATCAACCCCGACTGCTCTTTGGAAGGCCAGATCCTGAAGATGAAACTCAAATACTTTGGCCACCTAAGGAGAAGGAAGGACTCACTGGAGAAGAGCCTCATGCTGGGAACGACTGAGGGCAAAAGAAGAAAAGGAACAGCAGAGAATGAGGTGGCTGGATGGAGTAACTGAAGCAGTCAGTATGAGCTTAAATGGACTCCAGAGGATGGTAGAGGAAAGGAAGGCCTGGAGGAACGTTGTCCATGGGGTCGCGATGGGTCCGACACGACTTCGCAGCTAGCAACAACATTAATTAGTAATACAATATATAATATAACTAATTAATTTTAGTTAACACCCAGTGCTTTCTGTCAATCTTTAAAAAAAAAGAAAAGAAAGTGATGAAAAGGGATATTAGATTGCAAGGGATAATAGCAGAACAACCAGAACAGAAGTGCCTTTTATTGACATGCTGTATTTTTCGGAGTATGAGACGCACCTTTTTGCCTCAAAAAAGGGTGAAAATCTGGGTGCGTCTTATACACTGAATACAGCATTTTTGGCCTCCTGAAACCCCGCCCCCCTTTGCAAAAATGGCCATGCATAGCCTTTAGGAGGCTTCCAGAGTGCTCCTGGGAACAGGGGAGGGCAAAAATGAGTGAAAAATGGGCCGTTTTTTGCTCGTTTTTGCCCCCCCCCCCCCCGGAACACTCCTAAAGGCTAGGCATGCCCTTTTTTTGACAAAAAACAGGGCCTTTTTTGCAAAAAATGGGCCATTTTTGGGTGGTCTGTAGAGTGCAAAAACTTTTTTTTTATTTGCCTCTTCAAAATCTTGGTGCGTTTTATACTCCAGTGTGTCTTATACTCCGAAAAATACGGTACATGGGAAAATAAAGCATTCAGTCAAAGGGGGATCCTGAGTTTGTCAATCACTTCAGTGCAACATTCAAAATCAGAACAGAGCACCCCCAAGTACCCTAACTCCATGGCTTGAAACCCAGCTCTGTTGAGGACCATGAGAGTTGTTACCCCACACATCTAGAAGGTCTGTAATTGGGAAGATTGATTTCGGTTTTATTAAGACCATTGTTGAGGAATCCATGTTTCTTTGGACTTCATGCAATAGCATTTTATTCATATAAAATCAAATAAAAAGAACTTCCTAAACGTTTGGATTGCTTGCAGGGATAGCAGAGTATTATAAAAAGAGCGAGGACAGACTTTGTGTCACATTAGGAAATATACTTATACAAACATATAAATACAAGGACCTTGAAACTAGGCCTAATAACATACCCGTTGGATAGTTTTGCAGGTATTTGAAGATCAAGTTGGGGTTAAACAGAGCACATTGTTGTCCGAACCAGCCTCTGTATTGCCCCTGCTGTCAACTTGATCTACAAAGCAATCTCTGCCTCTCCTCCTCCTCTGCCTTCACCTCTACGCTTGTCATTAATAGACTTCACCTAATTGGGATTAACTTGGATTAATTCCCATGGGAACTGCTTGGGAAGGAGATAATATCAAAGATCACCTGTTCTTCTGAACTCTACGCAGCAGGGCTGGGAAGAACCTGCACTGAAAGGGGGAAGCAGCGAAGGCAGGATCCTTAATACCATTTCAGGTGGTCCTTGACTTATGATCACAATTGAGCCCAAAATGTCCATTGCTAAGCAAGACAGTTGTTAAGTGAGTTTTGCCCCATTTTACGGCCTTTCTTTCCACAGTTCTTAAGTGGATTCACTGCAGTTGATAAATTAGTAACACGGTTGTTAAGTGAATCTGGTTTCTCCATTGACTCGGGTTGTCACAAGACCGCAGAAGGGGATTTCATAACCTCAGGACACTGCGACTTCTCATAAATACATACCAGTCGTCAAGCGTCCAAATTTTGATCACAAAAATAGGCTTCCTGAGTTTGCAAACCTCAACCTGTGCCATGAATCATTTATAGAGTACATTTGAAAGCGGTGTAAATGAGATGCTTGGTGTTTCTTTGTTCGTGTCTTTTCTTTGCATTTTTTTTCTTTGTGACTTTTCTTATACCAACCTAGGTGGCAAGTGGTGCCAACAGATATATTTCGAATTCAGGGACTGTGGCCACATAGGCTGAGCATTCTGGAAGTTGACATCCCTATCTCTTGAGTTGGAAAAGGATGCACAGATTGAGACTTTTCCCACCTTCTTTCAATTTTGCAAGTGATATTGGAGCAAACTAGGCAAGATTGTTATCTTCATGCCCTTCTTTCATAAGAGGTGAAAAACAGGATCTTCAGTTAGACCTAGCAGATTGCCTCTTGTGCTTGACTTCTCTTAGCATGGAATTAGATTTGTGGGACAAAACATTTTCTTCCGTATTTTTTTTTCCTGCCACCCGCCTTTTCCTATTGCTGAATTTTTATCTTGCTAAGAAGCCACATAGTCTAGTTTAAGCACTTACCTCAGCTGTCTTAATATAGTTGGTTATCTGTTTCAGACTGTTTCATTCATTTGCTACAGTGAAGTATTGTGGTAGAAGATTCTTCCAGGTCTATAAAAATCCCAAGGCATACAATGATTTGCCAAACAAAAAATTATCCCATGGATAAGAACAAATGGAGCTCAAGATGGAATCTGCGACCAGTACAAACCCTCATTCATTAAAAGCACTCATGGGTCACAGGAAATATCTGCTATACATGCTCACAGTCACTCTTTGTTACTTCAGTTTTTCTGAATGCCTGCTCCATACGCTTGTTGCCATCGAAGTAGGTTCTTCTCAACTGCCCCTTGATATCCGAGGCCAGGGCAAGCCCTTGACCCAGACTTTCCATCCTGTTAGATAGCTTTTATTCTAAATAAGATCAATTCTGCAATCTGTTGCATGCTTATAACGGAACGCACCCATTAAGCTGTGTCTCTTGAGATTTAGTCAGAACGCTTTAAAGAGAAGCTGAATCTTCAGGAGCAACTGGGAAACTCTTTGGAAATTTCAAGAACAGGTTTACAAGATGGAGCCAGCTAGATGGACCGATTGACTGATGCAGCATAAGGCAGCTGCCGGTGCCTTGAAGGTGTAATTGTCAATTTGCCACTCTGATCTCTCTCCCCTTCCCACTATGCATTTACTTAACATCGTAAGCTCCCTGGATAGGGTAACTTTGTGTTTGTACTCATGTATTTGAAGGGATGTGGTGGCTTGGTGATCAAAAAAGTTGGCAGTTTGGCGGTTCAAATCCATAGCGCCGCATAACGGAATGAGCTCCTGTTACTTGTCCCAGCTTCTGCCAACTTAGCAATTCGAAAGCATGTAAAAATGCAAGTAGAAAAATAGGAACCACTTTTGGTGGAGAAGTAACAGCGTTCCGTGCACCTTCGCCATTGAGTCATGCCAGCCATATGACCAAGAAGACGTCTTTGGACAGCACTGGCTCTTCGGCTTTGAAACGGAGACGAGCACCGCCCGCTAGAGTCGGGAACGAGTAGCACATATGTGCGAAGGGAACCTTTACCTTTATTTGATATTTGTACCTCCTTTGTATTATTTTTATAAATAACCCAAGGGGACATATTTGCCTAATACACCTTCCTCTTCCTATTTTCCCCACAGCAACAATCCTGTGAGGTGGATTGGGTTGAGAGATAGAGACTGACCTACGGTCACAGAGCTGGCTTTCATGCCTAAAACAGGTCTAGAACTCTGTCTCCTGGTTTACACCAAACTGGCTCTTGCTGGTGTTTTTGTTATGTAGCACACACTACTCTACACATATTGATGTGTACCCCAAATGGGGATCATCCTTGGGGGTGTGGGGTCTGGCTTGAGATCAGTTACGACAACCTACCTGCTCATCTTGACAATTAATCAATTAAATGTGAATTAATTTATTAAATGTGTATACCATCCTATTCCTGATGGCTGAGAAATTCTCATGGGGTACATATCCTCTCGTCTTCCTCCTGTTATTTTTGACGGCTGGGCTTTCTTGCATATTAAGCTAGTGGGTGATAAAAAGCACACCTAGTTCTAAAGTCACAGAATTGGAAAAGGGGATGAAAGGAACCTCAAGGATCATCTAGTCTTGATTCTGTGTAGAGGGCATGAAAACAAATTAAACCATCCCTGAGAAGATAGCCTTTCGGTCTCTTCTTAAAAATCACCAAAGATGGCAAAACCCATAAGTTCTTCTCTCACAGCAAGAGACACCCTCTTGCCACAGGAGTGCCTAATATTATTTTCTGAAAGTTTATCACCTGCTGTAGTTTGTACACCGTATCGGCTGGAAAATGGTTGTAGGGTGTGACCTGGGATGGTGAGGAGACATCCTAGGAAGCCAAGGAAGAAAGATTTATTGGCTAAAACGTTTGCAACCTTTTTATTTACGTATCCCAGGACACTGCAGCCCTTTTGCTTGAAGTCCTTCAACTTTTTTTTTTTTAAATTACTATTTCTGCGGTTGAACCCAAGCAAACTAAAGTAAATCTTTTCAGGATGAGAAGAGCTCAGGAAGCAGGACATAAGAGGGTTTTGAGGGGTCCTTGGTATTCCCTGGGTTTGGCTGTTTTCTTGCAGATGTTTTGTTACTAAGTAACATCATCAGTGCTAGCAATGATGATACTACCTAATTTGGGTAATGAAGCATCTGCAAGAAAACAACGACGCTCGGAGAGCACCAAGGACTCCTCATTTTAACCCTGAGCTACAAATATTCTCCGTTTTTGATAAGAGGGTTCTGTTGCAAGGCAGACATAATTGGATGTCTTGCCTGCATCCTTTCCCTTAATTTAGTTCTCCAGAGGCCACACACGCTCAATTACACACTTTCCTTTAACATTACTGGGCTTTCCAGGCGCACTGTACTTCTACTCCCATGATCCCATCCTGGATTCTAAATATGTAATTCTCCTCTGGCTCTAAATGTAGTTACTGTACTGTAAGTGCAACTCAAACTCATTAAGCCTTTGTTTTCTTATAAGGCATCTTTGGCCTCCTAAGAGACTTAACCCCTAGAGCAGCGATGGCGAACCTTTTTTGGCTCACGTGCCATAAGTGGGGGGGAGCGCAGGGGGGGTCGTGTGCAGGCATGCCGCACCCATAATGCAATGCGCGACCCCCAGTGCGCATGCGTGCACTACAGGCCCCCCCCCCATTTTTTGCATGCTTTTTTCACCCTCCCCAGGCTCCAGAGGCTTTATAGGAGCATGGGGAGGGCGAAAACAGCCTCCCCCGCCCCCCTGGAAGCCCTCCGGAGGCTTCACGGACCATCAAGAGGCTTCCCTGAAGCCTCCGAAGCAGTCAAAACGACCCTCTGAGCAAACCGGAAGTCACTTCCGGTTTGCTCGGAGGGTTGTTCTGAGCGCTCCGAAGGCTTCAGGGACCTAGAGTCTCACAGACGTTTACTATAACCTCCCTTCGAAAAGTAAAGGACCAAATTTTGATTTGCTACAACAGTTACAAGAAACTTTAAAGACCATCCCTGTTAAGTAGAGAGACTTAAGGTAGAAGCAGATGTACTGTATATCAGTAGCATTCATTTACTTACAATGTATTTGTTTGTTTATTTATCTCAGTGGCCCCCAAACTTTGCGGTTTGGTGGCCCAGCTGAGGGGGAGGGGAACTGTACCACGTTGGGGGGGGCAGCACATACGCACATAGCCCTTGCCCAAGTGGTGGGCCAGCATGCATGCATGCACGCCAGCCTGCCAGTCGTGCAAATTAAGCTGCAGGTGAGTGCTCCAGCTAGCCACTCACGCAGCCCAATTCCTAATAGGCCCTGATCCAGTAGTGGGCTGGGGTTCAGGGGTTGGGGATTCCTGATTTAGCCAATGACTCTGGACAGCTTACAACATAATAAACATTGAATAACACTAAAACCATCATAAAAGCACAACAGATAAAACCATTAACACAAGATGGTTAAGAAGTGAGCCAGACACACAGAGGGCGGTGGAGGGGGGCAGGTATGGTTGAATTTTGATTAATCAACTACCTCCAGTACAAAGCTCCCCCATTGAACCCCCAAGCCACCTGATGTATGATATAGTAATATGATGTAATTTACATCCCACCTTTCCTTGGGGAGCTCAAGGCAGCCTATGTGGGGCATGGTCAGCCTTCTCTAAGGCTTCTTCCATCTAAGCATCTTAAAGGGCCAGATCTACTGTATGACGATTTAGCATAATATGCCTCTTCAAGTTGTTTTTCAGGGTAATGTATCAAAGTGGTGAATATTGATCATTCTCCTAAATCTCCTAAATTATACTATTGAAAATGGAGGATAAATAGAAAGGGTTTCTTGTGCTGATATCTGGGATTATCAGATATGTGTATCAGATATAGGTGGTTCTATAATCTGACCAGTATGTTCTTTGCATCAAGTTTTGATTGGCAATTCTCTACCAGGATTTTACTCCCAAGAACAAAGAGCTCTTGCAGGCTAGAAATTGCCCCTGCCATATGGGTACAACACATAGGATGAGCCTATGGGAATAAAACGACCCTGTCTGTACATGTTTTCATCCTATACTTACTTTACCTGGCACAAAGTAAACCCCATTAAATTAATAGACCTTATTTTTGAGTATGCATGCACAAGATTTTATTGTTAATCTAGTGAAGGCTTTCCAACTGATGTCCTCCATAATGTACTCTGTTCTCTGGGGATTAAGGCGAATGAAGTCCATCACATTTGTACGGCATCTCAAAGGCATCAGATTAGAGAAAGCAAATCTAGTTTGAGATGGGCCAAGGCAGGGGTGAAATCCAGCAGGTTCTGACAGGTTCTGGAGAACCGGTAGCGGAAATTTTGAGTAGTTCGGAAAACCGGTAGCGGAAATTTTGAGTAGTTCAGAGAACCTGCAAATGTCACCTCTGGCTGGCCACAGAGTGGGATGGGAATGGAGATTTTGCAGTATCCTTCCCCTGGAATGGGGTGGGAATGGAGATTTTGTAGTATCCTTCCCCTGCCACGTCCACCAAGCCACACCCACCAAGCCATACCACACCCACAAAGCGACACCCATAGAACCAATAGTAAAGAAAATTGAATTTCACCACTGGGACAAGGGCATAATCTTGCATAGCCAGAAGTCAATGGGATGACTGCAAGTATGGACTTGTGGTATTTACCATCCATATCCATCCATCCATCTCTCCCTCTTTCTCTCCCCACCTGCAGCTTAAGATTTCATTCAGTGAGAATCAGCTGGAGAGGACATTCCAATACCCATCAGAGAGTTCCCTACTGGAGGAGTTTGGGCCCCCAGAAGAGTCAGAGTCTTTGGTTAGCACAAACCCCCTTGGAGATGAGGAAGAAGAAGAAGAAGAGTTGCTGCTGCTTCATCGTGGCCTCCCTGGCCTGCTCAGGAGCAAACCACTTATTGTAGGTGAGTATCTGGAAATTCCCTGGAAATGCTTGGATTAGAGTGGATGGCAAAACCTTTCCACAATCACTCGATACAAATTCTGTCTCTTTTTCTGGGTTTTGAATTGTAACTTGTACAATATACAGACGGTATGTGTGCGTTGTTTTGTCTGATGTTTTATGTTATGTTTTGTTGTTTTATACACGAATGGTCTGTACACCGCCCCGAGTCCCTACGGGGAGAGGGGGCAGTCTATAAATTTAATAAAACCTAAAACCTAATAAACTGTAATTTGTGAGGTGAGCTAAAATGGGGTGACAATTTGTTATAGAATAGGAGTTGGAAGGGACCTTGGAGATCTTCTAGTCCAACCCCTTGCTTAGGCAGGAAACCCTACACCACTTCAGACATTATGTTTATTGAAAAGAGAAGAAAGGTCTTGTGGACAACTGCCATCATATAGCGATTAAGGAGTTTTTACACATCTGTCTGTTGTTTGACTTGCAATAGCAGATGTTGTATGTAGTGCTTGAAAGCTTCCCTAGGTTAAAAATTCCCTGCTTATCCTCATACAGTGGGAACTTTCAAGCATGTTATAGCTGGAAAGGCTCACAAATATCAACCTCTGCTGATCAAAAGAGCACATTCACTGAGCTGAATTCAAAGATTTGTTTCAGGAATAATACGATCTATTTCCATGCTAGACAGAGCTTTCGACAACCCTGAAGAAAGATTGTCCCTGAATATCAGTGTGATGATTCTGATGTCTAGAATTATATCCAGCAGTAGCAAAAAAAGGAGAGCAAAGTTTAAAAAATAATAATAATAATCAGACTACAAGTATTTGTAATTGAGATCAGATGAAACACTCATTCAGATCCCACCCCCCCTCCAGTGAAATAAAACCAACCCCTGTGCCATTATAGAGGAGTAAAAGCAGAAATGCTGTAGCTGGAAGAATAGCAATAAACAGGAGCCTTAGAAATAATACTGAAGTGCCATCTAAAGGCCTTTTTAACAAGTGCAGAAATGGGGAATGCAAACAGGAGTTGTTGTTTTCCTCATTTGCTAACTATGCCAGTATTCTTTCTTTTCCTTTTTCTAGACGAGTCCTGTCGGCGATAGCTTTTCCTTCCGGTGCAGGAAAAGGTAGAATCCAGTTCAAGATGGAAGTCGTGTTCCAAAAACCTTCGGCTGGACCTTGAATCTCTTTTTGTCTTCCAATGACTGACATACCAAGGAAAAAAAAAACAGGGACCAATAAAGACCTATCAGCCTTTTCCTACAGCTTTGAAGGCCATGTGTTTCTTCCTTCAGGAGTTACGCAGCATCTTCACCCTTGATGCGGCTCTTCTCTTTGTGTTGACCCTGAAAACAGAACCTCTTCGCTTAGGAAAAAGCATCCCACATCTAGATAGCTCCAAATGGTGCGAAATGCAGTCCAATCTAGAGGGGAATCTCAACCAATGCTTTTTCTGCCGCTCCTATCAGTCAGTGAGGAGCCTGTGGACATGTTTTAAAACTTTCCCTGAGGAAAGACCATTGAACCTTCAAACACCAAGGGCTAACATCATTGACCTATTTTACTCCTTACCATCAACCACACAGCATTTGAAAGTTTCAGCTCCGGGCTGAGGGACATTGATGTAACTTTGTCTGGTTGTTGTTGTTGTTGTTTTTCTGCTTTTTTCTTTTTGATAAAGTATCTTGTCTTGTTATGATGTTTAAAGGAAAGCAAAGCACCATATTTCGGGAGGGGAGAGCAGGGAAGGTTACACACTGCTTTTATCAGTATTCGGGAGTGGGAGGGGGGCCATTGAAGAGGACGTCAATTCAACATAGCATGACTCTAGGTGTGAGTAATATGGCATGCAACTGGGCAATGGGGATGGGCCTCTCTGTGTTTTAAAACAAGAGCACTTAGTAAGGCATGGAATTGAGCAATTAGGGAAAAGTTATCTCTGCACAGGGGGCAGAGACCGTTGTTCTTTGTGGTGGCATTTTGTGTTTTCTCTCTCTTTGACTTCAGGCTGGGGTGGTCTTGTGGGACTACCAGGCTAAAGTAAGTAAACGGAACGAGGGGGGGAGGCAGGGAGGGATGGAACGGACAAACAAAGCAGAATCAGGAGAAAAGGACAGCTTCTGGTTTTAGTCGCATCCATTTCATGTTTAGAATTCACAACTCATATGGACGTAGATGGGTGGGCATGAAGTGAAGTGAACAGAGCCATGAATGGTTAAAAAGAAATGAAGCGATGCTTTCAGGGGTGGCCACGGGATGGTACAAAAGGTCTGGATGGTGTCTACAACAACACACTCGGACTCCCCCTTCAGTTGGACAATTGTGGCTACCAAATTGACCTTTCCCCCCCCACCCCTCACCCCAGGGGACTTTGGATTATTTGGCCAAAAAAGTATTATTACTACTAGCAATAATACTAGTAATATTATTCTACCATCCATTTTGATAGGTACAGGTAGTCCTCGCTTAATGGCCATTTGTTTAGCAACCTTTCAAAGTTATGATGGTGCTGAAAAAAGAGACTTACGGCTGGTCCACACGCTGCAGTGTTCCCTTGTGATTGTGATCCAGGCACTTTTCAATCAGCTCACACTTAACAATTCTTCAGTCATGTGGCTGCCATTTCTGACCTTCTCATCCAGATTCCAACAAGCAAAAAGCCAGCAGGAGGTTGCAAGTCACAGTCACATGATAGCTTGCTTAATAGCCATGAATGATTCACTTAACGACCTCATTGCTTAATGATGAATTTTGCTCTCTCTATCATGGTTGTAAGTTGAGGACTACCTATACTTGCCATTCTGCACTGCATAGTATTTTTAACTAGGACAAATTCTTAATTAAGGTTAAGGAAAGCAAAGCCATGGTACATTTGTTTGAAGATGTTTCCCTGGCTACTTTTATGCATCACCTGAACATCTGAGCACTACCACTTAGCTTGCACACCTTGATAAAGACGTGTTCATTTTTGATGAAGAGAAGAAGGAGGAGCTATATAGCTTTTGGGTCTCTCAGGATGACCTTCCACCTTGGCCAGTGAGGCAGGGGGCAAATCATTTGTAGTGCTGATAGTAAAAAAATGAGGAGGTGGGTTGACTCAGGGAAGCTGAGGGCCAGTGAGGCCCTCCAAACCCTCCACCCTACCCCATTCCATAACCCAGGTCCTGTCTCAGGGCTGTAATAGTTCACAATTCCACCTTTTGGAACCAAAAGTATAATTCCTTTGTCCTCCTGGCTGAAAATCTGACCTTAAGATGGAAGTGTCTTCTAAATTGTCGAACAGGAATCTTCTCTTCCCCAACTGTGAAGCTTGGTTGACGTGCTCGATTAAATTACTCAAAGAATGGCACAACTCATCAATGGAACGAGAATGCAGATTGAGAGAAAGTTGATGAATGTATGGGAGGAGAAAGATGAAGCTTTAGGAACAAAAACTGTTGAGTGAAGAAGTAAAAGTTTGAATGGAAGGTGCAGAAGAGAAAATTGCATATCTTCTCTCTCCCTTCATTACTAATTTATCTATCTGTGCACCCTTTTTAATTATCATTTCTCCTTTTATTTTGCACTGCTGGGACAGCCAAACATAAAGCCCATGAATAAGTGAGTGAGTGACTGAATACTGCAGACATATTTTTCTTTGACAGGCATGTGATGGGGTCTGCAAAGATCAATGTATGTTAAATGGGGGCTGAAGAAGCTGTGTCCAGCCATTTCCATCAGTGTTTTTTGTTACATGTAATTATTATTATTAACAATAAACCATAATGATGTTGCACGATAATTTGTGGTCTTCATTCCTCTACTCACCATGACAGTTACATAGATCTTTTCCTTAAAATAGCCATCTTGAATACAGTACTTAAAAGAAATGACAATAAGATGTTCCTTCGTGGTCTGCTGGTCATATATGTTATATCCTATGCACTGTTGGAAACAAAATGCTGGACCAGCTAGACTTTGGTGTGCTTCAGCAAAACATTTAATTCTTACCTTTATTTATTTAATGAATTTATATAGCCGTTCATCTCATAAATGTGACCCTGGGCAATATATAATGAAACAAAGCGTTAAAAAGTCTAAACCACCATTAAAACAATAAAACATTCATATAAATAAGACAGGAAGAATGGATCAATATCCTATATTCAATGTAACCATCTTGCAGGCTTCCTGTTTCTATGGGATCCCCAAGTCCACGGGGATCTATGGGAAAAAACTTATTTTAAGAGACATTTGGAGTTGGGGCTAATTTCACATTAGGGGGAATGATGTTCCAGAAAGCAGGTTCCATCAGATACAAGTCCTTAGCATATGTTACCCATAACATAACTCTCCTGCTGGACCTGTTGGGACAGGTAGATGTAACCAGGGAGAGGTGGTCTCTCAAATAACCTAACCCCATTCCATACAGGCTTTGAGGGTTAAAACCAATATCTTGAACTGAACGCAGAAGCAAACTGGCAACCAACGAAGCTTGGTTGCCTACAGGTAGAGATAACTGCATGTGCCATGACTGCTCCCCTCTTTATGATCAAAATAATTCACACGTATCCCTCAACCCTGGTATCATCAAATAAATAATCCTTATGTTAAAATAAGAATGGTTTGCTCTAGGCTACTGCAACAAATAAAACATACAACAAAGGATCTTGCTATACTTCTCTCTTAGTTTTATTATACCTAATTAGGGAAGGATTGAAACTTGTTCTTGACATCCAACATATGGATTAGGACGGTGCTCCTCAGGAAAAAAAAATCTTGATTTTAGGGGGATCCAGTCTGAGGGAACACAAGTGAGGTTCAAAAATAAAAAAGGGGAGATTAAAGAACAAGTAGTACAACACTGAAATATTGTGATTGCCGATGGTTTAAATATATTAGCCCTTCTGTATTCTCCATGCACTGCAGTCTAAAACACAGAAAATGTATTCGGGAAGCAAAATCCCTGATTTCAAAACAGCTGCTCTTTTGAATGGAATTCAAGATTTCCCTATTTCCAAAGGAATATCTTTCTTCATCAGATAATGGCGCTCTCTCTCTCTCTCTCTCTCTCTCACACACACACACACACACACGGGAATTCTGGGAGTTTGAAGTCCTCCAGGCTTAAAGTCGCCAAGGTTGGAGACCTCTGGTTTAGATTAGAACGTAAGCTAGTTTTAACTGGATGCCCCCTGGGCTACTGGACTTCAACTCCCATAATTCCATTATAGAGACCGACAAACTCGAGAGCAACATAACGTAACCCTACCTTTTTTTAAACGTCGCTTTAAGATGACGAAAGCTTTGCCTTTCTGAGCTTGCTGATTGGCTCCCAGCAGCACGAGCCTGGAAATACTATCAGGCCGTTCGAAAAGCCGGGGTGAGGGGCGATTGGGGGGGGTTCAGCATCCCGCTGCAATGGCGGGAGAATTGGAACGCTGGGTTTCGAACCAGCTCCATACCCTTCTGGGGCTGAGCGAGCGCCATGTCGTTGCTTTCATGGTGGGCCTGGCCCAGCGGAGCCGGACTCCCGAGGACTTGCTCGATCGCTTAGAGGAGACCGAGACGCTGCGGGTGACCGAGCCCACCGCGCGCGCCTTCGCCCAGCAACTCTGGGAGCGGGTGAGACGGTTTGGCAGTTGAGCGCGCGACTCACTTCCAACAGCGGGATTGGGGCGGGGGGGGAGGTTTGCTGTGAGAGGCGGGGCTAATCCAGGGGTGGGGCTGTCGAAAAAGGGGTGAGAAACAGCAAGTGCACTATGGAGGCAAAAAAATAATATCCAAATCGGTATTAACATTTTACACAATAAAATGTAAAAAGAGATTCAACCTAGAAATAAGGAGGAACTTTCTGACAGTGAGGACAATCAACCAATGGGATAGATTTGCCTTCAGAAGTTGTGGGAGCTTCATCACTGGAGATTGGACTGCCATTTGTCAGAAATGGCATAGGGCAGTGATGGCGAACCTTTTCAGCACCGAGTGTCCAAACCGGAAGGCACATGCATGCCTCGGAAACCCAAAGACCAGCTGGTCAGTGCACGTGTGCGTGCCGGCCAGCTGGTCTTTGTGTGTGCCAGAGCACCGGAAACTCAAAGACCAGCTGTCTAGCACATGCATGCCTGTTTTTTGAATGTTTGGGGCGTTTTCAGAATGTTTTTGGCACGAAAACGGCCCTGAAAACAGCCTGTTTTTTGAGCCGTTTTCTGGCGCTCTGGGGCCCGTGAAGACTAGCTGGCTGGCGGGAACCCAGAAGAGCAGCTGGTGACAGCGCACGTGCTGACAGAGAGGGCTCTCTGTGTTACCTGTGACACACGTGCCATAGGTTCGCTATCACTGGTATAGGGTCTCCGGCTTGAGCAGGAGGGATTGGACTATAAATTCCCTTCCAACTCTATTAATCTGTTAAATGATAGATGTAAGCTTTCCTCCGAGTCGTCAACATCTTTTCTCAGACAAAATGGGAGGAGTGGAAGGAGAGAGTGGCTGTGAGTATACACCGGATTCATGATGGAGAGTCCCCAGATGTGCATATCGGGGTCTTAACTGCTGCTGAGAGACGCAAAACTGCAACAAGGATCTTCTTTAAAACTGCTAGGAAGACAAAGCAAAGGAATTGTTGATTCCCGTTTTTTGAATATGTTGGAACAAATTCTCTTTAGCTTTGTGGGCTAAAACAAGAGTCGTCAACCTTTCAGACTTCAGGGACCACTAAATTCATAATTTTAAATCCCACGGACCACTAATATGATTTTTTAAAAGAAGATAAATAGTATTTAGTGCAATATAAAAAATGCAAATAATTTTTCTGCGGACCACCAAAGTTTTCTCACCACTGGGTTAAGGTCCTCTTATCTAACATAAGGGATCCAAACCAGTTTGTCCTGAATTTTGTTTTGAGTTTGAAAGCTTGCAACTGTTCAATAACCATCAAAACTACCGGTCACAGGGGGCACGGTTATTATGTAATAGTAGATGGTGTCCCCTTTCCCTCCCCTTTTCTAGTTTCTTCCTTGAGCATGACTTTCAAATTGTAGACCTTTTTTCACTGATTGTGCATGTATCACTCTGACACCTTTTCCACTGAGCATCAAACAAAGAAGCTTCAAAGAGCCATAATGTAGGTAATGATTAGAAGGAGCAAGAATGTGAAAGTATTGTATATGATTACTTGAATCCACTTACTAAATTCTGTAGAGAGTAAGGAAGATGACCTTTAGAGATATACAGACAGTTGCCTAAGCATTGTTGGTGGATACTCCCTAATTCATTGAATTTTAAGAAGGAGGTGATACAACACAATCATACTTTGGCAAGTTTCTGTTATTATAGACCATCTAAATAAAGAATTTTCTTTGTGTGGTCCACTTAGTGTGGTTGATACATTCCTTGAAAATTAGGAAATCTTAACCAGGAAATGCACTGACTAGATGGACACAAACTGATAGCTATCACCGTGCAGCTGATGGGGGTTGAAATTCAAAATTTCAGAAGGGCACCAACATCACTTTTTACTGACTTCAAACTAGGAGTAGTTCTCCAGCTGGAAATGGAATGTATTATTTTTTTTTCTGCAAAAACTGATTCTTTGATGGTCCTGCTCTATAATAAGGGTGGTTGCCTCAGATTCCATTAATTTTCCTTTCTTTAGAAATTCAATAAGAAATAAATGGAAGTGTGAAAATAATATACAGCATTTAGTAATGTTGTGTTTTCAAGTATTTCGCATGAAGTGCCTAAGGGTTATCTCTAGAATATCCCATCAAGTTGTCAACAAGAAATAGAGGGTAAAGCCTTCATAAGATTAATGAAATCTTGGCAGAAGTAAGATGTGAACAGTCCAGTATTCAATATTTTACTCAAAATTAATTCAATATTACATATATACTTGGAAAAATGGGGAAAGCCATGTGTCTTCTAGGCTGGTGCTAAGGAATAAGAGCTACATTCTCAAATGGTTTATGTTGGGTATGTGTAGAAATTATAATGTTTTGGAGTTCTAACTGATATGTTCACTTTCCCCAATGGTTGATAGGTTCCACACCAGGCGCCGCAGGAGCGTCCAGCAAGATTAGCTGAGCAACAGGCCTTAGCCTTGCAGGAAAAGAATCGTTCATACACCCTGTTGGAGGACAGTGATGATGAAGAAACCGGTAAAGCAACAGCAGCCCAAAGCTCAAAGCGTCATCACGCCGCACAAGGTCCTGAGGGCAAGCAACGGAAACGGCACAAACACCTGAGGCAGCGCAAGGAAGAAGAGGAAGACAAAGACTCTGATGAGAAGCCTAGTGGAGAGGACACGGGACGGTGAGCATCCATCTCTTGCAAAAAGCAGAGTTGTGAGAAAAATAAGGAAAGCTGCAGACATTCTTGCTTTTCTTGGCCTAGGATTCCAGAGGAGGATTCAGAGGATGAATGGGACCGGAGTGAACGAGAGCGGCTGCAGGACTTGGAAGAACGTGATGCTTTTGCAGAACGTGTGAAACGCAAGGACAAAGAGAAGACTCGCAATATCCTCGAGCGTTCAGACAAGAAGGTGGGGTCTCTGCCTTTGGATTTTGCTTTCGTAATGGGGAAGCCCTTCTTGGTTGCATTTGTCCTAACTGTTCTGCCCATTCTTTTCTTATATTACCCATTTTTGCATTAGGAGCATTTCACCTGGGGATGGAAAATTTAGGTAAAAAATGGATATTGG
This sequence comes from Natrix helvetica, assembly GCF_964273705.1. NCBI lineage: Eukaryota > Metazoa > Chordata > Lepidosauria > Squamata > Natricidae > Natrix > Natrix helvetica. The sequence continues at coordinate 344,702,326 of NC_138548.1, forward strand.
AGAGCTATATGAACCTGCAAATACGCACACGCACACACACGCACAAACATACATACATACATACATACATACATACATATCATTAACACTGCATATATTCACGATGATTCTGTTCAGGCATAAACAATATGCAGGTTTTTTTTAATATAACCCTGCTTTAGCCATTCTAGTCAAAAGGCAGACTTGAAAGAATGTAGACAATGTTTGGTAAAAGTGGAAAACCTAAAAAGATTCCTGAATATGTTTTTTGGAACAGGAATCAGACATAGTTCTCTTACGTATCTTTGTAGGCATCCTTTCCCCTTTCTGGGGAAAGTGAGAATAGGGAGCTAAGGAAACTTGTGCAAAATTAGTGAACTGTCTGTGTTAATTTGCAGAAGTTTCAGAACTTTGTATACAACTTATGGTTTTGATTTATTTTTAAACCATGGTATAGTTCTTATTCAACATTGTGCAAGACTAATGGCTAAAATGTTAATGCTGATTCATTGAGATATGGAATCTTTTATTTCAGTCCTGCTTTGCAAGGCCTTCATTCCCAATATGGAAACATGTGACTGACTCCTTTTCAATCACTTTCAAATCTCTGCTATGCCAGCTCCAGAGTTCTCATGTTTTGGCCTTTGGTGGTATTTTCTTCCTCTTCTCATACCTGAGAAATATACCTAATACTTATATTATTTAGAAGAGGAAGTTCCACTTTCTTGCTGAGATTATTCCCAACTTTTCTGTAAGTCTCTGATAACTGCTTTGTTGCATGTCTAAATCTATAGTCCTAAAAATACAGGTAGTTCTTGACATATGACTCCAATTGAGCCCAACATTTCTGTTGCTAAGTGAAACTTTGTTAGGTGAATTTTGCCCCATTTCTTGCCACAATTGTTAAGTGAATCACTGCAGTTAATAACATGGTTGTTAAGTGAATCTGGCTCCCCCATTGACTTTGCTTGTCAGAAGTTTGCAAAAGGTGATCACATGACTCCAGGACACTGCAACTGTCATAAATACTAGTCAGTTGCCAAATGTCTGAATTTTGATCACATGACCATGGGGATGCTGCAACGATTGCGTGAAAAACATAGGTTACTTTTTTCAGTGCTGTTGTAATTTTGAACAGTCACTAAATGAACTGTTATAAATTGAGGACTACCTGTATTGCATTGAGCATTTGTTAACAAGGATTTTTGGAACTGCGGTGTTTTGAGTTATTATTGTATATTTGTTTCCTAATTACGTCGAGGTTAGGCATATGAAGAAGCTCAAAAGCGCTTAAAGATGGTAGAAGAGGACAAGAAATTCATGGTAAGAGCTTGATTTTATCATTGTTTTTAACATAAAGAATAATTTGACAGTGAACTACAATGAGGCCTTGATGGAATATGGGAGAGTACAAAAGAGACACGGAAAAAAGTGAACCAAATTGAGTGATAGACTCCTGATCAGCAAGCCTGGTCTTTAAGCAAAGAAAAGATCTAAAACGTTTTTTAAAATGTATCTTTTTTGACAAGCCAACAAGACAATAATGAAAATGTTACAAGAAAATGTTATTGTATTTTTTCCATGTTACAAACTTTTAATTTATTTATGGCCAAAAAGCGCAACTAGCAAATTAGAAATATAATCTAACATTTGACATTAGTTATACCAGTTTAAAAAGTAAAACTCATTGGTATGGTGCTCAAAACCTAGTTTTTATGGCCATAGTCTGGCTATTGCCTCTGTAATTTTAGGTTTTTCAGATGTGAGTAAAATGTTAACATACTCAAAAGACTCTCTTCCTGTTTTTGATTTTAGAATAAGACAGATAATATCCTGCAGAAGACTCATAAAATTCATAACACAATGAAATATGATTCACTGTGTCAAAATCAGTATCATTACAGGGGCAATTTTTTTAAAGAGAACAGGATTTTTAAAAAAAAATATTTTGAAAAGGCTATTTTGTGCTTATTTAAATATAAACTATTAAGATATTGATGGACCTGAAAATTGTAATTTTTCAAAAAGTTACAGGTAAACATAGAATTTTGACTTTGGCCCTTAATTACCATGTTTAATTATCAAATCATCTTTGTTTTATACAGCAAAATGTTTAGGTCATACCCCATGGAAAATAATCAGGATCAATGCCAATCTGACTGATCTTTGGATCATCTTATAAACTCTATATCTGCAAAAGATTCATTTGAGATTTCCTGAAGCAATCCGTGTTTTAAAAATGTATATATGCAACCAAAATATGCTTAGCCAAGCCTGCCTTTTCAGAGGGCATTCTTTAAATTTTCACTAGTAATTGGGCTACGTTATTACCAGCAAACGTAATCCAACTTGGAACTCCATATAAAATTTGAGATGCAATGTTTGCATTAAAAACCGCTGCAGGATCAAATCTGCCTCTTGAATAAAAAAAAATCATAGCCACCATCGTACATTTTGCTTTCAGAAGCATTGCCTTGCAATGATGTTGCCCGAACAGAGCACGATTAAATAAAATGCTCAAATAAGAAATGAAAATTGGGCTTTCACATTTCTTTTTAAAAACAAAATCATTCAGACTGTAACGAGGATAAAAACTCTTTTTCTCTTCCTATACGTCAGATTCCAGAACTACGTAAGAAATCCCGTTGGGAGTATTTAGCCAAACGAGAAAAGGATAAAATGGAAGACTTGGAAGCAGAAATAGCCGATGAGGAATACCTCTTCTCTGAGCAAGAACTATCAGCCCTCGAGCAGCAGGAGCTGGAATACAAACGCAAAGTGCGTGACTTGGCCAAACAGTACAAACAGGCTGGAGAGCAGGAGAAGATGGAGAAGCACAATCGTTACTACATGCCAGAGGAGAGCCGCAGCAAGGTAAGGGGGGTGATGTGTGCAAAGTTTGGGGCCAGGAATGGGTGAGATGGCTACTTCCCTCTTATGAGTGATAGATCGAAGAAAGGGCATAAAGTATTGTTTTTGGGTTATCCCGGTGGTCTCCAGTTAAACATTTGCAATAATCAGGGCTAGGAAAGAACGCTACCTAAAATAATCTGCAGGTAACCAGGGACCAACATGTGTGGGGCTAAATTGCATCTAGACACCTGTTGGCAACCATTGGAGGATCTGCATCACTGCTGTAGCATGTTTTCTATTGCTGAACATCAGTAAGCACGCAATTTGCTTCACTCGGAATCAACTCAATAAACTGAACACGGAAGACCAAATGTTTGGTAAATTCTGGCTTTTGTCTTCACGAGTATCCACCAGGACAGACGGGGGAGTCAGAACAATCCTTATCAGTCCCACTATCTGAAACACTTTATTAGCAGCAGCTTGTATTTCTTGCAATGTTTCTTGCTATCGTTTTATCATTTTTCTGGACTTTTTCGAAACTGAAAGTTTGCCTATCTTAAGAGCAGCTTCTCTGACTTTCTGCTTGTTGGTTTATTTTTTGATCTGATGTATTTTCAAATTTCATATCTTAGCCATTTTATATAACATTAAAAAGAAAAAAAAAAGTTGTGCATCAGAAAAAAACAAAGGAAAAAAATCTTCCAGAACCTAAAATCCAATTCTTCTCTAAATATTTTTATTAGCTTTTACTTCGGCCACATTAAATTAAACCTCTGTGTCTGAACCCAAGCACTGAGGTTCAGTCCTATTACTTGTTGTCCTTTTCACGGGATTCTGGTTCTTGGGTCAGTAGATGGAATGTACAAAAAGACAAGGGAGTTTTAATGCTTCCTGGAATTACATGCACTTGGGGATATAACTTCATACTTCTGAAGAAAATGTGCAAAAAATACTGCGCTGTTGAACTAAAACCTTGGCTACTGAGCTGCTGAATGCACTGGTGATTCTCTTTGATTTTGCCCTGCAGAAGATTCCTGATCGTTATGAGGAGCCCCAGGCAGAGGATCACATGGCTCCAAGAGATGAGCAGCGGCGCTGGGAGGAAGACCACATTGGGGCAGCTGCTCTCCGTTTTGGGGCCCGGGACGCCAATCAGCGGCATCCACGCAAAAACTATGAGTATGTGCTTGAGGAGGATGAGATGATCCAGTTTGTGAATGCTGTGCAAATGCGGGGCGCAAATCAGAACAAGGTAAGAAGGTGCAGGCTGGGAAATAGAGAAGATAAGACACTAACGTAGCCAGGAACTCCTGGTGGAAATTCAGATCTTGTCCCTGAAAAATACTTATTTCTCTGGGATGTAAGGATCAATTTATTTCATTTATTTATTCAATTTCTGTAGCTGCCCAACTCAATGAAGTGATTCTGGTCAATTGATTGGAGCAGAATTCCCCAACCTTTTGGGGTTGGTGGCCTGAAGGGGGGGGGAAGGGGAATTATTTTGTGGGAGGGGCAAGCATGTATGTGTCCAATGTTCACAGTGACGCTTGCGCGAGTGGAGCCGTGACGAAACTTGCATGAGTGGGGTTGTGGCAAGTCTCAGGTGGAGATGCGCGCACTGTCTAGCCACTCACATGGCCCAGTGGTGATTGGCGTGCGGCCCAGTACTGGACAATGGCCTACAGATTGGGGACTCCTGGGTTAGAGATCTCACATGGACAAATGAAGAGTCTTAAAAGCAAAAGCTGGGCAAATAGCTCTGCCTCAACAGAAGGAATTCTAGAAAATGGGAATTGATTTTGATGAGTTAGTGAAAGGAAGCTATTTATTAAATATTACAATAATGAGAACATAGATAAGGAGTCTAGGATTTGACAGTAGCAGGGAAGTAGAAATAACAGAATCTTGTAAGTGTGTTTGCTTTCCTTTCCCCCTCCCTCTTAAATCCCAGTGAGTCAGGGAGGAGCCATCCTGAGTCACTTCCTAATATTATATCCATCCCCATGGCTCAAGGCTGGCTTTTGCCCTTTTTGGTTTTGTAACAGCTTCTGAATATTTCTCTCAAGGCCATCACTCTCTGTATTAAACTGCTGCTTAAATATGGGTGACCAAAGGAAACTCTGGTAGCTGAGTCAGACTGACTAGCTCAATATCTCGATAGAATAAATTAAGGGAATCAAACAGGGGTGGGTTCTGGCTGCTGCTACTGCTAGTTTGCTAAGGGATGCGCCACACACGCATGCACAATGCAACAAAAATTGTTCTGCGCATGCACAGAAGGTAAAACAAGATGGCGCCACTGAGAGAACCAGTTGAGGGGCATGGCAGGCCTGGGTCGCTGCTGATTCCAGGGATCCAGGCAGCCAAGTTATTACCAGTTTGGCGGAACCGGTAGGGACCCACCTCTGGAATCAAATAGATTGTTTCTGGGTTGTTATCAAGCAGTACGTAGGATTGCGCCTGATAGCTTTGACAGGTAAACAAAGATAAACGCCATTGATCTACAGTGCCTCCCACATTCTGCTTGCGGTATCAGTTTTGTCCAGTGATAGGAAATATAGAACCAAAGAGACTCCACCAGTTCTTGTTGATCCAGGGAAGCTTGTCTAACTCTTGTTTCCTCGGTGCCAGGAGGAGAAGCCAGAACTGTCCCAGGCTGAACTCAAGAAGTTGTCTATCCAGGAGGTGCGCCGCAGCCTTCCTATTTTCCCATACCGTGAAGACTTACTGGCCGCCATTGCTGAACATCAGATGCTGATTATCGAAGGGGAAACCGGCTCTGGCAAGACCACTCAAATCCCACAGTATTTGTGCGAAGAGGTAACTCGATAGGGAAGGGGGAGAATATTTAATTGCAGGAGTGAAAGAGATCCATGGTGAAGCCTACAGGAGGGAAATGCTGCTTCTTTGGTCCCTACTTCATGCTAGGGATTGGTGTTCTAAAAGCAACAGGGGCAAACACCCTACTTCTGTAATCATAGACCTGCATACGATATTAGGATTCGGTCTGCATTGCAATTCGGTTCTCCAGAAATGCTCACTGTGCTGCGGTTGTCTTTGGCTGGACTTCACCTGTCCTGTTCTCTCTCTCTCTCTCTCTCTCTCTCTCTCTCTCTCTCTCTCTCTCTCTCTCTCTCTCTCTCTCTCTCTCTCTCTCTCTCTCTCTCTCTCTCTCTCTCTCTCTCTCTCTCTCTCTCTCTCTCTCTCTCTCTCTCTCTCTCCCTCCCTCCCTCCCTCCCTCCCTCCCTCCCTCCCTCCCTCTCTCTCTCTCTCTCTCTCTCCCTCTCTCCCTCTCTCCCTCCCCCCCCCCCAGTGCCTTTCTCTGGAAATCATGGTAGTCACTGGTCCATGGTTGCTCAGCCTTTGAATGGGGTATGTGGACATTGTTTTGAGCTACAAATAAAACTCAAGGAGATTCCAGTTTTTTAAAAAAATTGGTCCATAAAGATTTTTTTCCTAATTTCTGCCCTCCATTCCAAATGCAACTTAGGATTTTAAAACTGTTATGATTGTAACAGTGGGGCAAGAATCAAGATGAAAAAATGCACATTAAAAAAAAACATCCCCTCAAATAGTTATTTATTTTATAAACTGCCCCAGTTGTTCAAGCTTTGGACAGTAAAAATGAAATTATCTTTCACAGCCTTCACGGCAAGCCAAAACCCCACTGAAAAACAACACTGTTAAGTGCCATCCAGAACTTTAGAAGGGTAGGTAGTATTTTCTACAGCGCTTGTGTTCTGATTTGACCACATCTTGCCTTTGGACACATTCTACAAAACCCACATTTTGCTGCCCACTCAATACAAGTTGAGTATTTACATTTCCAGAGATGCCCTTGAAAAAATGGTTTTAGATTTTAGGAATATTTAAAATGTGCATGTACTAAAACTTTTGAATCAGTGCTTTGGGATGATTTACACAGAAGAAACAAGTCTATTTTTCATACTTGACAAACCCCAGGTGTTCCATTGTCTGCTTATTAGTATATCCATAAACAATTGAGTGTATAATCCAATGACCCCAGCAGGAAGAGGTTTTAGCACTTACACAAATAATTCTATGCACACCCATAAATTATTGAGTGCGGCTATGAACTGCTGAGTTTATAATCCACTATCCCCAGCATGCATAGTATTTTAATTTCAATTCAATTTCAATTTATTAGCGCTTATAGACCGCCCCCTCTCCCGAAAGGGACTCGGGGCGGTGTACAGTCCATGTCAAAGAACAAAATTAAAACAATTAAAATTACTAAATGGACAATATATATATACAAATATAAAATAGATGGATAAGAGGAGGATAAAAGATGTGCAGGACTGTATTGCTAATAAATAATTAAAATAAACAGACATTAAAATCCCAATACCCGATAAAATTAAGTCTACAGAATAATCCCCTTAAAAACCAGTAAAAATATAAATGCCAGGAGATAGGCGTTGAAATTATGCCAGGCCAGCCAGTCGGAACAGGTGAGTCTTTAGTTTCTGCCGGAAGGAGCGGAAGTCGGTGGTGATTCTAATGTCGGGGGGGGAGGTCATTCCATAGGGTTGGGCCCATCACAGAGAAGGCCCTACTCCTTGGCGTCGCCCGCTGGCATTGCCTAGCGGACGGCACCAGGAGAAGCCCCTCCCTGTGAGAGCGAATTGGCCGCTGGGATGTATGTGGGAGGACGCGATCCCGCAGGTAACTGGGCCCTATGCCATGGAGCGCTTTAGAGATGGTGGTCAAAACCTTGAAACGCACCCGAAAGACCACAGGCAGCCAGTGCAGCTCGCGCAGGAGCGGTGTTACATGGGAGTACCTAGCTCCTACACAAACCATTTTATGCACATAACAGCTTTGGTATTGAGATCTTGAATCATGGAGATTCGCTCTCTCTCTCTCTCTCTTCCTAACAGGGTTACACCAAGAAAGGAATGAAGATTGGCTGTACTCAACCCAGGCGAGTAGCAGCTATGAGTGTTGCTGCCCGTGTTTCCCAGGAAATGAATGTCAAGCTTGGAAATGAAGTATGTTTTGAAGAGGGAGAGGGGAAGGAACAAATTTGTATAGTTTACGTTACCAATCGTTTTAGCCATTTTATAATCCCTGATCTAATTTTGGGATGGCCAGTAATGATTTTAATGGCAGCCAATATCGTTGGAGAAAAAGTTGGTTCTCTGGCCTGAAAACATTCACACTCAAATAGAGCATGCATTATTCCTCTATAGAATTCAGTGCCACAAAATGTAGTGATGCTGACGATATGTTACTATTTAGTAATGACTTCTCTGTAAATGTATACTTTGAGTATGGAGGGAGGGGGCACCTACCGCACACTGCAACCGCCAAAATTTGTACCTTTCCACTACCTTTTTCCTTGTAAATTTTTTAAAAAACCAATAAAACTTTGTTTAAAAAAAATATGTAGTGATGGGTACATTGAAGGACCTGTGTATCAAGGGCTTTTGGTTTTGAGATTTCAGTTTTATTTCTGGATTGGGGGCAGCATACCCCCAAATACTAGTTGTAGATGTACAGGGGTGGAGGAGGGATATACCTATCTCCACCATCTCTTCTACAGAAGCACCTAGTTGGCTGATCCAGCAGGACTACTTATAAATATAAGCATTATCCCAAACTTTCAGATAAAAGTCAATGTGTCCCTTGTTCACCCTTATTTGACGTGGACCTGAAGGCAAGTGATGCGTTGGCCATCATAATACTCATTAGCCTCATAACAGTATCTATTTCTCAAGGTAATACAAGCATTAATATTTCCTTGGAGAGGAGATTGGTTTCTGGTGACTTCTTGGATATGTCTATTTAGTTTTCTTAGCAACAGTATGGAAGTGGTTCACCATTGCCATGGTATATGCTCAAAATTCAGATGCTTTGCAACCGGTTCATATTTATGACAGTTGCAGTGTCCTGGGGTCATGTGATCATCCTTTGTGATCTTCTCACGAGCAAAGTAAGAAGCTTCACTTAACAGCCGTGTTACTAACTTACCAATGGCAGTGATTCACTTAACAACTGTGAAAAGAAAGGTAAATTATGGCAAAACTACCTTGCTTGGTAACATAAATTTTGGGCTCAATTGTGGTTGTAAGCTGGGGGGGATATTTATATTTCTTTGGAGACTGCCTTGATTTGAATTAAATAGAATTCCTGGACAAACGTTGCTCTGTGTGTAATAAAGACAGCTCTATGCCTTTACCACAGGTAGGATTCAGCATCCGTTTTGAAGATTGCACTTCAGAGCGGACAGTGTTGAAATACATGACAGATGGGATGCTGCTCAGAGAATTTCTCACTGAACCTGACCTGAGCAGCTACAGGTGAGTAACAGCAGTGGACACTTGCACTAGTGGCTTAATCACGGGGAATGCATGAGTGTTTGTTTGTTTTGAGATAAATAGCTGAAGTAGCTTTCCCATAGCAAATTAAATTGCAGATCTATTTTAGCTCGAATCTTGCCTGATAGTCAATGGGACTAACTATAAAAATAACTATTTCCAAATACCACAGAATACAGCTAAATTTTAAAATGCTCACTGAATAAATTCTAATGAGAATGAGTGAGCAAAACCATACCTATGCTATGGTTTTCAAACATGAATCTGAGCCCAGAGATCAGAGGTGATATTCAGCAGGTTCTGACCAGTTCTGGAGAACCGGTAGCGGAAATTTTGAGTAGTTTGGAAAACTGGTAAATATCACCTCTGGCCCTGCCCCCCATCTGTTCTCTGCCTCCCAAGCCCCAGCTGATCAGGGGGAAATGGGGATTTTGCAGTATCCTTCCCCTGCCACACCCACCAAGCCAGGCCCACAGAACCGGCAGTAAAAAAAATTGAATCCCACCACTGCCAGAGATGTCCTTTTGGATTTGCATGGTAAGCTGGATCTAGGGCAATAAACGATATTTCATGTGAGGGTCTGATTTTAGAATTGCTGCAGAGGGCAGTCCCATTTTAGAGCTTGCTTTGGGACAATAGTTGGAAAGAAAGTCTCCGCAGTTCTGAGAGTGGTGTGCCGTGTGGGATCATAGTGATGAGTAATGATCATTTAATGAGTAAGCTATGGTTTTAAAAGAGCTAGATTCGAGGCTGATCTCCTTCGATTCCTTAAAATTGTAGTCTTTATAGTACACTGTAAATTGTAGTCTTCCTACCCTAGTAAAAAAAAAAAAAAGCCAACAGTGGCCTGATTTTAAACAGACCCAAGATTACAAACTCCCTTGCAAATGAGTAGAAATATTACATGAGTGTTAACCAGTACCACACCCTTTCTGGCTTGCCTTCTAGCGTCATCCTCATCGATGAGGCTCATGAGCGTACGCTGCATACTGACATCCTGTTTGGCTTGATCAAGGACATTGCTCGTTTCCGGCCTGAGCTGAAGGTGCTGATTGCTAGTGCCACCCTGGACACCGAGCGCTTTTCCACCTTCTTTGACGATGCTCCCATCTTCCGCATCCCGGGGCGCCGTTTTCCTGTTGACATTTATTACACTAAGGTTAGCAAGCACAAAGTGTTTTGTGTGTATATATGTGTCAAGGGCTGAGGAAACAATGTGATCAACCTCAGTGGATGTGGATGTAAGATTTCTAGAATGCCAATTCCTATGTCCAAACGTGAATTTATATGCTCGTAAGTTGAAGTTGCAGATTGTACCACTCTTCATTCTTATAGCTGTTGTGTGCTGCCCCGTCACAGGCTTTATTCTCATAACTGGATTTCATTCTGTTCAGCTTTCCTAACTTGGCTTATCTTTTGTACAGTCATTATTTGCTACAGGTAGTCCCTGACTTACGACCACAATTGGGACGAGAATTTTTCTGATGCCCTTATCCTATAATAAATCTTTCTAGTCTCACAAAATTAGAGCAAAAGGAGAAAATCACCTATAGAAGAAGCATATCTAATCTAGAGAAGAAAAGCTGAGTGAGGAACAAGGACAAGCAATAGTAGAAACCATTAAGGGAGATGAAGTTGTGTTTATTTAACTCAAGAAGAGTTATAGCTAGTCCTCAGTCATCCTGCTGCTCTACTGTCCTTGCCATCCTCAGTTGATCTTCGCCGTCTTTCTCCTCCCACTGCTGCGAGGTCTGCCTTACTTGCTGCACCAGACCTGCTTCCCAAAGCCATGTCCGGCCTTGTCCAAATCCTATGGCACCTCGTCCAAATTGCATGCAGCTTTCTTGCAAGGCTTTGGAAAGCTTCAAAACCTCATGTCAAGGCCACACACAATTTGGAGAATGGTGCACGCGGCCTTGAAAGAAAGGCTGACGCAGCCAACAGCTGCCCCCCAAAGGGTAAGTCAGGCATGCCTCATCAACAGTGGGAGGAAGAAGATGGCAAAGGTCAGCTGGGGATGGCAAGATCAGAGGAGTGCAGGTTGAGGCAACGGAGTGCAGGGCACCAAAAGGACAGAGAGGCAAAGGGAGATAGATGGGAGAGTTGAAGTGCCTATGCAACCCACTAAGCACTCAAATGTTGATCACATGCGGTTATAGCAATAGCACATAGACTTATATACCGCTTCACAGTGCTTTTATAGACCTCTCTAAGCAGTTTACAGAGTCAACCTATTGCCCCCAACAATCTGGCTCCTCATTTTACCCACCTCGGAAAGATGGAAGGCTGAGTCCACCTTGAGCCTGGTGAGAGTCGAACAGCCAAATTGCAGTCAGCTGGCAGTCAGCAGAAGTAGCCTGCAGTACTGCACTTTAACCACTGCGCAACCAAGGCTCATTATAGCTACTCACATGCTGTAACTTTGGGGATTAACTCTCATTTGTTCAGCACTGCCGTAACTTTGAATGGTTGCTTAACAAATGGTCACTAACTGAGGACTGCCTGTAATTTGATTGTTCTCCCTCTGCCTCTTCCCTATAGGCACCAGAGGCTGATTATTTGGAAGCCTGTGTGGTATCGGTGCTGCAGATTCATGTTACTCAGCCCCGAGGGGACATCCTTGTGTTTCTTACGGGCCAGGTAAGCTCTTGTGTGTTTTCTCCTAATTTACCACCATTATTTACCAGTATTGTAGTATAATAAACAGAGCTTCACTTCCATTTTTATTGACAGGAAGAAATTGAAGCCTGCTGTGAGATGTTACAAGATCGTTGCCGGCGCTTGGGCTCCAAAATTGCAGAACTTTTGGTCCTTCCAATTTATGCTAATCTGCCCTCCGACATGCAGGCCAAGATCTTTGAACCAACCCCACCAGGAGCTCGGAAGGTAAAAGCTGGTTGTATAAAGCAGCAGGGGCTAACCTGTGCAGCTTTCATTATTTAGAGCAGGGGTCTCCAAACGTGGCAGTTTTAAGACTTCAACTTCCAGAATTCCCCAGCCAGCACGTTGCTCAGTTTGGAGACCCCTGATTTAGAGAGTTGCATTTGAGATGTTTGGAAAAGGAGAGGGCGGAAAACTTTGGCCTAAGTGTTGTATTTGGGGAGATGCAGTTTCAGACATCAGTTGTTTAGTATTCTATTTTGTTGCTTGAAGGGAATAAATATTGGGAGGACCTCTTTTTGATACTCAAGTACTGTAGATAGTTGAAAGAAGATGAACATTAGGGGTGTGGACAAAGAGAAGAGGTTTTGTTTTGAGAATGAGATAAAACAACCAGGTTGGCAGTGATAAAAGAACAAATTCTGAATTCCTCAAGTGTTATGTGTTCTATTTGCTGAACAGTTCAAGTATTTCACTGTAGAGGCAATAGGAATGCAAAACAAGTATCTTCCTATGGTGAAATAATAATGTCTGTTGACTGCTGTCTAGCTCTTTACCTACAGGAGAAAAATTAGGATTTTTTTAAAAATTGAAGTCTTTTAAAGCCTGCTTCCCTATGCCAACTATCACAGAAGCTTAACAAAGAGCAATACTCTACATCGCATTAAATAGAGACTACAAAAACAACAACGGGGGAAAAATCACACCTTTAGCTCTTGGCTTGAAACCAACTCTCTCTTCCTATTGTCTATGAATAGAGCTAATTTCTGTCTTTGCAGCCTGCCAGGAATCTAACAATAAGGAAACACATCGTGCAATTAACATGCAGAAAATTCAGCACCAACAGAACGTGTAAAACAAAGAAATAAAAGCAACATTGAATATGTATTTTACCACCTGCAGCCTGGAAGCTCGACAGCATGATTAACAATGCTTATGTAATGTACACAATGCATAATGTCTTTTCATTTGCCTATTGGCTGCCTACCAACAAAAGAAAGCATAACACATGCACAACTCTTGCACAAAATAGAACCTCTAACCTCCCTAGAGGAAAGGATTTTTGAAAGACATTCATCTACCAGGCAGGAAAATTTCAGCAGTACTGACATTTGACATTAGCCTTCCCAAATTTCCTTTGAATCTAGGTGCAACATCTTGTCTGACTTGGATAGATCAGGGATTGCCTTCCAGCAATAGCAACATTTGCTTCATTATGTACTTAAGCAACTTTCCCCTAACCCTCCCCCCTTCTTCTTTCATCTCCTCTCAAGTCACTAATACAGGCATGTAATTGACCTAATACACTTTAGTGACTGTCCTGGTTTTAAAGGGAAGGAGGGAGAAATCAGAAAATCAATCACAACGTGAAAGAAAAGGACTCAAGACAATCAGATTTTTCCCCTCCATAGTAAATATATTTGAAGCTGCTTTACCAAGACCTACAGTATGCCATTTCTCTATGTAGTATTGTTTATTTGTATTAGCTAATTCTTGGGCAGAGATCTTTCAGAGACTTGTTTCCTGTGATGTTTTTAATGAAGAAATCAGGATTAGAGCTAGACCGCCTTAATCAGCGTGGTGTTGTACATTTTATTTATTTTTTTGAATAGTCAATTTGAATCATGGTGACTTTAAAAAGTGTGAAAACTGTCTGAAAACATCCGTGGTAAAAAAAAGAAAGACATGCACCATATAAATAAGCTACAAGAGATGTTACAGCAAATAAATTAGCTAAGACAATCACCTTCCAGCTAGCAGGTAGGCCCTTCTTAAGGCCCTACAGAAGAATAGGGTCTTTGCTACCTTCCTGAAGACCATCATCGAGCTTCTAGAACAGTGTTTCTCAACCTTGGCAGCTTGAAGATGTGTGGACTTCAACTCCCAGAATTCCCCAGCCTTCAAGCTGCCTTGGTTAAAACATCTTGTTCCATGGTGTTGATGCCATGGCTGAAAAATACTAACTTCTGTTTTGAGCCCCTTCATCTCTTGGAATTAAGGTACTATAATTTATGACATTTATAGTATAAGTAGCTACCTTACACAATCATTTATGAGTATCTCTTCTCTCCTCAGGTTGTTGTGGCCACAAACATAGCAGAGACATCACTGACCATCGATGGCATAATTTACGTGATTGACCCTGGGTTTTGCAAACAGAAGAGTTACAATGCTCGCACGGGCATGGAGTCCCTCATTGTTACCCCCTGTTCTCGGGTATCTGGTATCAGTACTTTACTTCCCCATTCCCTTTCCCATCTAATCTATCTCATTTGCTGAACTTGAATGTCTTCAAAGTTATCTAAAGCTCTCATTTAATCTGGTTCTCTTATTCGTGTTGGTGCTAATTCGTTTGCAGGAAGTAATTTAGTAAGAAATGTAGTTAACCTGGAGACAGTTCATAAAAACCACAGAACAATGAAATATCATCAGGGATTTATGATCTCTGATTCTGTAAAGCTATGAAGTTGTGTAGAAATCCATTTTGTACTGTCCATGAAATGGTATTCACCAACCCACCGATGGTGAAGCTCTAACCCTGCAGGGTCCTTAAGAAAAATAGTTAGAATGTGTGCATAACATATAGATCAAAGCAAGGGGTAGTTCGGCAAGGTGCCACCCTTATTGCGTCTGCCGATAACCGCCCTGCTGCCCTGTTCCGGGTAACCCGCTCCCTCTTATCACAGAGGTCGCGGGAAGCCCCTTTACAGGGCAGAACAGAGGAGTTTGGGGAATATCTGCAGGACAAAATCGCTCAGATCCGGAGTGGATGGGCCCCCTTCAGTGGACCGGAGGAGCCGTCAACAGCGAGTCTTGAGAGACCATTCTGGGAGGAGTTTGATTCTGTTGCCCCCGAGGATTTGGACAGGTTACGCGGACGGCTGCGACCCACTACATGTTTATTGGACCCGTGCCCCTCCTGGCTGGTACTGGCATCCTGGGAAGTGACATGAGGCTGGCTCCTGGGCCTAGTGAACGCCTCATTGGGTGAGGGGTCCTTACCGGCTGCCTTGAAAGAGGCGGTGGTGAGGCCCTTACTCAAGAGGCCTTCCCTGGACCCGACGGAACTAGCTAATTATCGTCCTGTCTCCAACCTTCCCTTTCTAGCGAAGGTTGTAGAGAATGTGGTGGCACAGCAGTTTCCACGACACATGGAAGAAACCGACTATCTAGACCCGCGCCAGTCCGGTTTCCGACCTGGTCACAGCACGGAGACGGCCTTGGTCGCGTTGGTTGATGATCTCTGGAGGGCCAGAGATAGGGGCTGTTCCTCTATCCTGGTCCTATTAGATCTGTCAGCGGCTTTTGATACCATCGACCATGGTATCCTATTGCGCCGGCTGGAGGGGATGGGAGTTGGGGGCACCGTTTTGCGGTGGTTCGACTCCTACCTCTCCGACCGGACGCAATGTGTGCTGGCAGGGGGGCAGAGGTCGACCCTGAGGTCACTCACTTGTGGGGTGCCGCAGGGGTCGGTCCTCTCGCCCCTTCTGTTCAACACATATGTGAAGCCACTGGGTGAGATCATCCGTGGCTTTGGGGTTGGATACCATCTGTACGCTGATGACACTTAGCTGTACATTTCCACCCCAAACCACCCCAACTAGGCTGTCGAAATGATGTCCCGGTGTTTGGAAGCCGTCCGGGTCTGGATGGGGGACAACAGACTCAAGCTTAACCCCTCCAAGACCGAGTGGCTGTGGTTACCGGCACCTCGGTTCAACCAGTTGATCCCATCACTGGCCATAGGGGGCGAACAATTGCCCCCTGTGGAACGGGCGCGCAATTTGGGCGTCCTCCTAGATGCCCGGCTGTCGATGGATGACCATGTGGCAGCCGTGGCAAGGGGGGCGTTCCACCAGGTTCGCCTGGTGCGCCAATTGCGCCCCCTATTGGACCGGGCTGCCTTACGCACAGTCACTCATGCGCTCGTGACGTCTCGTCTGGACTACTGCAACGCTCTCTACATGGGGCTCCCCTTGGGATGTACCCGAAGACTACAGCTCGTTCAGAATGCGGCCGCGCGGGCCATCATGGGGAGTACTAGGTACTCCCACATAACACCTCTCCTGCGCGAGCTGCACTGGCTGCCTGTGGTTTTTCGGGTGCGTTTCAATGTGCTGATTACCATCTTCAAAGCGCTCCATGGCACAGGACCTAGCTACCTGCGGGATCGCATCCTACCACATACATCCCTGCGACCAATTCGCTCTCACAGGGAGGGACTCCTCCGGGTGCCGTCCACTAAGCAATGCCAACGGGCGGCGCCTAGGAGTAGAGCCTTCTCTGTGATGGGCCCAACCCTCTGGAATGACCTCCCCCCCGATATTAGAACTACTACCGACTTCCGCTCCTTCCGACAAAAACTTAAGACTCACCTGTTCCGATTAGCCGGCCTGGCCCATTTATAGTTCTACCCTTATCTCCTGGCGGATATTTTATTTTGGGATAGTTTTTAGGGTAAATGTTTTTATAATTTTTTAAAATTTTAATCTAACTTAACTAAATTGTACAGTGAATCCTTACTACCTCCTCCAGTCCTATATTTAATTTATTTATTTTGTATTTATACCATGTATATTTATTGTTCAATTATTTTAATATGCCTGTACACCGCCCCGAGTCTCTTGAGAGAGGGGCGGTCTAGAAATTGAATAAAGTTAAAGTTAAGTAAGGATTGTTAAGAGAGTATTATGGGTGTCAAATAAATTATCTTGTTGAGTCCTGTGATAGTGGAACCATTAATAAAAAATGATTAGAGCATCTCTTCTAATTGCAGTCTCTGAATGTTGAGGAAAACTGGAATTTTCTGAAATGTAGATGTTTGAAATACACTTTATTCCTTGTGGACATTATAATATTACTAAGAACTTTTAGAAATGTGTAGTGGTGGTGTGCTTGTGTAGATTTTAACAGGCTTACAGTTTATGCCAATCCAAATAAATTCTGAGCGGCTTAACATTTCTGTCATATGTACATAAATGTTAAAATAACAAAAAATAAACAAGTCAGAATATATGTAATTAAATCTAGATGACCAATTAGCATTATCTTAATTTCACTGCAATAAAGATAAATGGTGAGAGAAACATATTTATTGCCATTTACACTGTGAGATTTAAGATTGTCTTAGTTGGGGAACCCAAAAGGTGCTTTTTTCAAGAGGCAACTGGACTTTCTGATTTTTCCCTGAAGACATTTTGCTTCTCATCCAAGAAGCTTCTTCAGCTCTGACTGGATGATCCTTCCTTTCCCCACCATCCAGTCAGAGCTAAAGAAGCTTCTTGGATGAGAAGTGAAATGTCTTCAAAGAAAAACCAGCAAGTCCAGGTGCCTCTTGAAAAAGCACCTTTGGGACAACCAGGTCCTGGATGACTGGGAATAAGCAGTTTTCACCGATCTCAGTAAAAACACAGACTTCATATTCTCCATCAGGCTTCTGCCAACCAAAGAGCAGGCCGGGCAGGCCGCGTGGCTGCAGGGAAGTGCTTCCGTCTCTACACAGCCTGGGCGTACAAAAATGAGATGGAGGAAACCACAGTGCCAGAGATTCAGAGAACCAACCTTGGCAACGTAGTGCTTCTTCTCAAAAGCTTAGGTGTGTATTTTGGCAGTCTTGGGTAGTAAAATATGGGGATTGCACGCTCCAGTGGCGTAGCGTGGGGGGTGCAGGGGGGGCCGGCCGCACCGGGCGCAACATCTGGGGGGGCGCCCTGACTCGCCCTGCGCCGCCCTTTGCCGGACTGTGGCCGTCTCTTTCCTCCCGAGGAGGAGCTCGAAGGGCAGCGGGAAAAGGCTCGACTGAAGGGAAGCAGGTGCCGCGGGGGTGGGAGGCGCACCGGGGGCTTCGGGAAGGCGCCGGCTTCCCAGGGCGCTCCAGGCGGAGCCGAAGGAGAGCGGCGCTGCGCTGCGCTCCGTCTGCTCGCCGCTGCAACGCCACCGCGTCCTCCCGCTCCGCCTGGAGCGCCCCGGGAAGCCAGCGCCTTCCCGAAGCCCCCGGTGCGCCTCCCACCCCCGCGGCACCTGCTTCCCTTCAGTCGAGCCTTTTCCCGCTGCCCTTCGAGCTCCTCCTCGGGAGGAAGGCAGGAGGCCAGCATGGAGAGCCTCACTTGACTGATGCCAACCCAGGGGCAGCTGCAGTCGGGCCGCCCTCGCTTTAGGGGGCGCAAATTACTTGCCTTGCCCCGGGTGCTGACAACCCACGCTACGCCACTGGCACACTCCATCCTAGAATATATTTACAAAGATTTCCCACAGTGGAAGTTGGATCATTTTTAAGGGTTAAATTTCAGTAGATGCATCTTATGATGGAAGATGGAAATATCTAGGCTCAAGGTCTTGTAGAAACTAGAAACCTGTATATGCAATACTTAGCTGGGTTGTATTTCTTCTCTTCCTTTAGGCATCAATGATTTGATTCACTTTGACTTCATGGATCCACCACCCCACGAGACCCTAGTATTGGCGCTGGAGCAGCTGTATGCCTTGGGGGCCCTCAACCATCTTGGCGAACTCACCAAGGTATGATTTCTTATTCAAGGCTATTTTGTCAGGGCAGGACAATTATTTTGAAAGCCAAGTGATTGTCTATCAGTGGGAGTGAAGTTAGAAGTTGGAAAAGAGACTGAAGCTTCAAATTTGTATTCAAATCCAACTATATTTTCTAGTTACTCCTTAGTTTAGGTTCCATGGATACAAATTATTTTCATTGTGATCTTCAAGGATAGCATACAAGAGGCCTTGTCATTATTGCATCAACAATAACAGGAAAGATTTCTGTTCAATTTGATTTGAGCACTAAAGTGTTCTATTTTAAGTAGGTGGGCCTAAATCAAGATTACTTTTTTTGCTGCAAAAATCATCTAAATACATAAATAAATAGATGGCTATATCTCAGCTCGGTGTACAGTTATTATGAGGATAAAAGACTGAGGATATATGAAGCTTTGAGGAATTTAGAAGGAGGTACCTGCCTGCAGAGAGGGGAAACAGAAGTGCAATGAAGAATGGAAGATATTTGAATGTGTTGTACCTGCATGTCCCTTTCTATACTTAAAAAAAAGGGGAGGTCTGCTAGGATGGCTGGTGATCAGAACAGATGTCACAGATGTCTTTAATTTGTTGCACACATGACTTCAAAATATTTGGCTAATATACTTCAATCAGAAATAGTGTTTTGACTTGTGGGAGAAATATATTACACTTGTGGGGGTTTTTTTCTCCTTTAATTGAATTTATTAACTCTGTGTCTTGTATTTAGTTGGGCCGGAAGATGGCAGAATTGCCTGTTGATCCCATGCTCTCGAAGATGATTCTAGCTTCTGAACAGTGAGTCCTTATCTGCTGTTTCTGGTCCCCCCCCCCCCCCTTTAATATGTTGATAGTGGCTTTGGCCTTGTTCACATTTGTTCAGGAATCACAAGTGCAGCATACTGTATCCATCTCCTATTTCTTACTGTGTTTCCCCCGAAAATAAGACAGGGTCTTATTTTCTTTTGAACCCCCCCCCCCGAAATAAGTGCTTGGCCTTATTTTTGGGGAGGCCTTATTACTTTTGACATACAGGAGGCAGCGAGCGTGGTCACCTCATGGCTGCTGCTGTGTTGCAATATTTTCGGGGAGGGTTTACTTTTGGGGGAGGACTTATTTTAGTGCATGCGCTCAAAAGCCCGGTTGGGCTTATTATCCAGGAAGGTCTTATTTTCAGGGAAACAGGGTAGTTCAATCCTTAATTCTCTACTACATTCTTCCCAGAAAATTGCAACATATTTGAACAGCGGTGATTATGTAATTACAAAAATCCTATAGATCTAGAGTATTTCTAAAACTTAAATAATAAATTACAAGCGTAAAAACATTCCTGATTAAGTGTGGATAGAATTGAAAAGAAATTACTATATTAAAAATGCTTCCAATTCCTGAGTAAAATTTTAAATATTTTATCTTCTTTTTAAGAATCTATCTACCTACTTGATATTAATTGTAAATTGATCTGCTTCTAAAGTTTCATTTGTTTAGAAGATCTGATTTAAATTGTGATTTTAAATCATATTTTTGTTTAGCTCTTCATCAGTTTATTGTTAGTATATCTCCTCTCAATCTGTCTGTTCCCCTTTTTTTCTGAAGTTTTCTGGTTGCTTTTATTGCTTTTGTTCACTTTGACTTTATTTCTATCACAGTAAAACCAACATTATTCTTTCTTTACTGGAAATTCCCCAGATACAAGTGCTCAGAGCAAATCCTGACCATTGCTGCTATGCTTTCAGTCAACAATGCTATTTTTTACCGTCCTAAGGACAAAGTGGTTCATGCTGACAATGCCCGCATGAATTTCTTCCTGCCTGGTGGAGACCATCTGGTTCTTCTCAATGTTTATACTCAGGTGAGGATGAAATGTCAAGGCTAGCCTGGCAACCTGCGGATTTTTAGAACTGCAATTCTTAGAATTCCGAATAGGGAAAAATATTTCATATCCTGGATAGTAGAGGTGGGATTAGTGTATGCAAGAGAGGAAGAAATAACTCTGATGAAAGTTTCAGTAGATGACTTTAAATCACGACCAGCCTTGCATTTATTGTGGAGTTGTATATCAAAGGTCACTTTATTTAAGAAAAAAAGAGGATGCAACAGTCTAATCAAGGAATTACTAAGGAGAAAACCATCCCACCATCAAAATTGGCAATCTACTGTATAAACAAGGAGCAAACCCCACTCCTTTCTAGAACTGATGATGTTACGTAGTTGGGAATACATATATTCTCTTCTATTGAATACTTTTTATTACAAAGTTCATTCAGAAGGATGATAATTAATGCTTGCTTCTTCTCTGTGTGTGTTAATAGCAGTTCTAGGATATTAATGTGGGATTTTCCAGAGCTCATAGTGCATTAGGTTCTACTCTCAAGAGATACAAAATGAGTGTTTTCTGGGACTGAGGACAATAGCTAGTACAGATAGGTTATTAATAGTAGAGAAAATGTGGGACCTGCTATGGTGGTTAGGGATAGGCCCCACCTACTGGGTGGGGGAGGCCTTAAGAGGCCTGGTTCAGGGCCTGCACTAGGCCTTCCCCACCCAAGGCACCCCATGCTCCACTTAACAACCTGTGCATACATTTAACGATCACATTGGGAGAATAGGGGTGGGGGTTGTTAAGTGACATGCTTTACTTAATGTCTATCACGACTTCCGAATGTAATAGGCTGGCTCCATTATGGTCATAAATCAAAGACTACTTGTACTCAATACCACGTAGTCAAATCACTGAGAATATGGCATTCCTCACTTAAAATCCCAGCAAGCCTTTGATCTCTATTAATCCTCCCCTTCTCTTTTAGTGGGTAGAAAGTGGTTACTCCATGCAATGGTGCTATGAGAATTTTATCCAGTTTCGTTCTATGAGGCGGGCTCGAGATGTGCGAGAACAGCTGGAAGGATTGATGGAACGCATTGAGGTGGATATTACTTCCACTGAAGGGGACTACATTCCTATCCGCAAGGTAAAAGCACCGTGCACCTGTTATTTTCTTCTGCTCTGGGTTTCCAAAATTCATTTAGACAAGCGTATATGTATTTGGTATATCCACCTAATTTAGAAACCATAACAATAATCACACTGTCAACCCTGAAGTGAACCTGGCTGGGGCCATCTTTGAGGCTTCAGGGCTGCCACTAGATCGCAGGGGGTGGAAAATAGCTGGGGTGTTGTTGTCAAAATAAGAAGCTTTCCTGTGGGAACCAAGGTCATTCCAACAGGTGGCTGGGAGAGGAGGAGCAAAGTAACCAAGCAACTGGCCAGCACCTCGATTGCACCATGTGACTGGTGACTTGGGGAAGCAGGGAAACTTTTTCTTTTAATTAGGTGAAAACCGTGGGAACTTTCAGAGTCGGTTTTCCCCAGTTGTGCCAATATCTAATAAAATTGTCCTTTGAGGGATCCACCTTCCTCGGAGTTCTGCTTTCTATGGGTGCATAACTTGGAATGCTTACGCACGCTTTTTAAAAAAAGAGCCAGCGATTTCTAAATTTGCAGAAGGTACTTTTTAATGTTTGTTTATTAATATATTTTTAATTCTGTTTTTCATCACTTATTTAATCTACAGTCAAAATAGCTTATTTTGTGTTATCCAGATACCATTTCTTTCATTTGGCCCTTCCTGCTCTGTTTCTATAGGCTGTAACATCCGGTTTCTTTTATCACACTGCCCGACTTACCCGCAGTGGTTACAAAACGGTCAAGCATCAACAGACAGTGTACATCCATCCCAACAGCTCCTTGTTTGAAGAGCAGCCCCGCTGGATCATTTATCATGAACTGGTTTTCACCACTAAGGAATTCATGAGACAGGTGAGTTAAAACTTCTGAAGAAAAAGTTTCTCCTGAGAGATCAAATGTTATCTGTGCTCAAAGGAAAACTGATATGTGAATATAGCAGGTGCTTGAGGTCAAATAAAAATGTTGCTTCCTTTGAGCATTAGAAAATATCCATTTCTGAGAATTGAAATAAAGGAGGAGCTGAATACACTGCTTGTGGATTTGTAGCGTTTTATTGTAGGTTTCCTACTGAAGTGTCAAACAAGAGGTTTGTGTAATATGGAATTAATTAATTCTGGTCTAACTCAATATTTTATATACAAGTTACTTTATGTTGCTGTTGCTGCAGCGGTAAAGACAGATGTGACTTCTCATTGGTGGATTAAATGATTAAAAGAGATGGAGGATTCAATAATCGGGTATTAGCGGGACTTTTGTGGAAGAGCGGTTCTGGATTTCCTTTACAGCCAATTCAGTCACCCTTATTCTTACATCCGAAGCCTCACACTGGATCACCTTTCCATGGCCTTTTGACCTAGCTAATATGCAGGTCAAACCGGCTACGGAACCAGCTTCGCCCCATCCACACCAGCCCATCCTGCTCATTCAAACAGGGAAGGTATGCTAAAACCCTATCAGTCAAAGAATGTAAACTGGCAGAGCTAACAAGAGGGCTTTCTCTGCCGCTGCTCCTGCATTGTGGAACACCCTGCCCTCAGAGGTGAGGAAATGCCCCAATCATTTGACCTTCCACAAAGGGGTCAAAACTTGGCTGTGCAGCCTTATGTGGGGAACACAAAGGCCCACACAACTATGGAGCTGGGTGGCCCTATGAGAACTCCCCCCCCCCCTCACTTGTATTAACAACTGCTAACTCCCCATCTTTGAATTTTTCACCTTTGGAAACTTTTATAATGTTGCTTTTATAATTATAAAAATAATAATTCCAAATTATTCTGATTTTAATGTTTAATTTTATTGATACTCCGCACCGCCCAGAGCCCTTTTTTGAGGGAAATGGGCAGTTAAGAAATATGAAATGTTTATCATTCATCCACCCACCCACCACTCTCTCATCTACTGTATGTCTACATCTATCTGGAAGTCTTTAAGATGTTGGATAGCCATTTGTCTGAAACAGGCAGAGTTTCCTGCCTAGGCAGGGGGTTGGACTAGAAGACCTCCAAGGTCCCTTCCAACTCTGCTATTGTATTGTATCCATCCATCTCTCATCCCTCTCATCTCTCTCCTATCTCTCTCTCCCTCTTTATCTATCTATCCTAATCTAATCTAATTTAATCTAATTAATCTAAATTTATCTACCCATCTATCTAAGTATGTCTGTGTATCCAAGAGACCGTGCTGAAATCAGAAGCCTGGCTCAAGCTGCTTTTGTGTTTTCTGTAGGTGATTGAAATTGACAGTTCCTGGCTGCTGGAAGTGGCCCCTCACTACTACAAGGCCAAAGAACTGGAAGATGCCTCAACCAAGAAACTCCCCAAGAAAATGGGGAAGACACGAGAAGAGCTGGGATAAAAGAAGAACTTGTCTTCAGTCCTAACTATTCTGGTGCTGAATACCATCTTTGGACACTTTTTTGTAGAGCTGTATAGTTTTGCTGTTACTCAGAGGCATAAAATAAACCCTTTTTTAAAATAAGCTCCCTTGTGTTATTTGCTTGCATTTTCCTTCTAGACAAATTTAATGTTTGTTTTAACAAATCAATTTCTTCTTTAAAAAGACACTTTGGAATGCATACAAACAGAATTCAGTGTTCAAATCATCTTCAACATTTTAAGACAACATTATAGCATTATTGTCTTTGTATCCTGCCTTTTTGTGGGATGTAAAGGCGGCATCCATGGAATTTTTCTCTCATTTTATCCTTATTAATTGTAATTTTTGGACATAATTATTACCATAAAGACCTGGAAGTTCTATGGCTGAATAGGCCCTTGAATCTCATTCTCCTATTTGGGGCACTTTGAACCTAGCATTAAGCTAACACTTTTAGTTCCACTAAAATAAGCAAATAAGTACTTTGATTTTTCTCTATTTTGTTGGATGAGGGGGTAATAAGCAAGAATAACCAGTTATGCATGACATTGAGAAGCTGCATTCCCACACCTGCTAGAAATCTTAATAAATCTCAGTAGCATATCATATATTTTCCATAATTCAATACCAGCAAGCAGAAAACCTTTGTAGCATGTAGCGTGTTTTATTCCAGGCACCTCTCACAAAGCCCAACTTTGTGTGTTCAAAGATGCAAATACAACACACAAAAGAGTACACATATGTTACAGGTAGCATATTCTGAAAAAAAAATTGGAAATTTTGTGAGAATACGCTATCTGCAATACATACCACAAATTCAGACTGAAGGAAATTTTCCATTCCAGACTTGAAACATATGATTAGGGGGTATTATGCAACAAACCAAAATAAGCTGTTCTTCTGTTCCCCCTCAGGCTTTAAACGCACGCAAGTGACAGTCTCGTTCCTGTTGAAAAGTGAGCCTTGGGTTTATATTAAATATTAGATTTATAACAGCAAAACTAACATGTTTTTAGCTTTCTCAAGGAATTTACCATTTTGAATATAAAATTATCAGAATGTTTTAATGTTGAAAACAAAGCTGCCGGTAGTCCTCAGCGTATGACGATAATGGTGCCTGAAACGTCTGTTGCTAAGCGAAGCAATTGTCAAGAGAATTGCAGCTCATTTTACGACCTATTTTGCTGCAGCTGTTTACATGAATCGTGGTAATTCACCAAATCTTCCGCCTTTGACTTTGCTTGTCAGATACTGGCTGGGAAGGTTACAAGTGAGGATCACGGGACAGTGCAGCTGTCACAAACATGTCAGTTGCCAAGAGTCAAATTTTGAGCATCTGACCATGGAGATGCTGGAACATTTGTTCAGTGTGAAAACTTTTAGTGCTGTTTTAACTTGGAATGGTCTCTAAATGAATGGTCGTAAGTCGAGGACTACCTGTATATTTTACTGAGCAACACTACATTCTGGTTTGAAGTAGAGCAACATGGTCAACATCTTACTAGTAGAACCCAAGCATAGGAGAGATTAGGAAAATACAGGTAGTCCTCAACATTCAACCCAAAATTTCTATTGCTAAGTGAGACATTTGTCAAGTAAATTTTGCCCTATTTTACGACCTACCATGCCGCAGTTAAGTGAATCACTGCAGTTGTTAAGGTTGTAACACAGATGTTAAGTAAACCTGGCTTCCCCGTTGACTTTGCTTGTCAGAAGGCCACAAAGGGGGATCGCATAACCACATGACACTGCAACCATCTATAAATGAGTCAGTTGCCAAGCCTCTGAATTTTGATCACATGACCATGGGGATGCTGCAGTGAAAAGTGTGAAAAATGGTTCTAAGTCACTTTTTTCAATGCCATTGTAATTTGAATGGTCACTAAACAAACTCTTGTTATGTCTGGGACAACCTGTACATCCTTTGTAGCTCTACTTCACTGCCCATCCATACATGTGCCTCAAAGTCTAGGAAGGCGGTGATGGCAAACCTATTCTGAAAAATCTGGCCAAAAAACTAGTCAAGCCTGACTCAAAGGCAGTAAGTTTTACATGGAGTTCAATCTTCAGAATTAAAGATTCTGGTGGAATAATGGGTTTTCTGCTTTTTTTAGAGCTCTAAGATCAGAGCTGCGAATAGCTATGCAACTACTGGATACAGCAGCAAGACGCATAAAACTTTGCTGTGCCCAATAGCATTCATCTGGATTTTTGCAGTCTAAATAGAATAACAGAATTGGAAGGGACCTTGGAGGTGTTCTAGTCCAACCTCCTGTTTAGGCAGGAAACCCTACACTACTTCAGACAAATGGTTATCCGACATCTTAAAGACTTCCAGTGTTGGAGCATTCACAACTTCTGGAGGCAAGTTTTTCCACTGATTAATTGTTCTAATTGTTAGAAAATTTCTCCTTAGTTTTAAGTTGCATCACTCCTTGATTAGTTTCCACCCATTGCTTCTTGTCCTCCCCTAAGGTGCTTTGGAGAATAGCTTGACTCCCTCCTCTTTGTGGCAGCCTCTGAGATATTGGAACATTGCTATTATGTCTCATCTACTCTTTTTCATCAAATAAGACATAGCCAGTTCCAGCAACCATTCTTCATGTTTTAGTCTCCAGTCCCTTAATCATCTTTGTTGCTCTTCTCTGCACTCTTTCTAGAGTCTCCACATCTTTTTTACATCGTGGTGACCAGAACTGAATGCAGTATTCCAAGTGTGGCCTTACCAAGGCATTATAAAGTGGTATTAACACTTCACGTGATCTTGATTCTATCCCTCTGTTGATGCAGCCTAGAACTGTGTTGGCTTTTTTGGCAGCTGCTGCACACTGCTGGCTCATATTTAAATAGTTGTCCACTAGGATTCCAAGATCCCTCTCACAGTTACTACAACTACTACTACTACTACTACTACTACTACTACTACTACTATTGAGCAAGGTACCTCGAATCATGTAGCCCTTTCAGTATGCTTTTACTCCTTTCGTTTTTCTTACTTTTTAAAATTCCATTTAGCTGCTTCTTCTTCAAAAATTCATTGTGACACTCATCCTCCATTTCTTTTTTTCACGTCCCAAACAGCCTGAATAGCAGAGCTACCGCCGAAGGAAACCAGCTGTCCTTACACATTTTTCATATCTATGAAGAAAGTTTTGGGGTGGGGGACTTCACCGTGATGTTTTATGGATAGCAGGCCTCTGATCTCATTACGGATTAACGGAGGTGAAATCAATTGCCTCCTGGCAGTATCTTTAGCCTAAGGCACAACTAGACATTCTTCCAATGTAAACTTTTATTATTATCATTATTATTATGTACAATATTAGATTGCAATCATCTTTACAGCACTTACTAGTGCAATGAACAGCACCAACATGGGGCAACATCCACACTATACAGAAGAAACACAGATATACAATGAGTTGTTTAGTGGCATCCTCCCTATCAGACAGGTAGATGAACCAAGAGAGGTATTGACAGGAGGGCAAGGCTTTTAACTGCCCCCTATAGACTCTTGATGCTCCTTGCTGCTAACAAGCCACGGCAAAAGTGATGGCCTCTGGTCTGAAAGTTCCAGGCCCAGCAAAGAGGCTACAGCAAGGTTCTTTAGCTTGTTCTGAAGTGGCTGGGAGGGCATGAGCTGAAAGGAAATAAAACACAACATTGGTTTCCACAGATTTGCTTTCTTGTCAAGATCCAAGCAAAGGTTTTGTTTCTGGGGTGGGGGAGCAGTTGGGAATCACGCCAGTATCACCTTCTGCAAGCCTGTTCGCGCTCAGGAACTCACCTTGCTTACTTTGTGACACTTAATTAACCCTTGTGGATTTAAGAAGAAAGTGGAATAGGCATCGTAAACTCTGGAAGAGGAATGAAACGAAAATTAACCAAGAAAAGACCCCATTCTGCCGTCCTTTTAGACAAATACAGAGGTAGAATTGTAATATGTTTTGAGTAATCGGTTTTACTCTGTCCTAAACGGCTTGATTAATTTTAATTGCACTTACATCCCCGGCCAATAAGTAGAGCAAATCAGCCCATATTAAGGAAGGACTCAGAAGACCAGCCCTGATGCCAAAAAGGGAATAGTAAATCAATAGAAAAGAATATTTGTAGCTCAGGGTTGAACGGTGGCGTCTCTTGACTACTTGGTTGGTTGTTCTCTTGCAGATGTTACGCAACTAGGTAACATCATCAGTGTTACTCCATTTAGCCCTGAAGATGTTACCTACTAGTTGGGTAATGAAATATCTGCAAGAAAACAACCAAGCTCAGAGAGCACCAAGGAGTCCACAGAGAAAGGATTAGATAGAAGCAAGACTAGGGCATTCTATGCCTACCACATTGTTCGGAGTATAAGACGCTCCGAAATATAAGACGCACCTAACTTTTGGGAGGAAAACGGGGGGGGGGGAGGAAATCTCCCTCTCCCTCCCAGCAATTTGCCTCCTTCAGGGTTGGGTTGCTGCCAGTTTTACCAGTGGCTTGCAACCCGCGCCTGTGCGCTTTTCAATGTAAATTGTTCTTCGCGCATGCACAGAACAATTTACAGTGAACTGTGCACGCGCAGTCACTAAAAATCAAAATGGCAGCAGGCCAGCGGCAGCGAGGGAACCAGTTCGGGGCATGGCAGGCCTGGATCGCTGCTGGTTCTGCTACCCAGGGCTAAATTCCACTACCGGTTCAACCGAAACGGGCTGAATCGGGAGCAACCCACCTCTTGCAGCAAACAGTACAGAAGATATATACTGTTTGTGGTGTTACATTTCAGACTATACTTGTACAAGATGCTGTTAAAATTGTTGTGGCTTTCTGAAAGTATAGTTATTCTCTGCTATTTAAAAGAAGATACAATAGCACTGGGCCTCTTCAGATCAAGTATTTATTTTTAAAAGCTTCTTCATTTTGTTCAGTTGTCTAGAACAATAATAAAGCAGTCTTTAAAAAATAAGTCTAATAATTTGAACATATATTTGAACATATATAACCCTAACCCTAACCCTATAGGCATTTATAGTCATTGACTTACCGTATGACACACTTTCCCCCCGCTAAAAGAGGCTGAACATTTGGGTGCTTTTTCAAAGGTTTTTTTCCAGCCCTAATGCCAGATGAATATCTGGTAGGCAGAATTCCCCCCCCCCTATTTTCCTCCCCCAAAACTAAGGTGCGTCTTATACTCCGAAAAATACGGTACCTCCTTGCAGCAAACAGAAAACAGCCTGTTCCAGTTTAGCCTGATTAGCACAAGAAAAAAAAAATCTGCCTCCCAGCAATTTGCCTCCTTGCAGCAAACAGCCCATTGCACTTTCACTTTCACTAGGCACCTCCTGATGATCAGCTGTTTCAGGCTGCAGGGATTGCCATAATCTATTGCTGCTTCCGCAAGCCCCATTTTCCCATTTGCTGCAAGGAGGTAAATTGCTGGGGGGGGCAGAGGCCAAAGGGTAGGGGCTGGTGGTGGACGGGGCTACATTTGGTGTATAAGACACACCCAAATTTTCACCGTCTTTTTTTGGGGGGGGGGGGAAGTGTGTCTTATATTCTGGAAAATACGGTACTTTTCTATTTCAGCCTTAAGGCTTACCATCCCATCTGAGGTGCCTCACCTGTAAAATTCAGGTTTATTCCTGAAGAAACGCATCAGGAAGACATGGAAAGGTAGTCCTCTAATCCGCCACCGCACTTGAATGCTC
The DNA here is from genome assembly GCF_964273705.1 of Natrix helvetica. Classification (NCBI taxonomy): domain Eukaryota; kingdom Metazoa; phylum Chordata; class Lepidosauria; order Squamata; family Natricidae; genus Natrix; species Natrix helvetica. The sequence goes on from NC_138548.1 coordinate 344,731,947, forward strand.
CAGTTCTCAGGATGTTGCGTCACCTTCATCACCTCTAAGTGCATTTGAATAAAATAGTTCCAGGCCACAAAACGGCACAAGATAACAGCCAGTTGATATATCATTAGGCCACTGGGGGTAGAAGTAAGAAGAGAACAGTTCGAATTGGGATCGAATGGTATCACCTCATGGTGGAAAAGGCTACAGGGAGTCCTCGACCTATGAACATAACTGAGCCCAAACTTTCTCTTGCTAAATGAGACATTCGTTCAGCGAATTGCGCCCCATTTTACGACCACTGTTTTTTGCCACCACTGTTAAGTGAATCACCGCAATTGTTACTAACACGGTTAAGAGAATCAGGCTGCCCCACTGTCAGAAGGTCGCAAAAGATGCTCAGGTGATCTTGGGACACTGCTACCGTCACAAATATGAGTCAGCAGCCAAACATATGAATTTTGATCACGTGGCCGTGCAGATGCGGCAGCAGTCGTAAGTGTGAAAAACGTCTGTAAGTCATTTTTTTCTAGTGCCATTGAAACTTTGAATGGTCCCTAAACAAACTGTTGTAAGTCGAGGACTACCTCCACTTCCTTATCTACACATCAATGCACCCTGCATGCATGCTTAAATAAGTGCCTCACTGTGGATTTCCCATGTGCATCGAATTATGAAATATATATATATTTCCTATCTTGTCCCATGTAAGACTGATGACTAGAGCAGGGCTCCCCAACTTTTCCCACTTTGCGGATTGGTGGGGAGGGGGGGAGAGAAGACAGTTCGGCGCGAGAAGCGGGCAAGCACACAACTCCATTTGCGTGAGCAGCATGCATGTGTGCTCCCCCTCGTGCAAATGGAGCGGGTGTGCACGCACTCACCCACTGCTCGAGCCAAGTGGGGATGTGCATAACTGCGTGCGCGTACGGTCTCCGCTTCCACGGCCCAGTTGCAAACACCTGACGGCCCACTAGTAGGCCACAGCCCACAGGCTGGGGAGCCCTGGATTGCAAGTAATCCTTGATTTACGACTGTAATGGAACCTGCCCATTATGGTCATAAGTAGTAATGATTGTAGCCTTTTTTGCAGCGGTCCTAAAGCAAATGCAGCAGTCACTTGGTGATTTGATTGTCCGCTATGGGCCAGTTTTCAGCAAAAGCGTAGTAAGACACCCCAGGGAGAGCGACATCTAATTTTGAACTGTCACTAAGCAACCAGTCATACGTCAAGGACTCTCTATACAAGACTACCTAAATCAAAATAACACATCCTGAGCTCTTATCTCTGACTACGAAAAGATTCCTTCTAAGTATAGTAAAGGCAGTCCACATTGACAGAGTTGTTTAGCAAACATTCCCAGTTATGACAGAGATGAAAAAGTATCTTTGTGACCAATCATATTTATAACTGTGCAGGTCTATGGTGCTGGAGAAGACTCCTGTGAGTCCCTTGGACTGCAAGGCAATCAAACCGGCCAGTCCTAGAGGAGATCAACCCTGACTGCTCTTTAGAAGGCCAGATCCTGAAGAGGAAACTCAAATACTTTGGCCACCTAATAAGAAGGAAGGACTCCCTGGAGAAGAGCCTAATGCTGGGAACGACTGAGGGCAAAAGAAGAAGGGGACGACAGAGAATGAGGTGGCTGGATGGAGTCACCGAAGCAGTAGGCGTGAGCTTAAATGGACTCCAGAGGATGGTAGAGGACAGGAAGACCTGGAGAAACGTTGTCCATGGGGTCATGATGGGTCGGACATGACTTCACAACAACAACAACAGATCTATAATCTGTCCCTTTTGGGAGAGGGGGCGGTCTAGAAGTGCAAAGAAAGAAAGAAATAATAATAATAATGAAAAGCTGAAGATGCTTGTCCCTGTAAAGGAAAGCACAGTTGCAGGTTCACCTAGCCGCCAATTTGCTTAATGACCAAGTTGTGGGTCCAATCGGGGTCACTAAATGAGGACTATTTGCATTTCCTTCTCAGAAATAAGAGTGGCATAGTTGCAGCTACAGCATTGGGAAAGGAAGACTGAATTTTTCCCTTCAACAGGCATTCACGAATATAATAAAATTTATATCTGTAGTACAGATTACAGCAGATAAAGAGCTGTGTTTCGTTTCCCAGAAGATGCCTGGAAACACAAACAGCAGTCCTGTCTGCAGCATCTTAAAGCAGCTTCATCTTTTCTCAGGATCATGTGACAAGTTGCAAATGAACTCAAGAAAAACCGTGGCTGCTTTAATAGGCCTCTGGTTAGGCACGAGGACTGTGCTCCTATCTTCTCCAAAGCACTTTTTGGATGCCGAATCTAAAATGCTGGATAGTCCATAAATCATTTATGTACTCTTAAACCACAGGTACCCAACCCCTGCTCCATGGACCAGCACCGGGCGGCAGCATGCCAGAAACCAGTCCGCACAAACAAGCGAAGACCCATCCGCAGGATGCAGGCAGCATGCAAAGCCACGCCCACTCCGATTGCGGGAAAACCTCTCTATGGAACCAGTCCCTGGTGCCCAAAAGGTTGCCGGGGACGGAGGGGGGCACGGCACTATTCTTAAACTTTAGAAATTAGTTATATTGGGGAAAGAAGTAGCAGCTTTAATGAATCAAACAGATGACAATATACACCCTTACTATTAATGAAATAAGGGTTGCAGCAGCTTTTAAAAGTACTTAAACTATTTGTCAGAAAAACTATAAAGCAGAGAGTTTAGTCGTTATTGTAGCAACTGACAAAATGGCACATCAGTACGAAGTGATGGCCCAAGACTTTTTGTTATGCAGCTGCCTCCTACAATATACTCTTAGATGATGAAAATCAGCAGGTTTTTCTTCCAGCGTCTGTGCTATTCATGAAATCTTTAATTTGATAAAGCAGTTGCTTTATTGGCTAGCGTTGCAAAAGATTCCATTAGAATCATTCAGAAGCTATGAAACCAATTCCAGATGATTCCTTGATGGATGTTTTGCCCTTCCTGTCATGCCAATTGCTAATATTAATATTTTGCATAACACAGAAAATGCATAATTTGTTATAAAAAATTACACACCTTCCTTGCTATGCAAAACGTGATTACTTATCACTGTCCCCGTAAACGGGGAAAGGGCTAGGGCACGGGTGTCAAACTCGCCATGCCACGTTGCCGCCAGGTGATCTATTGCAATTTTTTCCCCCTCCATGGAGCTGGGGTAGGCGTGGCCTGAGCGTGCCGCATTTGGCCCATGGGCTGCCAGTTTGACACCCCTGGGCTAGAAGAAGTCTCACCACTCCCTCAACTGTGGACAATGGGAGTGGGGGAGGATAATATGGTACACATTTAGTAAACAAAATACATGCACTGAAAAGAGGGCAAGTTATTACCTTTCTCATCACTGATGTTTTATTTATTTATTTATTTATTAAATTTATATTGCCGTCTAGTCGCCCATGGTGACTCAAGGCGCCTTACTTAATTTACAACCACATTAAATAACAATAAAACCAATAAAAGAATCAGGTAATATAACAAAATCACACACACACACCTCCAGGGACAGCACATCACAGGAGCCATTCAATGGGCTCCATCCTGCTCTGGGTTCCCCAGTCCCACTGGCAGAACCAGGTCTTCCGCGCCTTCCAGAAGAGTATTAGAGTGTGGGCCGTTCTAATCTCTGGGGGGGATGATGTTCCAGAGAGAGAGAGAGCCACCATGGAGAAGGCTCTTCTTCTGGGTCCCACCAGGTGCATCTCCCTCGGGAATGGGACCTGCAGGATCCCCTGCCTCCCCGCTCCGATGGGTCGGGTAGATGTGACCAGCAAGAGAGAGATAACCTGGTCCCAAGCCATGAAGGGCTTTAAAGGTGACAACCAGCACCTTAAATTGCACCCAGATGCAAATCGGCAGCCAATGCAGCTCCCGTAGAAGAGGTGATACATGCGCACACTGGGGTCTGCGGAAAATCATGCGGGCTGCTGCATTTTGCACCAACTGGAGCTTCTGGATGCAAGGGCAGCCTCATGTAGAGCGCGTTGCAATAGTCAAGATGGGATGCCTTGCAATAGACATGCTCAATAGTGGGTTTCGGCTCCCACTGCAATTGGTATGCTGCAACGAGAGCAGAGCGGGAACCCCGGGCACGTACACTGCGCACGCATGCGTGCCCACCGCCTGTGATGCTCCAACTGCTCGGCAGAGCATCGTGCAGGCGCCATGCGCTGCGCATGCGTGCGCAGATGGCCCGTTTCCTTCAAATATAGGTAAGGAACAAGGGCGGGCGGGCGGACCCTCCAAAGCACCTTTCCAGTACGGTGGCTGCTGCTTCCGGCTGGCACGGTATGCGCATATCGGGGCGTACCGCCTGCAACTCACCACTGGTGATGTTTTGCCATAGTTTTCTGTTTTCTAAGATCAAGGCCCAACTATAAATTTTAGTTAGATCTGGGAAACTTTTCAAGGGAAAAAAAATTCCCCAGCTCTTACATACATATAGACTGAATTTCTCTGTAAAATGCTATAGATATTATGGAACTTTTCACATTCAGTAAAAGACAGACCATCCAGCCATCAGATATTCTAACTTGCCACCCTCCCTCCCTGATTAAAAGACTGACCGTGTTTTCAGATGCAGAATCTCATTGATGAATTCTACGTCCTGGGAATACATTGCATAATTATGAGTCCTCGAAAAAAAGCCTGGTAACTGGAGGGATGGGAGAGAGAACAAGAAGACAAACCAAAGTGAGGAATTTATAGCTCAAAGATTTTCAGAAATCCATTGACAACATTTTGCTTTGAGAGTTTTATGCCTATGTTCTGTCTGGTATAGACAAAACTAACACTTGTTAAATTCTAATGCCTCAACTTTCCATGAATAGGAATGCAGATTTCACAATCTTATTTTTTATTCACGAACGTGTATTGTTTTAAGCATTAGTTAATAAGGATGTTGGGATCCTACGTGCTTACCTGAAGTGCCTGTATCAGAATCTTGGACTGCACAAATATAATTTTCCACTATTGTGGGATTGGGGGGGAATGTAAATGTGCATAAATCGAGACCCTTTGGGGATATTTTTGGAAACCAAATCAAAGTTTCAACTGCTTGCAGAAAAGACTGATAATAAACTCTCCTTAAGATAAATTCTGTTTCTGCAAGCTTTCAAATTCAGTGCAATATATTTTTAGACCACCTATTCCAGTGATGGCGAACCTATGGCACGCGTGCCACAAGTGGCACGCGGAGCCATTTGTCAGGGCACGCGAGGCGCTGCCCTGTCAGCTGGCCACCTGAGTTCACCTTTTTAAAAGCTATTTTTCGCCTTCCCCAGGCTCCAGAGGCTTTATTAGGAGCCTGGGGAGGGCGAACAGAGCCCCCCCCCGCCCCCCCCCCCCGAGGCTTCAGGGACGGTCCCTGAAGCCTTTGGAACACTTAAAACCACCCTCCGAGCAAACCGGAAGTGACTTCCGGTTTGCTCGGAGGGTGGCTTTAAGCGCTCCGAAGGCTTCAGGGACCGTCCGAGGCTTCCCTGATGCCTTCGGAGCGCTTAAAACCACCCTCCGAGCAACCCGGAAGTCACTTCCGGTTTGCTCGGAGGGTGGTTTTAAGCGCTCCGAAGGCTTCAGGGAAGCCTCCGGATGGTCCCTGAAGCCTCCGGAGGGCCTCGGGGGGGTCGGGGGAGGCTCTTTTCGCCCTCCCCAGGCTCCTATAAAGCCCCTGGAGCCTGGGGAGGGCGAAAAAAGCATGTAAAAATGGGGGAGGTTGCACGTTGTGCGCGCATGCACACTGGGGGGGTCGCGCATTGCATTATGGGTGCAGCACGCCTGCACTCAACCCCCCTGCGCTCCCCTCACTTGTGGCACGCGAGCCAAAAAAGGTTCGCCATCACTGACCTATTCCATCTATACAATAATCTAGGTATTTAAGATAGACAAAACTGTTTTGCAACCATTATTAGTCTATGAAGTCAAATATTCTTTACATTAATAAACCACTTAATCATCTGCTATGTAATCATTTCACCTGCAGATTTAGCATGCTTTGAACTACACTGCCTCCTCAAATAATTGTCTTAAGTCATTTCCTATAAAATATTAGAATGAACAGCACTGTAGCTCCAATGGCTCCGTGGTTTATTTCAAATCACAAATATTAAACAAGCATATTGAGTCTTGTATAGGGAGATGATTAAAGCAAAAATCATTACTCTTCCTCTTTGTAATTAGGAAATGCAGGTGTGCTAAGGTAGATAATTAAAAAAAAACACACACATCAGTGCTATCCTACAAATTGCAACAAAGGGCTAAACCAGTGGTGCAATTAGAGCTGGTTCTATCTGGTTCGGGCTAACCAGTAGCGGTGATGGCGGGAGGCTCTGCCCACCCACCCGGACATCATCACGTCCTGTTTTTGACATACTGTGCATGCCCAATAAAGATTACCAGTCCAAAGCAAAACTTTAAGATAACTAGTTGCTTTGAAGCGATCCAAAAAGATTTTGGGATCTTGGGATCTATTATAACAAACTCACAATTTGTATCTTGATGTAGCAGAGTCATTGACCAAGCCAGTAATCTATTTGAATACACCTCGTAGAAAGGAAGGATAATTTTATATTTAAAAAAAACAACACTGAAGAGAAGGAATTTGTCATTAAGTACTGTACTTACAAGTTAATGAAGGCATTTATCAGTTACTCTAAAAATCATATTTTATTGTATTGTACTATGTTTTCCCGAAAATAAGGCCTCCCCGGATAATAAGCCCAATCGGGCATTTTGAGCGCATGCGCTAAAATAAGCCCTCCCCTAAAATATTTAAATGCATATGCAGCCAGTCCCTGCCATTTCCTGGGGGGAAGGGAGGGGGAACAGGCCCCATGTGCCCCACATGCACCTGCCCTCCCCACATGGAACGGTTTCACAGAGGCCGCTCCTGCAAACCCTAGCTACCGCGCCCCTTCTCTTAATGGCGGCCACAAAAAGAGCAGCAGGCCCAGCAATGCTAGGGCTGGCAAGAGTGTGCCAGAAACAGAGACAGTACCTCCGGCCCTCTCCGGATCAGCTGATCTGCGGTCCGCGGGTAAGGGGCCTCCTGCACCTCAAAAATAATAAAGCCTCCCCAAAAATAAGGCCAAGGGCTTATTTTGGGAGGTCAAAAGAAAATAAGACCCTGTCTTATTTTTGGGGAAACACGGTACTTAACAGTATTGTATATTTCCATTTCTGGCTGTTGACACAATTTATGTAAGGCGGGGATTAATGGTATGTATGAACAGATGAGTTTAGAAAAGACCACCTCTTTCTTAGGAATTGCTTGAACCTCAGAACTAACAGTGGACCACAAACCATAACTCTCTCATTTGACAAAACTGTGTCTCTTATAACAGTCTTTAGGTAAAGGTTCCCCTCGCACATATGTGCTAGTCGTTCCTGACTCTAGGGGGCAGTGCTCATCTCCGTTTCAAAGCCGAAGAGCCAGCACTGTCCGAAGACATCTCCGTGGTCATGTGGCCGGGATGACTCAACGCCAAAGGTGCACAGAACGCTGCTACCTTCCCACCAAAGGTGGTCCCTATATTTTCTAATTTTATTTTTACATGCTTTCGAACTGCTAGGTTGGCAGAAGCTGGGACAAGTAACGGGAGCTCACTCCATTAGAACCGCCAAACTGCTGACCTTTCTGATCCATACGCTCAGCCACTAAGCCACCACATCCTGCTGATCACTGTCTTTATCCAATGCCAAATTCATAATCAAGTAGTCTCTCAGCCGCCCTGCCATTCTACAAAGGGGAAAAAAAATCTAGTTCTCTACACAGTAAAACAGCAACACTAGTACCTCTTCCCGTAATTTCTGATGCATGGCTTCGAGGTGCTCCTCCATGTCGCGGTTATTGCTGGTAGGCGAAGTGACAGGGGAGGGAACCCTGGATGTGGCTTGGAAAGGCGCAAGGGATGCAGGTGCTGCCTCCGATGTCGGATAAGGTAATTGCAAATGCCAGCCATGAAAGAGACTATACAAAGAGTCTAAAGAAGCACTGTCCAGCCCTTCGCTAGGTCGTCGTACACTTAGGTTACCCTCATGCCTTCCGTTCTCCAAAATGATGGCATCTTCCATGCTTTCAGGGGGGGAGGAAACAGCTGGCTGGAAAAGGGGCCTGGTCTCCAGGCTGCTGAATTTCAGTCCATATTGCATTACAGTACAGCTTTCTGCAGGAGGGTGAGACAGAGCTGGAAGGTGAGGGGCAGCTTCTGACAGCTTCTTGGAGAATAAGGAGGGAAAAGTCAGTCTTACTGGCGTGGAAGAGATAAGCTCAGGAGATAATTTATCCCAAGAGGCAGCCACATCCTTAAAAAGAGAGAGAGAGAGAGAGAAAGATTATTTCAGAATAATGAATCTAATCATCCAAAATGTTGTATTCTGTGCTTGGCACCTCTGGAAGGCAGCTTATTTTCTACCTGGGCTGTTTGATCTCACCTGACAGGTCTGCACAGTGACAAGCCTTCTTCACAGGAAGTTTGCCGCTATTTGGGTAATGCATACAGTGCACAGACCTCATTATTTTACAGAACAGAATTTTGGTGATTAAGAAAAAAAAACTTTGATATTTAAATATATGCCCTATTTGCTTGGTTTTTTTAAACTTATTATTAAGGGCCAACCATAAGATACGTCATGTGCTATAATTTATTCTATTTCGAGAGAACAAATTATAGTGGGGTGCCATAACATGAACGTTTCTGCACCGTATGGGATAAAATAAAAATGTAAAACCGGCTCGGGAAAATGAAAGTCAAATCTAACATAAGGCAAGAACCCAGCAACCATTTTATAGGCAAAAAATAATAATAACTTTAGTGAGCACAAAACAAGTACAGACTGAAGTTCCTAGCATGGTAGGCTGATTTGACCAGAAACAGGAATGAAATACATTCCAATGCAAAGATCTGGTTTTTTTTTTTCTTTTACTCTCTCTAGATTTTTCAATGGTCTATAAGCAGCCGTACTGCAAGACTAAAACTAATTTCATTCAATACAGCTAATCCTGTATTATGCCGGGATTTAATCACTGCCCCTGGGGGGGGGGGTGTCTCATCCACCACCGAGGAGCAACTTTTGGGAAGACTGCCAGCCACACCTCCTAAGGTTTTCCAAGCGGTAGATGAAACCGTTTTTTTTTACCCGCAGGTTACACATCTTTCCTTGCAACGACAAAGCAGAGCTTCGACCGGATCAGCCGGGCGAGGTGTCACCGGAGAAGCACCGGAGGAGGATGCGTGAAGTCCCGGGCAAACCTTTAACCGCGCTATAATCCTCCCTAGCTCAACCCCGACCCAAACAAGGTCCAGCCCGGCACCGCCGATCCTCCCGCAAGGGAGATCTGCAAAGGGTGACCGATTAGCTCGGGATCTCAGCCGATTTTTTTTATTTTTTATTTGTAAAGGATCCAATTGCTTCTGTCTTCTCCCCGGTCCGACGGTGTCCCCACCCCACTGCTTCCCTACAAGCTTGCTCCTTGCAGATCCGCCCCTCCCTCTGCCCTTCTTTCCCGCGAGGATCGGGGATGCCCGGCCACGCCCGGGTCCCACCGCCTTTCACTCACCCGCGGCCGCAACCGCGCCGGGTGGCAACAGCGTGCCGAGTCTCCCTGGCCCAGGCGGAACGGGCTGCTGCTGCTGCTGCCGTCCCACCTCCAGGAGCAGCGGGCGCCCACGCGCAGGGCCGCCTTGGGGCTCCGCTGGTACATGGCGCGCGAGCGCAAGGCAGGTGCCTTCCACGCGCTGGCAGCCCTCCTCCTCCTCCTCCTCTTCCCCCACCCCCCCCAGCCCGCGAACCCCTTCAGCAGCGAACCCCGCTGCTTCAGCCGGCTTAAAAAAGGCCACGACGCCTGCGCCAACTATTGCGCAGGCGCACGTCGCCAGTCTCCTTGACCGAAGGAGGAAATGGTACGCCCGCCGCAGACCCGGCGTGAACTTGGCGAGGCGAGTCCCTACAAACCACGCCTGCGCACTGAGAAGGCCGGCGAGGGCTGCCGTTCAGATGTCCCCTGCTGCTTTTTCCCAAGCGAGACTTCCGGTTCTTGCCTGTAATTTGTGGGGAGTCCTCCGGGCGGGGAGAGTGAGAGCTCTGAAGTTCCACGTGCAGCTTGCAAGGAGTGGACTAGAACAGAACTAGAAGGGACCTTGGAGGTCTTCTAGCCCAGCCCCCTGCTCAAGCAGGAGACCCTATGCCATTGCAAATGTCAGCGTGGAAAGGCATCCAGCGGTTTTCCCCATCATTTTTTTAAAAAAAATATTTAGTTTGTTAAACATGTACAAGATAGCAGGTATAAGTATAAACATGGACAGGAGCACATGAAATGAGTACAAATAAATGAGGACGGTAAGACAGGGATGGTAGGCACGTTGGTAGGTTTATGCACGCCCCCTTTAGGGACCTCTTAGAAATGGGGTGAGGTCCACCGAAGACAGTTTAAGGTTGAAGCTGTGAGGGTTTGAGGATGTAACAACGGAGTCAGGTAGAGCATTCCAGGCATTGACCACTCTGCTGCTAAAGTCATATTTTCTGCAATTGAGTTTGGAGTGGTTTACCTTGAATTTGTATCTATTGTTTGCCCATGTAGTATTGAGGTTGAAGCTGAAGTAGTCATTGACAGGTAGGACATTGTAGCAGATAGTTTTATGTACTACGCTTAGGTCAGACTGAAGGCGGCGTACTTCTAGGTTGTTCAAGCCCAACATTTCAAGTCTGGTGGCATCAGGTATTCTGTTGCGAGCAGAGGAGTGGAGGACTCTTCTCGTGAAATACTTCTGGACCCACTCAATTGTATTAATGTTCAATATACAGTGTGGATTCCAGGCAGACGAGCTGTATTTGAGAATTGGTCTGGCAAAGGTTAGTGAACATTTGAAATTACATCTCCCCCCCCCCCCCCGAATATTTCTGCACTGGAAAAAACCTTGAGGCTGCTTAAATGATCGTTGAATTAGTGAAGCCCTTCATTTGTTTGTTTAATTATGATGGTTGCAGTGTCCCAGGATCATTTTGATCACACTGGTAACTTTCCCAGCAAGCCTCTGACAAACAAAGCCAACAGAAATCAGATTTGCTTAACAACTGTGTGCTTCACTTAATGACCACACCTAAAAGATTGTAAAATTGGGCACAACTCAAATATCCGCTTCACTTAGCAATGGAAGTCCTGGTTTTCCATTCCACTGCGATCATAAACTGAGGACTACCTGTATAGCTATTTACTAGAATGTTTCCTATCATCTACTCTTCACATAGAATTTTTGAGGCAACCCCTGCTAACTTTTGTCCCCTTTCTGAAAGCTGGATGGAATTCAAACAATTTATTAAGTGCAGCTCTTGTGGTTTAGTTGTTGTCTGAACAACCTTTTAGAGCCCACCTGGGGCTTAGAAGATTTTGGAGAGAAGATGTTCAAAGACAATATTTGGAATTTTGAGAGACTGTCCTATGTCAAAACCCAATGCTCCTGGCTGAAGTCATCCATCATTTTACACAAAAATCGTGGCTGATTAATTTGCCTCTTCTTTAAAAGAAAACACAACTTTCCTTTAAAAACCCCTTTTTTATGACAACAGGGCACGAGAGAGTCATTCTGGAAATTAAGTAGTGAGTCCTTGACTTGGAGCTGCAAAAAGTTAGCAGCAATGGTGATCTTTGTGATAGACCTCTCTCCATGCTTAATTATAATATCCTTTCTGTCCCACAAAAAAGAACATTCCCATTATTTAGACAAAGTGCCTTGCCACTGATGGCTAATATACTGCCCCATGATTGCCTGGGCTGCTGTCCAGATGGCATGCACAAGAGAGTTTTGCAAATACTATTGCATTGTTATTTTTATCAGTGGTTGCAACCTATTAATTTTCCATCGTGACTGATCTGGTGAGAACACTCTATTTTTATTACCAGAAAAAAAGCCTACTTATTTATTCATTTAGCACAGGGGTGTCAAACTCGATTTCATTGAGGGTCGCATCAGGGTTGTGTTTGACCTTGGGGGTTCCAGGATGGGTGTGGCCAGTTCAACATCACTCGTGTCGGGGGCACCTGTGGTGCTCTGTCAGTGAAAATGGGATCCCGTTGCTGGCTGCGATGGCCTCCTACAACGCTCTGCCAGGAAAAACGGAGACCATGAGGGCTGCATGCCCTGCCAGCTCTGTTTTCGCTGGCAGAGGCAACATGGGCCAGTCCTTTGCTGTTTCCAGGGCGATCCCATGGGCCATATCCAGTCCCCGGGTCTTGTTTGACACCCCTGATTTAGAACCCCTGATTTATCACATTTCTATGACTTCCCACTTTTCAAATGATTCTGAGCAGTTTAAAAGCAATAAAACAAACATTAAAAAGGTAACCAAACTGAGATACATAGTTGTAGTCCCACTAAAGAAAATATCTAGGCAGGTCACCAAATTTTGTATATGATTACCTTGAGAAGGATTTGGATTTACTAATGGCAATCTCTGTTGACTGATTTACTTCTGCTCAGACAGTCTGCAAATTCTATTAATTCTCTGGTCTTTTCGCCTTTGTTTTTATTTGGCTGAAATGTAGTGTTTTCAATATTTTGGTCTTCAAAATAAGTTTAATCGCATACAAAAGTGTGTGTGTGTGTGTGTGTGTGTGTGTGTGAGTGCACGCATGTATGTGTGTACACAGAGAGACAACGATGACCCTAACACATCTCTAATATTATTACAGGTATTCCTAATACATCCACCCATTAATACATAAAACAACTAAGAGGGCATTACACTTCCTAATTTTAGTCCTGCTTTTTATAGAGGCACAATTAAGAGTGTTTTACTAAACTACATTGCTGTTTTGTTTGGTGTCAGCAGCAGTGCCTCAGATAGAAAGTCCATACAAAGAGTGGTAAGGAAAGCCGAGATTATAGGAAGCTCGCTTCCTGTTATTCAGGATCCTACACTAGGATCCAGCACATAAGCGCTTTGTGCTTAGAGCTCAAATCACTGTTAAGAGACCCCGCACCCCCACTTTAGGGTCTGTTTCTGTTGCTCCTCCCACTTTCCCCCATAAGCGTATTTTGTCATATCATATTCTATTAAACCTCATTAAAAGGATTTGACAAGGATTAACAAAGAATGAGAAATGCCGGTTTTATTTCAATCAGCTTTTTCCAATTACATCATGCAAATTGATGTAGAGCAATTAGGAATTAAAATAAACCAAACGAGAATGAGATCTGAATTTAGACCCCAAAGTGCTAAATCCATTTTGATTAAATTGGATATTTTTATTGCACATATCCCTTCCAACATTTTCTTATTAGTCAAGACAAAAGCACAGAACTGTAGCCTGTCCTTCCTTAACATTTAAGTAAATTCAACATGGCACAGTATCTCCAAGTGAGATAACTTAATTCCATTCTATCACATTTTAAACAATATGTTTTAAATCTGCATTCAAGTTTCCATGTGGGTTAAATCCCCAAGTTTACAGCATATGCTAGTCTATAAGTCTGTTTTGCTTTCATTCTCATTTGGAGACCTATATTTGGCTCACAAATTTTGAAAGAAAGGGGGAGAAAGAAATTTGAAATGCGATTTCAAATACAATAACAGCTAACTAAACAAACCTCCATTTGCAAAGAAGAAATTAGAAGGATTTTAAAATGAAAACAAAAACTAGCATAAACAAGACCATACCCTTAAAATACAGGCAGGTGTGAGGAGGTCTCTGAATTACAACTTCTGTGCCCTTCATCATTGACCATTTCAGCTGGAGCTGCTGTCAGTTGTATTTTAGCATTGTCTAGAGCAGGAGGTCCCAATCTTGGCAACTTTAAGATGTGTGGACTCCCAGAATTGGCCAGCCAGAATTGCCCCGCTTGGAAATTCTGGCAATTGGAAGCCAACACATTTTGATTTGCCAAGTGTGGGAACTGCTATTCTAGAGGGCCAGATTCACCAACCCAATGTATGGAATGAGTAGCAAACAATACTAAATGGCTTCTACTCTGATCTAAGAAAGCAAACCTAAGAAAAGTTATGCTGCTACTTTAATCAGATCTAATAACAGAAAAGAGGAAGACTTCAATAACTAATACTTTAACAATGCTGCTGGCAATATTGTCCTACTTCCTATAGACAACATTATCTGTTAACTCAACAGCCATGATTTTGGCCCATTTCCCTTACCAAGGTCTAGTATTGCAATACAGATACTTGTGGTGGATACACTTGGCTTCATAAGGGCTTCCTGCTGCTATCCACGGTGGCTTCACCTGGCATGAGTTTGGGGCCAGATTGTACAGCCCCTTATTCTGCTTCAGAAGAATCCTGGGAACGTGCTGGTTACTTTTGCAAATGGCATTCTTGTAAGGGACTGTTAAAGCATTGGAGTTCTTTGTCATTTCCTGAAAGGCTGAATCATCAAGATTTTGAGCATCCATCATGAGAGGTGAAGATTCTTCAGGGGCATGGTCTGTCTCTTCCATCTGCCTAATGATCACAGGTTCTGGATCATGGGGATGGCTCAGAGCAGAGTCTTTAAGTCTAAGATAAGAGAGAAAGATAAGTTATCTAGATAGATCAGGGAAGATTTAAAAAAAAACAGGTAGGTAATTATACAGATGTATAATTGTGGGTGCCCTGTATAAAACTGGCCCACCAGAGCAGGAAGGTATGACATGTTGAACATCTCAACTATTAGAGAAGTGCATCTTGTGGGAACAGGAAAAAGGGCTCTCTCTGTGGAACATCATTTTACTGGAGCAGGGGTCAGCAACCTAAGAGCCATTTGGACCCATTTCCCACAGAAAAGAAAACACCGGGACCCACAAAACGCTTCCCATGCCTGACTATTAACTGAGCGGCCACAAAACTAGCATATGTAGTTGAATTAAGCGTTCTGTTTCCTTCTGAAACTTTTCTTGGATTTATCCATGGTTGGCCTACCAGGGTTGAAAAGCTCAATAAATTGCCTGCCAAGGAGTGTCGCACATCAGTTGTGACACATATTTTGAGCGACAGCTGCAGCAGAGGGATGAAAGAACCACATGCAGCTCCAGAGTAGTGGGTGGCTGACCCTGCCCTGGAGATAGGACGACTGACTCTCACCCTGATATTTTTCTGAAAGGCCCTAAAGACCAGCAGGCTTGAGGATCAGAAATTGATGTGAAACCAATCAAGTGGCTGGTTTGATTATATTTGCCATCAGGGTGTGTGTTGGATTGCGGATTAGTAATGTTGCAAGCTGCCAAGAGTGCACCATGTATGAATTGAGTAGGTATATAAATTTGTTTAATTAATCAGGTTTATAGCTTTTACAGTGCTTTTCTACCTCAACATCCATCGGCTAAAGTGTATTCGTTTTCTTATTCCCATAGTAGGAACTGCGGAAGGGGAGGAAAACCCAGAAACTGTCAGGCAGAACATGAATCAGAGTTGCTCCAGAAGACTGTACAAGAAACAATCGGTTGACATAACAAGGGAACAGATGTTGGTATCATTTCCTAATGGTAAGAGCTGTTCAACATGGAACTGCCTGACTTAGGAGGCTGTGAACTCTCCTTCATTGGAGATGTTTAAATAAAAGTTGGGTTGTCTTCTGACTTGGATGTTATGTTAGTGGATTCTTGAACTGCTTTACAAGAGTACTAATTGGTGTAAATGTGGCTGTAGCTCCACATATCTGGAAAGTGCTGAACTGGGCTGGGGAAGGCTCTGTAATTTTCCAATTCCAATCCAACTGTCGCTTCATAGCCAGTCACTCTGGTTCATTTGCCGTTATTTATTATAGTGTTGTGCTTATAGTATCACTGCAGGCTGAGCTATCAGAGTCAAGCTTTTTGACCTTCCGTGAGTCTCTGGAAATGAAGATGAAAAGAACTACAAAGAGAAAGGGAAAGACTTACTTGCTGTCTGGTCTCAGAGTTGCTTTTGGTGAATCAAAGTTATTCGTTACATCCCCTAAAAAAGTAGGAAAAAGCTAGGTTTCAGATATCATTTTATGAATGCATGCTAATATATTGTACGCTCTTTGTTCTGTTCTGAAAAGGCTGTTTAGTGTGCAAAAATTAAAGACTGTTCCAGATGAGATTTTAATTATATACCGTATTTTTTGAAGTATAAGACGCACTGGAGTATAAGACGCACCAAGATTTTGAAGAGGCAAATTTTTTTAAAAAGTTTTTGCACTCTGCCGACCTTGCGAAAACAGGCCCGTTTTTTGTCCAAAAAAGGGAATGCATAGCCTTTAGGAGGCTTATAGAGTGCTCCTGAGGGCTGCCCCCCCCCCCAAATGAGCAAAAAAAAGCCAGTTTTTCACCAAAAAAGGGACATAGCCTTTAGGAGGCTTATAGAGTGCTCCTGAGGGCTGCCCCCCCCCCCCAAATGAGCAAAAAAAAGCCAGTTTTTCACCAAAAAAGGGACATAGCCTTTAGGAGGCTTATAGAGTGCTCCTGGGGGCTAGGGGGGGGGGGGGGAAATCCATGTATGATATGCCATACGCTAAATAAATAAATTTGCTGCTTCATTAGAAGGCCAGATCTTGAAGAAGAAACTCAAGTACTTTGGCCACCTAATGAGAAGGAAGGACTCACTGGAGAAGAGTCTAATGCTGGGAAAGATGGAGGGCAAAAGAAGAAGGGGCCGACAGAGAATGAAGTGGCTGGATGAAGTCACCGAAGGAATAGGCGTGAGCTTAAATGGACTCGGGGGGATGGTAGAGGACAGGAAGGCCTGGAGGAACGTTGTCCCTGGGGTCGCGATGGGTCGGACATGACTTCGCAACTAACAACGAATCTTCTCCTGCTGTGATCTTTCCATCTTTCCTACTTTTTTCCTTACAGAAAGCTGGTGAGTATCATTAACAATCCTCTGCCTAAGCTGGCCAAACTGGTTTTATGGCAGGAAAACTACAAGCTCAAATACATGCGTTTGAACTCCGTTAAATAATCTAACTCGCAAAGCGGACCTTGCACACACAAAGGAAAATTTTGAAACATTCAAGAGCAATGTTCAGTATCTTGAGAATCCTAAAATCTGCATTTTTGTTTTGAACGAGCATCCAGGATATTGTTTTCTAAATAAGCGGCGACTACTTTAAACACAGGTCAGTGTACCTGTCCCATCTATGTCAGTACAGGTGGTCCTCGACTTACAAACATGATTGAGCTCAAAATTACTGTTGCTAAGTGAAACATTTGTTAAGTGAGCTTTGCCCCATTTTACGACCTTTCTTGCCACAGTTGTTAAGTGAATCCCTGCAGTAGCACAGTTTTTAAGTGAATCTGGTTTCCCCACTGACTTTGCTTATCAGGTTGCAAAAGGGGATCGCATGACCCCAGGACACTACAACCGTCATAAATATGAATCACTTGCCAAGTGTCTGAATTTTGATCATATGAATACATGAGCATGTTGTAATAGTAGTAGGTGTGAAAAACACTCATGAGTCACTTTTTTAGTGCCCTTGTAACTTTGGTCATTAAATGAACTGTTGCAAGTTGGGGACTGCCTGTATTATACGATAGAATGATAGAGAGCCACATTTTCCACATAGAGGTTCTATCTTTCATTCTCAGTTAATGAATCTATTTAACAGAAGATATAATGCTGCCTTGGCTAGATGGACCAAAAAGATGATCCAGAATAAATTCTTGTTTTTTAAAACGAGCAGGCAATCATGATAAACATCTTTACAGGCTTGAGGATACTTTGCAAGCATTTGTTTTAAAGTGAATCCTTTGCAATAGCCAGGGGCAACCTCTGACCCACGGCCCTAGTCATTGGATGAGCGCATATTTCATTGAAGTAATTTTGTTGTGGGTGTTTCACATTTTAGGGATTGTTGTTTTTCCTATCTGTTGTTTGAATGTGGCCCCAGGCAAAATGCAGACTTCACTCCCCGAAGCATTCACATCAGGGCTTTACGTTTTCCCAGACTCTGTTAGGTAAACAGCTAAGTCTAAATGTGAAAATTTCGGTAGTCCTCGAGTTATGACAGTAAAGGAGCCTACTCATCACGGTCGTAACTCATGATGGATATAAAGCAAGTTGTTTGAACCTATTTTGCAACCTATTTTGTGGAGGGTTATTAAGCAAATGGAGTGGTCATTAAGCAAACCAATGGTTTGCCGTAGGTGCGGCTTTGTCCAAAAAATGGAAGTAAATGCCAGTTTTGGGCAAAACCATTGTAAAATGTGGTTATGTGATTGCGGGATGCCGCAAACAGCCATAAATGTGGTCCAAGTTACCAAGTAATCCAAAGTGCAGTCATGTGACCCAGGCGGAGGAGGACTGAAAGTTGGAATTTCGAACTCAAAGTAGATTGGTCAGAACTTTAAACAGTTGCTAAATAACCTTTTTTCTCCCCCCCCCCTCCCTCATCAGCTGTCACTCACTTGTTCTTTTCTCTGGCTCTTCTGCACTTTCAGTTGAGTTGTTGAAGCGGCTGTAGGACCACTTCTTAGCTATCAGGCTGTCCTTTTCAGAGCTCCCCCTGGAGGAAGGGAGGGGAAAAACAAGCAGGGGATGGAGATGATGAGGCAAGCAGGAAGCAATGGGTGGGACAGGAGCATCAAAGCAAACTGCAAGAGGACAAAAGATGTGCTGCAGGAGAAAGACGCATGAAATGGAATGAAGACGGTGGGCCACAGCTTCCTTTGCTCAGGAAAGACTTTTACGGTATTTTTATACCTCACATCAGCACATTTAAAAACTCCATCCATTAAAAAAAAATAAACATCGTCCATTAGTACTATCTGTCCATCTAAAAATACATGTATATTATGCTACAGCCTTGAAAAAGAAGTGAAAATATGTACCATTAGCACAACAGATGCGGGACATGTCTGGGCATAAGAGAGCAGACAGAGAATCTCAAGGATTTGGGAAGACTCCTGTTCTTTTAAGGTTATAATTCTTGGAAGTAGAACCCACCATCATTTTTGGACGTACCATGCAAAGTTAAGAGGGGGGGGGGGTCTCTGAACTTGATGGTTTTCTTGCAGACATTTCATTACCCAAACTAGGTGCTAATTAGGATAATGAAACATCTGCAAGAAAACCATCAAGCCAGGGGTGAAATCCAGCAGGTTCTAACAGGTAGCGGAAATCCAGCAGGTTCTAACAGGTAGCGGAAATTTTGAGTAGTTCGGAGAACCGGCAAATGCTACCTCTAGCTGGCCCCAGAGTGAAGTGGGAATGGAGATTTTGCAGTATCTTTCCCCTGCCACACCCACGAAGCCACACCACTCCCACCAAGCCACGCCCACAGAACGGGTAGTAAAAAAAAAATGAATTTCACCACTGCCTCAAGCTCAGAGAGTACCAAGTATCCCTCATTTCAACCAGAAATATTCTCCTTTAAAGTGAAGAGTCATTGGGGAAGACCCTGGTGCTTTGAAAATCAAAAGTGATTGGAAAAGACACTGACAGCAGGCAAGGTGTGAGGTAACTCTTGTTCATGACAAAGCCATCAGCTAACAAGAACCTTACGAAGCAGTTATAACAGACAATCCTGGCAAAAGGATATCACAAAGAACGAGGAGTGACTGAGCATCATCGGTCTCACATTGGACGGTCAACCCAGCCTGATACTAGGTATTGTAGACTTCTGTTAATCCAATGCAGGTAGTCCTTGCTTACTGAAAGTAACTGGGATCAGGAACTCTGTTGCTAAGCAAGCAATCGTAAGACACGTCATGCAACTGCACCAACCTATGATGGCAGTTCCCCCAATCTCACTTGCCACTATTAAGGCAAACTCTTAGCAGCATCCCGTGGTCACATGATCATCATTTGCAACCTCCTGCTGGCTTTCCCATTGACATTGCTTACTGTGGAAGCCGGCAATGAAGGTTGCAAATGGTAACCATGTGACTGTGGAATCTTATGAAGTTGTAACTGGTTGCAAAGTGCCTTAATTGTGATCACTATGGGGATAACAATAACAATTAGACTTACATACTGGTTTACAGTGCTCTACAGCCCTCTCTAAGTGGTTTACACATTGCCCCCAACAACCTGTGTCCTCATTTTACCCACCTCGGAAAGATGGAAGGCTGAGTCAACCTTGAGCCTGGTGAGATTTGAACTGCCAAATCATAGGCAGCCAGCAGTTAGCAGAAGTAGCCTGCAGTACTGCACTCTAACCACTGCGCCACGGTGGCTCATGCTGCAAGAGCCGCAACTATGAGGATCCATTGTAAGTTCCCCTCATTCCGCACTGACATAACTTACAATGATCACTGAAGGAGTGGATGTAAAATGAAGACTCTTTAAGAATCTTACAGGCTCAGCAGGTATTCTGCTTGCAGCAAGCTACAAGTCAGCTGATTAGCTGGAAAATTTCTAGTGTTTTATGGGACTACAACTATACGTAAGGTTTTTTGGTTTTTTTTTGCTTTTTCACTGATAAGTAGAGAGAAAGCTGTCATGAATAGGCACAAAAGCTATGAACTCTTTCTTACCTACACACACACACACACACACACATATTAATGTCCACCACCCTACCTTCAGGTGGCTTTACTGCTGTGCTTACAGCGGGAAAAAAGCCTAATTCTGCTCCACAGGTTTAATCCATGACACCTTCAATCCAAGCATTGGGAAAGTGAACTCTACCAATGTTGACTACAATGACTGGAAGGAAGGTAGCGGTAATCCAATTCAATGGAAGGTGAAAGCTGGAATATCTAAGTAATGGACTGTAAAATCTCAGGATTCATTACCATGTACTTCCCTTCTGTATTCTGTATCTGCCATACATAACTGTTGTGACCCAGCAGGATCCTTTGCAGTTGCTGAACGACTCAGATAGCGACGAACCCTAAGAGTCGGCTATGAAGGAAGTGGAGGACCCTGGGCAGGGTTCAGACGCAGAGCAGGGACCCGAGAGGCTGGTTGGCCACAAGGAGGAGCCTGAGGCATGGAGCAGTGGGGAAGATCGGAGGGAGTTTGTCTCTGACGCAAGATTGAGGAGGGTGGGGAAACGAAGGCAACAGCTGCTCCGGAGACAAGCTCCTAAAAGATAATGAAGCTCATGTGGTTGGGGCGTGGCCCCTCCCAAGAGCTTATATAAACAGAGATTTTGGGAGGAGACTTCTTGCAGGACACAACCGTTTAAAGTAATCTGCAGTATGTCTGGTCTGAACTGTTTTGGGTTCCCGTTTGGAACACGCTGGAGAAGCTGTTATCTGTATCTGTCAGAGTCTGGGTTGCTGCCAAGGTTCTTATCTGTGAGTTCGTGTTTGGGCTTTCAGCCACCAAGATTATAGTCCTGCCAATAAAGTGTGGCATTCCAGCTAAGCCTGTGTCGGCATTCATTACTGGACGGAGGGGGGTCAGAACACATAACAATCTATTTTTACCAGTACAGCAGATTATAAAGTAGCATTTTATAAATTGAATGCTTCTGCTTACAAAAATGCATACTGCATATCCCTGATTGCAATTCCTGAGGCTCTATTTTCTTTCTACCCAAAATTGCCTTCCCGCGGAGGAAGAAGAATACAAGATATCAGGAGATAAATTAGAGTCACATCTTAATCGGTTTCTTCCCCCACTTTTCCCCCTTTTGTACTATATCGTCTTCAATCATTTTGAGGTGAATCATCAGGAAGGTATCTAATGAGTGATTAGAATATCTCAGTTTTAAGAGCGACTGTTTGTGGTTTTGGGCACAACGACCCCAATGGCGCCGGGGTTAGAGTGCAATATTGTAGGCAAACTCTGCCCACAGTCTGGAGTTTGATCCTGATAGGGCGCAAGGTTGAATTAGGTTTCTATCTGTCCGAGGTTGGTACAATGAGGGCCAAGATTGTTGGGGGCAATAGGCAAACAATACTGACATTGTAAACCTCCCAGAGAGGATTGTAAAGTGCTATGGGGGAAGGGCAGCATGGAAGCCTACATGCTATTGGCATTGCAATATCTGTAGCTCTGTTGTAGGAGGAGGATTTGTTCTCTGAGTTGGTGGGTTGGTTTCTATTTTGTTACCAGGCTAGGTAACATCTTCAGTAGAGTTTAGGGCAGGGGTGTCCAAACTTGGGAACTTTAAGACTTGTGGACTTCAACTCCCAGAATTCCCCAGCCAGCATGGCTGGTGGGGGAATTCTGGGAGTTGAAGTCCACAAGTCTTAAAGTTCCCAAGTTTGGACACCCCTGGTTTAGGGGATGCCCTAAGTCAGTGATGGCGAACCTTTTTCTTACGGCGTGCCAAAATTGTGCACGTGCATGCGGGTGTATCCATTCAAACCTCCCCACCTCCCTGTGCATGCGCACGTGACCCCCTCCATGCATGCGTGCGACCTCCTCCCCCACGCATGTGTGCATGAACCCCAGCCTCCAGCAGCTTTCCTGAAGCCTGGGGAGGGCGAAAGCCGCTTCCGCCGGCCCCCCGAAAGCCCTCCAGAAGCTAGACATGGATCGTTTCCGAACTCCGGTTGGGTCGTTGGGGGCATTTTTCGCCCTCCCTGGGCTTTGGGAAAGCCTCCGGAGGCTGGGAAGGGCAAAAAACGGCCCCAACGGGCCAACCGGAAGTTCGTTCCCAAAGTTCGTTCCTGAAGCCTGGGGAGGGCAAAAACGGCCTCCCCTGAACCTCTGGAAGGGTGAAAAATCAGCTGACAGCTGGCGTGCCACCAATATGGCTCCGTGTGCCACCTGTGGCACGTGCGTCATAGGTTGGCGCATCACTGCCGTAAGCTATTGGCATTGCTAGCAATTTCTTGAGTTTGACTTCCTGTAGAGTCCCAAGAGATCTCCATCTGCGTTTGTCCTTCTGTGACTCTGCAACAAGTGTTCCACAAAATACCACCCCAGGAGGGCGCATTTTACAAGAATGCAGCAAACCCACAAAGGTTGCTAACGACCACCGAACAATATAAAGCTTCTAATGGTCCATCTCCTCCAACTCTTTAATGGGCCCGGGTTCATGTGTTGGAAGGGTGGGCCTCGGAGAAGTGGGCCACAGAGGTATAGCAACCGTTTACCCCAGAAGATAGTTGACAAAAAAAGACAAAGCCATACGTTATAACGTTTTTAAAAATCCAAACTTTATTATTATTGAAATGTAAACAAAAGTTCATTATTTGATCACGCCACACACCGAACAGCCAAAGGCAAGTCAGGATCTTGGCTGTTTTGATCAGAAGGGATGGGGGACCAAGAAGGTAGAGTGGAAAACAAAAGGCTTCTGGAAAACTCCTGGACCAAAAGGGAAAGGGGGGGAAGGGGTAGAGTGAGAGAGGGGAAGAGTTCTCCACAAACGAACAGAGTTGACATCCAATACAGCCTTCCCACATGCAGAATCATGGGAACTGGGTTAACACCTGTGGGGGGTGTTGGGGAACCTCAGCCTATGGTGTCCTACACTAAAGGCTGTCACTTGAGGATAGCAGACACAGTTCCAGCTGCCAACCTGAATTTCCTTCTCAAAGGGCTGCGAGGTTGGCTTCCAAGCTTCTTCCATCGGGAAAACGGAAGACAGGAGAAATGCAATACTGGATCAAATGGGTTTGCTGGAGGGCCCAGTTGGATGCTTTGAAAAATGGGGAAAACCAGCATGGTTTCGACGGATAGCAGCTTTCTCGTTGTGCTTCATTCTCAGCACCAAGTCGTCCGACTTTGAGTATCGTACCCTCTCCCTGGCAGACTAGTTCTCCGGGCTTCTAGTATAGATCAGGGGTGTCAAACGCATGGCGTCATGTGACGTATCATGACTACTCCCCCCCCCTCGCTAAACCAGGGGTCGGCGTGGCCACCGCATGACACATCCGGCGTGCGGGTCACACTTTCGACACCCCTGGTATAGATGGCGAAGCTCAGTGTCCCTCAGGTGCCTGATCTCAGAGGAAGTGATGGTCAACTCAAAAGGAGGGGGAGGCGGCGGCATTTGGCTTCAGATTAATCATTCAGAGCCCCCAGGATTTTGTTAAATAAGTAGCGGGAGCAAATATATTGGCATTGGGGCAATAAACAGGCCTAAAAATGAACTCTGGTGAAAAAATTCTCTGAAGATGTAAGAACACGGAGAACAAATTAGTACTGTTCAAAGGCAAGAAGGATTTTAGTATCCTGATTTCAAATAGCCCAACCTTTCCCCAAACTGCTTGGAAAGATCCCAGAGCACAGATCTCCCCGCTTGTTTCATCCTTGCAGGATGAGGAAAACTGGCTAATGGAGAAATAACTTGATCCAGATTATCCAACAGGCACCATAACTGAATGGGGATTCAGCCTAAAACTCCTCCCATCCTGTTACCAATATCCCCCCCCCCCCCCCAATATTCCTAACTGGTTCCATAATGCAATTCTTTTCAAACCTTCAGTTCCTCAGAATCTCAAGCCAACACAGCTACTCTCACAATCTAACACATCCTGATGTGTTAGATGGCGTCTTGGTTGTTCTTCCACCTGACACCATCTGGTCTTAGACTACAGTGGCCACTGCAGTACTCCTAGCTGGCACAGCAAACACACCTGCGGAGTTATACAACTGGACAGGATAGGGAGGGTTAGTACAAGTACCAACCACATGGAGAAAGCTAACCATTTGTTAGGCTAATTTTTCCACCCCTGGCACAGTGTTTGAATGAACTTGGCACACATTTGCTTCCCCGCTTTCCTTTCCTTATAACAAACAGAACATTTGATTGTAATATAACAATTCTGTTTTCCGCACCTGACTCCTAACAGCTTCCTCTTGACACTGCCTACCAATTCTCCCTTCCGTGCTTAGAAATCTGGACTCTTAATCTCAGTTCCTAGTTTCTCATTTCCTTCTCCGAATTCCCAAAATCTCTTTCCATTTTCAGATCTGAAAATGATGCTCAGCGTTTCAGCTTCTCCTGCTTTTGAGGAGCATGGCAACTGTTCTAGGTTGAAAACACCAAACACATCCTTTTGACCTACTAAGCAAACACCTCAACCCTGTTGGGGCTGACCAAAGGCCAATAGCCTATCACAGGCAGAATAACATTGAAAAGACAACATATAAGCACAAGCAACTGACCACAATACAGAGAAAGACAAAGGAAATGGCACTGGGCTGAAACAGCAAAGGATTTAGCACTTGTATTTCCTCCTACAGTTTATGGATTAGATTAATGGCTGAGGCTTCATTCTGTACAAGCTATAATAGGATCCACATGGTTCAAAGCTTACCTTTTACAGGTAGTACTTGACTTATGACGTTTTGTTTGGTGACCATTTGAAGTTACAATGGCACCGAAAAAAGTGGCATGACTGTTTTCCACTTACGACCTTTTGAGGCATCCCCATGGTCACCTGATCAAAATTTGATCGCTTGGCAACGGGCTCATATTTAGGATGGTTGCAGAGTCCCAGGGTCGCAAGCTAAGTCAACGGAAAACCCAGATTTACTTTAGAACGGTGTTACTAACTTAACAGCTGCAGTGATTCACTTAACAACTGAGGCAATAAAAGTCACCAAATGGAGCAAAACTTGCATCCTTCCGTATCTCAGTTAGCAATGGAAGTTTTGGGGTTAATTGTGGTCATAAGTCAAGAACTACCTGTGTTCTATCATTCTTCCCAAGCCGTGGCAACTTCAGTGGCACATGAAAGGAAAGACGCATGTTAAGCTTCCAACAAGCTTAACACGCACTGTTAAATCTACCGTGTTTCCCCGAAAATAAGACAGGGTCTTATTTTCTTTTGCCCCCCCCCCCAAATAAGCATTTGGCCTTATTTTCGGGGAGGTCTCATTGTTTTTGAAGGGCAAGAGGTGGCGAGCGTGGTCACCTCATGGCTGCTGCTGTGTTGCAATATTTTTGGGGAGGACTTATTTTGGGGGGGGAGGTCTTATTTTAGCGCATGTGCTCAAAAGCTCGATTGGGCTTATTATCCAGGGAGGTCTTATTTTCAGGAGAACAGAGTGACAGAATTGCATATTAAAGCAAACATTCGGGCCTTCTAGGACCACCATAATAATGTTGTTATTAGTTTTACCCCCTTTTTAACATACTTCAGTCAACTCAAGGCAGCGAGCATACTTAACCCTCGTGCCTATTTTCTTCACAACAACCCTGTGACGTGGGCTGGGCTGAAAGAGGACAACCAGCCCAAAATCACCTAGCCGATTTTCATGCCTAAAGGAAAACTAGAATTCACAGTCCCCTGACTTCTAGGTCAGCACCTTTACCACTACCCCAAACTGGCCCTCTAAGTCATCTCCAAGTGACCAAGTCATCGCCCAGAATTACGGAAGGAATGTTTGACTCTACTGACCTTCAGTGGTGCAGTGGTTAGAGTGCAGGCTACTTTTGCTGACTGCTGGCTAACTGCAATTTGTTAGTTCAAATCTCACCAGCTCAGCTGGGCCTTCAGAGCTTTTGAGGAAGACTTTTAAGGAAGTCTTACAACAGGCAGAAGGAAGTATCTATAGCAGAATTTCTGAACCTCCGCAATTTTTAAATTGTATGGACTTCAACTCCCAGAGCTCTCCACCAGAATTATGGGAGTTGTAGTCCTCACAGCTTAAAGTTGCCGAGGTTGAGAAGCACTGCTCTAGTTGAAGAGAAGCCTTCCTAAGCTCCTAGGCCAGGAGTCAGCAACCCGCAGCTCTGCAGCCACATGTGGCTCTTTCATCCCTCTACTGCGGCTCCCTGTCGCCGATCGGCTCCACAATTGATAGGGCTTTCGGTTAGGACAAGTAGAGGAAAAAGGATGCTGCGCTAGGAGGAAACTCTATGGTGGGGGAACCGGACTTCTGGTCAGCTCCAGAATTGAACGGGAAGCTTCCATTAAGGACCTTTGTTGCTCTTTGAGTGTTTAAGATTGCTGACCCCTGTCCTAGGCCATCTAGTTAAATGTATCTAATCTGGAGAATTGCTGGCTATCAACGCAGTAACTCAAGAAAATGGACTTGCTCTAGAGTGTTTCATGTACTTCTTCCTCTTCCTCTCACTTCCATCCCATCCCTATGTTGCCACTGGCACATTCTGGAGCCCAGGAGAGCCTTATTATGTATTTTAATGCAGCCCTCCTAACTCTGACCCTCCTAGCATTGGATCAGAACTGAGAGATCTGTTTTGGCTTTCCAATTATATCCAGCCTATGTTAAGTATTACATTACAATGGCACCGTTTTTTAATGATTCTTGCAGTGTTTAGCAGGTTTAAAAAACAGAGTTCACATGTGGCTTGTGAGGAATCAAGGCTGCCCATTCAGACCTTGGCACATGCTTGGTCTTTCCACTAGATCCTAAGATAATGACCATGATTTATTATCACTATTAGTCTTTTAAAATGACAGAGAACTCAATGGTAAATTTTGGTACCAAAATCCAATGTACCAAGTCCAAGAGAAAGTCTTACAGTACTTAAATACAACCAGGTTTTATAATAAATAGTAAACTTTGCTGCAGACCTAATGAAGAGAGTAAACTTCTGCTTCTTTCTTAAAAAAAAACTACCAGCCACGTACTTTAATTCAGCCCTATTTAAAGGGTTCAAAGGTACTTTCAAGACCGACCAAGACAAGCTTGCTAAAGAATATTTCTCATTAGATTACATGTAATCTGAATACGTGTGTTTGAAAGTGAGTGAAACGGGGAGAAAGAGAATAATATGATTATAGGGAAAGACAGAATCTAGCAGTTTTTCTTTCCCTTGGTCAGGAACTGTGTATCTAAATTTAAAGTAAATTTAAACTAACTTAGCTGAACGCTGCCCTCTTATACATTTTTTTTCCTCATTTCCATGGTTCATTTCTGAATCCGAGATCCTATGGAGAACCATTTTTACATCTTTTCCTAAACAGAATGTCTTTTAGGTTGAAATAGATTACTTGCCAAACACCTGTATATAAATAAACCTCACTGAAATATTAATAGTATAGTAGCGCAATGACAGTTTGCAAAGCTTTCAATTACGCTCTTAATTTTTTTTTTCATTCAAAATCTGATGAGAAATAATCCTTTGTGATCTTACTTAAGAAGATTTACCTACACTTTCTATTAACAACCAAGTAAATAAAAGGCAGGTTTCCGACCTGCTGCAAACTCTCTGAAACCATTTACTAGAGACAACAACACATGTACCAATGTCTCTACTAACTCACATTCAACTCTCTGAAAGAACAACATACATTATCTTCAAGATCTAAAGCCAACACTAGAAATGGCCCTCATCCACAGAGTAGCAATAGTATCAGTACTAATAAAATAAAATAAAACCTTTACTGCAAAAACCATCTGGCCCACATCTGGTACAGTATAAGAGTTACTCCTTTGGCTACCAGGTCCCACAAAAAGAGAATCCTTATGTAGTTCAACAATAATTTATGACTGACAATTAATTTACCCTTTGCATCTTTGGGTTCCAGATTTCCCTTCTGGACGCTTGTATTCTGTTTCTTTTTTATTGTTCTTGCTCTCTTTTTTTTAAATTTAAGGTACCCAGAATCCTCTGGACTTGGGTGCCCTCTAGTTTAATCTAATTTAGATTAAATTAAATTAATTTAGGCATAATGCGGGTCATTGGCAAAGTCCATGCTGTAGCAGGCATCCATTTATATTACCGTAATGCCAGGTAACAAATCAGCACTAATCATTTCCCGGCTGTAAACTTAAACCAGTTAGGAACTAAAGGATATCTTCATAAAATAGTTGGATCTAAAAGGCAAAGAATCAAGTGGGAGAATCCACTCATCCCAATCGCAATTATGTTCCACTTAAGCACTTTTGGAAATTGTGATGTTAAAAAAGTGAAACTTTTAGACACACCCAATGTTATACAAATAAACCTACTTCCTTATAGGCTTGTGCCCATCCATATAGGCTGTACCTATAAAGCTTATTAAAAAGAAGAGGATGAAGAATGGATGAAATTCAAATCTTGCTGCTAGAAAGTGCTCAAGACACAAGTAGAGGCCCAATGGTTGGGGAGACATAGCGGAGACCGGCGATCAGTGGCTGTTTTCAGAGCGGTTCAGGGAGCTGGCAGCGGGAGATGGAGGGTGGGGAGAGAGAGAGAGAGAGAGAGAGAAAAGAAAGGAAGGAAGGAAGGGGGTGGGGGTATTAAGAAAGAAAAAAGGAGACAGGTTAGATCCCAGACTGAAGAAAACCATCCGTCCAATTAAAGATAATAATAATTTCTCTGTTGAGAACAATGACACTACCTATAAATTACAGAATCATTACAGTCTTCAACTTACAACCATGAGCCGCAGTGGCGCAGTGGTTAAGAGTGCAATACTGTAGGCTACTTCTGCTGACTGACTGCAATTTGGCAGTTAAAATCCCACCAGGCTAGGGGTGAAATCCAGCAGGTTCTGACAGGTTCTGGAGAACCGGTAGCGGACATTTTGAGTAGTTCAGAGAACCGCTAGTGGAAATTTTGAGTAGTTCAGAGAACCGGCAAATGCCACCTCTGGCTGGCCCCAGAGCAGTGACGTGCGGTGAGGTTTATGACTGGTGAGGCACTGACACAGTGCTGGGTTTCAAATATTTTTAGACTTGTGGACTTCAACTCCCAGAATTCCACAGCCAGGCATGCTCAGTTCCAATTTAAAGCGACAGCATTTGTTTTTCTCCTTTGCTCCTTCTTTCTTTTTCTTTTTCTTCTCCTTCCCCTCCTTCCTCCCTCTCTCCCTTCCTCCCCCTCTCTCAAACACACACACAGACACACACACACACAGAAGTTGGATTGGGCTATCTCTCCTACCCCTTCCCTCTCTCACTCACTCTCAAACAAACCCCCACACACACAAAAGTTGGATTGGATATCTTTTCCAGTGGCTTGAAAGCAGCTCCTCTGCCATCCCCCCCCCCCCCCCATTCCCCTGCTGCCTTTCCCAAACACCTCCACCATTGCAAATGCAGCCTGCTGTCTGGGTGGGAAAAGCCTGGAACACAATAAAGCCCACCCACCACCTCCTGCTGGCAGGCTGGGGTGAGAGGAGAGGCAGAGAAGAGGAGCCAAGCCGAGCCTTCCAAAAGAAAGAGGCTGGGGGGAAGTGTGTGTACTACAGCATGGCTCTTTGCCTGGCTTCCTGCCTCCTCCTGTGGTCTCCTCAGTGCTCACTTGTGCTCTCCCTCCCCAAGTGTAGTTTGATTGCAGGTGGAGCCACGTTGCCTTTTCAAACTTGTAATCAGTGAAGCTGGGCTAGATTTTTATATAGTTTTATCCAGCTGTGTGTGTGAGAGAGAAATGAATGGAGGCCTGGGGAGGAAGTCACTACACTTGGGGAGGGAGAGCACCAGTGAGGTTAAGCAGAGTCATCCACGGTGAGGCAGCAACCAGCTCAGCTTTTTCCTTTTACTTTAATTTTTCATGATGAGAGTGGTGAGGCTGTGCCTCAGTTGCCTCACCTGACTGCACGTCACTGCCCCAGAGTAGTGTGAGAATGGAGATTTTGCAATATTTTCCCCCTGGAATGGGGTGGGAATGGAAATTTTGCAGTATCTTTCTCCTGTCACGCCCACCAAGCCACACCATGCCCACCAAGCCACGCCCACAGAACCGGCAGTAAAAAAAAAATGAATTTCACCACTGCACCAGACTCAAGGTGGACTTGGCCTTCCATCTTTCCAAGATGGGTAAAATGAGGACCCAGATTGTTGGAGGGGAGGAGGGGGGAGGGGGGCGCAATACGCTGGCTCTGTAAAACTGCTTGGAGAGTCTAAGTCTAAGTGCTATTGCTTATTGAATAACTTATTCAATAAGCCAAACTTAAGAGCAATGTGTGAATGACGTCAATGAGTTCTCCACAGAAGCAACTGCCTGATAAAAACCCACAAAAAGGACGTGGAAGCAGATTTAGGTCAGCCTGTAAAATAGGTTTTTGTTTAACCAGATTAACAAATCTGGGTCACCAAAATGGCCAGGTTTCAAGGTGGTATTGCATATTAGACAAATACACGAGTGATTTCCAATCCAAGATTTTCCAAATGCGACAAGAAAATATATTTGCAACTTGGTATCCTCCAAAAACATGGGCTGACATGTCTCATCATTCCCAGCCAGACCAGCTAAATGTCCCTACGGCTGAGGATTACGAAAATGGTAGTCTAACACTTCTGAAGGACGTCAACTTGGACTTTGGGGAAAGTATTTCTCCTAAAGCTCCTTCCACATCTTGCTTTCCAACATGCTTCTTCCCAGCATCAAAGCCATCACAACATGCCACCGCAAGCTCACTGCTGCCAATCCAGCCTTCTAAATCTCTGTTTTAAAAAATCCTTGGAATATTTTCAAGTGAAAGTGTTGGCGTTCAGCCTTCACTGTCTTCACATGGTTAAGTAAATCATTAACAGCCACGGAGGACAGAATGTAAACAGTAAAGGAAAGTTGTCAGCTGCCACCTTCTGCTTTACTGCTATATAATGATAGACTGCCATGGAGTATGAGGAGGGGGGAATAAAAGGGGAAAGGCTTAGGGGAAAATGAAAGTAAGTGCTGTATCTCCTCCAGATGCTGCCTCAAGGGTCACCCAGCTGGAAGAAGGAGGGGGGCCACCTATGCTTGGATTGGCCATTAAGTAAACATCTTGCCTGAATCGGATTGATTACACTGGGAATGGGCAATGAGAGGTAGCTAAGGGAGGGAATAGTTGAACTTGGAAATTTTGGTGCACAAGATTCGCTTCTGCCTTTGCATTACTGCAATATACTTGACTTCTTATAAAACTATACCTTTCTCCACAAATGGAGCCAAGGATCGTTTCTATTTAGAGGTTTAAGTGATGGCAGGTCTGACAGAAAGTTTTTAGTATCGGTTAAGAATTGTAACAAAACATGCAAAATGACACATGCAATGTAACATGGACAGCTAGAAGATATACAGGAGGAAAACAGGAAATAACAGAATAGCAGAGTTGGAAGGGACCTTGGAGGTCTTCTAGTCCAACCCCCTGCCTAGGCAGGAAACCCTATACCATTTCAGACAAATGGCTATCCAACATCTTCTTAAAAACTTCCAGTGTTGGGGCATTCACAACTTCTGGATGCAAATTCTTCCACTGATTAATTGTTCTGTCAGGAAATTTCTCCTCAGTTCTAAGTTGCTTCTCTCCTTGATTACTTTCCAGTCATTGCTTCTTGACCTGCCCTCAGGTGCCTTGGAGAATAGTTTGACTCCCTCTTCTTTGTGGCAACCCCTGAGATATTGGAACACTGCTATCATGTCTCCCCTAGTCCTTCTTTTCATTAAACTAAACATACCTAGTTCCTGCAACCGTTCTTCATATGTTTTAGCTTCTAGTCCCTTAATCATCTTTGTTGCTCTTCTCTGCACTCTTTCTAGAGTCTCCACATCTTTTCTACATCGTGGCGACCAAAACTGGATTCAGTATAATGCCTACCAAGGCATCATAAAGTGGTATTAACACTTCACGTGATCTTGATTCTATCCCTCTGTTTATGCAGTCTAGAACTGTGTTGGCTTTTTTGGCAGCTGCTGCACACTGCTGGCTCAAAACGATGAGTCCAAATTCTGTGCTCAAAGTTACAGTTATTGAATATGCCACTGTATATTCCCTTTTTTCCCCTTCAACTAAACAATTTTAGAACATTGGAAAAGAAAATGAAAATGGAGAGATCTGAGATTCCGTGGCATCGATTCCACTTCTTTTAAGCCAAAGATTCTCCATGGGACCTCCCTTATCTTTGCTGCCATCTTGGTTCACAAGACTATCTAAGCCAGGAGTCCCCAACTCCACGGCCGTAGCCCACAACTGGGCTGCAGTCTGTTTGGAACTGGGCCGTAGAAGTGGCGAGCGAACTCTACTTATGCAAGCAGCGGGTGAGCAGGTGTGCCCATTGCTCATGCAAATGGAGTTGCGCATGCATGCTTTCCTGTCACTCATGCCAAACAATCCCCTCTCCTCTCCCCACCAGTCCTCAAAGCCGGAA
This sequence comes from Natrix helvetica, assembly GCF_964273705.1. Taxonomy (NCBI): domain Eukaryota; kingdom Metazoa; phylum Chordata; class Lepidosauria; order Squamata; family Natricidae; genus Natrix; species Natrix helvetica. The sequence goes on from NC_138548.1 coordinate 344,764,784, forward strand.
AGGTTGGGGACTGATGACCTAAGCAATCAAGTTTTAGTTCCACTAGGCTGTGATCATGTGATTTCAGGAGAGGAAGCGCCTTTACGATTAGTAGGCAGCAGTAGGAATACATTAGGCAACAAGAAGAAACTGAATCAGAAAGATAATTCTGCCCCATACATCCCTGCGACCAATCCGCTCGCACAGAGAGGGCCTCCTCCAGGTGCCGTCCACTAGACAGTGTCGGGGGGCAGCGCCTAGGAGTAGAGCCTTCTCTGTGGCAGGCCCAGCCCTGTGGAATGACCTCCCTCCGGATATTAGGAATACCTCTGACCTCCGCTCCTTTTGTATTAAGCTTAAGACCCACCTATTCCAAGTAGCTGGCCTGGCTCAACTTTGATCTAACCATATCGCTCCTGACGGGTTTTTAATTGGGTATTTTAATTATATTTAATTATTTAGGGGTTTTTTAATCACTGTATTCTAATTGTTTTTTATTCATCAGCCGACCTCCTCCTTGTGTATGTCTCGGTATATGTCTCTGTTATATGTTTGTTTTGTCCACATATTTATTTCATATGTTTCATTGTACGCCGCCCCCGAGTCCTTCGGGAGAGGGTGCGGCTAAGAAATAAATATTTATTTATTTATTTTTTAATTCAAGTGTTGCTTGGCCATTAAAAGTTCATCCTTCCTCTTTGTGCTTTCAAGTTAAGAGTTGAAGGACTCCTGTATGTGACTGGAAGCAAAAGGAGTAAAACGCAGCCCACGTCCATAGCATTTAGGTGCCTACTGCGGGGGATCAGGGATGCAACGTCCCATTAGCCCGTTGAGCAAACCAGAAAGTTGCAAAGAGCCTCTCCCTTCCTACCTGGTTCTCCGCCTCTGTGAAAGCAAGTTGCCCGGATCACCATTCATCAAGTGTTGGGCAGCTGCATGTGGGGGACAGAGGCGCAGGTTCTTCAGCAACTCTTGTTCGTTCAGAAAAGGTTTGAGGCAGCCCCGCACTGGAGAATTCCCCACACTGCTAGAGCGGGTCAGTGCCCGAGACTGGTTGAAGGGCCAAGGTGGTTCAGTCTCTTCCTTCAAGACTACAAGAAAAAAGGAAACAAACAAAAGGGAAAAATACAATTCAGTTCTTAACCAGACTTAGTTTAGTTCATTAGACTTCTAGACCGCCCCCTCTCCCCGGAGGGACTCGGGGCGGTGTACAGGTACAAAATTAAAAACCATACAGTCGATAATAAATATAATTAAAATCGGATTAAACAGACCCCTGTACAAGTTTATAAAAATTAAAAACCTAACCTTAAAACCAAACTGTAAAATTTAAAAATACAAACTGAGGTGGGAGAGCTGGAATTAGGCCAGGCCGGCTAGCTGAAACAGGTGGGTTTTGAGCTTCCGGCGGAAGGAGCGGAGGTCCGTGGTCGTTCTAATGTCAGGGGGAAGGTCATTCCAGAGGGTCGGGCCCATCACAGAGAAGGCCCTTCCCCTGGGCGTCGCCCGCTGGCACAGCCTAGTGGATGGCACCCGGAGGAGTCCCTCTCTGTGTGAGCGAATCGGCCGAAGGGATGTGTGGGGCAGGATACGATCCCGCAAATAACTAGGTCCTGTGCCATGGAGCGCTTTGAAGATGATAATCAACACCTTGAAACTTAATACAACTTATCAGACAGAAGAAGAGCAGACAGAAATTTACAGAAATAAGATTACTGCCTAAGCAGGCTTACACTTAGCCGACTTAACATAACCCAGTAGTAGACAGAAGATGAATCTGCCTGCTAATCTAAATCTTACTGTCTACTAATTAGTTGTGGTAGAATAAAGAGTCACAAGAGGGAAGGGCTCCTTCCCAGAGGACAAAGTGACTGTCTGGTGGGCAGGAAAAGGGTGAAAGCAGAGCCTCTCTAGCAGTTCACAGAGTGTATGAAATAGTTATACAGATAGTTGAAGTCTTTAAGAAGATGTTGGATAGCCGTTTGTCTGGAACAGTATAGGGTTTCCTGCCTAGGCAGGGGGTTGGACTAGAAGACCTCCAAGGTCCCTTCCAACTCTACTATTGTAATTGTAATTTAGTCTGGCAAATGTCTGTCTATAGGTTAACAATAAAGAAATCGTTCTACTAGTCTAATCTTACTAGTCTTACAGTTTAATTAAAACACAGAAATCGCAATCTTTATTTTCCAGATTTCTGCTTCCAGGCCCAGATCAGCAGCAAAAGAGGCCTAAGGAACCCAGCCTGCTTTTCTTCATTATCGGAAGACTGTTTTTCTTAAAAAGAACTCAGTTAAGAATAAGTTGAAAAATCCTTTTCCCTCTGCTCCACTTTTTCTCACCTTCCTCACATAATGAGAACAACATGAAGATGGCACATTTTAAAGTTGATAATGAAGTCTAGGAAGAATAGTTTTCATACAAGAGCTCTTCCTAGAAAATGCCAAATCAGATCCCTCTGATTCCTGCAGAATCAAAGTTTAGGATTTAGATTCTTCCTGACTGGAAGAAGTTTTAGATTTTTCTCGGACACCAAATACTGTTCCTATCCCAATCAAGATAAGTTCATCTAGCACAGTGTTTCTCAACCTTGGCGACTTTAAGTCCTGTGGACTTCAACTCCCAGAATTCCCCAGCCAGCTGTGCTGGCTGGGGAATTCTGGGAGTTGAAGTCCACAGGACTTAAAGTCGCCAAGGTTGAGAAACACTGATCTAGCAGAACCTGAATGTGGATTTGCAAGCAATTTTGGGCATCCCAAAGATGGCACATACAACACTTTTGCTACAGAAGCTGCACTGGGTGTTGGTTTACTTTCAGGTCCAATTCAAGGTGTTATTACCTTCAAAGCGCTATAGGACATGGGGCCAGGCTACCTGAGGAAGCATCTCATCCCCATTATGTCAGCCCACCCCACCTGATCAGACAGAGAGGATATGTTATGGACTCTGCCAGTTAAAAGAATTTTCACTGGCGGAGTCCAGGAAGGAAGCCTTCTCTGCCATTGTCCTGGCCCTGTGGAACATTCTCTCTCCAGAGGTGAGGTGAGGCCCCCACTCTCCTGGTCTTTCGAAGGAGTTTGAAGACCTGGCTCTGCCAACTCACATGGGACACAACGAACGGCATGCAACCCTGGGGGTGGTTGGCATCTTGATGCCCCTCTCCCTGCCTTTTAACTTTTAACTATTTTATCATTGTTTTTATTTGGCTCCTTACAAAACCATGCATGTAGGCTTTGTTGTGGCCCGCCAGCAGCCAGCAGAGCTGGTAGCAGAGTCGGACAGTGAGGGGGTTGCGGAGGAGCATGGACCAGTCCTGGAGTCTGGGGAAGGCTCTGATGAGGGCTCTGCGTCAGAGGCAGAGACGAGGCCGAGGCCATCTGGCAGTGTTCAGGTGCCTACGGAGCTAGACAGCAGCGAGGCAGAGGAACAGCTGGAGCTTGTTCCCAGTGTATGCATGCACAGAGCTGCCAGAAGAAAAGAACAGCTAAGAAATCAGCGACTTGGGAGTAAAGTCACAGGTGGAAAGTGATTGGCCCCTCCCATAGGAAATAAAAGAGGAGCGGAAGGGGAGTGGGCTTTTGCAGGAAACAATTCGTTTGTTTGTTTGTTCATTCGTTTCAGACGTGTGAAGATCCCAGAGACTCTGTGCCAAGTCTTTCCTTGCACAGCACTGCGTTTGGAAAATATTTACATGGCAGCTTTCCAAGCTAGAGAAGGTCCGTGGTCATAACTTCACCTTTGAAAGACTGTTTACCAGGCCTTTGCTGAATGTGAATGAGAGGAATTCACATTCATTGAATAAAAGGGGTTTTGTCAGGGCCAGGAATCTGCTTTGTGCTTTTCGGGGAAGCCTAGGTCATAACAGGCTTCTGTCTTATGAACTGAGTGCCCCCCCCACCTCCCAAAAGCAGACCAAATTGGGTGCTAAAATGGGAACAAAGCTGCAATCTAGATATCAGCTCAGTTTAGGCACCGATTCACCTGAATTGTCTCAAAAAACTCAAGCTCGTTTTCCGGTTAGGATTGAACACTGCTTACATTCTCGATCTGACAGCGAATATGGTTTTATGTCTCCCTCAGAGCGCTTTGGAGGCAGTTTTCTTGCTGGAGCTGCAACAAGAGGGTAAATAAAACAAATGAGCATTTGGTTGTGGTAGGAAAGTATTATCCAAAATACCTCCAGTAATATTAGTTTCCATTCTTATGAGACAATATGTTTCAAAAACCGCAGTGTGAAGTATGGCCATTCAAAATTATGTGGGGGTGCGAGAAGACAAATCCCAATAAATTAGTCTAAAATTGCAGTGTGACGATTAATTATGAACAGCTGAGTGAAAGAGCAGAAACAATATCACAGTCGTTGAAAGATTCCATTACTCAAGCCTAGGCAATTCATTCCGCAAACTGCAGAATGTTGTCATTAAGTCAAGGATTGGCCCTGACCAACTGCAGTATATTTTATCTACTGCAACATTTCTGGATATCGAAAGTTTATTTAAGCACAGAAAGCCTAAAGCTAATTGACAAAGAATTTCTGAGGAGGAGGTAGAAAGAATACAAAAGACTTCTTATAACTGCTTTTGCCTTGCACTATTTTTGATCATTTATCAAAAGGGAATAAGACAAATTCTAGAGGAGGGGTCCCCAACCTCTGGGCCACAGTCGATTGGGAACCGGGCCACGTAAGCAATGGACAAGCAGTGAAGCTTTATTTGCACAGACAAAGGATTAGATTTGCTGGCTGGGGAATTCTGGGAGTTGAAGTCCACCAAAGTTGCCAAAGTTGGGGACCCCTGTTCTAGAGGATACAGTGATACTATGCGGTTGTAATAGTCTGTTGGTCGTTTTGAGAAGTTTTTGACTATGACAATGTTATTCTTTTCATAGCTTGAGCGGTGAGGCACTTTTTGATAGTTGCATGGGTATGCATTTTGTTGGAAGATGTTGTGTAGATAGAGGTCTGATTCCTTTTTCTGGCGTTCTGGGCTGCCGCAATGCATTTGCACTCATCTGAATAATATTCTTACCCGGCTCTCTTGTGGGAAGCTGGGTTGTTACTTTGATAATGCAACACTTGGTTAGTTTGGATTGTTTGTCAACAGACATGTGTTTCTAACTTGCCATTGTTTTCTATGCGGATGAGGAGATCTAGAAAGGACAATGTGTTCTTGCTATCTTCTTATCTGCTGATTTTGATTCCTTTAAAGATGTTATTTTACGTGGTCTTCTCTAGCTGTTCTTTTTATTTTGACTAAGATGTTGTCTACATACAGAACGGCAGCCATACTTCTGGCTGTACGTGTGGGACTCTTGTAGCATCTGGATCAGTGGTTCCCAATGTTGGGCCCACGCCCCACAGAGGGGCAATTTGATTTTTAATGGGGGCAATTTGAACCTTGTTGAAACCAAGTTAATGGCCTTTTAGGCTTCCTCCGCGGGAGTAGAGTTCACGTTTTGAGTAAAGTTATATGTCACGGGTAGGGGGGGGGGGCATCAGGATTTTAGAGATGCTTTAGGTGGGCCATGCCCCCCCCCAAAAAAGGTTGGGAACCACTGCTCTAGATCCTGCATTATAGTCTCTGCTAGGAGTCGGATAACCATAACAACAAGTCAGCCAATGCGAACTGTTTGGTGACTAAGAAATAGTATCTGTTGTTGCTATGTCAGATGGCTCGGAGCCTGGGTGTGGCTTAGCTTAATTTATTTGTTTTAAATTTAAGTTCTGTGCTCATAGCTTCTGTAAAATGTGTGCTTCTGAATTCTGCTTCTGCTTCTCCTACCACGTTGAAAGAGCTGCATGGGTATTGTATACATGCATCATGTTTTATATTGTTGTATATAAACAAGTTTCTTCTATAAATGAATCCTGCTGAATTATTTACTTGCGTGCTGGATGAAAGCTGCAAACTCTAAGAGTCTTCGCTAGCTGTTCTTTTAATTTTGACAAAGGTGTTGCCTACACACAGAATTGGATCCATACTTCTGGTTTTATGTGTGGGACTGTCATAGCGTCTAGATGCTGCATTATACTCTCTGCTAGAGGTCCTCAGAGTAGTGTCCCCATCGGTGTTCCTCTGATTGGTTGAGGTATTTGTCCATTTTTTTTCAGGTTTTAAATCCAAAATGATATTTTCATATAAGGTTATATCCTGAACGAAGACTGGGAGAGCATGATATAATGTTTTAAGAGACAATTTGTCCATTCTTACTAGTAACATGTATCATCCTATTATTTGGCAAATGACATTACTTCTATAATTTGCACTGTGCACACAATCATATCCTTTGCGTGGTGACATCATGTGCATGACATTATAATATCACCTACCAGATGCTTATTTAAATCATATTCTTATTTGTCTTTATTTCAGACCAGGATAACACTTACGGCTTCAAAGAATGAGTACTATATGATTAAACAAAAGCTATGAAATGAATGCAGGATTTTCCTGATCTACAGAAGAAATAATCTACTGTGTTGTGTTTAATTTTGACCAACTATTCATTATTGTTGTCAGCTTGAATCATTCATGGTTTCCCCATTCTGCCTCTAACAAACTCCCATGATCAGTCAGTCATCTGCTCATACAAAAAAATTAAAGATTATACTATCTCATGAAAAACAGGAATATGGCAGATAAAATGGAATCTTCTGCTACATTTAGTTCTTCACAAGCAGCATATTTGCACTCTCACTATAGAACCAACAGCTGCAAAATCAGAGTTAATGAAGCAATAGAAATAAATGTACTACAGGTAGTCCCCAAATTACAGCCGTAATGGAGCCTGCCCATTACCGTATTTTTCAGAGTATAAGACACACCAAGATTTTGAAGAGGCAAATTTTTTTAAAAAAGGTTTTTGCACTCTGCAAACCTCCCAAAAACGGCCTCCCCCCCCAAAAAAAGGGCATTAGAAAGCTTATAGAGTGCTCCTGGGGGCTGGGGTGGGGGGGCAAAATTGAGCAAAAAACCAGCCCATTTTTTGTGAAAACGGGCCCATTTTTTTTGTCAAAAAAGGGCATTAGGAAGCTTATAGAGTGCTCCTGGGGCCTGGGGCAAAATTGATCATTTTGTGCCCTCCCCAGCCCCCAGAAGCTCTCTGAAAGCCTCCTACAAGCTATGCATGGCCATTTTGGTGAAGGGGCAGGGTTTCAGGAGGCAAAAGAAAATGCTGTATTCAGTGTATAAGACGCACCCAGATTTTCAGCCTCTTTTTTGAGGGAAAAAGGTACATCTTATACTCTGAAAAATACGGTAATGGTTGTAAAAGAATTTGATCATGTGACTGTGGAATGCAGCAAACAGCCATATATGCAGCTAACCGAATGCCCAAAGTCTGGTCACATGAGACTGTAAGGTGGGGGCGGGGGGGCATGACTGAGGAAACTATGGATCTGTATGGTAAGTCCCCTTTTTCAGATAGGTCGTAACTCTGAATGCTTGCTAAGTGACAGGTCATAAATTGAGACCACATGTACTGTCTCAACTTTCTCAAGCGCTACATATCTCACTCCAGTGGATCTATTTATTTGCTATATAGACTGTTTATAAGATAGCAATGTCATCCAATTTCTCCTGTAAAGTGCCCTGCAAATGTATTGGATATCGTCTTTCAGCATTTCTAGCCCAACAGCTGTCGCAGTATGTCTTCATAACTCTGAAATCAGAAATCTTCCTGTTTAAAACACTTTGTGCTGGATCAGACAACTTCAAATTAATATAGCTAGATATTTATATCATTGACTCACCATGCTGGTGGCTGAAAAAGCCTTGGAAAATTACAAAATTATTCACCTGAAACAATAAATAAATAAATAAAAGCATTAAATTAACCAATCTGATCACAGATTGGTCACAAAGAGAAAAGGAGAGAGTTCAGAGATAGGCCGTATGCTATGCATGCAGAAGATGCTAGGTTAAATTCTCAGCATATGTATTGTAAAATCTTTGTCAGGTCACAGTACAGCCTTTTACATTTTTCAAATGGTAATTAAAATGCAAAATTCTTAAATCAAGGTTCGCCTCCTTCAAACATTTGATTCAGTTGCCCAGATTATGGGCAAGGGATTATGGGGTTGTTAAATGAAGATATGGTTTATGCATAATGTGTTCAATTAAACAGTATAGCAACCCACTTTAAAATAGTTACCTGAAAAATCAGTAGCAATAGTACCATATTTTTCACAGTATAAGATGCACCTTCCCCCCCTCCCAAAGTGGGTAAAAATTTAGGTGCGTCTTATAGACCGAATACAGGCGTTTTTGGGCTCCCATACCCACCACGCCCACCCTGGCTACCAGAAGCACTCTGTAGTGCTCCGCACATCCCATTTTTGCCAAAAACGCACCCATTTTTGGCCTGCAGAGTGCTTCTGGGGGTTGGAGAGGGCAAAAATGCAACGTGTGGAGGGTTTGGGAGCCTAAACACAAGCCCATTTTTGGCGAAAACGGGCCCATTTTTAGCGAAAACAGGCTGTGCGGAGCACTGCAGAGTGCTTCTGAGAGCTGGGCAGGGTGAAAACGTGATGCGCCGAGGGCTTGGGAACCCAAAAACGGGCCCATTTTTTGGTGGAAACAGGCCGTGTGGAGCACTGCAGAGTCCTTCTAGGGGCTGGGGAAGGCAAAAACATGACGCACAGAAGCCAAAAACTATTTTTTCTTGCTTTCCTCCCGTAAATTTAGGTGCGTCTCATAATCCAGTGCGTCTTATAGTCTGAAAAATACGGTATTTTCATTGTCCCTTATCAAGTTATTAACCAGTAAAGTCACTTTTTCCACAGCTCATGTCATGGTTTTTAAAATGTGAAAAATCAGCATTACAAAAATCACACATATTCACTTAAGCATGGAGAATATATATATATATATATATATATATATATATATATATATATATATATATATATATATATATATATATATATATATATATATATATATATATATATGACAAAAGGATGACAGATGACAAAACAATACTATTAAGTGAGAGCTGGCTTTGTTTTCAAGAAGCTCACCTGGGGGATTGTGTCAGTGAGGCTATAGTGTTTACGTAGGAAGCACAGAAGTTTTTCGGATGGCCGGTCGATTGCCAATTGATAGGGTTCCACTCGCTCTTGCTGAGTGAATAAAAAGAGAAAGAATTTCTCTGCAATTTACTTCTCAGGGGGAAAATAAGATTTAGAGACAGATATTATTATTTTGTCTTTCACAATCGGGCCAGTTTATAGCTGATCTGAAAAGAGAAAGGGTTGTTTACCTCAGAAAGAAATAATCAGACAATAAGATATCCGAGGTCCTTATATCCTTTTTTTCTGAATTTTTTATTTACAGGTAGTCCTTGACTTACCATCACAATTGAGCCCAAAATTTCCATTGCTAAGCAAGACAGTTGTTAAGTGAGTTTTATGACCTTATTTGCCACAGTTGTTAAGTGAATCACTGCAGTTGTTAAGTTAGTAACACAGTTGTTAAGTGAATCTGGCTTCCCCGTTGACTTTGCTTCTCACGAAAGGTGATCACATGTCCCCAGGACACTGCAACCATCATAAATACATGCCAGTTGCCAAGTAATTTTGATCACGTGACTATGGGGATGCTCCAGCGGTCGTAAGTGTGAAAAACCTTTTTGAGTGCAACTAACGGTATAAACTGTCACTAAACCAATTATTGTTAGTCAAGGACTACTTGTATTAAAATGTACAATGTCCAGGTACAAGAAGTTCTTTATTAATTAACCTTCCTAAAATCAATTTCCCTCCCAAATAAAAGAAAAAATATTATAGTAGCCATTATTTAGAGAATAGTGAAAACGCATCTTGACTAAAAGAGCTACGCTATGAAGCAAATTTTTATTCAAAATAAGAGTCCCTGTGCTGCACAAAGCTTTTGTCAGTCCCATCCATGGCCTTCAAACTGGCTAGCTCAGGGGTGTCCAAACTTGGGAACTTTAAGACTTGTGGACTTCAACTCCCAGAATTCCCCAGCCAGTCGGCTGGGGAATTCTGGGAGTTGAAGTCCACAAGTCTTAAAGTTCCCAAGTTTGGACACCCCTGGGCTAGCTGAAGACTCCAGTTCCTATTAAAGAGTTTCTTCCAACTTTGGGACTTCCAGATACATTGGAATTTCAACTCCCCAAATTCCCAGCCATCACATAAATTAAGTATTTCCTGCAGATCTGGAAGAGAGCAAGCTACGGAATATTCTACTGGAACCCCGCTAATTCTTGTTTGATAGAGCTTTAGAATTTCAGAAATAGCAATAGCACTTAGACTTATATACCACTTCACAATGCTTTACATCCCTCTCTAAGAGGTCTGCAGAATCAGCACAGGGCCCCCAACAATCTGGGTCCTTATTTTACCGACCTCGGAAGGCTGGAAGGCTTAGTCAACCTTGAGCCTGGTGAGATTTGAACTGCCAAATTGCAGACAGCCGGCAGTCAGCAGAAGTAACCTGCAGTACTGCACCCTAAGCACTGCGTCTCTTCAAATCATTCCTGGATTATGACAGCTCTTAGAGTCCATGCCTCGGTTCTGCAGGTTTAATTTGCAAAGGGGAGGTTTTGCGTTTTCTAAGGAACAAGGGGTAACGACGAAATACAGTGGCCTAATCCAAGTCAGGACATTATTTCTTGGATTACGCAACTCCGAAAAAGAGGGCTGCACCTGCAGCATGTAATGGAAGAGCTCCTTGCCGTAGCCGTGCCGCTGAAGAGACTCGTGAATGTAGAAATCCAGTACACACAGCGGTTCCACTTCATTGTGAGCGCCATGACGGTCCTGAAGAAAAAAAACAGACAGGATTCCATGTTAAAACAGCTCAGAGCTCTCTGAACCAGGCATTCTGCTGCAGGCTAACTTTTTGTTGTGGCCCATCAGCAACCAGTGGAGCCGGCAGCAGATTCGGACAGTGAGGGATTGGGGAGGAACATGGGCCTGTCCTGGAGTCTGGGGAAGGCTCTGATGAGGGCTCTGTGTCAGAGGCAGAGAGGGGGCCAGGGCCGTATGCCAGTTATCAGCTGCCTTCAGAGTCAGACATCAGTGAAGGAAAGGAATAGCTGGAGCCTGTTCCCAGTGTGCGCATGCGCAGAGTTGCCAGATGACGGGAACAGCTAAAGAACAAGGGTTGACTTGGGAGTAAGGCCACAGGTGGACGATAAATTGCCCCTCCCAGAGGAAATAAAAGAGGAGTGAAAGGGGAGTGGAGTTTGCAGGAGACAATTAGTTCGCTTAATTGGTTCATAACTCTCCGAGGCTCCTTGCCAAGTTTTGCAGATATCGGCCTGGCAGCTCTCCAAGTCAGATAAGGTCTGTGACTGTAAATCCTCCCTTGAAAGACTGTATGTGAATGAGCAGAATCCACAGTAAATTAATAAAAGGGTGTTTTGTCAGGACCAGGAGTTTGCTTCATGCTTTTGGGAAGCCTCGGTCAGAACACTTTTCCTGCACTTTTCAAAAGTCCAGCCTTGCTTATCAAGACAGAGTGGAGCAAGTGACCAGTTTTAAGTTTCTGGGTGTTATCTTAAAAGAGGACCTGACCTGGGCCACTCACATTGCAGCACTGCTCAAAAGGGCCCAGCAGAGATTATACTACCTGAGACTTCTCAGGAAACAACAACTGAATGAAATAAGGCTGGTGACCTTCTACTGCTGCACCCTAGAGAGTATTTTAACTTACTGCACCTGTGTATGGTTTGCCAATTGCACAGTGGCAGATAGGACAGCACTCCAGAGGGTTAACATCATTGCCCAGAGGATCATTGGTTGCCCTCTCCCCTCCTTGGAAGAGCTTTATAGCTCCCGCTGCCTTAAGAAAGTTCAAAACATTCTTAAAGATCCATCTCATCCTGGGCACCCTTTATTTTTGAACTATTACCATCTGGCAGACGGTACAGGACAATAAAAACAAGGACAAATAGGCTGAAAAACAGCTTCTATCCCAGAAGTAAGTATATTGAATTCTACTGTATAGTGCAATATTAATGCAATATCAGGGGTTTTCAATTCAATTGTATAGAACAGGGGTAGTCAACCTTTTTATACCTACCGCCCATTTTTGTATCTCTGTTAGTAGTAACATTTTCTAACCGCCCACCGGTTCCACAGTAATGGTGATTTATAAAGTAGGGAAGTAACTTTACTTTATAAAATTTATAAAGCAGAGTTACAGCAAACCCCTACTGCCCACCATGAAAGCTGTAATGCCCACTAGTGGGCGGTAGGGATCAGGTTGACTACCGCTGGTATAGAATGTGAAGGATGTTTTTTTGTGTTTTATTTTTATAGTTACAATGTACACTGAGATGGCATTTAATTTCATTGTACGAGGTGCAATGATGATAAAGTAAACTAAAAGAACCTCCAGTTTGAATCCGTCTGTGGACTGTCTGCTCAAATCAGTAATTTACATGCTAGTTAGCGCTAAAGAGCATTAGGCCTGGTGAGCTGCCATTTTATTCTGCTTCAACTCACCAGCTGCTTAGTTTCCCAGGGTCATTGGCTCTGCCCCTGCAAAATCATTTTAAAGCTTTTTCTTGGAGATATTCTTAATAATTTTGGGGTATTACTAGATTTCTAAAAACATAGATAATAATACCACAAACAGAGGTATAATGAAACCAAAGACAATAGTTCTTTGTTTCCAAATACTGAAATAAAGCAGCTTAATTTGTATGTTAATAATCCATAGCAGCTATGGTAAGCAGAACACAGTGCAAAAAAATCTTAAGGATGAAGCACCCAGAAGATACAAATTGTGAAAGCCTTGTTAAAAGCAAACAGAACCACTCATGAAATTGTTCATTTCGCACGAATAGAAGATGGTTAAGGGGGCGCGGGTGGGATTTATTCTGCGAACAAGAACGTAGAAAAAGGATTGTTTCACCTTCTGTGCCTCAAGTTGGAGCACAAACAATAACTGCAGCTGGGTTTTTACAGCCTTGCCATATCAAATTAGGCTAAATAGCAAAACTGAAATTGTGTTGAATCAGAATCAGTGCAAGAATGACTACCTAACATGCTACTGTATGGTTCATTTTTAAAAAAGCATTTCAGCTGATCCGCTGATTTCAAACAAACACTACAGTATTCACCAAGATGCATCATTTCATTTTCTTATTGTTGAGATTAGTTTGAGCATAACAGGAGGCGATGGCTCAGTGAATAAAGCTTTGTCCATGAGCCCCTAAACCATCTTTCTTTCTCTTTACTTTACAAGAGGGCATTCAGCATGTCTGTAAAAAACATGGCAATGATGTTTAACTCAGAGTACACAATGGATGTTTTCAATTTTTTTTTCATTTGTGATAAAGGGGGCAACTCCAAGATCACAATCTTGTTGATGTGGCTAAGAAATAGTGCATCACAACCAACTATAAACTTTGTCAGACTTCTTTTCAGCTTTCACCAAGCTTTAAAAAAAGATTATTAGGAGTGGCAGGAGGCCACATTCCTTGCAATAGAGAATTTATACTTTGAGAATATGACTCAAATACACCAGTGTGGAAAAACATTAGTATAATTTAAAACTTCTTGGATGAAAGGGATGGAAGAGATCGTGGAGATCTCGCCTAACTTTCTGATCAGAACTCTGCACCGATCCTGTTTGGGAACCAAGCACCCTTTTCCACTAGTGGTAAAAAATCCATGTATCAAGGGTGATTTTCCTCTGTACTTACCAATACAAAGAGTTTTTTGTAACCAACTTTGAGGAAGCCAATTATAATCCCTTTGCCAGCCCTGAAATCAGTAAAAGAAGAAGATAAAAAGCTTTATTTTATGTATTTATCAATCAAGTTTATATAGCTGCCCATCTTACAAAAAGTGAGGTTTTCTTCAGGGAAGGATTAAAAGTGGTAAATATTAAGCAAATAAATAAATAAACAGAGTAGAGTAGAGCAAAGCAGAATAGACTAATAAAAAGAAAATAGAACAGAATAATCCAGATCTGATAAATTTAGATTAAACTTGACCAAAGATTGATCCTAACACAAAGGATTGACCAGTTTGTCAAAAGCTTTTTGGCATATGGCTATAGCAAAAAGGAAGAACGATACTGCAAGGGGCACTGACATAAAGAGTCCCATTGCAGTTTTTCCAGAAGCTGCAATGCAACTCTGTACACCAGTACTCTTTGTAATATCAAGCTTCATTCCAGTGATAACAAACAAACATTCAAGAAACTAGATTACATATGTAGTATAGGCTCCCTTCTCAAAAGCAACCTTTGGCTGCAATGCAACTCTAATGTGCCAGTGCTTCTTGCAGTACCTTGCATCATTAAAACTATAAATGAATTCATGTGAATTTAAGGTACAGAGAGGATTCTACCCACTGTAAGCTTCTACGAGCAAAATGAGATGAAGCAGGAGTGAGTTTTGAAAACGTTTCCATTTTGTCTTCATACACCTGACCAGATTTTCTCAAAACAATAACAAAAAACCTTGTTTCACTACTCAAAGTTGCTTATGAGTCCCCTGACCCACACTTTGAAAATCTCTGCCCTATGCACTTATCTGGAAATCAATCCTTCCGAACTAAAGCAAATGTTACTTCCAAACAGGCAGACTGCACATAGAATCCAAATTCTTTTTGCTATGACACTTACATTTTTGCTTCACTGTCTTTCAGGATGTAGAGAACATGGTGATTGGTTTGCATCCTTGAGGCACTGGTGATTGGAGTTGGCAGATTCTGGGCCTGAAATCAATGAGATTTTGAGTTTCACCAAAATGATGGCAGAAGGCAGGATGGAAGAGAAGATGGAATTATGTGACGGGCATCTTAACTAATGCTTAGAGCAGGGGTGTCAAACAAAAGGCCCAGGGGTCGGATCCGGTCTGTGGTGTGGTCAGATCTGGCCCATGGGGCTGTCTTGTAAATGTAAGGGGCTCAGTCCATGTCTCTTCGGCCTAGTCTACCCAATGCAAAGAGGAAACATGCCAGCAGTTTGGGGAGTGGCATCAAGTTGGCCACGCCAACTCAGTTGGCCATGCCAACTCAGTTCACACACACACACACACACACCACAGCCCCGATGCAGCCCTCCATGAAATTGAGTTCAACACTGGTGGCTTAGAGAGAAAAATATACCCTTTGCTTCCCATATTCCTCATCTCTTTTAGCCTGTGTATCCTGGGACCTGCACACCAATCACAGCACTCTGAACAAAAAGCAATGCAAGTAATCCTCAACTTACAGCCCTTTGTTTAATGCCCGTTCAAAGTTACAATGGCACTGAAAAAAAGTGTTTTACAACAGTTTTTCACACTTAAAACCAATGCGGATTCCCCATGGTCACATGATCAGAATTTGAATGGATGCTTGGCAACTATTTCATCTTTGATGGTTGCAGTGTCCCAGGGTCATGTGATCCCTTTTTGCAACCTTCTGACAAGCAAAGTTGGAAGCCAGATTTACTTAACAACTGATATTAACAACTGCAGTGATTCACTTAATAACTGTGGCAAATAAGGTCATAAAACGGGCAACTTTATGACTATTGCAGCATCTCCACAGTCATATGATTGAAATCCAGATGCTTGGCAACTGGCATGTATTTATGATGGTTGCAGTGTCCTGGGGACATATGATCACCTTTCGTGAACTGCTGACAAGCAAAGTCAATGGGGAAGCCTTAACCATGTTACTAACTTAACTGCAGTGATTCACTTAACAATTGTGGCAAATACGGTCATAAACTCACTTAACAACAACTGTCTTGCTTAGCAATGGAAATTTTGGGCTCAACTATGATCGTAAGTCAAGGACTACCTGTAAATAAAAAATAAAAATAAATCAAAGGAAATCTTGAAGCTTGCCTATTTCTTAAGTTATTTTTTGGATCCAGATGTGGCAGCTTCCTGGTTCAAAAGGATTTGTGTGTTAATTATTTCTTAATGTTTGGGCCAGATGAGCAGAATCACATTTGGCAAGGCAATGGCGCCTCCTTCAACCTAATAGTTGGTTGGATTTGTACTCTAGCTCAATGAGGGAGCTTGTTTAGAAAATTTAGCCCAATAGTTTGCTGCTATCTCTTTAACAAACATTAACATACCTTGGCAGAGGCTTTGCCCATCTCATCTATGATCTTCATGAGTTGCTGCTTCATATCAGCTCTGGTAAAACAAACATGGAGTAGTAACAATTAGAAAAGCAAAAATAAAACAAGAACAAAATATTTTACATTTTAAAAAATGGATAATTTGATGCATCAGATACAAGCCAACCAAGGGCTGATAATTTCTATATATACTCTGAGTGTGTGTGCGCGCGTGTGCATGTACACACACACACACAAACACAGAGGGGGGGGAGGTAGGGAGGTATGCGGTGGCTCAGTAGCTAAGACAAGGTTGGCAGTTTGGGGGTTCAAATCCCTAGTGCCGTGTAACGGAGTGAGCTCCCGTTACTTGTCTCAGCTTCTGCCAACCTAGCAGTTCGAAAGCACATAAAAATGCATGTAGAAAAATAGGAAGCACCATATATATATATATATATATACACACACACACACACACATATTCATTCTTCCAGATACTGTAGAAGGGGTTAAACACACTTTTGGATTCAACACAAGATGGCTTCAAGTGATCATCCTATCTGACACATGACCTGAGTTTATGTACCACAGCAAAACAGACTTCACATACAGATATTTATATATAACCAAAAAAACCCAAGCAACTTAATTTCTTAATGAGACTGATGGAAAAGAGGATTTTGACCTCTGAATCTTTCTTCCTTTACCAGCAGCAGTGAACTGCAGCCACTTACCTAACCTCCTGCAGCATTTTGCTGGGGTGGAAGAGGAGGAGGTTCTAGCTTAGTTTTAAAGATACAACACATCATGTTAAAATTCAGCTGGAGGCTTAAGACATAGGAATATCTACAAGGTGCGAAATAGATCTATCTATGTGGTCCTTAATGGGCATAGCGGTTAAGACATCAATCTAGAACCCAGAAGCCTGTGAGTTCTACTTCCACCCGAGGAACAAAGCCAGCCGGGTGACCTTGGGCCAGTCACTTGCTCTCAACCCTAGGAAGAAGGTGGCAATGGGAAACCACTCCTGAATTCCTGCTGAGAAACGTTTCAGGGACTGGAATCAACAAAGCCACACACATTACATTCACAAGCTGTGAATCCTTAAGATTCATTGTTCTGAAGGTGGCAGAATCAATCAGCCAATAATACAAACGCTACATGGAGACAGTTCCAAATCCTTTATTTTCATTCGTTTTCACTCTTTCATTCACGCATTCTCTATTTTTCTTAGGACCACCAGAGGGATAAGAGGGGGGAGTCCGCAACCTAAGGCACCCCACTGCCCTTTCTATCCATCTACATTCCCACTGAGGGAGCTCTCTCTACCTTTAGCCAGTTTGACCCCTTTGCTCTACAACAGATCTCTCTCTCTCTTTCTGTGTGTGTGCACACCTGTGTTTGTGTGTGTAGAAAATCAGAGGCAAAAAGGGACCCGTGATTTGTTATGTTACAGTCCATGTAACATAAGAAATTATGTTCGGCTCATGTTATGTACCTCCTGAACCCCAAGCTGCCCTTCATCGGCCTTCTTGTTTAGTGAGGGGCGGCCTCAGAACGACACCCCCACACACACACGCCGGTCGTCGTCGTCCCCATCTCACACCACCACCTCCGCCGCCTTTGAAGAGGCTGCTCGGGTTCTTTGTGCGGCCCCGCCCGCCTCGAGGGAGACCGGAGGAAGGCGTAACTCGCGCGCCGGCGAGACGGGAGTCGGGAGGGGGGGGCATTCCCCATGATGCCCAGGGGACAATGCCTAGGAATGCCCGGCGTTCTCGGAGGCTTACATTGCCGCCAAGATCTCTCCTACCTATGAGTGGCGGCGATCCCGGCTCCCTTCCTGCCCGACGGCTGCAAGTGCTGATCCACCGTCGCGATCCGCTCGCCGAAGAGCAGGTCCACGTCGAAAGGGAACTCCATACTTTCGGCATCCGGGTCCCTTTCTTTCTTTCTCCCTTCTCCTTCTTAGGCCGGGGGTTGCGCCGCGGACTTCCGCCTAACAACGCAAAAACCCCGGGCTCATCTCGGAGGGACGTGCCGGGCTCGGCTCCGCCTCTAGCAACCGGGCCGCCAAACTCGCCTATAGCAACCAGGGGCTCGGCTCCAGCCGGCCGCGCCTCCCCTCCCCGCCTCGATCTGAAAAGCGGGAGCGCGTGCGTGTGCGCAGCGCTGGGGGCTTCGGAGGCGGTTAGCAGGCTGGAGGTCCGTGGAACCCGGGGACCTTCGGAACGGCCGTTGGCTAGATTGTTAAAATGCGTGGCAAGTTCCGAAGGAAGCCGGGAGTGGAATCTGGAAGAGGGTGGAACGCAGGAGGGATGTGTGTGTGTGTGTGTGTGTGTGGGAGGGAGGGAGGATGAGGCGGCTCGATTCTATACATTGAGCGATAAAAGAATATGGACAGTACCGGCTTTTGTGCCACCCTTTCTTCTCATCTTTTAAAAGTGGAAGCTTTATTGAATCTATTTCCTTTGTTCCCGCGATTTCTGTCTCTCAGCGTTCCAGATTGCGGGCAGCCACGCCCCACAACGGTTGTCAACGTTCGACTGTAAAGTTCTATTTTGCCCCTTAGCGAAATAAGGAGCCGGTTTTTTGTTTCTAATCCGTCTTTATTATGTTTTTTATAAATAACTCAGGGGAGAGAACGTATCTAATACTCCTTCCTCTTTTCCCCACCACAACAACAACCCTGTAAAGGAGGGTTGGGCAGAGAGAGGAGAGATAAGCAAGGGAGAGAGAAGAGAGGGAGAGAGATTCAAAGACGTCAGCTGAATGTCTGTGGAGATTCTCTGTCATCCAGAGCTGAAGAAGCTTCTTGGATGAGAAACGTCTTCAAAGAAAAACACCGGAAAGTCCAGTTGCCTCTTGAAAAAGCACATTTGGGATAAGTCATCAGCTGGCTTTCATGTCTAAGAAAACTCATTTAAGATTAGAGCTCTCATGATGTCTTGGTGTCAGCCTGACGCCTTAACCCTTACAACCAATCTAGTTCTAACACTAACATGCTTCCCAACTTGATGGTTGCAAAGTAGAGCCATATATGGATTCATGACAAGCGACTGTTATCCATTTACACCACCAACTGATCTGTCTCCATTAAGAGACTCAGTTATGCTTTCCTTTTATATGTAACTAAAATTACAGGATGACCAAAGCTAGACATGTGTATGGGGACAGGGCAGAGGTCAGATAATCACTGAGGAAGTCAGTTCCCAGCAGGAATATTTAAAGTGCCATCAATTTATTAAATATGCAAGATTACATTGTTAGAACTTGCTCTGCCTTATTAGAGAATCTACATGTGTTTTGTGAACATCCTGTTCTCTACTGACTTTTTAAGGGAATAAATTCCTGACCGCATTCTCATTTCCACTGCTGAGTAAGAGTTTAAGTTTCTCAGCATATGAATGCTGTTACTGTATCTACAGTATAAATATAAGAGAAATGTACACATTGATCTTCCTACATTTGTCCTTAATCTATATTTATAAAAATGGCTGTGTGTATGTTTCAGCATAACTCTGGAACACCTTGAGCAATTTCAACCAAATTTGGTACACAGATGACTTACTCTCTGGAGAAAAATAGTGGGGGTAAGACACCCCTAGGTTGTATGTGTGTTATGATACAGCCTGTTGTGCCTTAAAATGGCTTCTACTGTATAGCTCAGTGGAGTTGCCATGGTAATGGCTTCACAGTACTCTACAAGGGGGAAAATCTAACATTAGAATTATGTTTGATCCGGACATTTCCCCCCTATAAATAAATACCCAGGCAACGCCATGTTATCGGCTAGTATATTATGTAATTAAAAGAGTTTCCTTAAAATTGAAATAAACTATGGGAAAAAATCATCAAAATTAATAAATTCTTACTTTTGTGTCTGATTCAGTCTCGATTCCTGGCAATTCAGTTTTCTTGGCAACATTTTTATCAGAAGCTTGTCATTTTTCCTAGGGCTGAGATTGGCCCAAAGTCTCAGTTGGGTTTGTGCTAAGACAGGACTAGAATTCAGTTTTGGTTTCTAGCTGGTACTTTTAACCAGTAAATCAAATCATCACCACTAGATTGAATATATTTTACTGAGATAAAGGCCCGTAAGAACATAAGCATGTCCTTTGATCGTTTCATATTTTAACTATCTGCAGAATATGCACCCTGCATTTATTGACTTTTCAGATTGTTAGAGAAGCCTTCATATTTTTGAATATATTTCTAAATTGAACTGAGATCCCATGATGGAAGTATTTTAAGTATTTAAACACTAACTTCACAACATTCATCAAAGCGATAAATTCTCCATTTGGAATCCTGAATTTGGGATATTCAGGGATTTCATTCAATCCTTGAATTAAGACTCCTGGCCCATGTAATTCAGTTTTTCTCTCACAAGGACTAACCAACTATTTAAGGAAATCCACTAGTCTTCCAGCAGGTGGCCTGCAAGAGGCAATCCCACTGCTATCAATATAGACAACAGCCATCCCCATGACTTACGTGATTTGGTTCAATCCTTTTTTGGAGTCAGCCAAACTAGCAATTCACTTGTGGCAGTGAATGTTAAAGCTGAATTTTGCTTCGGGTAAAAAATATTTTCTTTACTTTGTCCTGATTCTTCTAGGACTCTATCTCATTGCTTGACTGTGGATTCTAATATTGTCAAAAGGGCAAAATAGCTTCTTGTCTATCTCCACCATGTATAATTTTGTAAACTTCAAATGGGTCTCCTCATCCAACTCCTTTCTAGACCAAAAAGGGCGACATGTTCCAACCTTTCCTCATCAGGAAGCCCTCCAGCCCATCCTAGCTGCCTTCCTCTGAATTTTGTCTAGCTCCTCTATATCCTTTCTGAGTGACCAGAACTGTGCACAATATTCTAGTTGTGGTTATACAAAGGGGTTACTACCTTTAGGCATTAGGATAATTGAATCTATTTTTAACACCATTTATTATTCCTAAAATGCGATTGGCTTTTTAAAAAACAGTTGCACACCGTCAGCACCTTCATTGAACCCAGCATTTTTACAAATTGTTAAAATTGCAAATATTTGTTGGATTCAAACAACTGCCACAGTTACCTTGAAGCTTCTGCATTGTCTCTAGTTTGGAGACCCCTGTACTAAACCATGGTGTGTGGTGAGCAAATCTGTTTATGTTTTGTCTGAATCCAGCCAACAGCAGCCTATTTTAACAAAACCATGATTTACTGTAAAATCACACTGTAGATACACACATCAAATAGCTTTTCATTGTATTTTTGTTTTGTTTTACCACTGTCCTATACTTCCCCTCCCGCCCCATTCAGTCATTTGTTTCCAGGAAAGTTCATTCACCAAAATCATCAGTAATCCCATTCAATTTACTGACACTAGAAGTCCTTCTGGAGGAAACAATAGACAGCAGTCCTGTAACAGTTGAATGATATACTTCAGAGGATTTTTAAGGATCAGTTACAGGCTTCCTTGGGAATGTTATAATTGCTTTTTTTTTTTTGCTTGGTTTATGAAAGCTTGCTCTCTTCTTTCAGGTAATCCTTGTAAATCCTCCTGAAGAGTTTAATTTTTTTTTCTGGAGGTTGCTGCCAGTCATACCAAGGATACCATGATGTCTTGCTACACAGAGCCGGGGATGGAGGAGTCTTGGAAACAGCTGGATGCTGGTTGCTCCAATCCACATCTCGGAAGGAGATCAAGGGAGTGCTAACTGGTAGAAGTCCTGACAAAGGAGGCACAAGAGAAAACATATCAGAAAGACGACCATGATCGATCTGGGTTCACACCTTCTATCTAATGGAAGGTTGGGGGAGGGCCTGCCTTAGCATATGAATTGAGTGAGATTATAAACCATGGCATAAGGTGGATAATTTATGGCTTGTATGGGGCAGGCAGGATTTCTGTCTACAACCTTCAAAGCACTCCAAGACCACGGTGCTGAAATTTGGCAGCAAAATGGCAAATTGTATGGTGAAAGTAAAGCAATAGTAAATATGGGAGTGCAAGCTTTCTGTGAGCCACTCCCATCCTCACCCTTGATGCTCTGAAAACTCCAAAACCTATCATACAAGCACTTGTCACCTTCCACTCAACGCTGCCTTATTTTCCAGACCCATTTATGCTACTCACCATTGTCTTGAGCTTGATCAATGGCTTTAACTAGCTCCTTTTGCTTCTTTACACACACACCTGCAAAGCAAGAGAAAATGTGTTTCCAAGATGTAATAAGAGATCATTGTGGTAGGCAAAAGAAAAACAAAAAACCTGTACCTGAAATACAGTTAGTCCTCATTTAGCAACAACTCCGCAACTTTCTGTACTGCTGATAAATCCCTGGCCTCTCAGTCTAACCTGCTTTGTTCACACATGCTCAAACAACAGGAACAAGTACATTATACGTCCCAAAGGTTACATAAGTACTGTGTGAATTCTAGACTGATTTGCATTCAGGGACTTGATTCTGTGTGCTATCTATTCCCACAATAAAGGAGGTAACACACATCCTGTGGTTTTGAATTGAGGTCCTTAGATGTTGTACTAAAATGCTTTCGCTCCAAAGCCCTGGCATCTTGCTTGGAGAGCAGCAAACCAACTGGGACAGTTTTTAAAATAAGATTTTGGAAAATACAGTGGTTGCTGCAAATGTGGCCAGCAACAACATTGTGTATGGAGTGGAGGGAGAAAAGAAGGAACAAGAATAGTTACATAAGGGAGAGGGAAAGGGAGAGAAAGAGAATACCTGGGACAGGGAATTAAATGAAGCAAGCATGAAATGCAATAGCTGTGTTACCTGTTTGGGTTGCATCAAGGATTACATTCGAGTGGGGGCAGATAAACTGTTCAAGAAGCTTCACATTCTGTAAGATGAAAGGGCATGCCCTATTTTACTCATCGGTTAGAAAAGGAAACATGGCTTATACGACCAATGCAACTGTTTTGTTGCTGCCTGAATACCACTGATGGCAAGATAGACCAGAATTGTTTCTGTAGTGGCATTGGTCTTTCAAACTTCCCGTTAAAAGTTCATCCAGTTAGCTTGTGGGGGCTAGGGCAATTGTTTTCCATTAACATTTCAATGCTGCCCCTATAGTTCTTATGTCCAGCTGCTCCAGAACTGCCTATATTTTATATTGTTTATATTATTTGCATCATCTTTTTTCTATGTTTAATCTATGGAACATGTTTGTATCTCTACTCTGGAGACTTTCAGGTAAGTTAGGTACATTTAAACAAAAATATAAGAAAAAAAACCCATATACTTACCCTATAATCCAAAAAAAGATGTTGATCTCTACAGATGGGACAAGGATTCCCACAGACATGACCTCTTCTCTTTAAGTACAGACAGAACAAAACAATTTATTGTGTAAAAAATTAGGAGAGGAAAATGCTATAAATGTCCCATTCATCATAGATTACTTAAAATAATGTGCCTAATGTTAGGCGCCCTACTCTAGGAAACATTTAGACACCTGGAACAAGTTCAAGGGTCAGTAGGAAACTGGGAATTGTCTCATGAGCAGAAATTGACAAAAGTGTAAATGTTTAGCATAGAAGAGACCAAGGTAAAATATTAAAATACTGTACTATATAATGTCACATAATCTAGGATGAAGACTGATCATCCCAGAATGCAACTGTTGTTTGTCTTATAAACCAAAGTCCATAATTCTGCATTCTGGGACAAGTCTCACTGAAACAATAAGTAGGTGGTTTGACAATAATTGGCCTCCCCATGGATTCATCCTGATCGGTTCAAGCAGAAACCAGAAAGGATGTATTAATTAGGATTCTCACACTGAAGAGGAATTTGGATTCAATGGTTTTATGAACACCTACAATTTTTAGAATAAGAATCTGCCCCTCCCTTCCAAATACTCAGATTAGCCAATTCAAAGAGAAAACATTCCAGAGGTAAACCATGTTATATTGCATAGTTAATAGAAATATACAATCCCTTAAGCATGAAATATCATTTCAAGTACAAATTAGAGATATGCTGCATCTTATCCAACCGTCCATACACATTCATAAACAGAATGTACTCACAATGCACATCTTCCGGGTTTTCTGTGGTGGAACCTGACCCTTGAAATTACGCCTGTATCCAAGCCAGACGGGATCGTTGCCATATTTAGTTATGTATTCTAAAGGAGAAAGGAAAAGAAAATTATGGCCTGTCTCTAACATTTTACAAATATGCTCAGGATACATAAAGCAATAAGTTACCATCTCATATACACTGTCAACCCCTTGAAGTAACTCAGGTCAGGAAACCACTCAAGAATTCCAGGAATGCCATTTTATAGTTGTATGGTATGATAACAGAAATCTTGAAAGCCCAGCAGGGTGTACCTTTGTCCCCCCTTATACCAAACAGAATCAAAGCGAGTTATTTTAACTTTCTTTCTCCTGCTTCTCCTTTCTCAGGACTAACTAATCAACTCTCAAATTATTTAACAATTAATTTTGGTAATTACCCCAGACTGTTGATAAGAAATATACAGTGGGGCAAAAAAGTATTTAGTCAGCCACCAATTGTGCAAGTTCTCCCACTTAAAAAGATGAGAGAGGCCTGTAATTGGCATCGTAGGTAGACTTCAACTATGAGAGACAAAATGTAAAAAAAAAACCCAAACAATCACATTGGCTGATTTGGAAATAATTTATTTGCAAATTATAGTGGAAAATAAGTATTTGGTCAATATCAAACGTTCCTCTCAATACTTTGTTATATATCCTTTGTTGGCAATGACAGAGGTCAAACGTTTCCTGTAAGTCTTCACAAGGTTGGCACACACTGTTGCTGGTATGTTGGCCCATTCCTCCATGCAGATCTCCTCTAGAGCAGTGATGTTTTGGGGCTGTCGCTGGGCAACACGAACTTTCAACTCCCTCCAAAGATTTTCTATGGAGTTGAGATCTGGAGACTGGCTAGGCCACTCCAGGACCTTGAAATGCTTCTTACGAAGCCACTCCTTCGTTGCCCGGGTGGTATGTTTGGGATCATTGTCATGTTGAAAGACCCAGCCACGTTTCATTTTCAATGCCCTTGCTGATGGAAGGAGGTTTGCACTCAAAATCTCACGATACATGACCCCATTCATTCTGTCCTGTACACGGATCAGTTGTCCTGGTCCCTTTGCAGAGAAACAGCCCCAAAGCATGATGTTGCCACCCCCATGCTTCACAGTAGGTATGGTGTTCTTTGGATGCAACTCAGCATTCTTTCTCCTCCAAACACGACGAGTTGTGTTTCTACCAAACGGTTCTATTTTGGTTTCATCTGACCATATGACATTCTCCCAATCCTCTTCTGGATCATCCAAATGCTCTCTAGCAAACTTCAGACGGGCCCGGACATGTACTGGCTTAAGCAGGGGGACACGTTTGGCACTGCAGGATCTGAGTCTCTGGCGACGTAGTGTGTTACTGATGGTAGCCTTTGTTATGTTGGTCCCAGCTCTCTGCAGGTCATTCACTAGGTCCCCCCATGTGGTCCTGGGATTTTTGCTCACCGTTCTTGTGATCATTTTGACCTCACAGGGTGAGATCTTGCGTGGAGCCCCAGATCAAGGGAGATTATCAGTGGTCTTGTATGTCTTCCATTTTCTAATTATTGCTCCCACAGTTGATTTGTTCACACCAAGCTGCTTGCCTATTGCAGATTCAGTCTTCCCAGCCTGGTGCAGGTCTACAATTTTGTTTCTGGTGTCCTTCGACAGCTCTTTGGTCTTCACCATCGTGGAGTTTGGAGTGTGACTGTTTGAGGTTGTGGACAGGTGTCTTTTATACTGATAACAAGTTCAAATAGGTGCCATTGATACAGGTAATGAGTGCAGGACAGAGGAGCCTCTTAAAGAAGAAGGTACAGGTCTGTGAGAGCCAGGAATCTTGCTTGTTCGTAGGTGACCAAATACTTATTTTCCACCATAATTTGCAAATAAATTCTTTCCAAATCAGCCAATGTGATTGTTTGGTTTGTTTTTTTTTACATTTGTCTCTCATAGTTGAGGTCTACCTATGATACCAATTATAGGCCTCTCTCATCTTTTTAAGTGGGAGAACTTGCACAATTGGCGGCTGACTAAATACTTTTTTGCCCCACTGTATAGTAATTCAAGCTCATTAAATGAATGTATCTTAATGCAAAGAATAATAAAGAAATGGAATTTTGCTTTTATAGCCAGACCTGATGTGACCTTATCTATATGCATTGAAAAATTGACAAAGGAGTGGCCACCACCGAAAAGACCATGGCTCCAGTTTACCAAATGAATCCATTTTGTAGGTAATCCTATATATGTAGTTTTAGGGAATAGGAAACATTATATCAGAGTTGGCAATTTTCCTGGCTGTGTGACTTGCACACTAAAGCAACAGAAGGAATTATTTTATACTAAACAAGACCACTTGTCCATTTAGAGTTCTGCTGTCTTCTGATTAGCAGTATCCCTTGCCATATTTTGAACTAGGCATAAGTCTTCCCTTTTTCCAATCTCACCTGGAAGGAAGCCAAGGAGACAAGAATAGGCCCAGGCCAGAAAAGATAAAAGCAAATCTAGGAAACTGGTAAAAGCAAACTAGGGCACTAGGAAAATATGATGAAACAGGACAGGTTTGGGAACCACCTCAAAATTCTTTTAAATATTGTTCCAGAAAGGAAAAGCAAACTTGCAATGAGTAAAATTGACAAATGTGGAACTTTTGTCCCATAAAACAAAGACTCTTCATACAGGACCATCTGTATGTCCATCTCTCCATCTTTCATGAATACAGCATTCCACAGCAGCAGCTTTCAGCTTATAAACATGTAAAAATGAGCAATGAAGCCGCCTGAGGATTTATTACATGACACAACCCTACATTTACCTGCTTACTCACAATTACTGGGCTTCCTAAGCCAAACAAAACACTCACATCACAGCTAGTCCATGACTTACAACTCTTGGTATAATGACTGTTCAAAGTTAAAACGGCACAGGTTGATTTATGGCTGGTTTTCCACACAACTGTTGGTCACGTGATCAAAATCCATACATTTGGCAACAGGCGTGCATTTATGATGATTGTAGTGTCCCAGTGTCATGTGATCACCATTTGTGACCTTCTAACAAGCAAAGTCAATGGGGAAGCCAGATTCCCTTAACAATCGGGTTACTAACTGACCAATTGCAATAATTCACAACTGTGGCAAGAAAAGTTGTATAATACCTATACTGTAGGACTGTGCAAAATGTTCTATAATAAGTATTAATTATTCCATGCATGGGATAATTGGCCAGTGATTTATATTCTAATGCATCCTACAGGAGCACTCAGGATCCTTCCGAGTTTTGTGTAAAACCTAGAATTAACCAAAAGGTACCAGGTTTTGTTTCTCCCACACTGTGCCACACCCAAAAAGGTTCGACAAAACATCCAGATTACAATGGCTCATTCCAGATTGAAAACGAAACATTTTTTGTACTGCGCATGCACACGCACACACAAATGAGCTTTGAACTCCCATAAGGTATTACGTATCTATAATAATAATAATAATAAATTTGGATTTATTAGCCGCTCCCTTTCCAAGTAGGACTCGGGGCGGCGTACAATGGAGCATAAACATAAAAAATATATAACAACACAAAAACGTACATACATACACAACACTCATACATACACGGAGGAGGAAACAAATTACATCATTAGACAGTTAAAAATCAGCTTTAAAATACCCCAATTGTAAAAACCCAATATGCAGTTAAAATTAATATTAAGGACAATTTAAAAAACAGTTAGGAGGAATGAGAAAATTACGATTGCGATTGAGCCAGGCCAGATAATTGAAAGAGGTGGGTCTTCAGCTGTACACGGAAGGAGCGGAGATCGGAAGTAATCCTGATGTCACGGGGGAGGTCATTCCACAGGGCTGGGCCCATCACAGAGAAGGCTCTGCTCCTGGGTGTCGCCCCCCGGCACTGTTTGGCGGACGGCACCCGGAGAAGTCCCTCTCTGTGTGAGCGAATTGGTCGTAGGGATGTGTGGGGCAGGATGCAATCCTGCATATAACTAGGCCCTGTGCCATGAAGCGCTTTAAAGATCATAGTCAAAACCTTGAAACGCACTCGGTAGACCACAGGAAGCCAGTGCAGCTCGCGCAGGAGAGGTGTTACAGGGGAGTATCTAGTCCTCCCCATAATCACCCGCGCGGCCGCGTTCTGGACCAACTGTAGTCTCCGAGTGCATCTCAAGGGAAGCCCCATGTAGAGAGCATTGCAGTAATCCAGGCGAGACGTCACTAGCGCATGGGTGACTGTGCGTAGGGCATCCCGGTCCAATAAGGGGCGCAATTGGCGCATCAGGCGGACCTGATGGAACGCCCCCCTTGCCACGGCTGTTACATGGTTATCCATGGACAGCCGGGCATCCAGGAGGACGCCCAAATTGCGCACCTGTTCCATGGGGGCTAGTTGGACGCCCCCGATGGCCAGAGATGGAAGCACCTGGTTGAACCGGGAGGCCGGAAGCCACAGCCACTCCGTCTTGGAAGGGTTGAGTTTTAGTTCAGTTCAGTATCTTGATTCCCTGCCTTTGCCTCAAGAAAAGTAAGGTAGCATGAATGATTCTTTCTCTCATTCACATTCTTTCTCTGGAAGAACAAGTACTTGGGCTCCTACCTCAGGCTAAGTGAGGAGTTTCGGTTTAGATGTGAACCCAGTTATTTATAGTGCTGCTATTCCAGATTGAAGAATTTGCAAAAATGAACTCTCATGAGGGCAAAGGCACAATTGCAGTGATCTTTACTGTCACTAAGTAGAAATGAACATATGCAACTATATAATGGTTTTTTTGCTCGTTTTTATTTTTTATGAAGGTAGTCAACTTACAACTGTAAAGGAGTGTGCCCATTAATTGTACTCTGTGATGGTCATAAAGCAGGTTATCTTTACCCAATATTTTTTGCCGATGGGACAGATCCACCACATGTGATAATAATTGTGTCTGTTTGCATTTCCAACATTCTGGTGACATATTTCAAACATTTTTTGCCAATCTTGCTGCAAGTTACCATGAGTGACCAAATTTTATCTTTTTTGCAGAGGTCATTAAGTGAATCACTATGGTTGTTAAATAAATCTGCAGTCTTTAAGCAAATGCCCTGGATGTTAAGTGAAAAACACAAATTTTCAGCAAATGTGTTATAAAGCATGGTCATGTGACCCTGGGACACTGCAAAAGGATATAAATGCCAACTGGTGAGTATCCAAAAAGTAGTCATGAATCAGGACAGGGCACAGCTGAGTGACCAGTTGTAAGTTAAAGACTACCTGTTATTTTACTATCACATTGTGTGAGTACATGTAACATATTAAGAAATCTCATTGTCGATCTTTGTTGCTGTAGGCATTTTGTAAACAGAGAGACACTTATTTCACACACTATGATAAGCCACAGTTATTCAATCATGGTTTGTTATGTAACCAAAACTAGCTAAATTTACACAAAAAACACATTTTTCACCAGATTCTAGACTCAAAAAATTCTTCCATTCTACCTCTATTCATGCATACCTTCACTCTCCAAGTATTTCCATGGCATTTCTTTGTATCGTGAATCTATCTCACGACCACCTGGCTTTGTGGGTTCTTCTTGGTTGACCTCTGTGCAGTACGTACGAAAGGCCGATTGCTCGGGCAGCAGGAGGGAAGTTGTGGGTATATGCTAGGAAACAAAGCAAGGCAAGGCAAGTAGTAAATACAGGTACCAGCATAGCTAGCAGTGACATAATAGGAGAAAAAAAATCAAAAGTAAAAAAAAAAGCATTTTTAATCAAATATTCAGAAATTAAGTGCAGAATCTCTAATGGGTAGGCAACAGTTACCCTCCATTTGCAGTAAAGGGATTATGAAAACTAAAACTCAAAATGCCAAGTTATCACTTCTTGTTTAGTTGATTGCCTTAGTCAATACCAATATATACATACATACATACATACATACATACATACATACATACATACACATATATATATACATATATATATATATATATATATATACATACATACATACATACATACATACATACATACATACATACATATATTGTATTTGTACTGATAAACAAATAAAGGGAGACTAGTATAGATTTATTTCGAGCTAATTAGCTCTCATCAGCTAGCCATACCCTTACTGGGATTTGTAATTAGCCATACCAGTAAGGGTATGGCTAGCTGATGAGAGCTAATTAGCTCGAAATAGATCTATACTAGTCTCCCTTTATTTATTTATCAGTACAAATACAACACAAATATAAAAAGGCAACATTAAAAATAAAAATATGGTTTTCTGCCTGCATAGTCTTCTGTGATGAGCCGAAGGACAGAAAGAGGGAGTAGTGACCTTCCTCCCATATTTAGGCATACCAAGGGTTGTAACACACACACACACACACACACACACACACACACACACACACACACACACACACACACACACACACACACACACACACACACACACACACACACACACATACATACATATATATATATATATATATATATATATATATATATATATATATATATATATATATTCATTCTTATTCTTATTATTAAGAGTGATTGATTCTACTTTGCTGTAATTGCTTTATTATCCAGGAAGTATGGAATTCTACAAGTCAGTACGGCTGAGTAATTAATGTGCAAAAGAGCACACAGCCCACCTCCAAATTCACCAAAAGCCAGCCACATTGACCACAAGGAAGCAGTATGGGACTAGTGACATCTCTATTAGGAATCATGAGGTCCTTGATGCTCTGAGCCTGGTTGTTTTCTTGCAGATGTTTCATTATCCAACTAGGTAACATCATCAGTGCCAGAAGGTAGTGAGGTTTGCTTTCTTTTTATATGCTGGTGGCTTGCCCTGTCAGTGTTGTTGGGAATGTTCTTGGGGGTTCCTTGACAGGGCAAGTTACTGGTAATGAAAAAGAGAGCAAAACCCACTCCCTTCTACTTACCTAGTTGAGTAATGAAACATTTGCAAGAAAAAAATGTATTTTTAAGATGAGGAGAGCAGGGAAGAAATAAGCGCATTCAGTCTCTTCAACAGTCTCAGAATCAACTAACTGGAATCCCCAGAATTCTGGAAGGGAAGTATTTTAATAAAATGGTAGGAAATTGCGCTACCACATTCTTCCTGATTTTTATTTTTGCTTATTATACAGGCCGTCCTCCTTCACTGTTTCAGGAAAACTGTCTCTGAAAGACAGATATAGTATGTGCTTATGCCTTAGCTTTTGTTTCTGGTTTTATTCTCTCTGTACAAACTCAGTAACTATGTTGCTTTTGAATTGGAAACAGACCAATCCTTTAAATTTTTCTGTAGGAAGTTGGAACAATTTTATATTTTTATTGCTTTGCTACTGAATGTTTTGCATGGGATTATTTTAAGATAAAAGGGATTTGCTCTTTTAAAAGTATTTTTTTTTCCTCTGAGGAAGTCTTGATTCTATTAGTCATACATCTCAAGTCTATCCAGCCTTTCAACACTGCAAGGTTGCCTAAAGGAAACAAAATCAGGACTAATAATATTACCCCGAATGCAAAGTTACTGTGACAAAATCTTGGAAGTCTGAGAGGTCTTCTCTTGCCTTTACTTTCTAGAGCAGCAGTTCTCAACCTGAGGGTCGCGACCCCTTTTGGGGTTGAACGGCTCTTTCACAGGGATCGCCTAAGACCATCCACCTCCACCGGCGTCCGCCCATGCCCAGGAGCACATCCTGAAGCGGCAGGTTCAGGAACAGTGGCAGGTGGCGAAGCAGCCTCCTCCCTGCTCCGGGCGCAACCCAGACACCGCCCCGCCCGGTCTCCATGCCAGGGAAAGGCTGAGGCGCTGAATGGAGAGACAGGTTCTTCTGGATGGTGGATCAGCCTCAGCTATGACGGACGTCCGAAGTGAGCGCGGTTGGCGGTGCCGCTTCAGCCCAGCCACCTGCACAGGGGATCGAAGGCACCCAGAGCACAGGAGACCAGTGGGACAGTCGGGCCACCAATTTCAGTCAGCAGAACGGGCTCTCGCCCAGGCAGGCCCATGCTGGGATTCAAGCCGCCTTGGGCCTGGAAACTCCCTTTGCTGCCCCCGCCGCCGGTCCTGTCCTGCGGGCTAAACTCAGAGGCTTTTTGGCCCCCAGGAAGGGCTGGCAGGAGATGCCGGAGAGGAGGGCAGGCCCCGCCCACCCATTCCTTCCGTCCCGAGGAATTCCACTCGGGATGGAAGCACAGTTCAATGTAGCTTAAACCTCTGTTTAAAATCCCATTTAAAGGGCAACTTCTTAATTGTGTTAAATCGATTGCTTGCACGAATTAACCACTACGTTCTCCCATGCCTGGTTGTAATGATAGAAAGAAAGAAAGAAAGAAAGAAAGAAAGAAAGAAAGAAAGAAAGAAAGAAAGAAAGAAAGAAAGAAAGAAAGAAAGGCAGGAGGGAGGAATGGAAAGAAAAATAGAAGGGAGGGAGGAATGGAAAGAAAGAAAGAAAAGGGAGAGGGAATTGGAAAGAAAGAAAAGGGAGGGAGGAATGGAAAGAAAGAAAGAAGAAAAGGGAGGGAGGAATGGAAGGAAAGAAAGAGAAAGAAAGAAAAGGGAGGGGGAATGGAAAGAAAGAAGAAAAGGGAGAGGGGAATGGAAAGAAAGAAAGAAAGAAAGAAAGAAAGAAAGAAAGAAAGAAAGAAAGAAAGAAAGAAAGAAAGAAAGAAACGGGAGGGAGGAATGGAAAGAAAGAAAGAAGAAAAGGGATGAAGAAATGGAACAAAAGAAAGGGGAAGGAGGGAGGAATGAAAAGAAAGGAGAGAAGGAAAGATGAAGGAAGGAAAGAAAGAAAGAAAGAAAGAAAGAAAGAAAGAAAGAAAGAAAGAAAGAAAGAAAGAAAGAAAGAAAAACTGGGGGGGGGGAACGGAATGTAAAAAAAGGAAACTTAATAAAGTGAAACTCATGCAAATCACGAACTGCTGCTGGAGGCAGGCAGGGAGGTCATTTTATCCTGGAAATTCTAGAGAACTAGGGAGCATCCCTTCTGAGACTCTTACCTCACCTACATTC
Organism: Natrix helvetica; assembly: GCF_964273705.1. NCBI lineage: Eukaryota > Metazoa > Chordata > Lepidosauria > Squamata > Natricidae > Natrix > Natrix helvetica. The sequence continues at coordinate 344,797,883 of NC_138548.1, forward strand.
CTCCTTTTGACTCAGACCATTTGGGATCTAGGCTGACTCCAAAGGTTATTCTCATGCCCCATATATCCAAGCATTATAAAATGTATTCTTTTTTTTAATAATCTAGTAATGGCAGGAGGGAGGTGGGAGCCTTATCTTTCTCAAACACTTAAGGAGGTTAGAGAGGAGGATGTGCCAGCTGAGAATTCCCTTAGAAGATAGTGATACAAGTGAAAATTACCAACAGAGATATTACAATAAGAATCCCAGACCCAAAGCCAATTATAACAGTCCTCTGAGGATCCCAGCACCCCAACTTGTCATTCAAAAAGTCAATGGAAGAAATTAATGCTGTATCCAAGAGAACCAAAAGTTATCTATTACACTGTGGAACATATGTGTATTTAAGAATCTAGTCTAGACAATTTAAAAATGTAGGCTCTGGGAAGAAAGCAAAACTGTATAGCTTATTTCAATAAATATAGGATAGGAAAAACGCAGGAACTGTGATGGTGAACCTATGGCACGCACACCACAGGTGGAACGCAGAGCCCTCTGTGGGCATGTGCGCCGTGGCCAGCTGGTCTTCTGGTTTCAGGCGTGCACCTGTGCACTGGTCAGCTGGCATTCACCAGTGCCCAAGCACCGGAAAACAGCCTGAAAATGGTAAAAAAAAAAACAGGCATGCACCTGCTGGCCAGATGATCTTTGGGTTTCCAGCACTCCAGCGCGCACAGATACACGCGCATTCCGGTTTAGGCACTCAGTTGCCAAAAAGGTTCACCATCACTGCTCTAGAAAAAAAATCTTTTTAACAGCACGACACAGCCAATATCTATTCTATCATGAACATTAGAACATTTGTTCTTATTGAACAGAAAACCAGCTATGAACTTACAGCTTACTTACAGCCCTTTTAAAGAAAGGGGAATAACCAATTATGAGAAAAGCGAAGAAAACCGAGAGGTTTTAGAAATAGCAAAGTCCACATAGTCCAAACTCTTCAGCTCATCGATCCCTTCACCAAGTTTCAGATTGTTCATCGGCCCCCTCTAAATATTTATGATCTGAAAGTAATTGAATGCTACTTTAATAGCAGCTAAATTGTTACTTGAATAGTTTATTACTAGCGTACTTAGTAACTACGAATAACAACATCGACCGGTAGTCCATATTGATCATCTTGGGGCATCCTGCAACTAAGACGATATGCAAGACATACAGTTCTATATTTGCTATCTTAAGAGTAAACTTTAGAGAATACTTCATATAATTTATACTAGGAGATAAGCATGGTTAAATCCTCAGGTAAACTAATGATAAAGCAAAATATACATGGATTTTTTGGGTGAAAAAACGTTTAGACTGCTTTTTTTAAAGTTAATCGACCACATAGGAATCTAACTATTAAAAAACACAAGCGTCTTCTTACCCGTAGCCCGCAAGACCTATTAAAAGCCATGCGGGCGGCTAAAGAGGCCAAGTTCCCACACAGCAACATGGCTCGACTGGGAGCCGCCATCTTGCAAGGTGCACAAATACCGTTGCGCATGCGCCATTGCGCTTCATTTTTTTTTCAAGGTCACCTTGAGAAAACCTGAGGCATTTCCTCCCGCCCTTATTTTCAAGGACAGGTCATTTCAGTTAAGTTATTATCTCCAGTTCACTCCAGGAGAAGCGATCATACATGTATTGCAAACAAACCTCGCCATCAATTTTTAAAAGATTTCTATTTTTTGGCTTCGATATCTTTTGTCACGGGTTGCTTTGCCCTTCCCTCTCCCAACAATAAAACCCCCACCGGAAGCCACCGAAGCCAACGGCGCTGGGTCCTTATTGCGCATGACCAGAATTGTTTAACTCTCGGGAGGAAGCTCGGCGTTCAAGCGGCCAAACTACGCGCATGCTCAAAATCCAGAGACCATCTCGCTTGTCTTTGCTTCCCCGCCTCCACGGCGGAGCAATCCCGTGGCCGTGCGCGTGCACGCAACGCTTTACGACGACAAGCCTGGCGGCCGCTCGCGCATGCGCGTTCCTGATTTCCTAACTGCGTCACGAGCTTATCCCAGGTTATTTTTTAATTTTTCGCAGACCGTTGAACTGCTTTTCAAAATTGAATTCGAACCGTGTGCGTCGATATCAATTTTATCCCGTATTTGGGCAAACGGGAGACTCAGTTGGGCGGGGCAGGCGGCCAAGGCTTTGTTCTTTGGACGCCGCGCACGACGGTGGGAGGAGGCGTTGAGCGGAGGGAGTGCCGCCGTATAAAAGCCTCCGCGCGCGCTCCCATCGGCCATTCTGGGGTCTGTTTAAAGGTGAGTACTGTGTTTCTGCCAAGGTTATTATGGGAGCGGCTTGGGAGGGGGACAAAAAGGGCATTACGGTCTGATAATTTTATTTCCTAATCCCCCCCTCCCTCCCCTCATTCTAGGGTTATTGACATTTGAAAATCCTATATCTTTTCTTGAAACTTGAACCTTCAAAGAAAGCCCTAAGCTCAGTTTTCCCTAACAACAACAGCAAAATAATAATGATAATCCCAAACCACTCAAAAATTTAACGTCAAAACGTTAAATTAACATCCGACAAATTATTCCCTCTCCTCTGGTTCTTTTAACCCGATAGAAACATAGATTTACGAAAGGGCAATTTTGTAGCCAAATGCTATATTTTATCTGCTTTTTAAAAGTTACATTTTTTGAAATTAATTGTAATTATTCATTTTCTAGGTTTCCTTTGAGCTTGAGACACCGTTGAACATCGTGAAACAAAGAAAAATTGCCCCACAGTTGAGCCTCTGAGACGACACAAAAAAGCCATCTACATTTCTGATCGTCTGTATTGGGAAGCTGTTAAAATTCTTTATGATCTGAAGGAGAACAACTGCCACTAAAAACATAAAGCCAAAATTAATATTTAGCAACAACTTTCCCTGATGTTTTTTTTTTATCAAGCAGCTTTTTATTGCAAAAAGTTGCTTATTTTTTTTAAAATGAGCAAAACCAAATTCATTTTTTTTCTTTAAAAAACACAGCTTAATCCAAAAAAAGCTAAACCTTGAGGTGCTGTCGACGAGAAAATTAATTGGATAGTAAGTGTCGCATTTTCAACCAACTGACCAAAAAAATTCATCCGTGTGGAAGTGAGCTAATGGCACGAAGAAAAGACAAAAAAAAATTGGGAAAAAAGTGGGTTTGTTTGAGGTGTTAACCCTTAAGACGCAGGCATTTTGCCACCAAAAATGTATATATAAGGAGAACGATGGTCTCTTTAGAAAATCCATCCTCTCCAGGACTGTCAAGGGTTAATGAGCTCCCACATAACAGATGGTGGTGACTGAACTATAAAGTGCTGCTTCTTTGTGTGGGAGACAAGAAGTGCTTGAATTAAATAAGCAATCTGTACATAAAGATTGCAGGGCAAGAGTTGGGACAAAGAAAGCAATAACGTAGCCAGATCGAGTCATTTTTTTAGGATGGGTTTTGTGTCAGCACCTATATTTCTAAGGATGTCTGTTAAGGGGTTTGTGTTTTTTAAAAACGAAGGTTTTCCAATGTGTATGTAGGCTTGTAATATGAAAAAGCAATCTAGGAATAAAGATTGCAAAATGAGTTTGGAAAATCATTTTAAACTTGATATTTTTTAAAGGACTGTAATAGAAAAATAGAAACCAATTGAATTCAAATGAGATCTTAATTTGCTTTTTAAATGTTTTCATCTATTTTTTTCCTCACTCCCCTCACTGCAGTACAGCAGTGTTTACTTTTAATCTTTCTGTCCCTGACGAGCAGCATTACAATTTTCCTTTACAGGATGTTTCCATTTTTATTTCGTCTACCTCATCTACTGAAAAAACAGGAGGGGCAGGAGGTACTGACCTTACAATGGTGAATAATGAGGTTCTTTTGAGTCTCCGGCACTCACCAAACAAAGGATCCCCTTTTTTGAACTGTGTTAAATAGGTTCTAGTTGGTAGAACTGATATAAAATGGTAGCATTTGTGCATGTGATGGGGTTGTATTGCTATCTAGTTTCCTCTCAATAGATTCTGGAGGCTCTTGCTTTTATTTCCTTAATCGCCTATGCTTCTAAAATGGCGGCGCCTTCTCTCTCCTATACAAGAACCCACGAGGCTTTCAAGAGCTGATGTAAGCAGCTTGTAGCTAGCTCCTCCCCTTCACTTATGTTTGGAGCCCTGAGCAAGCAGTCGGGGGAGGGCAGAACTGGCTAACCATTTTGTCACTTTTCCAAAATGATTTAACAAACTTCCGCTACTGCTTCATCTTTGGGAAATCTCTAGGTACAGCTTGCTAAAAGTGCAAAGTATTATCATGAATCCACTGAGTTATTTTTTTTTAAGGTTTCAACATCACATGAGAACTTTGGGTTTTTGTGATACCTGCCTGTTTGTGATATTTGTTTTGGGACAGATTTATTAAGTGGCTATGTTTGTGATAGACCGACAACCTTTTTTGTGTCTTCTTTTCCCCCTTCCTCTTTTTCATTTGAGGTCTCCGAAATGGGATATGGGTCAGGGAAGCATGTTTTCTAGTTTTGTCAGATTTAACTTAAGAAAGATGAAATGCTACCACTGGATCCCAAATATTTAGTGTCATTGACACTTGCTGAAATTACAAAAAAAATGGAGGGGTATTGTATTTTCATTTTCTTTGGCCATATGTACACAAAGGAAATGGAGGGGGGGTAAATCTTGTATTAATTTGCCACATTCCACCGTTCCTGTACAATGTACTAGGAAAGAAGTGCTCATTAGGAAAAAATGGGAATCCAGCTACTTGTATTACCTCACCAAAGGGAGGGGAACAGCCACAATTCCACCTGGTAAGCAAAATCTTTATGGTATTAATTACATTTCACAACCTTCATTTCTGTTCCAGACCACTTTGGTTTTTATTCATTTATTTTTGCTGCTGTTCTCTTCCATGTCAACACCATGAAATGACTCCTGATGCATGCAGGCTGTAATGGGTTTTAAATGTTTTCCAATCTATTGAGGCTGCTCAAATTACTCCCTCCCAGCTTGGTTAATTCCGTAAACGTTTCTTACATGCGTCTGTATGAACATCAGATAGAATTTAAGAAACGCTGCCTTTGTGATTTTTCCTCATACAAGTAATGATTATTTAGTACTGTGGGGAAACATTTCACAAAGCTGAAATTATTGCCTCCGGTGGTAGCATTTCATATGTAAACATCCCTCTTCCCCCTTTTTAAATCAGTGGCAGTTCTGACTATAAAATGCTATAATTGGTGCACCTCATGGCATCTCAAGATGCTCTGCAATACAAAGTCAATTTAATTGGGGGGAATAGGTACGCTGCTGCATAAGGAAGGCTTGAGTGTAAACCTGGCAGAAAATAATAGTTCCCTCTCAAGTGTTTTTAATAAAAATCATGCGTATTCAAAAGCACTTGATTATGAAGTTCTTGTCTCAGACTAGAACAGCCTACAACAGAATAAGGAACAATGTAAATTAGCAAAATAGGGCAAAGGTTAATACTGTCATAGTTTTGGGAGCTAACAGATAAGTATTATTTGCATTGTGAAATGGGCTATTCTGAAGTTAAGATTCATTTTTATACAATTACTGGTTTGAATAACAGCACAGCAGCTTGCCAGGAAATTAATTAAAAGATACATAGGAAAATACAAAGCTTTCCCCCAAATCCATTATTTAGAGGATTCCCATATATGGATAAGAAACAATGCTTTTAGATTCTTGGTTTGTTTAGGATTCTTAAATGTTAATTCTGGAAGGTCAAGCTGTAGTTTCAACAGAATTGTGCTGCCACAGATTTCAGCCTTAACTACTATTGTGCCTTAGCTGCTGTATCAGATACTGAGCTATATTATTATGTCAGTTAGATGAGGCAATGACATGTCATAACACTGAACAACCTGGGTGAAATTCCTTCTGTGATGTAAAAACACATGTGGAAAGCCAACCCTGTTTGCTCTTTTTATATAAGACAAAGTTGGTCTTTTTTTTTAACATCTGAAGGAAATCAGGACTGAACTAGAAGTTGAGCATAAAATTGATAATAGTTCAACATGGCAATATATTCCCCTACTTACTGAGCACTAAGTAAATGGAGAGGTATCTCTTAGGAGAAAATACTCATATGGACAAAGAATATAACCTTCACTCCTGAACATACTTACTGGAAATTTCTCAGGCTAATTTCCATGTAAGTATAATTTGGATGGAAACTCAACCCTAAATGAATCCACTTAAGAGGGCTTCAAATGTATGTCCAATTTAATGGGGAATTCTTGGTGTTCAGCAGCATAAGAGTATTGCCATTTTTCTCCCTAAACTGATCCTTAAAAGGATATGTTTCTAAGTATACCTGAAGATGTATTTTAAATGTTACTGATTCAAAGACTACTGTAATAAGTGGCTCATTTAGCCTCTTAACGCAGAATGTCCTTAGACTGTTTTGATACAAGTTCAGTTTTATGGTTGAAAATGAAAGCTGATCAATCCAGAAATTCTGACTTCAAATGGAATTGATTTATTTGCTTATGTCTATAGCAAATATCTCTACAACTGATGGATTGACATGGCATTCTTGGAGTAGGGGCTTTTAGCACGGTACAGTAATGAACTGAGTACTTGTAATAGCTAGTAAATCAACAGGAATTGTAACTAGTAATTCCCTTGGGAACACATTTTAAAGCACTTTGCTAACAAATTAATAGAATTGTAGGATATATAAAAGTGTCTCTTGGATTAAAATCTTCATATTAGTCTGTGGGTACAAAATGAATGATTCTCTGGAGTCAAATCCTGGATAATTAATTTTCAGGTCAATTGGAGTACTTTGGAGAGAGAAATGCAACATAGATAATGTTTCTAGTACCTATACCTTGCCTCTCAATGCCCTTCATTTTTCTGCTTTTCATTCAGGCTTTGAGAATTTAAATGTTAACTTATTTTTGCTCTAGCAAATCCAAGCTCTAAGATTCTGGGAAAGCTGTCTAGGATTTTTTTTCATGATAACCGAAAGAGCATAATGGCGAGGACCTGACTGGCTTGCGTCTGAACAACAGTTAACAACCTGCTTTTTGTTACCTTTTTCATGGGAATATCTTGGTGGGATATGCTGGACATTCCCCACATTACAATTCCTATCAAATTACGTTTTTTAGTCAGATAATTTGTTGCATTGTACAATGTACAAAAATTACAGTATCTGCATTGCAAGTTGGATATAAAGTTACTGTGCAGTTGTCAGACAATTTGGAGTGATGGTAACCGCTAAATATTTAGTATTCGCCCATCTTTGTGAAGGTTAATCTTTGGAAAGATGAAAGTACTATTATGCTTTGTTCTATTGAGGTTCCTATGTGATCAAGGTAACTTATTTAAACATAATGAACTGTCTACCATATTACTGGGTATAAAATGTAGACATAATATTAAATACTAAGAAAAAATAAGACATTAATTCTAAATTAATATGTAGCTTCTAAAACTTTGGATTAGAAAAACATTTAAAGTCTATTGTCACTTGAGGGCTATAGATAATTTGTTCAGATGAGTTTCTGTACTGAACTATATCAATTATAACAACTATAAGAAATTTGTAAGTGTGAGACTGAATTTCTTATTTTTAGAGCATTTATCAAATTGAAAATTTCATGAAATAGTAAAGTTTCCTTTAATTTTAAGCATACCAAGTACGAAGCATCTGGAAACCAACAATTTAGGATACAAGTAGAATGTATCTAAAATTTGTTAGATACTTGATTGCTCAGCCATGTGCTTCATAATAAAATTAGTTCCATATACATTATTAAAATGAAATTTAAAAACTGAATGAGGACAAAGATGCATTTACTTTTTCTTATGTACATTTAGGATTAGAGGCTGCTGTGTAAAGCTTAAACTTACATGTTCTTGTAGATGTTTTTTCATTCTTGCTAAGCTAATAAAAATAGGATGACAGACACTACTGATAATGCAAAATTTGTAAAGTTTAATGATTAAGAAATAGAATGGGAACTTTAATTTCTCAAGCCCTCTCCCTCCCCCAACAATGAATGACTTGCATATATTTTACTTGAGATTTAGCTAAATGCAGAATTATTAACAAAGCATGGTGTCACAGTCTCCGAAGAGTTCAGATTTGAGCCAAAAAGTTTGGGTTTTTTAATCCAATCACATTTCAGATGTGAGGTAAAATAGCATAGGTATAATTATGAACATTATCAATGAATCCTATGTCAACCCGAGCTGAACCTCATAGAAAGCCCTGTTCCAAATGGCAATTATGATGAATAAATAAAAGTCTAATTTAGCTGGTACTATAAATTACATTAGAAAACTACTTACTCTAGTGTGTGTGTTTGTGTGTGTATAATTGCTTTTTTACTTAACCTCCTTCCAAGTTTTGATTATTTTCAAAACAGCTGGTAATTCTTGAATTTTAATTTTGTTCAATTGTAGTTTTGCTCATTGTTTGTATATTTGAAAGCAGATTTAGTGAGAGGTACTTCCAAGTGAATATATACCGTTACTAACTGGCTTTAGTTATAAAAAAACATGTTTTCAGAATGTTTCTGAAAAACAACTGTTGATAAATCTGGAATGAAACTTGTGTTCAGATATGATAACTATACTTTAAATAAATTAAGTTAATGGAATCAGTTGAAGCAAAAGTTATTTGCTGCTAATATACTAATCAACCTAATTTGATTAGTATGTCTTAAAACAATACCTTTTTCATAGCTTTATAGTTTTAGAACCTGATTCAAATTTGAGGTTTTAATAGTTTTATAATTCAAATAATTAACTGCCATAAAACTGACAGTTTAGTCTTGCAGTTTTTAAAATATACATGTAAACATAAAAATGGCAGCTGGATTGCCACTTCAGTTCTTCAAATTAAAATCTAATCAACTCTTGAAGTAGGGACCAAGATTAAAACAACATTTTGTCGAAAGAATGAGCAGTTTTGCTGAAATGTTGTACCTAAACGACACTCATCCTTTTAGTTCAAATGCTCTTGTATTGGAACTCATTTTACTTTTTTTTATGTATACTTGCCAAAGAAATTATGTAATAATAGTTTTTGTCTTTTTGTTAAATTGCCTTTAATTCCTACCGAAATCTTGATAACGGAAGTTTAAGATTGGTTCTTCAAACATTTTTTAAGTGATTTCCCCCCCCTCCCCAATCTTAACTTTTGATCAGGCAGAAATCTTTTGTGTGAAGTTTACATATTACTTGAGTTTAAAAGTTTTACTTTTGTTTATACACGGGGGAGGGGGGGAATGAACTCAGAATTTTAGAAGCTTTTGCTTGGGGATGAACATTGTGAAACAAATTGGTTTTGAATTAGTTGATATATTGTGGGCCACTTGCCTTAAAACTTTTTAAAAAGAGGGGAAACTAAAAAGCTTATATTCTTGAATATCCTTTGAATATTTTGAATATATCCTTTGCTACGTGTCCCAATACTATCTGAAAGTTTATTTGCCTTATATTTATTAATCTTTTCAGGTGCTGCTGGATTCTTTGTTTCTTAAAAGTGAAGCTTTATCCTGTAAACCTTGATTAAATTCAAGATGATGGCCACACTAATTTCTTAAGTATTTACTTCTTTAAAAAAAATTTACATTATAAAGTTCTCAAATTATGTAGGAGTTCCTTACTTTCATAAAGATACAACTTTTGTAGTAACATAATCATAATCTGTTAATCTGCTAAGGAAGGTTAAATTTAGAACAATCTGGAATCTCACATGATCTGTAATGCGCCCATCACTCGGAATGACTTCAGTTATAGAGCTGCAGAGCTGCAATCGTTAATGCCAGTTCAAATGGAGCACAAATATGAAAGCCCGCCTTGTTCTATCTCAAAAAATAAAATTACAGCATCATTATGTAATAATGTTTTTGAAGTGTGGTTTGCAACTAACAAAACTTCAGTTAGCAATCAGAACTTCAGTCTTTAATCAGGCAATGGCAATCAAGGGCAGAATGAATGAAAAGAATGCTTTCCCCTGGTTACTGGACTAGGTGTCAAAGTACTATTGGCAAAACCACTGCACATGTGGGGGTGTAGAAACTGAAATGGCATAAATGATGAGTAACATTTTTATTTCTAATTCTCTCCCGGGGTTGTAGTGCTGAAAAAGTGCCAGAATGACAGCTCTGGAGACTGAGGTCCTCTTCACCAAAGCAGGCTGAGCCCAAGTTTCATCAGTGCAAGTTTTCCTCAACAATGTATTGCTGCCTTGCATATGGAAGGCCATGTTGTGGGGTGAAAGGGGGAGTTCAGTCTCCAAAGCCCACCTCATTTGGTCTTTCCATTACTGGGTGGATTCATGATACAGACCTTCAATAGCAATTCTTCAGACCTGGACTGAAGCCACACAAGGACTCTACAAGTCACAGGCTGGTAACAACTTTACAGTCCCATTTCCACTATCATCTATACCTGGATAGTATTTTCCTCCATGTGAAAATACAACTGGATATTGATTTCCTCCGGCCATCGACTTTTTAGAATTACTCTATCCAAAGCATAGGAGTACACTTGGACCTGGGCCCTCCTGCTTTAGGGGAAAATAATTTCTACACAAATACCTAACGTACATGGCTTTGGAAAAGTAGGATATCTGCTTAGTCCAATTTCCTATATTAAAAGAACTGAAGATGCTTTCTGTGGGGAAAAAAAGAAGACTCCTCCATTGACTATTGGTCATTGCTTCTACCACAGAGATGCAGTTACTTAATGCTGTGGAAAGTTTTTTTAAAAAAAAATATTTGGCATATTAATGGGGAAGGCCAAAACTTAGCAATACTTAATTTTGCAAACGTGTGCTGCAAGATGACATAAGTTATTTCATTAAGGTACATTTATTGTGCTTCATTTTGAATTCAAAACGGAATATTCCTGGACAAATTCATTTCTTTTAAGACGGACAGTTTTTTACTGCATCAAACCTACAAGAATTTAATCAGATGCACCTGATTATGCTGTCTACATACTTCTAAATGCAATTGCAGTTTGCAATTGCAAGCCCAGTAATACAATTGCAAGCCCGTTACCGATATGTTCATATCTAATCCAGTAGAACGAAGATGGTTAAAACTACAGGCTACTATAATTTCAACAAGTACACCTTTAGTGCAAAGGGGTGATGAACAATGCTCCATTTACCATGAAATTTATAAACTTATATCACAGTATAGGCCTTATTTACAGAGCTTAATGAGCTGACCAAAATGCCAGTATGTTTTCACACCTTAAAAAGTTTTTAGATGAGCCACATTTGGAATTAAGAAATAGCTGCTTTGACGTATAGTTGAAATTGAGAGCCAATGCTTTTGAGTAGTTGCCAGCCATATGTGGCCCAAATGTTACTGGAGCAGATAAATCTAAATTTATATAATTTTACAAATTTAAAATTATGTTCCTTGAACATACCTATATAAAGCTCTGACAACAAAAGATCAAGAAGTACATTCAACACAAATTTATTACACATCTTTTGATACGACCATCCGATGGTTTTTCTTTCAAACAATGCTCTTTAATCAAAGAATTGGGGCAGATTTCTGAACTACATAATATAGTCTCAGCCATATTCAACAACTTGAGCATAAACAAACCCTGTGATTAAGATGAGCACTTGGCTGTAATTTGCAGATCAGCTAATTGATTCCCGCTTATGCACTAAGACCTGAGGGCAAATGGAAAATGTGTACCGAATATTGGGGTGCTTGAAATACTTTTCATTTGAACTACTACCAAATTACTTTTGGCACTCACTTGGCAAGTACTATGTGAATCCAGAATCAAATGAGTTATAGAGGCCACCAGTATAGGGTAATAGAAATGTAACAAACAGAACTTTATTACTATGCTTGATCAATTAGATGTCAGGCAAATGAGACCCCATAAACACCCTAGGGAGTTTCACTGGGATATAGTTCATCATTGGTAACATTGGGTAGTATCTTTTGTGTTTTTGGCTGGTATTTGTATGCAATAGTCTGCTACAAGACAAATAGTGTGGGGGTGGGTATTCTGATCTTAAGAAAGAAGAATATAGTCTTCGATACTTTAGCAGGGAATAAATTGAGTTCAGTGAGACTTTGTGAATACATTTGCACTGAGAAATCCATATTTGATACCTTGGGATGGCTTTTTAAAGCTGAAGACACAAATGGCAATTCTGGGGATAGGAGAAACACTATCCTAGTTGGAAGGCAGATGGGCAGTGCTCTGGAATTTGGACTGAATAGGTGGCTGTGGACTTTAGATAAATGGACTTACTCAATTTTAGTTGAATCAACAAAATTAATGCTTGCGTATTTTACATATTTTAGAAATGGACTAGTTTTAAGGCCAAATGAACATGAATTTTCATGAAGGAGTTGGGCTCTTTGTTTTTCCTTTACTCAGCACTTATTCAATATTTACCAAACTATTCATAGATGTTAAAGTGAAATATTATTGGATCCCCAAAACTTCAAGAATCCCCATTGAAGGACTCACTGATTAGGAGATACATGATAATTCTTTGCACTTAGTAAGAGAGTGACTTTTTACCATGTGTTTTTGCATTTTGTTTGCTATACTACAATGACAAATCTTGCCAACTTTTGGAAAGTTTTATTTTTTAAAACATTTTAAAAGTTTTGTTGATTTTTTTTATCCTCCCGAAGAAGAATTTAATAGTATAGTCTTTATTGTCATTGTACAAAATAAATTCAACGAAATTGGCTAATATCCTCTCTCCTATTTTTGACAGAATTTGCAAACATGGGTAGACCCATAGATCCAAAAGAGCTCCTCAAGGGACTGGATTGCTTCCTTGGCAAAGATGGAGAAGTCAAAACTAATGAAGGCATCACTAAAATTTTTAAGTAAGTGTCTGAAGAATCCATTAATGGCCTATAACTGCAAATTATTGGCATACTGAAATACTGTACTACTTTTAATACTTTTGTTGAGACCAAATTTTATTTTTCTTTGTACTGATATGAATTGAACAAGGCCACTTAGGTGGGAAAATATAAAAGGAAATTGATAGACCTAATTTTTTAAAAAGTTTGTCAGCATTTTGCAGTTTCTTACAGTTACATTAACACATGATGTTCAAGAATGGAGTAATTGAGTGGTTTTATTTCCTTTTCCCCCAACTATTTCTCTCAATCTTAACTGGCTTTTACATACTTTGCAGACTAATCCGTCATTCATTTTATCTGCAACCAAATTGAAAGTTTCCATTCCTGGCTTTTTTTTCAATTTCAGTTTAATGAAAGACGCGCAAAAGATGGTCAGTCGTTGCATCTACTTGAACATTCTGTTGCAGACCCGAACACAAGATATACTCTCAAAGTAAGTTCTGCTGAATGCTTGTGGGGAATGAAGTTAGGTCTGCTAGCTTCAAAAGCAAGATGTTCAGTGTATTAAAAGCAAGTGGGTTTTTTAATTAACAAATTCTGATAACAGTACCATTAAGTTATGTTATTTTATTTTAATTTGATCCCATGGACTTTATTATGGATTTTGGGCATTGTTCTCACTGCTGTTCATCTTGATTTGCTTTCAGTCAGATTCCGATACACTGGTAATTTATTAACGGAATGGAATGAAAGAGTATGAATGTGAGTGTAAATGGGGGCAGTGATGATAGCGAGAGCAGAAGACATAATACTTGTTCTAATTCTGTATTCCTGGAAATTCTAATAATACACTTATCTATTATGAAACAAATAAAATGTAAAGTATGCTATTTAAGCATGTGAGTTTGTATATACTACACATATTCTTTGCAACCATTACAGTAATGTGATTTTTGCTTGACTTAAAAGTGTGTCTCCAGCTACTCGTAATTATTCTGCAACCTACGTTTAAGCAAGGTTTAATATCATTTTACCTATGAACCATGTCTTTGTCTCCTCGTTCTACAGATTCATCAGAGTTGGTGGCTATAAGCTCCTTAACACGTGGCTAACAAGCTCGAAAGCTTCCAGTAACGTACCCCTTCTCCAGCAGATTCTACTCACACTCCAACACTTACCTCTGACCGTGGATCATCTAAAACAGGTTAGTTAGCTGCACAATGGTGGAAATTATCCTTTTAATTTGACCTTTCCAAGATCAAAGCAAAAAATGTTTTGTCCCAAATTGGAGAGAAGGAAGAAGACTGGGGTTTAACTTTTCTTCAGGTTCATATATTTCAGTACTCAAAACAATACTCCCAGTTTTAGGGGTGATAATCTGTGATGATACACCCTGTAGATTGTAACAGTCATTTAACAGACTGTTCCTTTTCCTTTTTTTTTTTTTTTTTCAGAACAATACTGCCAAATTGGTGAAGCAGCTCAGCAAAACAAGTGAAGATGAAGGTAATTGTCACTTGACCATATATAGATCTCTGATATTGGACACCATTCTGGATTTGTAGGGTCATACTTGAGAAAACATTTTTTTTAATTAATTGAGTGCTTTATACATTCTTTCCTTATTAGAACTTCGTCGACTGGCTTCCATACTGGTGAGCGACTGGATGGGTGTGATCCGCTCTCAGAGTAGCTCCCAGCCTACAGGTTAGTAACTTTGTATTTCCACAGAAGCACAGAATATGAAAGGTCTTTTATAGTGAAATCAGATTCTCACTATAATAATCTGGGACCACGGTGTTGCTTAAAGTCTATCATCTACTTTGTATTCCAGGTGTAATGGAATAAATGGATAACCTTGGGGATGAGGGAAAGAGATGCTATTTAGGAAACAATCCACACGAGAGAGAGAGAGAATATTTTAAACATTCCCAGTTAACTCATAAACTGCCTCCCCAGTCTATTGCTTAAATTTTTGATCTTGGCGAAAAGGCCAAGAAATATATATTGTCAGACATTCTAATGTTAGACTTTTAAAGTATCTTTGTAAGGCAAAAATGCGATTGGATGTTGTGTGGTAAAAGGGGTGCTTTCAGAAAAACTAAAAAGCACCAATCCTTTAGCCCTTCTAAGCCGCTGGTTTTGTTTGTCCTTTGCAGAACGAGAAAAGAAAAAACGAAAGGAAGAAAACAGAAGCAAAGCACCTTCCATTCAGGAGAAACCTCAGGAAACCAAATCAGAAGTGAAGCCTGAGGAGGCTCCTGAAAAGAAGAAAGAAAAACCAAAATCTCTCCGCACCACAGCACCTAGCCATGCCAAATTTCGTTCCACAGGTAAATGCAGTTAGAGTTTTTAATGGCTGTACAATAAGGTTAGACTTACCTTAATGGTAGCCTAGCTAGAATTTCATTAGTTTTGTACAAACAACTCAATGCATGCTTATAGAACGTTCCTGGGATTTTTAAATTATTCTGCAACTTAACTGTTGCTGCTTGCTTGTAGGTTTGGAAATGGAGACGCCATCACTAATTCCTGTGAAAAAGAACATAAATACTGCAGTAGCCCCCGATAAATACAGTTTCAAGCCAATACCATTGAAAAGACAGATGTAAGTAATACGATCTTAAAGGGGAAAGAAAATCACTTTGTCCCTTAATTTATCATATGTGGGACTGAATCTGGTAATATCATTTGTTCAAAGGATGTAAGCCTGCACCTTTCTAGTTTGTAACCCAAACTTGATGGTTACCTTAGTGGGGAGAATTTCTTGCTTCTTGTGCATAACAAAAGAAATGTAGTATTTGGAGACTTAGAAGTTCAAGAAAGTTTGTTCACTGATAAAGGAGAATATTTGTAGCTCAGGGTTGAAATTCAGAGTCCTTGGTGTTCTCTGAGCGTGGTGGTTTTCTTGCAAACATTTCATTACTGAAACTAGTGTGCATCCTCGTCAGGGCAATGAAACGTTTATAAGAAAACAACCAAGTTCAGTGAACACCAAGGACCTCTAAGAGTTTATTCAGTTTGCATTTTTATAAATACTTTATATTCTCCAATTAATCTATGAACTGGAATGCTTTGGTATTCAAACAATTAAAGAACTTAATTTTAAAGTCATAACTGGATGCAAACATTAAAGTATTTATAGGAAGTGCTCTGAGAAATCTAATCCGGGCTTTAAAAAGAAAACAGATTGCAGGGAGAACACCAGTTAGGTTACTTTCTTCCTTTATCATTTGTGCTAGATTTGATAACAAATAAACAAGCTCTTCCCAAACCTTCCCATGACATCCTCTTAAAATTCCAAATATTCCATCATCCCCCCACACAAATGGAGAATATTTGGTCTGCCTTGGCTGCACCCAAAGAGACCTGTGGTGCTTTAGATAGGCTTAGAATAGATTAAAGAAGTAGAGGACAGGCACAGGAAAAAAGCAACATATTCACAAAATGGCATACAATGAAGCAACTGCTTTTTTTTCTACCTTGGGGTTTGTTTTTGTATTTTTGTTAAAGAGAGTAGATCAAACCATTTACCTGGAAGGGGGAATCTGTTTGACATGAAAGACATTATTCAACTTTGTGAACTATTCAGCGTCTTTTCTTTTGAGTGACTTGAGGACTGTTTTTCTCCATAGCATATCAAACCCATTGGGAGATAACCCACCTGTTGAGAAGAAATACAAACCCCTCAACACCACGCCCAATGCTACCAAGGAAATTAAAGTGAAGATCATCCCCGCACAGCGTAAGGCATTCTCCTTTTTCATAGCCATGGAGTTGAGGAGCAACCTGGGCTAGGGTAAAAAGCAGTGAAAACAGAAGACCAGTGCTTTGATCTTGCTCGTTAGTTGATTGCTGAGTTTCCCCAACTAAAATCTTTTCATGTTGAATAGGAATGTGCAAATATTCAATGCACAAAGTGTTCCATGCTTCTTAGCCGGGTTTTGAACAATTTTATGCTCAGATTGTGCACCTTGGATATGTTTGATGGATAGGCAAAACAGGGCCGTTTTATTTCAATATAGAGAAAGAAAATAGTTACTTTACACAGAAGTGATTTTGGGTGATGGTTGGGAGCAAAAGTGAGTAAAAGCTGAGAATGTTGGTGGCACTGACTGAGAAGGGACAATGGAAAGCCACACCGGGACGTCAGTAGAGTAGTAGTGGCTCGGGAGAGAAGGAAAAGGAAGGCTGTTCATATCATTAGGAAATTTTTAGTGCAGGATGATTCTTAAGCCCTTCTCAATTTACTCTCCAGCTATGGAAGGATTAGGCTTCTTGGATGCCCTAAATTCTGCCCCTGTCCCAGAAATCAAGATTAAAAAGAAGAAGAAAGTCCTGTCTCCAACTGCAGCTAAGGTAGGAAAACATGCAGAGCCAGCAATCCTCCTTTTTACAGAGATGGCTTTAAATTTAGAAATCAACTAAATTCGTTTTGTTTCTCACGGTTCACAGCCAAGTCCTTTTGAAGGGAAGCCAGCTCCAGAAGCCGCTGCCGTCAAGCCATCTTCACCAGAGCTGAACCCAGCTTCGGAACCAATGGATGTGGATCGACCTGGTACCCCCGTGCCAGCTGTAGAGGTGCCTGAACCTATGGAGACAAGTAAGTGAAGGGAGAATAATGCCTTCCACGTTACAAAATGGGCTGAATCTATAGTGTGATGTTTTCCACCATACTTGCCTAGGCTAGCAGCCTTTTCCTAGGTAATTGACCAGCCAGTCACTGGTGTTCATTTATGCAAGTGGTATCTGGAACACCATGGCAGCCTAAGGTGCTTTGAGTGATGGTGGTTTTTCCTCTCTTTTGTTATTCCAAGTACTTGACGCATTTGGCATGCTTTAAAGTATTGTTGCTTTTTCAGATTCCTCAGAGCATGGAGGTTTATTGGATTCAAAGCCGACTGAGAGTCCAGCTGATTCAACCCAGTTGACAAAGAAGGGCAAAAAGAAGAAAACAGTGAGCTGGCCTGAGGAGAATAAACTGCGGGAGTATTTCTACTTTGAATTGGACGAGACAGAAAGAGGTGGGTGGTTTTTTTCCCCCTTTTCCAAAAAAGAAAATTGCAAAGATCCTAGGAAGTCTCACAGAACAGAGTTGTGCCTGTCATCTGTCTAGAGCAGGGACTTTCAACTTTTATTTGCTCATGACCCCCATTTTACCTTTCTGATCCCCCTCATGGTTAGCTGTAAAGATATTTGTTGTAAACTAGTAATTGTTTAATATTTATGCTTCCGAAGCTAATGTAGAGATTGTGATGTGAGGGCTATGATAAATTGGTCAAAGGCTGACAAATATTTAAGTTTGGGTGTTCCCCTGAGAGATGCACACGTTTCCTATGTTCAGAACAAAAAGTTAATGGCAAAGATCTTTAAAATATTGTAATTGAAGTGGGTGGAATAGGATAAGGAATTGAAATCTCCCACTTTGGGTACATTCAGACAATTAAACCATATTTTGGATGGTTTCCTAAAATGGCTGCCATAATGGATGTTGCTTCTCACAAAATGTCAATTTTACAGAAAGGCACATATATCCCAGTGATTCACTTTTTAAGATTTTTCAGCTTTAAAAGTTTACTTATATACTTAACAAAGATACACATTTCTGTGTTTGTACGTAGATATGCTTATTCACTACTTCTTTATTTAAAAAAAATTACGTGTTTTGTGGCCATAGAAAGTTAGGTAATCTTAGATATTTATTACGTTCCAGGGAACTTTATTAAGTCTTACAGAGGCATGGAGCCTGTTAAATGGTTGTGCTGTGCATGAGTTGAACTTATTTTCCCCTGTCTTTTTGTTATTGTATTTTTTAATAATGGCTTTTAACTGTTTTAATGAGTTTTAATGGTTGAAGTTTTTAATTGTTGTGTTTTCATTCTGTACATCTCCCAGAATCACATGCAAATAAGATAGGCGGCTGGATTAAATGAACAAACAAACAAATAAAATGCTGAATATAATTTCTTTTCAATCTCCTACAGTCAATGTAAATAAGATCAAGGACTTTGGTGAGGCTGCCAAGCGAGAAATAATGTTGGATCGCCATGCCTTTGAGACAGCCCGTCGACTTAGCCATGATGCGATGGAAGAGAAGGTCCCCTGGGTCTACCCAAAGCCTATTGATTTGCCTGCCCCACTGGTTCAGCCAGGAAGTGGGAGTCAGGAGAAATTCACTCAAGCTGAGCGCGAGAAAGGCATTTTACAGGAGATCTTTCTCTCAAAAGAGAGGTGAGTAAACTACTGGGCATATTTGAAATATATCTGTATGGGGGGGGGGATGCATACTCAAGATTCTAAGCTATTCCTTAATTGGAAAATACGTACGCACAATTGACTTACTAATAAATTAAATATAAAAAGGTCAATTCACAAACATACTCGGGAAGAGAGCAATGATGACTTATTGCTGAGAAATAAAAAGAATGTTGAAAGATATGATACAGCTAGTCCAACCCCCATTGGCGTTGTGAGAAAAACAATAATATAGTCTTTGGCTCTTGGATGAAGGCTTGCTGACCTGTGCTTTGTGGTCACGGATATTTGTAAGGCCCGAAGAGCCCAAGATGGATATAATATTATTCTGTCTGTTGAAATTGTAATCTGCAGTATATGTTTCAATGTGTGGATCCCCTTTCCCCACCCACACCACCTTTGACAGGATGTGGTGATCTGGGATGTGGGAAATGGGGAACTAAATGCTAACGATACTTGCTGAAGTAACAATGTTGAGATACTGTGGTAGAAGGGAAGGGAAACTGCCCCAGTTATCATGGCAACGTGGCAAAATCCCGAAAGTCATGTGCTTGGGGGGGTGAGCTATATAAAGTAATGTTAGATAGTGATTTGGAGCCAACTGGTCTCAAGCCATCCCTTTTGACTGTCCGATAGATCCTCAATGCCATGCGATTATGAGATAAGTGTTTGTAATGCTCTAAATCCCAATAAGCCTCTGGATCCTAAAGTTGAGCTGCTTTGTGGTGGGTTGTCTGTTCAATTTCTATTAAACGCAGTTTTGTTGCTAATAATTTGGATTTTTCTCCTGACCGTGTTTTCTGTGGGAGGAGGAAGAAGAAAGTTTTTAATTCATACATTGTCCAGAGATTTTAACCACTTTTTAACATTCCAGGCTCAGTTATCTCAGCCAATATAAATTGACCTTTTCCCCCCTCGTCATCTTTTATTTAACATTAAGCTGATGTTTTTGTCTTTTTTCCTTCAGTGTTCCTGACAGCCCTCATGAACCAGACCCAGAGTCCTATGAGCCAGTGCCACCCAAGCTGATTCCTTTAGATGAGGTAAATATAATTGGTCTCTTTTTTATTCCACCCTCTATTTTAAACAGACAAAACTATGTGGGCTATAATAGAGTGGGAATGAGAGGTCAGAGCTTGCCTTTAAATGTTAAAATAGGACAACTATTCTTTTAGCTCAGGGTACTTAACAGATAAGGCTCCCAAGTTCCATTATATTTAGCTTTCTACAAGGGTACTGGAAGTCCTATGTGCTGTAACCTATCTCCCTCTCTTAACGTTTCTGCTTCCTTTTGAGCGTAACAGAAACAGAGTGGAGATGGGGAACATTTCTTAACACAGCTGCTCTGCCCTAGGGTCCTCCAGCCCCTCCAGCCTTTTGTATGCCCCCAAGTTCTTGTTGCCAGTCTCACCCACCTCGGGTTTGAGCACTCAGCTCCCCAGCAGCCAATCCCTCCTGACTCCTTGTGTCTCCTCTGTCACCTCTCTCAGGAATGCTCCATGGATGAGGCCACCTACGATGAAAGACTCAACCCATCCACCGCCTCGCAGTCTCCGGACGGAGCTGGGGGCTCCAAGCTCCCCCCGGTCCTGGCCAACCTCATGGGCAGCATGGGGGCAGGCAAGAATCCGCAGGGCCCCAACCCCAGCTCTTCTTCCATCAACATGCAGGAGATTCTCACCTCCATCATGGTAACTAGAAGCGTCGTAGGATAGTTGTTGTTTAAATAGTGGAAACGATGCCTGATTGAGAAAGTGTGAAACGTGGCCTTTGATTCATACGTGCCATCTGCCTTGAAGATAGCACAGAACCCTAAACTATGCCCAAACACCTCCAAAAAACGTAGGTTCCAGAAAATAAGACCAGGATAGTTAACAATAACAATGAGAGTTTCCAAGTTATCAGTAAGTGAAACCTATAAATGGGATTCTTTCTTGAAACCCATTTTCTGCTCCAAGTGAGACCCTTGTGCAAAGGGTTCAAGATTGAATCACTATTCACTTGGGGCATAACATTTTAAAGCAGGTTCAGAGCAGTAATGGGAAGATAGGGCAGGAGGGGTAAGATACAACACATGTTCTAATTTCTTCCATTTCTCTTTTATTTTGTGCAGGGCGGCTCCAACAATCACAAAACAGAAGAGTTGATGAAGCAGCCAGATTATTCAGACAAGATTAAGCACTTGCTTGGCAATTTGCAGGGCCAGCCTGGACCAAGTCCTTCAGGAGGTAAAAAGAATAGCCGAGATCAATGGGCTGTTTCTCCTTAGCTTTTAACTCGCCTTCAGCTGAATTCATTTCATTTCCCATAAGCCCATCTGATGGGTCAGACTTTGTATTCCCCTTTATAGATTTGAAAATGGGAGATACAAGTCTACTTAGTGCTCTTAAAAGAAAAAAAAGATACCTTAACCCTGTCTGAATATTAGTCCAGCTAGTGGATTTTTTTTTAATGATACTGGTTTAATGAAGAGCTTCCTTTTTTTTGTTACAGTTCCACATGGGCTGCTTGGACCAGGACCAGGACCTGGCCCAGTCGCTAACGGATTCCCACCAGGGCCCAAAAATATGCAACACTTCCCTCCTGGAGGGCCAGGGCCTATGCCTGGTAAGCAGAGATCTGTTATTAAGGGAAGGGAACAGTTCGAGGTGGGGTGGCAAGAGAAGAGGGCAGGGTCTATAGAAGGCTGCAAAGATGGCGACTGGAGGTCTTAACAGGTCTGAAGCTAACTTACCTCGCACCTCTTCTGCTTTCCTTAGGACCACATGGAGGCCCAGGCGGTCCTAATATGCCTCCAGGCCCTGGTGTGCCCAATGGACCGCGGATGATGGGCCCACCTCCTCCCCAGTGTAATGATGGATACTGGGATCCTCCCGATGGTGGCATGCGTGGTGGGCCCCACGGAGGCATGAGAGGTGGCAGTCCTGGCCCAGGACCCGGCCCTGGCCCTTTCCATCGTGGCCGTGGCAGCAGAGGTGGAGAGCCTCCTTTCCGAGGGCGAGGCGGACGGAGTGGTGGTCCCCCCAATGGTAGGGGGGGCCCTCCCAACAACAGCATGGGCGGTGGCCATGGAGGGGGACACGGCAGCGGTGGCCATGGAGGGGGACACGGCGGTGGTGGCCACGGAGGTCACGGAGGAGGGGGCCACCCAGGGGACCACGGCAGGGGACATCCAGGCGGTCATCCAGGGGACCACAGCCGGGGACATCCAGGTGGTCATCCAGGGGACCACGGCCGGGGATATCCAGGGGACCACGGCAGGGGACATCCAGGGGACCATGGCAGAGGTCACCCAGGGGACCACGGCTGGGGGCACGGAGGCGGCCATGGTGGAGGTAAATATTAATTCCTGCGCCCACGGGTGATGGGGATTTCTAAGAGGGATTGGTGCTGGCATTCTGAGTTGCATGGGGAAGCAGGCAGCCGATAAAAGTTTTAAGAGTGGCATTTTATTACAGTGATGTAGGGGTGGGAGGGTTCTTCTAAAAAGCAAATACTTCAGAGTGCAGGAATGTCGAGCTGGGTTTTAAAATAAACCTATTTTATTTTAAAGCCAGGCGATTAGCCGTTTTCAAATTGTGATTTTGTGCCGTGCATGTTGGGCTCTTGAGCTGGAGTTGCGCTAAGATGAGAGCGCAGTAGGCTTGCTTGGGGGAAGTGATACCGCGTGGAGTTCCTGCTTCTGCGGCTGACCCACTCCTGTTTGTTCCCTTCTGCCCTCCAGATAGGTCAAAGCGTCCTGTATGTCGCCACTTCACCATGAAAGGCAGCTGCAGATACGAGAACAACTGTGCCTTTTACCACCCGGGAGTGAATGGGCCCCCCTTGCCCTAGCATATCAGGAGCCTGCGTCCCTCTCGCCTATCCTGACTGTGGCATCTGGCGCACATTCCCATTGACCTTGAACTCTGCCTCGGGTTCCCCTTTCTGGCTGACTTGACGCTGCACCTGCTTTTTATGGCTTCTGTGAGGCCCCTTTAAATGCTTGGAGCAAGGGAACGTGACGACTTCCTCCTTCGGCATCTGCTGCTACTGACGAACTGACACACCCTCAAAATGGAGACTGTTGGGAGGCATCTTCCCCCTCCCCATCTGGGGAGTGGAAGCAACCAATGACTTTGAAAGCACAAAGAGACTTGAAAGAGGGCGGTTGTGTGTTTTTTTGTGTTTTGTTTTTGTTTTAAAAGCAATTTATATAAATATTCCTGTGGAACCAGCAAAAAAGGAAGAGGGGAATTATACGTGCTCGCAGCTTTGATTTAACTGGGCAGTGTTCTTCAATTTCCCAGGAACCAGACCGATACTGATGAACTTGCTTTGGTCTGGAGGAAGAGCTGGCATCATCATCGGCAGGAAAACTGTCCTTTTTAGGTGTGTGTGTGTGTGTGTGTGTGTTGAGGCAGGGGACAGGGTGCAGCAACTGCTCGTGCATCGTTCTGGGAGATCCAAGGGCCGAAATCCATTTGATCCTGCCTCAAAGGGCCCAATGGGAGAACGGGGAATTCCAGCCACCGCCACTTGCACAATTAATACCCTCTCGAACCAGGATGCCCCATCCGCCCCTTTGTAACATACCCCCTTGCAGTGCCCTATGTTGAACTGCACAGATGTGGTTTCCCTTGGTGCTAAGTCTGCCATTGGGGGAAACCTACAAACTGTTTTCTGTGAAAACTCAATCCGGAGACTTAATGGTTTAAAGGGGTAACTTTTGTTTTCCTGATTTTACATGGTTGGTTGTGGTTTGTTTTTTTTTTATTTAAAAAAAAACGGTCTCATAAGATGTGGACTCTCACAACATCTTTCATCTCCCCTCATCCTGAAGTGGGTGCAGCAATCTCTCTCCTGAGGGGGAACAAAATGTCTCGCTCTAAGTTTTGTATATTTTGTACATTAGTAATAAACATGGTGAAAAAGAAATATCTAATTTAACAATTGTTAGTGTGGACGTGTTCATTGTTGAGCTTGGGAATTGCATTCTGTTGGCAAAAAGCGAACATAATTTCCCAGGACTTTAAAATGTACATTAACCAGCCAGCTAGGTAGAGCTTGAAGATGCTAGCACTATCAAACATTTTTTTAGATAAATAATATTCTTCGGATGGGAGGAGGGAAGGGAATCCACATACTCAGCTCTGAGCTCTTTTCAATTATCCTGAGTATAAAGCAAATACTTACTGTATTTGCTTGGATGGGCTCATTGGTCAAGCCAGCACTTGATCCCATTTCCCTGGGTTAAAAACCGCACCAATAAACTTTTGCTCCTTAGGGGTTGCAGCATTTCTTTGGAAGAATTTTGGCAAAACACATTCTTTCAGAAAGCATTCCTAGGAAACACCAAGGTTCCAATGTGTCTGTATCTTTTACAAAATGTTGGGAAATGGTTTGAAAATTATCCTGAAGAGGAATACAGCCTAAATATCGATTTCCTCAGTTAGAAATGTAGACCTAGAAAAAAAAGAATAATAAATTGTACTGCCAAATCTAAATGACGACAGCCCACAGTGGTGTTTAAGTATAATCTTTATTGTCATTGTACTTAAATACAACGAAATTGGTTAGGGTTAGTTAGTTGGTGGTTGATAATGAGTTTCTTTGGAAGGTAGTATGTACACACACGGTAAGGACAGTCAAATGGGACCAGTAAGATGAGTATAATCTTTTGTAAAAGATTATAAGATTTCCAAAGATTTATAAAAGACTTTTATTTTGGGTACCAAGACAACTTTAAAGGAAAAAAAGCAAGTGTTGTTTACAGCATGCAACAAGGTCATCTTTTCTCATGTGTCATCCATCCTTCCCAAGTACCACACTAAAGTAGTATGTGAAAAATAATTTTGTTATGTAAAATTGAAGCCTTGCCTTTTCTGCTTGTGTTTTTTTTTCTGTTGAACTAATCTGTTCTTTAAAATAATTTGAAGCAAGTTGTGCATTCTCCCTCCACATTCCGGACATTACTGAACTAGTAAGGCCAGTTGCTCCCTTTGGTAACCATTGTTTCTAAGGTAGCTAAGCTTTTTTCTAGCTTTTTCATGCTACGATGTTTCCGATTATCTCAAGTTTAAGTACTATTCCCCTCAGAAGTCTTGCCTTTTATTGAGCTGCCTCCTTGGAGAGGACCCACTAGGCATAATTTGGTGCGGAGATAACAAGTTAGTCATGTTGATCTTCCATAACATTGCCTTTTTTCACAGGAAAAGTGCTGAGGGCCAAAATATAAAACCCCAAGAAAAAGCAAAATACAGTACAGAACTTAGACTTAGGATAAAACTAGATGTTTTAAGAGTGAGATGGATGGCATATTAAGTTAATAATAAATATATTTCTAAAGAGTTTGTTGAAAACAGTACCATGTGTCCAGCTCTTAAGGTCAGCTACTCCTCGCACAAGAATTTCCTACAAATTCTTTGAACAACTTGATACTCTAAGGTGACTTAGAAGGCTTAGAAGACAGATGAGAATTTTGACAGTTGAAGTTCCTTAACCACACAACAATATAGTGCAATGGCCCTAGCGCTTTCACAACTTCAGGTGGGTGGAGATTTGATCCTCGTGATACAACAGCCAATTGGAGGCTCAAACGCTGTACAGGATCGCCTTAGGATAGTTCACACCACAAAAACAGGGAGGCTAAATATTCTCTTAGAATCTGCAAGGAGCAGTATTGTGTCCATTGATAAGAGATAACCAAGAAAATATACCTGGAATAGGAGGTGTCCTTCTCATGGTTAATATCCTGATTAATCTTTGGGCATAATTTTGTTTCCTTCCATAGAGGTATCACTCGTGTGAGAAATAAAAGTGGGATCAAGAATAGGTTCATATAAAATATCTGGGTCAGCAGTTGTTAAGATGACACCAAGCTGGTTTGCTTTTGCCCAAAGTCCATTTATAGACTTCTCTACGAGGAAAGCCATTATATTTGCCTTAAAACTACATAACACCCCCACCCCAGTCACTAACAGTGAGATGGGTGACATATAAAAACGAATAAATAATCTACAGGGAACAAACAGGTAGCTACTTCCATAAAGCATGCTATTATTACCTGTCGCTCAATTCTTCCCCCTGCAGTAAACATACCGTTTCCTTACTACTGGTAGAATTCCTTATAACGGCAGGGATTCTACATATATTTAGTCATGGTTTGCTGCAGATGGTAGGGTAGTGTCTTAGCATGCTGTGGAAATTCTCAAGCATCCTTGGGATTTGATCTAGAGATGACCGTCTGCAGCTTTATTGAAACCTTTATGGAACTAAAATAATACTTAGGTGAAGCTCATCTGTATGTCTGCAAGAAAATTAATCCAGGGTTGATACATTTTTCTCTCTCTCTTATGTTTTGATACAAATGGTCAAAAGCTAGAAATTCATCACAGAATTAGGTAAACAGGAAATAAAGGGCCACATGTTACTTTCAGTCAAGGGGGAAGGAAATGTAAGATCTCGATTCTCTGAGAGAGTCAGTTTCAATAATAAATCACCTGACTGCAAAGGCTAAAATGTAAATAACAAGACTGAGGTAAAAACATGGTGTATGCTTACTCCTTTTTGCACTACGTGTTCTGGGTAATGGTGTGGATTTTTAGAAAAGTATTTATTTTTTTAAGTACAGCAATAGAACGGAGTTCACCTTGATACAATAGCCTCCAATCAAATCTGTTATGTATGTAGGCACATGCTGAAGGAACATTCTTAGTACATAACTGGTATTGATCAAAATCCTGTTGCTCCAGGGGTGAGCAAGCCAACAAATTACTGTGTAATATCAGAAGGCTAAATCCACCCAATTTGCTAATTACTACATATTAATCTGTCAACAAAGAAATCAATCTTTATCCTGCAGCAAAGGAGGAGATTTTAAATAACCTGGGAAAATGTTGATGATACAAAAACCTGGATATCTGTTTAATTTTACTTTGTGTTATGTATTATATATTGCTTACTTGTAATTCAAATGGTAACAATGTTAGTATCTGTATAACATTGGAGGATGGATTCAGTATGTACAATTTAATAAAGAGAAAATGGAGGAAAAGGGCTTGGACCTTGACATTTCAAAGACCTCTTGCTGTAAATATTTTTCTCTCCTAGAACTACCTAAAAACATCCATTCTCTTGATCCACATACATTTCATCTATGTTGTTGTTAGTTGAGAAGTCGTGTCCAACCCATCATGACCCCACGGACAACGTTCCTCCAGGCCTTCCTTTCCTCTACCATCCTCTGGAGTCCATTTAAGCTCACGCCTACTGCTTCAGTGACTCCATCCAGCCACCTCATTCTCTGTCGTCCCCTTCTTCTTTTGTCCTCAGTCGTTCCCAGTGTTAGGCTCTTCTCCAGTGAGTCCCTCCTTCTCATTAGGTGGACAAAGTATTTGAGTTTCATCTTCAGGATCTGGCCTTCTAAAGAGCAGTCACGGTTGATCTCTAGGACTGACCGGTTTGATCCAAGGGATTCGCAGGAGTCTTCTCCAGCACCATAGTTCGAAGGCCTCAATACTTTGGCGCTCTGTCTTTCTTATGGTCCAACTCACAACCATACATTGCAACTGGGAAAACCATAGCCTTGACTATACGCACTTTTGTTGGCAGGGTGATGTCTCTGCTTTTTAGTATGCTGTCTAGTTTTGCCATAGCTTTCCTCCCCAGGATCAAGTGTCTTTTAATTTCTTGGCTGTAGTCTCCATCTGCAGTGCTCTTAGAGCCCAGGAAAATAAAATCTGTCACTACCTCCATTTCTCCCCCATCTATTTGCCAGCAATTGAGAGGGCCGGATGTCTTCTCAATTCTATGAATAGAGTGAATATCTATGAATAGAGTGAAAATACAGCCATGTATTTCCTTCACATCATTGGGGTTGGCAGGTCATCGCAATAGATTTTTATGTCATCAAAAACATCATTTTTGAAACCTATTTTCTTCGTGGAAAATACATTTGATACAAGCTCACTGCTATGTGAATCACAATAGGTGTTTTGTACAGGAGACTGCTTAAGAAATGCTTTGAATTTCCCTGGGATTTCTAACTCCTGTTTTTAAGATCAAATCAAATTGCAACTGAAAAAGAGTTTAAGAAACATTTCTGCCATGTGTAAAAGAAACCCAGCCACCCCAGGTTATTTCCTATTGCTATCTGGGAAGCAACATGAGGGTGACTGTGGGAAAACGGCCGTTGACTTACCTTAATGGTCCTTCTATGTGCGCTGCAGTCACTGTGGGCGGACAGAAGAAAAACCGCACGCAGACCATTAGTTTTCAGTGCAAATTTGGCACCAAAATGGCCACCGTGACTTACAGCGGCGGCGGGAAATTCAAATTGGCTAAGAAAATGGCCGCCAACAGCATGGAGAAGAACAGCCTCACAAGCAGCTAGCGACCGCAGCTGCAGCTCTGGCAGCGCGTGATGCCAAAGGTAAGGGCAGCGACTCCCGCTACCTGACGACGGGGCGTTCAGACTCCACGTGTCGCAAAAAGAAGAGACCAGGGGGATGGCGCGTAGCAGATGAAGTGGACAACGCGGGGTGACGAACCGACCCCCAACTGCGGCAAGGCAAACGAAGGTGGCAAACCGACCTTCCCAGTAAATAGCGCCATAGGCGGTAACGCCGTAAATAAAAATGTTCCCTGGCCCCAAAGGCTTTAGGAACGCCAACTAGTCAATTGCAACCATAAGCGAAAAGGCACAAACCCACATGCAGGAAAGGTTGACACTACTGTGAAAGAGGCTCAGAAGCTGTCACACAACGGAGTTCTGAGGGAATCCAAGCTGAATAATAATAATGATGATGATTACTTTTGTCTAATAACCTAGAGAAAAAGGTTTTTGCATCTCTTTAAGCTGGACTGAGTTAAAAAACTGAACTAGTCCAGTCAGAGGAGGCGTGGCCATCAATTTACATAACTCAGTCTCTACGCTAATGGACAAAGTTAACCCATGCTGGGATTCCGCAAGCAGCGCACAGGAGAACTGGGTAGTGTGGCCCTAATGGAGTATGACAAAAAAAAAAAAATCCCTATGAACTGCCTTGGGTCAAAGTAGGTTCCTACTTCGATTATGGCTATAGCAGCCCATTACATTTTCCATTCTTCACTGAGATTCCCTCCAGATGTTTGATTACTACCGCGTTTCCCTGAAAATAAGACAGGGTCTTATTTTCTTTTTATCCCCGAAATAAGCACTTGGCCTTATTTTCGGGGTGGTCTTATTGTTTTTGAGGTGCAGGGGGTGGTGAATGTGGTCACCTCATGGCTGCTGCTGTGTTGCAATATTTTGGGGGGAGGGCTTATTTTAGCGCATTCTCTCAAAAGCCCGATTGGGCTTATTATCTGGGGAGGTCTTATTTTCAGGCTGTGAGGGGAAACTTATAGGGGTTTGATTTACCCATGTTTAGTATAAGATTTTAAGATAATAATAGGCCTCTAATACAGCGCTATATTAAGAGAGTCAGCTAAAATGACCTTCTAATGATAATCAGACATTTGCAATCTGCTGTGCTAGCAACAACTTACAAGATGCATTTGCTAAGCAATGAATTTCAGAGGCTATTTCTAAGAAAGAAGGTGTAGACGCGACAAGAAATAAGGAATTACAAGTAGCAAATGGTAGGAGACTTACATGTACACATGAGTACATAATGTCTGGCATTCAGTATGAGGGTATAAGGAAGTAAATTGTAAAATGCAGACAAAGCATGTTTGGAAGAAATCATGGCCACTGATCATAGCTATTCCTCGCTGGATTGAGCTATCATCCCTGGACGTTATTGCAGTAAGATGTTGATGTAAGTAAAGACGGCGATCATGTTCTGCATTTTAAAGCAAGAATTGTTTTATTGTGTTACTGTTTCCAGTCTGTTTTAATTGGAATTCACTTTATGACAAGATTCTTTTTATGACAGGGGAAACAGGGTAATACTTATTTAACCCAAGGCAACTTAGCCAATAAGGAGGATGTCTATGGAGATTCTCAAGTCATCCAGGTCGTGGTTGTCCCAAAGATGCTTTTTCAAGAAGCAACTGGAGTTGCTGGTTTTTCTTTGAAGAGGTTTCGCTTCTCATCCAAGGAGCTTCTTCATCTCTGACTGCATGGTGGGAACGGAAGGATTCTGCCTCTTGAAAAAGCACGTTTGGGACCGATGGGAATTGTAAAACAGACCCAGAAGGGTGGATCTGCCTATCCATTGGAACTTAAGACTACTGTCAAGTTAGGAGTCCCTCATGATAAGGGGACAGTTGAAAAGATTGCTGGGATCCCCCTCCCCCATTGGTCTAGCTTCCATATAGTGGACTCATATAACCAAAAATCGTGGAGTTGGAAGGGACCACAAAGATCATTTAATCCAACCTTCTGCAATTCACAAGAAAGTGCATTAGATTCTTGAGAGGGGACTGTCTTATTTTCTTCAGAAGCTGCAGACATGGACAATCCACGATCTCTATAGGCAAATACATTTTCCCTGTCACAGTTTCTCCCAACTGTAGGGGGGGGGGAGCATCCCTCAAGGTGGAATACTGAATATTGGGAGCTTCGTTTGCTTTCTCCACAAATTCATTGTGGGCGACTAAAAACAATACGCACCAAAAAGTGCGGCTTGAAGAGATAGTCCTCCACTTACATCAGTTTGTTTACAACGGCACTCAAAAAGTGAATTATCTGAGCTTGTAGGTTGGTTTCTAAACGTTTTGTTACCAGGCTAGGTAACATCTTCAGCGGAGTTTGCCAACCACAGACAGCATTGACCTTTAATCAACTCATGCAATTCCCCTCTCCACTCACACACACCATTTCACTTCCCAACGACCCTGACCTGAGGTAATCTCTTTATTACAAGACCCACAGATGACTCAAAGCTGACTCATCACAAGACCTTGTTGTGGCCTGCCAGTGGCCAGCGGAGCTGGCAGCAGATTCGGACAGTGAGGAGGTTGGGGAGGAACATGGGCCAGTCCTGGAGTCTGGGGAAGGCTCTGATGAGGGCTCTCTGTCGGAGGCAGAGAGGATGGCCAGAACCGTATGCCAGTTATCAGCTGCCTTCAGAGTCAGACATCAGTGAGGCAGATGAACAGCTGGAGCCTGTTGCCAGTGTGCGCATGCGCAGAGTTGCCAGACGAAGAGAACAGCTAAAGAACAGGAGTTGACTTGGGATTAAGCCACAGGTGGATGATGGATGGCCCCTTCCAGAGGAAATAAAAGGGGAGCGAAAGGGAAGTGGAGTTTGCAGGAAACAATTAGTTCGCTTAACTGGTTCATGACTCTCTGAGACTCCTTGCCAAGTTTTGCAGGTATCAATCGGCCTGTCAGCTCTCCAAGCCAGATAAGGTCTGTGACTGTAAATCCTCCCTTGAAAGACTGTATGTGAATGAGCAGAATTGACAGTAAATTAATAAAAGGGTTTTTTGTCGGGACCAGGAGTCTGCTTCATTCTCTTGGGAAGCCTAGATCAGAACAGACCTGTCACAAGACCCTTACTTGACACCCCCCCCCCCACCTGAGCCCTTATAAACAGAGGAACACTGACACCGACATCCCCTCAACTCCGCTGAAGATGTTACCTAGCCTGGTAACAAAACGTTCAGAAACCAACCCACTAGCCCAGAGAACAAACCTTCCT
Organism: Natrix helvetica; assembly: GCF_964273705.1. Taxonomy (NCBI): domain Eukaryota; kingdom Metazoa; phylum Chordata; class Lepidosauria; order Squamata; family Natricidae; genus Natrix; species Natrix helvetica. The sequence goes on from NC_138548.1 coordinate 344,829,616, forward strand.
CCTCATCCTACACCCGTGCTACAGATATTCGCCACTATAGCAAAAGCGACTTGTGACCATTTTTCACACTTATGACCGTTCGAGCATTCTCATGGTCAAAATTCAGACGCTTGGCAATTGATTCATATTTATGATGGCCGCTGTGTCCCGGGGTCATGTGATCACCTTGTGCAACCTTCTGACAAGCAAAGTCAATGGGGAAGCCAGATTCAACACAGCAACAACCGTGTTACTAACTTAACAATTGCAGTGATTCACTTAACAACCGTGGCAAGAAAGGCCATAAAATGGGAGCCAAACTCAATTAACTGCCTTGCTTAGCAACAAAAATGTTGGGCTCCATTGTGGTTGTAAGTCGAGGACCACCTGAATTGACCAAACTATAAAACAAATCAGGGAACTCCATGCAGAAGAGTGACGGCCACATTTTAATTTATTAAGTGTACATGTTGTGTTCCAACTATTCCTAAAAATAGTGGAAGGAAAGGAGAGAGATTTGTTAAGTGAGAGTGGTCTTCCAAGATGTCTGCTCGGGGTGGGGGGAGGCATGATGGGACACCCACCCAACCCATCACCTTCTGAGATGTTCACTTCCATACGGGTGGGAGAGGAAGGGAAGAAGAGTTTAAAGTATCATCAGTTTTTAATTCCTTGCGTACGTTCAGATCTGTCCCTCCGTGTCACATAAATAATAAAGCCCTGCTTTTTGAGAAGGCGGAGCTTCCACTGCAAAAATGGAAACCAGGCTGTGCATGTTCTGTTGACGCCCGCTTCTCACGGCCTCATTCTCTTGGTCGGTTGACCAGGACTTCACCCAAGGCTTCCAGCACTTCACGCTTGTAATCTTCAAAGTCGCCATCGATCTGATTGACTGTCTGGTCCTCCACCACCCACATATGGCAGTTGGTCTCCGTGATAAGCCGAGCATCATGGCTGACAATGATCACCGCTGGAAAAGACAGATGGGTTAAGTAAGATCTCCAAACCCCATTAAAAAAAGTTTCTTCTTTGGATGCACTCAAGAGCTGTCCAGAGATCGCCATTCGGGAGTCAACATGAGCCAACCATCTGCCAAGGGTTTACTAAAGCAGAGGCAGGCAAACTGGTGATTTTTCTCCCAAATAAGCTCCCCCAAGCTTATTTAACTGTTTAAAAAGCAATTATTTCTTAAGACATCAAATATCCTAGGTTGAGGGTGCAAAAAAAAATTCAGCCCATCAACATTTCTTCAGTGGCCACCAGAAAGAGCAAGCCTAAAAATCTGCTTATGTTTATTTTATTGTTTCCTTGGGGGAAAGAATGGTTAACATAAGTACTTGAGGAATCACCAAGAATCCTCAAAACCCCTCAAAATGTTAAGTCTTCACCATGTTTATTTTGGGGGTGCTGCCTTCCAGATCTAAAGCAAATCCCAGTATGGCTGGGCATTGCTGCTTCAATTGTGTTCATGTACAAATTATTCAGTTAATCAACACTGTATTAGTTCTGGCATTCATAGTTATGTGACACAATACAATACAATAGCAGAGTTGGAAGGGACCTTGGAGGTCTTCTAGTCCAACCCCCTGCCTAGGCAGGAAACACTACACCGCTTCAGACAAATGGTTATCCAACATCTTCTTAAAGACTTCCAGTGTTGGGGCATTCACAACTTCTGGAGGCAACTTCTGTTTCACTGATTAATAGTTCTAACTGTCAGGAAATTTCTCCTCAGTTCTAAGTTGCTTCTCTCCTTGATTAGTTTCCACCCATTGCTTCTTGTTCTACCCTCAGGTGCCTTGGAGAATAGTTTGACTCCCTCTTCTTTGTGGCAACCCCTGAGATATTGGAACAATGCTATCATGTCTCCCCTAGTCCTTCTTTCTCTCAAGCTAAACATACCCAGTTCCTGCAACTGTTCTTCATATGTTTTGGTCTCCAGTCCCTTAGTCATCTTTGTTGCTCTTCTCTGCACTCTTTCTAGAGTCTCCACAACTTTTCTACATCGTGGTAATGTAGAAAACTGAATGCAGTATTCCAAGTGTGGCCTTACTAAGGCATTATAAAGTGGTATTAACACTTCACGTGATCTAGAGTCTATCCCTCTGTTTATGCAGCCTAGAACTGTATTAGATTTTTTGGCAGCTGCTGCACATTGAAACCAGAAACTTATCATTCTTAGGTACTAAGATGGTGGCCTTCATTTTCAGTCTTTCCCATCCTGCCAAGTGATAGGACAGAGCAAAGTTGATTTACAATAACAAAGGCAAGATATGCGACAGGATAGGACCGTCATGGAGAACCTATGGCATGCATGCCACAGGTGGCATACAGAGCCCTGTCAGCGGACATGCGAGCCGTCGACCCAGCTCAGCTCCATGGCGCATGTGTGTGTGCCTCCCGCCAGCCAGCTGATTTTGGGATCTCTGCCAATCATACGTGGGGGGCGGGGGGGGGGCTGGACGCATGTGGGAGATGCGTGCACGTGAGATGGGTTGGATGCAAATGTACATGATCTCGTGCAAATGCGGGAGACATGTGTGCATGTGCGGGGGGTCGTGGAAGCATGTTCAGGGGCGAGCGTGGGAGTTTGTGGCGCGCTCCCCCGCAGCTCATTTTTGGGCCCAGGAGTCTGCAGGCCCAAAATGGGGTCGTGTGTGTGTGTGTGTGTGTCGCACACGCATGCAAGGGAGGGAACGCACGCATGCGCAGGGGGGCGGGGCACGCGGTGGGGAACACGTGCATTGCATTATGGGTGCGGGTGCTTGCGCTTTTGTCACACAACGATAAAAAGGTTAACCATCACTGGGATAGGAGAAACCCAATGTCACTTAAGGAATGCCTGGTCCCTACTTTCCGGTACCCCCTTTCAAATTTGTAAGGACAACATAGTGGTAAGAAGAGTGAGCAGAGGTGTATTTATCATGTATTATTACCACTGGAATTCAGAGCCAACAAGCTTTCGCTCACCTCCTTTATATTCGTTGATAGCATCTCCCAAGGCATCGATTGATTCAATATCCAAGTTATTCGTAGGTTCATCCTAGGGGAAAGGGAACGAAGAGACATTTAAGGACTCTTGGCTTCTCTTCAGCTTCCACAATGGGGTAAATGGTGCTGTAGCCTATGAAACATGCTGGTGCAGAAGGAGACAAGGCAACAATTTGGGTTTGTGGGGGGGAAAATACCACAGACTTCAATATAGATGACTAGCCGATAACCCGGTGTTGCCTGGGTATTTATTTATAGGGGGGAAATGCCCGGACCAAATGTAATTTCTAATGTTAGATTTTCCCTCTTACCAGAGGGAGACCCTTTGTGGAGTACTGTGGAGCCGTTACCATGGCCACTCCACTGCGCTGTACAGTAGACTCCATTTTACGGCAGTACAGTTTAAGAGACAACAGGCTGTATCTTAACAGAACACCACCACCCCGAAGGGTATTAGGGGTGTCTTACCCCCCACAATATTTTTCTCCAACTCTGTGTACCAAATTTGGTTGAAATTGCTTGAGATGTTCCAGGGTTATGCTGGAATACACACACCCACACACATTTTAATATATAGATTGTAGATAAACTCACCAGAATAAGGACGTCAGGTTCTCTACAAGCCAATTCAGCAAATACTACGCGAGCTTTTTGTCCCCCTGGTAATGGGGAAAAAAAACAAAGGAGAGAAAGGAGAAATTAGAAGATTAGCAAAAACATGCTTGCTTCCCCAAAACTGATGCAGATAGCATCTCGCCTTTCAGAATTTGAAAGGGCATCTGGAAGGATAAACAGAGCATGGGGATCAGAGCTTCTTAAGAACCCACCAAGTCCCCTTTGAAGACTGTCAGGCCTGCAGCCATCTTTTCTTTTGGATCTTTGGCCTGCCACATTTTCTATTCTTCTACTATGCATTTTCTATTGTGGGAAAATGGGAGGGGGGAATGATAGGGAGTCACATACTACGTAGCCATAACACAATTCTTTCTAGGAAGCCAAGGTCATCCTTTGTCTCTGCACTTCTGCACCTGACCGGAATTGGATGGGTGGAACTACCAGCAGGGCAGTGGAAGATTGGACCATGTGATGGACTTGTGGGTGTGGGGGCAAGATCTTGAACTTTCAACTAGGTGGGGAAAACCGGGAATCTTTCAGATTCGGGTTTTCCCAGTTGTGCCAACATGGCTCTCTTAATAAATTGGAACTTTGAGCAATACTTTGCCTTTAATTCTGATTTACTTTTGGATTCTACTTGGAACCCTGACATCAGTGTTGGCCTATCTTTCTACAGCCATACAGTCTTATGTCTTGCTCAAGACACAGGTGGACTGTTAATCACTAAAACTCCAACACTTAGTGCCCTCCCGGTGTGATGAGCTACAACTTTAATTATCCAACACATTTTGGAACACGCCAAGGTGGAGAAAGCTATGCTAGCAGCCCCTGTCCTTCTTTGTGAAGCCCTTGGCCCACCATCGCCTTCCCTTCTCCCAAGAAATGTGTCCCATACCAGACAGCTTGCAAATCTGGATGGTGTGGGCATGACTCTCAAGACCAAACCGCCCCAAACATTTACGGGCATCTTGATAAGGCAGGTTGAAATTGCGCTGAAGATATTCAGTGGCTGTTTCCTGCATGTTCAACTGATCGGCATATTGCTGGTTGAAGAAGCCAACTTTCTACCAGGAGAGAGAGAAAAAAAGAGAAAACTTGAGTGAAATCTCTCTCAAACGTCCACCGAAGCTTAACTGACATCATTCACACCTGCCACAGCTGGCATTGCAGGGTTGCCTTCTGTGATTCTGCTTCTGAAACCTACTCCATCTCTCTTTCAACCAATTCATTTTGGCCAAGGTTAAGGCTGGCGGAAGCCTTCCTAATTTCCTGGACTAGAACTTCCGTCAACCCTTGTCGCTGGCTCATGTTGGCTGGGATGACATGAAATGGAATCTAAACCATCAGGCAGGAAATAACCAGGTTGCCTAGTTCTAGTTTAACGCATGATGCTGTCCTGAAATCAGTCTCTAAATTTTTGTCATGATATTTTACTCTAAGTCTCAACTGCCAAGTTGAGCAAATGAAGAAGCAGGTGCATGCAGACATACCAGCATGTTTCCCCAAAAATAAGACCCTGTCTTATCTTTTTTTGCCACCAAAAAAGGCAACAAGTCTTATTTTTGGGAGGGGGGGGAAGCATGTCATCCACTGACTCACCACACCTGCGCATTCAACCCTGGTCTCTTTTTCGCTATCAGAGGCCTTCAAGAACTTCTTCGTCTGGCAAGGTCAGCAAGCCTTTCCTGAAGGCCTCCGTAGCTGATAACAGAGCTCCGGATCGATCCAGAGCTCTGTTATCGGCTACAGAGGCCCCCAGGAAGCTGCAGAAGAATTGGGCTGAGGTGTGAGAGGCCTGGCTGCAACTGCCCGTAGTAGGGCAGCTCCCCCCCTCCAAGCTTAATTTCTACCTGTTCACCCTGGAATGCATGAGGTCTTTAATTAGGGCTTATTTTGGGGGTAGAGCTTATATTGGGTGCATATGTAAAAATCAAGCTAGGTGTCAGGCCTGCAGTCAGATTGGATCATGTGATGGACTTGTGGGTGTGGGGCAGGGGTGGGTTCCTGCCAGTTCTAACCTCTTCTATAGAAGAGGTTCCACAAATCTACCATGCCGTTTAGAACCGGTTCCAGCTCCCTCCCCCCGCCCATCCGCACCACGCTTGCCCCGCCCGCCGCTCACTGATTGGCTGGCTCACCAATCGCCCTGCCCACCTCTAAGAGTCCTATCTAAACCTTAAAGTCTTAAAGCTGTCAAGTTTGAACACCCCTGGGGTTTTTTTTCTAAAGGGTTAGGGGTGCAAGGGTTTTGTAACTTGACAGCTTTAAGACTTGCTTGCTTCAAATGCCAGTTTCTGAGCCAACATTTTGGTTGCTAAGCAAGAGCGTTGTTAAGTGCGTTTCACCACATTTTACAAGTTGGCCACGCCCACCCAGTCGCATGACTGCCAAGCTATTCCCACCCGGTCATATGGCTGCCAAGCCACTCCCACCCAGTCACATGGCCGGCAAGCCACTCCCACAAAGCAGGCCACAGCTACAGAAGAGGTTCTCAAAAATTTTGAAACCCACCACTGGTGTGGGGGCAGGATCATGAACTTTCAACTGAGTGGAAAACCCAGGAAGCTTTCAGATTCGGATTTTCCACAGATTGTACCAACATGTCTCTCTTATTAAATTGGAACTTTGATGAAAGCTATGCCTTGGACTATGATTTAATTCTGGATGATATTTGGAACACTGACACTAGGACTTGCTTTCTGAGTAGGTCGCATTTTTGGAGAAACATGGTAATACAATGAAAGACCAAAAGGTGCATTGGATATCCTGCAAGCAAACTATCCCCTCTCGAAGCAGAGTACACCAACACAATGCTACAACTGCCATGTGTGCGCTGCTTCCTATGACCAAAGACTTCCTACCCTGGCTGAAAGCTCTGCTTTCCACTCCAATACAACTCCCACCCCCCATTGTACACTGCCTTCCCACCACATTCCAATTGAGATTTCAGTGATACTTACTAGCCTGTGGTTTTTCCTCATTTCTCCTCTGGTCTGAAAAGATGACAAGGAAAAGAAAACAGGAGGTTAGCATTGCGTTGGTTCTCTTCCCTTGCAATCCCATCAGATTAAAAGAGAAGTCATTTTTCACGGGCTCTTCCTAAAATCATCCCCCTAAAGTCACTTTCACTCATCTAGGACTCGGTCAAAAAGGGCCCCAAACAGAGAAAAGGAAATTCAGGAGGACAATCCACACCAAGAGAAGCCAAAGTTTGAACAGATGGTACTTACCGCTGTAAGCTTCCCGGTTAACAACAATAGGAGTGTACTTTTCCCCACCCCATTGGGTCCCACGATACAGACTGAGAGGCAGGAAAAAGGGGAAGAGAAGGGATTGTCATTAGTAACAAGATGGTGCCAGGCAGACAAAGTTTTTAAGAATCTGACTTTTTATTTCCTCCTGCCATCTTTCAATACAGGTAGTCCTCGAATTATGATCATTCGTTTAGCGGCCATTAGAAGTTACAGCTGCACTGAAAAAAGTGACATGGCCATTTTTCACACTTACGACCGTTGAAGCACCCCCGTGGTCGCGTGATCAAATTTCAGATGCTTGACCACTGTCTGATATTTAGAACAGAATAGAATAGAATAACAGAGTTGGAAGGGACCTTGGAGGTCTTCTAGTCCAACCCCCTGCTTAGGCAGGAAACCCTACACCACTTCAGACAAATGATTATCCAACATCTTCTTAAAAATTTCCAGTGTTGGAGGATTCACAACTTCTGGAGGCAAGCTGTTCCACTGATTAATTGTTCTGTCAGGAAATTTGTCCTCAGTTATAAGTTGCTTCTCTCCTTGGTTAGTTTCCACCCATTGCTTCTTGTTCTACCCTCAGGTGCCTTGGAGAATAGTTTGACTCCCTCTTCTTTGTGGCAACCCCTGAGATATTGGAACACTGCTATCATGTCTCCCCTAGTCCTTCTTTTCATTAAACTAGACATACCCAGTTCCTGCAACTGTTCTTCATGTTTTAGCCTCCAGTCCCCTAATCATCATGGCATTTACATCATGGCATTTACATCGTAGCATATTTATGATGGCTGAAGTGTCCCCAAGTCACCTGATCTCCCTTTGCGACCTTTCGACAAGCAAATTCAAAGGGGAAGCCAGATTCACTTAACAACTGGGTTACTAACTAAACAATTGCACTGATTCACTGTACAATTGTGGGAGGAAAGGTCATAAAATGGGACAAACTTGCTTAGCAACTGTCTTGTTCAGCAATGGAAATTTTGGGCTCACTTGTGGTGGCAAGTTGAGGACTAAATCAAAAGCAGGAGGTAGAAGTGACTTTTCCCAGCTGCAGCACTTTTAAATTGTTTAAAAGGAGAAACTCCTGGTGAGGAATTTTTTCTCAGAAACCAAGAAACACAAATGATAACCGTGTGCAGAAGTCTGTCAGCACGAAAACTTTACCCTCTCTCCTTCCCCATCACTTACTTCGCGATTCCATGTCAATTCCAAAGTCCAAATTTTTGAAAAGGGGCTTCTGTCCTTCGTAACTGAAGTCCACGGCTAAAAGAGAAGCAAAGAGATAAGGATCAAAAGGGGAAAAAAATGTTTTCTCAAGAACACACAAGTAAAGTTTAGATAGAACAACAACCAGTAATAGCCAGTCTGAAAAAAAAATCAGTTCTTAGCCCAGCTGGTTAAAATAGCAGAGCTTCGATTGAACAATTCGAATTTGAAATGACGTTGTTGGAATTTTTAGCTCACCCTTCCTCATCCCACTTTTGATCCTGAGTTTTGGACTGAGAGTCTCAAAGCAAAGGATTGCGATTTGCTTTGAACCGACCCACAGATTGTATCTGCCTTGGGAGCCCTATCCTTAGCACAGGGGTTGGCAACCTTAAAACAGTCAAAGAGCCACAAAGGTCCTAACCGAAAGCCCCCCTTTCAACTCTGGAGCCAACCGGAAGTCCGGTTCCCCCCACCATAGTCTCCCCCTAGCACGGTGTCCTTTTTCCTCTACCTGTCCTAACCAAAAGCCCTAACCCTATCAATTGTGAAGCCGATCGGCGACAGGGAGCTGCAGCAGAGGGATGAAAGAGCCACATGTGGCTCCGGAGCCGCAGGTTGCTGACCCCTGCCTTAGCAGATAATGAAATCTTAAAGAGATCAGTAACCTATGTTCTGAAAAGTGCTGCAAACCTGCCACACTCTTGAAGATGCTGCCAGCATTTTTTCCGTAAAAAATCTCCCTGGCATGCAGTGTGTATGAGTTGCAGCCATTTTGAAGGCAGCTTCTCCCTAGCTAAAAAGCATGATGGGAAGGCAACATAAAAAAAATCGTTAGGAATCCTAAATCAGGAGATTACACAAACTGCTATTCTATAGTGTCTGATCTCCCATCCCATTAATTCCTATACAACCGAAGTGATAATAGACTCCCATCCCCGAAAGGTACTCACAAACGGGTTCTGAAGTTCCGACACCCACCCTCTCCCCAATCACGTGACCACAGTTCAGTTGCTTGGCAACTGGCCTGCATTTACGGCTGTTTGCTGTGGCCAATAGTCACACGACTGCTATTTACAACACTTTTGCTGAAAACTGGTTTATACGTCAGGTTTTCGGCAAAACTCCATATCGTGCAATGAATTTGCTTAATGCAGCATCCGCTTAACGACTACCATAAAAAATGTTGGAAACATCACATGGGTGATCCACTTTACAACTGTCATGACTTGCGATGATAATAAGCAGGCTCCATTATGATCGTAAGTCGGGGACTAACTATATGCTCATCTTAGTGACAGAATCCTTGGTACATGCAGACACTCTCATTATCGCTCCAGTTTTCTAGAACTGGGGAAGCTAAGAGACAGCGTAAATTTCCCCAATTATTTCTCCACTCATTAGCAATCCATGGGCAAAATCCTATCCTGGCCATCTGGGATCAGCAAAAACTAAGGCAGGAACTTAAATCACATGGCCGCCGGGTATAAGGGCTCAACTTCCTCTCCTGAAGATGCTTCAGTCAGCCTTGGTCGGAGCAAAGGACACTGGGAATTGTAGTTTAGCAACAGCCAGAAATTAAACTTCTCTCTCTCTCTCCTCAAATGCTTGAAGGAGGAGGAAACAGAGTTCAGAACAATTGATAAGAGATGCCCCCCCCCCCAAAAAACAACTCACTCTTCTTCAGGCTCCTAATCCTTCCCCTGCACCCCTTCCTTTACAATTTGCCCTGCAAAAGGAGAAGCCCTACCGTGAAGGCCCAGAATGGGTGGGGCAAGAGGCGGTGGGTTAGGAAAGGTGAATTTCACGGTGTATTCCTTGGGCCGTTTCAGGAGCTCGGGGGCCTCATTGGATTCCTCATCCGGGTTCTTCTTACGACATTTCTGCTGCTTCCGCGTCAGGGCCTCCTTGGTCTGTTTTTCCTGGACCAAGCAAGACAGGTTACAAGGGGAACAGGCTGTCCTTTTCTTTGGGGGCACGGAGGGGAGACGGAAGGGCGACAGGAACATGTTTTTCAAAAACTAGAATTTTTTGTTTTTAAGTGCATAAGACCGTGGCAGGGATTGACGGCACCAAACGGGCAGGACTCAGACAGATTTCTGACAGAGTGGGAATTAGCTCTTCTCATGGATGATCTCAGATCACTATCCAACAGGCAGAAACCTGGATGGCTTACAGCAGGGGTGTCAAACTTGATTTTATTGAGAGCCGCATCAGGGTTGTGTTTGATCTCAGGTGGCCGGGGTAGAAGTGGGCATGGCTAGCTTGATGTCACTCGTGTTGGGGGCACCTATGGTGGCCCGAGCGCTCTGCCAGAAAAAAACGGGTTCCTGAGCTCCCTTTTCGGCTGTGATGGCCTCCTGCAACCCTCTGCCAGCAAAAACGGAGTTTGGGGAGGGGGAGTCACATGCGGCCCTCCCGAGCTCTGTTTTTGCTGGCCGAAGCACCGTGGGCTTGTTCTTCACTGTTTCCTGAGCAGCCACGTGGGCCAGATATAAGCATCCTGTGGGCCAGATCAAAAGCATAGTCGTGGTTTCAGCGAGTGACAGCCTCCCCCTCACTTAATGACAGGGCTGCCAGTCTGAATTGTTGTCACTAAACGTGGACTACTTTTATTATGGTTTTGAGGAGGGATGGTATTCACTTACTTTCCCTACTGGTTCGCAAATGTGAGCGCACACGCATGCACGCTTCGCTCGCATGTGCCCCATCCACGCATGTGCTCGGGCTTCCGCGCATGCACTTTGGCTTGAAAACGTGTCTAAATACTGACGGCATAGAGCCAGGGCGGGTGGCCAGGCCCACCCGTGATTTCCATTACCAGTTCGAGTGAAGCGGTCCGAATCGGCTGAATACCACCTCTGGTTTTGATATTCAGGGAGGAAGCAAAGTTCTGCTGTGTTTAAGACTACAGATTTAATTCAGCATAACTGTCCTGCTTCCTCAAAAAAGTCACTTCAGCTAAGAGGAAGTCCAGAGAAAACAGTAATTGCACAACATTTCTCGGCCAGCAATCCCTCTACCTTGGCACAGCTAGACACTTACTGCCTGCTTTGTCGACTTTCCCCCGGCCTTCAGGTCTTTGAGCTTCTTCTCTTGCTTCTCATACTGTTTGAGCAGCTCTTTCTGTTTCTGTTGATACATCTTCTTGAAAGTCACTGCCAGGGAACGTGAGAAAATAACAATCTTGAGGTAAGCCTATTTCTCAATCCCCAGCCTGCTGCACAGCTTGGTATCACCGAACAAGGGAAGAGGCAGATGTCTCACAAATGAAGTGTCCGAGGTTATTGTTACAGGATCCAATCTGCGTCAGTCACTGGGACCAGAGGTTTAGTCTTCTAAGCTTTTGGTCTCGTGATGGAGCCCATCTTCAGGGCACTTCTCTCCAGCAGAGTGTTTGCTTTGGGGTGTTCTGTGCGTGGTATTTATATGGTGCCTGTTGTCCCGAAGGTTTTTTTTTTTCAGGAGGCAACTGGACCTTGTTTTTTCTTTTGAAGATGTTTCGCTTCTCATCCAAGAAGCTTCTTCAGCTCTGACAGGATAGTGGAGAATAATTCCTTGCAGACAGCTGGCAATTTGCTGGACGCAGATAAACCTCCAAGTGCTTCAGCAACCCTCTAAAAGGATGCAACTTACCAGCTGTCTGCAAGGAATATAACTCCTTCTATTCCCCGCTATCCTGTCGGAGCTGAAGAAGCTTCTTGGATGAGAAGCGAAACGTCTTCAAAAGAAAAAAACAAGTCCAGTTGCCTCCTGAAAAAAAGCACCTTTGGTACAACCATGACCTGGATGACTGAGAATCTCTCTACAGACTATGGTGCCTGTTGTATGTGGCTTTTAACATGTTGATTGAGGTGTTGATGGCTGGCTAATGTTGTTGGCTGTTGTTTCCTTGTTCTGCCAAGTCCTCTCCGCCTAAGCGCTTGACAAGTTGGTGGTAAATCAGCACTCCCGTTGACACTCTGCTATAAAGAAATTCCGAGGATGAGCTCCCGCACGAGTCTGAAAGCTTGGAAGACTAAATCTCTGACCCCGGTGACTGACCCAGATTGGATCCTCCAGGCAGATTTCTACTTGTTAATTGACGATGGCCCCGACTCAGCAGTAAAACAAGTAAAGCTGCCATGAAAGGATTTTAAAAAAAGAGCCATCCACCAAAATCAAGGAGAAAAGACAAATGCTTAAAATAAAAGAACAGGATGAAGGCAAACCTATTCAGTGAGCTCCTGGCTACTTCAGATCTCCTTCTGTGCAAGATCCAGGCATTTAAAGATCTGAGGGGCCCTTGGTGCTCTCTGAGCTTGCTTGTTTTCTGGCAGACATTTCATTACTAGCACGGATGATGTTAGCTAGTTTCGGTAATGAAACGTCTGCAAGAAAACAAGCAAGCCCAGGGAGCACCAAGGATCCCTTACCTCAACCCTGAGCTACAAATATTCGCCTTTATTAAACATCCGAAGATGCCAATGGCTATATCGGATTATGTCAGATTATCTTAAAAGCAGCCTCTCACTCCAAAGGTGAGTAAAACACCCAGCAATTCAGCAGGTTTGACATTTAATTAAAAGTGGATGGGCCATTTTAAAATAAATAATTCTTGGGTTCAAATTCTAGAAATCTTTATTTGAAGTCACGAAGCCTGAATGTTGGATTTTAAAATCATTTCTTTAAAATTGATTTCAAAAACAGACATTCCAACTCTGTGGCTTGGAATACAGATTTTTCACATTACGAATCCAAGAATTATATATTTTACATGTTTTGCCAGCTGGGCTCCCTTGTTCTTGCCACTTCATTTATCTACCATACTTTTTGGAGTATAAGACGCACCTTTTTCCCCCTCTAAAAGAGCGTGGAAATATTGGTGCGTCTTATGCAATGAATAGAGGCATTTTTGGCCTCCTGATGCTCTGACCCTTGCACCCCATTTTTACAAAAATGGAGGTGTTTTTGCCTTCCCCCAGCCCCCAGAAGCACTCTACAGGCTTTAGCAGGGCTAGGGGAAGGCAAAAACGCCTCCGTTTTTGCCTTCCCCCAGCCCTGTTGAAGCCTGCAGAATGCTCCTGGGCGGTGCGGAGGACAGAAACTTTTTTTTCTTATTTACCACATCGAAATCTTGGTGCGTCTTATACACCAGTGTGTCTTATAGTCCAAAAAATATTGTATTTGTTTTTATTTAGATTTATATGGATATTCATCTCACGAAGCTCCTGCTACCCTTATCACCACTCACTGTAGTTTCCCCGGTAGTAGAAAAGCTTCTGCATGTCCAAATGGATGATATCTGTACACACATCATCCAAGAATCCCTGGTCGTGGGAAACAATGAGCAGGGTTTTCTTCCACGTCTGGAGATAGCTGGAAGAAGAACAGAAGGGGATTAAAATAACAGCCACAACAACTGATTCGGCCTCTCCTGTTTCAGCAACCACACTGATGGTCAAGTGAAATGGTCACTATCTGAACACTTGCCTAAGAGATGTAAAGATCACTGATTGCTGGTATCTCATTTAGACAAAAGTTCTCTTACAGTGTCTTGTGCCTAGCCATTTTTTCCCCTCTTTTTTGACACCTCGTAGGGTGGAGAGATTGCATATTCAAGCCACATCTCTTCATGAGCTGCTTTTTTCCATGGTGCAGTGTGGCCTTAAAAAGGGCTAAGAGTAAATTAAATTAAATTACCTCAGCCCTGTGAGCTTAATTCATTAGAATTACCTCAGTTACTGCCTGAAATTGGCCGGACTTTAATCAGTTTCACACTGAAGACTTTTGTTGTCAGGTTCAACATTGGTTGAAGAATGGTTTTTTAAAAAAATTATGATTTATTACTGTTGCATTTGTGAAGGTCACTGAGATAGTCGCTAAACAAAGAGTGGGCTGCACTACATTGGGATTGACTTCAGTAACTCTTCACTCCTCTCAGCCCAAGTTATGTGTATGTGACTGAGAATGTAAATATGAGAACGATGCAGCTAGCGTGAAAGAAAAGAGCCCTGAATAATTAAAGGATACATTTCATTATTTCTGTTTCATTCAGCTAAATTATTAGCATCTGTATACATGGCACAATTTTCAAATATATACGTTTGTTTTTAAATACTACTATCATATTGCGCTGATAGCTGCCCTGAGTCGGTTGACGAGTGGAAATGCAGGTTAGAAAATGCTAATAAAATTGACCCCACCCACCACCCCATTTTGGGCCTAGTAGGCCTCCCTGCAGCCTCTGGGAGCAAAAATGGGCAATGTGTGTGCTGCCCGCACACACACACACACACACACACAAACACCGTTTTGGGCCTAGTAGGCCTCCCTGCAGCCTCTGGGAGCAAAAATGGGCAATGTGTGTGCTGCACGCACACGCACACACACCGTTTTGGGCCTAGTAGGCCACCCTGCAGCCTTCTGGGAGCAAAAATGGGCAGTGTGTGTGCTGCACGCACACACACACACACACACACCGTTTTGGGCCTAGTAGGCCTCCCTGCAGCCTCTGGGAGCAAAAATGGGCAATGTGTGTGCTGCACGCACACGCACACACACCGTTTTGGGCCTAGTAGGCCACCCTGCAGCCTTCTGGGAGCAAAAATGGGCAGTGTGTGTGCTGCACGCACAGACACACACACACACACCGTTTTGGGCCTAGTAGGCCTCCCTGCAGCCTCTGGGAGCAAAAATGGGCAATGTGTGTGCTGCACGCACACGCACACACACCGTTTTGGGCCTTGTAGGCCTCCCTGCAGCCTTCTGGGAGCAAAAATGGGCAGTGTGTGTGCTGCACACACACACACGCACCGTTTTGGGCCTAGTAGGCCTCCCTGCAGCCTTCTGGGAGCAAAAATGGGCAGTGTGTGTGCTGAAGTTTTGTTTACAGACCATTTCATGTGGCCCAGACATACTATGTCCTTCTGCGATTTTGCCAAGGTATTTATCTGCTCCATAACAATGGCCCGTTGCTTGAAGGAGACTTAAAGCCAAAGCAACAGACTTTCCCTTCCCCAGGATGCTTAGCTGATGACTCACTTATTAAGCCAGATGACTGCATTGAGGTCCAAGTGATTGGTGGGCTCATCAAGCATCAGCAATGTGGGCTCCATGAACAGGGCTCTGAAAAACAAATTAAATGATCAGGTCGGAAGTCCCATTTTACGAGTCCGTCATATCTTTGAATGGCCAGTAAGCGATCTGCTGTAATTTGAGGACTACTTGTGAGATTCGAGGAAGGAGACAGAAGAAGCAGTGAAGAAACAGAGCACAAAGGGTGTTGATGTCTTACTGAGCAGCAGAAGCAACATAGAAGAAATGCTACAGAATCGTAAGGCCAGCAACCAGCAAAAAAGAAATCCATTTAGGGAGAAGCAGGGATGGGGGTGAACAAAGTATTAGAGGCAAGATGGAAAGCAATAGCCCTTAGACTTATATACCGCTTCACATTGCTTTACAGCCTTTCTCTAAGCAGTTTACAGAGCCAGCCTATTGCACACACACACCCCTCAAACAATCGGGGCCCTCATTTTACCCACCTCTGAAGAATGGAAGGCTGAGTCAACCTTGAGTCTGCTGAGACTCGAACTGCCGAACTGCTGCCAGTCAGCAGAGGTAGCCTGCAATACTGCATTCTAACCACTGCACCACCACGGAAAGATTAGTTTATCCAATGCATGCTCAGTTGCAATCAAAAAGGGGGAAATTAATGGCAATCCATTTCAGCTATGGCACTTTTTAAATTACTATTGTGAATTAACAAAGCTTTCTTAAGGGGAGTCTGAACATTCGAGCCACTCAGGGCAATCTAGCTAAAGCAATTATTCCCAAATGGCTACCTATTAACAACCATCACGCACTTGCTGACAAAGTTATATTAGGGCCTTTTCTCTCTCCTTTCTCTCTCGCCAAAAAAAAGATAAATTTGGAAGCTATGGATTGAATACGGAAGCCACAAAATGGCATCTTCTTTTGTTTTGGATTTGGTTGCCATGTGTAAACCAACCATTGTAAACCACGACAATATCTCTCCCATTAGTTTCAAAAAGACCAACAGGGGTTTGGAAGATGCTTTTTATCAAGCCCCTTCTTATAGAGTGGCGGTGGCGCAGTGGTTAGAGTGCAGTACTTCAGGCTGATTACTGGCTGCCTGCAGCTTGGCAGTTCGAATCTCACCAGGCTCAAGGTTGACTCAGCCTTCCATCCTTCCGAGGTGGGGGAAAGGAGGACCCAGATTGTTGAGGGCCATAGGCTGACTCTGTAAACTGCTTAGAGAGGGCTGTAAAAGCACTATGAAGCGGTATATAAGTCTTAAGTGCTAAGTCCAAACATTGGTCTACCTAGCAGAAGGCTTCCCAAACTGGTCTTCCCCAGATGTGTTAAAATGCAGTGTTCATCACCTCCAGCCAGCCTGACCACCTGGAGGAAACCAGATTAGGATGGATAGACTAATATAAGGAAAGTGGTGAAACAAGTGGTGATCGGATTCCGAAAGATCTCCTGTATGGAGAATTAGTGCAGGGAAAGCACGCCAGAGGGAGAGCACAGCTGCGATATAAGGCTATCTGCAAGAGGGATCTAAATGTACATTAACAGCTGGGAAACCTTGACCTCTGATCGTTCAGCTTGGAGGCTAAAGACGCAGCACTGGCCTTCTCCAATTCGAAGGGACACTTGTTCGGCAGGCCGAGGCAAAGGAGCAGTCCTGGAACCAGCAAAATCTGGGGGCTGGGCAGGGGACAGAATGTATCTGCCCTCAGTGTAGAAGGGATTGCCACTCCCGAATTGGACTTTTTAGCCACACCAGATGCTGTGTTAGGACCTCTTTCCAGAGCACGGTACCAAAGTCTTTTGCCACTGAAGGATGCCAATGGTGAACCAAGTAAATTGCTTTGGAGTAGTTAGTTGCCACGTTTTTTTTCCATCCCTCTGGCTGATATTCATCTTTCAACAATTACCTGGCCAAGGAGACCCTCATGCGCCAACCTCCTGAGAATTTCTTGGTTTGCCTATTTTGCATCTCAGGATTGAAGCCCAACCCAGCCAGGATTCTCCGAGCTTTGGCTTCTGCTGATGCTGCTCCTGTAGCCCGCAATTCCTCATAGACCTGGCAGTGAAGAATAGGAAGGGCATATCAGAACATCTGTCAACCCTGAAGCGAACCTAGCTGAGGCCATTTTTGCAGCTTCATGGTTGCCACAAGGAAAAGGGAGGGGGAAAAATAGATAGCTCGGCTCTGCGGTCAAAGCAAAAACTTTTCCTGTGGGAACCAAGGTCATTCCAACAGGTGACTGAGAAGAGGAATGGAGTAACCAAGCAACCTGCCAGCAGCTCTATTGGACAATGTAACCTGGGGGAGAAGGGCAATTCTCACTTTTAATTAGGTGAAAACCGTGGGAACTTTCAGAGTTGGTTTTCACCGGTTGTGCCAATATGATGTATCCAATAAGCTTGTTCCTCGAGGAATCTACCTGCCTCGGAGTTCTACTTTCAATGGATGTATTATGTGGAACGCTGACAACATCAGGCCACTCCAGATGCTAGAGTTAAGATCAGGGTTAGGATAGGGTAGAGAAAGGTTCTTCAATTCTATTAGCATTTTCTATTCAATTCCCTGGTCCCAACACATCTGAGGCCACCTGGTTGGGAAAAGACTGGCTTACTTAGTCCGCATTCAGCATTCTTTTCCCTAGAGCAGTTCAACTGATGCCCACAGTATTATGAAAAAATAAACACCTAAAGGTGGCGAACATATCCAACACATCTTTCTCCTCCAATTTTTCCCACAATTGCAGTCGTCTGAGGTAAGTTTGGCTGAGAGAGATGGAGTGGCCCGAAGTCGCCACGGTTCTATGGGAATCTATTATCCACAGTGGGTGTTTTTTGCTGGAAACCAGAAGTGAAAGGTGGTTTCCAGCAAAAAATAAATAAATTATAAATTGGGGCCATGTGAGCACAGGGTGCTGCACATGGTCAAACATGTGGGCCAGTTGCTGAGCTGCTGGGTAGAGGAACTGCTAGAATGGGGGTATCAAACGGGTGGCCTGCGGGCCAGATGCGTCACACACAGGCCACACCCACCCTAGCTCTGTGAATGTGGAAAACATTGTGAAACGTCAGGCAACGGCAATGTGATGAAGCGGGTTTGACAGCCGTGTGCTAGAACTTCAAATCTGGGTCATAATCAGACCTGGGAGGCCCATCACTTCAAACAATTGCAGAGTGAATTAGTCGTAAGACGATGACTACCTGTCCATGAATCAGGGTCAACCCGTTCCCACAGCAAGTGTAGAAAGCCCCTCATGGCTCCTGAATACCTTTTCCAGGCGCTCTGCTGCTGCATCGTCCCCTTTCTCCAGCTGTGCCTGCAGACGCTTCTCTTCCTCCAACAGCTTCAGTCGCTTGGTGTCAGCCTTGAGCACCGCTTGGACTGCCGGAGTCTCATCCGCAATAACCTCTGGGAGGTACAAGCAGAGGAGGAGAAAATGGAAAGAAGATAATCTGGATAAACAGGATATCATTAAGTGTAATAGCATGATTTTGACGGAATGCTAAAAACTTTTCAAACAAAGGGGAAAATATCTTTGAATCCTTCCATACCAAATCCTGGTAATAAAGACAAATAATAGGCTTCCATATGCAGTGGGTTATTTATTTACGGGCTTTAATGTCATGGGAAACTGGGCAGCCAAGAGATCAGACAAACCATCAGAAAATCTGAGATTCCTGTCAGATTTAAACAAGGAATTACGGTGCTGTTTCACAAGTTCCAGAAAGTCACTGGTTTCCTGAATCACAAAGATCTGAAGCAGGGGTCTCCAAACCTGGCAACATTAAGACTTATGGACTTAGGCTCCCAGAATTCCTCAGCCAGCCAGGCTGGGAATTCTGAGAGTTGACGTCCGCAAGTGTTAAAGTTGCCAAGTTTGGAGACCCCTGGTCTAAAGTGAGAAACAAAAAGTCTTTCTGCCTAACATAAACAGACTGCAGCTATGATATAACCAGGAACGCTCCAACTGTATTAGATTTCAAACCCCATCAGCCCAGCAACTTAATTTTAATTCCTTCCCCCCCTCTCCTTAAAGAAAGAGACCAATGATTCCAAGAGTTGCCTGGCTGTTCTCCCCCCCCCCCCCCACCCGGGCTCAATCCCTCCAAGTCTGAATGGCTGTGGTTTCCGTCATCCCGATTTGTGCATCTTGTTCCATCTTTGATGATAGGGCTCGCAATCTGGGAGTCCTCCTGGACACACGGCTTAGTTTAGAAGAACACCTGACGGCCGTGACCAGGGGGGCCTTTTACCAGGTTCGCCTGGTACGCCAGTTGCGCCCCTTCCTGGATCGGGATGCTCTATGCCAGTGATGCCGAACCTATGGCACGCGTGCCACAGGTGGCACGTGGAGCCATTTGTCAGGGCACGCGAGGCGCTGCCCTGTCAGCTGGCCAGCGCGCATGCGTGCACTGGCAGCTGAGTTCACCTTTTTAAAAGCCATTTTTCGCCCTCCCCAGGCTCCAGAGGCTTTATAGGAGCCTGGGGAGGGCGAAAAGAGCCTCCACCGCCCTCCCAGAGGGCCTCCGGAGTCTTCAGGGACCGTCACTTCCGGGTTGCTCGGAGGATCCTTTTGAGCACTCCAAAGGCTTCAGGGAAGCCTCCGGACGGTCCCTGAAGCCTCCGGAGGCCCTCTGGGAGGGCGGGGGAGGCTCTTTTCGCCCTCCCCAGGCTCCTATAAAGCCTCTGGAGCCTGGGGAGGGCGAAAAAAGCATGTAAAAATGGGGGGGTGTCACGTGTTGTGCGCGCATGCGCACTGGGGGGTCACGTATTGTATTATGGGTGCGGCACACCCGCACACGACCCCCCTGCGCTTCCCCCACTTGTGGCACGCGAGCCAAAAAAGCTTCGCCATCGCTGCTCTATGCACAGTCACTCATGTCCTTGTCCTTTCTCACCTCGACTACTGCAACGCTCTCTACATGGGGCTGCCCTTGAAGAGCACCTAAAGGCTTCAGCTGGTCCAGAATGCGGCCACGTGGGTTATCATGGCAGTACCTAGGTGCTCCCATGTTACACCCCTTTTAGGCGGCCTGCACTGGTTGCCGATTGTTTTTCGGGTGCTATTCAAGGTACTATGACCTTTAAAGCACTCCATGGTTTAGGCCCAGGGTACCTGCGAGACCACCTACTGCCACCAGTAGCCTCCCACCGTCCAGTGTGATCCCACAGAGTTGGCCTCCTCAGGGTGCCGTCAGCCAGACAGTGTCGGCAGGTGACCCACAGGGGGAGAGCCTTCTTTGTGGGAGCGCCTTCCCTCTGGAATGAGCTGCCCCCGGAGCTTCGCATAATCCCTGACCTCCGGTCCTTCCGATGCGCCCTAAAAAGTTGGCTTTTCCAGCAAGCCGGCCTGGCCTGTTAATTTTATCTTTTTTTTTAAATATTATTGTTATATTAATTGGGTTTGGGGTTTTGGGGGGATACTTATCTAATTTCCTTTTAACTTTTGTGATATGTGTTTTTTAATGTTGTACGCCGCCCTGAGTCCTTTGGGAGAAGGGCGGCATATAAATCCAATAAATCCAAATCCAAATCCCACCCCCCAACTGTTGTTCCTTTACCTTGTTCACAGAGCAGCACATCAATGTTGGGAGGGATGCTCAAGGCCCGGTTAGCAATATGTTTCAGCAAAGTGGTTTTGCCCTTCCTGAAAAGAACAATAGAAATCAGATGAAAGAGAGTCACTGGAGTTGATCATCAAAGCCTCTCCCAAGTATTTTGGATTATGGAAGGTGCATGAAGAAAAATGCAATCTACCCACTTCCCCTTTCAGAGTGATTTTTCTAGCAAGATATTAGTATCGGACAAATTACAGTCAGAAGGCTCCCCCCCCCCCCAAATGTTGGAATAATTGAATAAAACAGCAATGATTCCAGAAGTAACACATCCTCATATATAATTTCTGAGGTATCTAATATTAAATGTTTTAGATGCCTGTTGAAGACCTCTCTTCTTATCTGCAAAAAAAATAATTGGAGGAATAGTTTGAAATTCTGCTTGTCAAATGTGTTATCTGAGGGATCGTCTCTTACCGGCCACATCCACCCAACAAACTAGACCAGGGAAGCAAGGAATGTTGTGAGTCCTACTTCCTAAGGAGGAACATCTGGTGGGACCCCATGCTTTCTCCATGGTGGCTCCCTCCCTCTGGAACATCATCCCTCCTTAAATTAGACTGGCCCTCACTCTGACACTCTTTCAAAATGCCCCCGAGATGTGGTTTTGCTAGCAGGCTCGAGAAATCCAGAATGGGATGGAGCCCATCAAATGGCTGATTTGATTGTGTGTTGTTGCTGAGGAGGATGGGGGGTTATTTCTTTTTTTAAAAATACACACACACTGTGTATTGTCGCTGCGAGCAAATAGGCAGCTATATAAATTTTATAAACAAACAAACAAACAGATAGAAATATTATATAAACGATGAAAACCACTGTGGGCTCTGCAACCTCACAGAAATTTAATATTGGATACCTACCGTGTTTCCCAGAAAATAAGACAGAGTCTTATTTTCTTTTGACTCCCAAAATAAGCACTTGGCCTTTTTTTTCAGGGAGGTCTTATTATTTTTGAGGTGCAGGAAGTGGCAAATGCGGTCCCCTCATGGCTGCTGCTGTGTTGCAATATTTTCAGGGAGGGCTTATTTTTGGGGAAGCAGGATAGTCCTCACAATTAGTCCACTAAAACATGGTCTCACTATATTATTAGGGCATACTTAAAAAAAAAAAATCTGCTTCACAATACTTTTGTTCAGGAGGCATTATAACATTTGTATAATCATTGTAATAAAATACACCTACCCGTTCGGGCCCACCAAGCCATATCGACGCCCAGCTACAATATATAAATCTGCATTGACAAACAATTCTTTTCCGTGAGCTGAGATGCTAAACTTCTCCAACTATAACAGAAAATGAAGAATATTAGAGGGGTTTTCGGAATTTTTAAACCTATTTCACCCACTGGATCTGAGGGGGGATTTTTTTGTTTTTTGTTTGTTTTACTCTGATGATTCCAAGGTTGCATTTTATTGTTTTCACCCATCTTAGGGATCAGCCTGAAAAAATATTTGTGACAAAGTGCAGAACACCATCTAAGCAATGATGCCACAATTTACCTGCACTTACAGATAATCCTTGAGTTTACGACCACAATTGAGCCCAAAATTGTATGTTGCTAAGTGGAAACATCCCATTTTATGACTTTTCTTGCTACATTTGTTAAGTGAATCATTGCTTTTGTTGTTAGTAACACGGTTGTTAATTGAATCTGGCTTCCCCGTTGACTTTTGCTTGTCCGAAGGTCGCAAAAGCTGATCACAAAACATTGCAACCGTCATAAATATGAACTAATTGCCAAGCATCTGAATTATGATCATATGACCACGGGGATGCTGCAGTGGTCGTAAGTCTGAAAAACAGTCATAAGTCACTTTTTCCAGTGCCATTCTAACTTTGACCAGTCACTAAATGAACTGTTGTTAAGTCGAGGACTACCTGTACTCTTACGGAAGCAGACTGAGAAAAATTGAGAAATTATTACTGTTGTCACTTTTTAAAAAGTTATTTAAACGCATTTTTTTTTGAAAAAAAAAGACCCTTTTTAAAAAGGCAGAGCTCATTTATTTACAATCCTGAACATGCAGAAATCTACAATTCTCAAAAATATTAACGATCGCTTTCCTCTTGAGTCACAATGCCAATGAAGAGAAAGGAATAAAAGTGCAGCTGATACACAAAGCGAAGGAGACCAGCAAAATGGAGAAGGCTGATGAGCCAGAGAAGCAGAGCAGAGGGGTGTGTGGGCATAAAACTGGAATACCTTGATATCTGAGGCATTTTCCAACATGGCTTGTCTGGAGGTCATTTCCGCCTGGGACACTGAGAAATCGTTCTCAGCCGCGTTGGCTGCTTTCAAGGTTGCCATCTGCCGTTCAAAGTCCAGCTGGTGAAGCAAAGGAAGGCTCAAATCAGGTCACTTGACAGTTTCATGGGATATGCTGCTTTCCAAGACATCTTCTCTCTTGAAGATCAGATGTTAAAACTGCAAAATGTGCCACGTTTTTACTCTTGTGAACTGTTTCACAAATAACTTTTGGTTCAGGAGGCATTCTAGCATTTGTAAAATAATTGTAGTACAAAAGATACCTCCCCATTTGGACTCACCAAGCCATATTGGCGCCTAGCTGCAATACGTAAGTCTATTTGTGTAACTGCCCAATTCATATAATTGGACACCTTATTTTTCGGGCAATGTGCATCCAGTATAAACAAACAGGGAACAATAATTATAAGTAAAACACCAGACAAATTATAAAAACATGAAGCCTATAAACAGTGTATCAGACAATGAATAGTTTGACACATTCCATCTTGCAAAAGACAGGCTCATCTATTGTCCTGACCCAACATCTGGGCAAAAAAACTCATTTTTAAAACTTTCCTGAAGGCTAAGAGGAACATCTAAATGTGTGTGTGTGTGTGTGTGTGTGTGTGTGTGTGTGTGTGTGTGAATTCCAAAACGGCCGTTGACTTACCTGAATGGTCCTTCTATGTGCGCTGCAAGGAGAATCCAAGCATGGGTTAACCTTGTCCATTAGCCTAGAGACTGAGTTATGAAATTGTTGGCCACGCCTCCTCTGACTGGAAGGGTTCAGTTTTGTATGAAGGCTCAGCCGAATTAAGAGATGTAGATTTTGTTATCAGTTCAGAATGCAAATGAGGTAGTCCGACAAATGAGATAGTCCGACAGTTCAAGACAGGTGTCACGTCCCGAATCCCCCTGGACCAGCCGAAGCAAAGGTGGGGAAGATTCTCCTCGCAGCGCACGTAGAAGGACCGTTCAGGTAAGTCAACTGTTGTTCTCCTGTGTGCTGCTTAGGGAGAATCCAGGCATAGGACATGCCAAAGCAATAGAATTCAAGGACGGGAGCCAGGCTGGTCAGGGGTCTGAGATGCCGTTAGAACCCTCTGAAGGACCCGCCGCCCAAATGAGGCCTCTGCTGTGGCAAACACATCTAATTTATAATGTCTGACAAAGGATGACGGCGATGACCATGTTGCTGCCCTGCAAATCTCCTCAACCGAGGCTTGAGTGGCCCAGGCCGCCGAGGTGGCCGCGCTCCTGGTGGAATGAGGAGGGATGCGCCTGTGCACAGGTCTAGATTGAGTCTCGTACAATGCATGCTTTCAGCCAACGTCCAATGGTGTTGGATGACGCTCTGTTCCATGGTTGATGGTTGAAAGGAAGGGAATAAGGCTTCCGATCTTCTGAATGAAGCGGTTCGTTTCACATAATGGTGAAGTGCCCTGCGAACATCAAGATGATGCCATTGTCTCTCCCTCGGGTGCGATGGCCACAGACAGAAGTCCGGGAGAATGATCTCCTGCGCTCGGTGAAACCACGAGTTGACCTTGAGGAGGAATGTCGGATCCAAGCGATGACCACCCTGTTTCGGTGAAAAATACAGAGTTCCTCACGGACCGACAGGGCTGCCAGCTCCGACACCCTCCGGGCTGAAGTAATGGCTACAAGACAGGCAGTTTTAAGGGTCAACAATCTGAGTCTAACTGAGGGGAGGGGCTCGAAGGGCTCCACGGTAAGAGCCTGTAGTACTAAAGCTAGATCCCACGTGGGATAGCGAAGGATGACTGGGGGTTTGAGGTTTGAAGCCCCTTTGAGGAATGACCGTACCCGTGAATGGTGAGACAAAGAGCGCCCATGTCCGCCGCCGATGACCGTTGATAGAGCAGCAACCTGGTGACACAGAGTGTTGGGAGTAAGTCCTTTATCAATACCCGTCTGTAAAAACTTGAGTACTTGCGCCACAGAGGCAATGTTGGCTCTGCGGCCCACCCGCAGAAGGCTCTCCAGGTGGCCTCGTAGATCCGTGTTGTAGATAGATGTCGAACCACCTGGATCATTTTTATGACCTTAGTCAAAAACTTTTGTTTGATCAAGATCTCCCTTTCAAGTGCCACTACTCTGACCGGTAGGGAGCACAGATATGCGGCTATGGCTGCCAATAGCTTGGTAAAGGTGCGCAGGGCCTATGAGAGGCCGAATGGCAGGGCCTTGTATTGAAAATGGCAGCCCGCAAAGTGGAACCTCAGGAATTTCCTGTGTGTCACGTGTATGGGCACATGCAGATAGGCTTTCTTTATATCGATTGATGCCATCAGCTCGCCTTGTCTGATGCAGGTCAGTATGCTCTTGAGGGACTGCATCTTGAATCTTTGGTATTTGATGTACAGATTCTATCTCTTTAAATCTAGAATGGCTCTCCATTCTCCTGAGGACTTGGGGACTAGGAATAAGATCGACTAGAACCCTAGCCTTTCCTGTCCCTGGGGCACTGGTTCTATGGCGTCGATGGATAACAAGTGTTGGATCTCCTGGTTCATGAGACCTTGTTTCACCTGACACCTGGGGACGGGACACTTGATGAAAGGTCTCGGGGGGATGGAGAGAAACTCTAGCGTAAGGCTTAGCCTCACGGTCTGCACAACCCAAGCGTCTGAGGTGGTTTCTGCCCATCGGCTTGCAAAGGCTGACAACTGCCTGCCAATAGGCCCATTCCTTTGGGAGTCACGTATACTGGCGAAAAGACCAGTTGTTGGCACCACAAAATGGCCTCCAGGCCTGTGACTGCTGCTGGTTCTATTGTCTATTCCTGTCCCGGATCCCTGACCGGTGCTGAGCCCGGTCCTGCCTCTTTATGTATGGCCTATTATACTGGGGGACATAAGGTACTGTTGTGAACCCAGAATCTGTGGCCTGAAAGGGCTGCCTCCTGAAATAAGGCTGGTACCTTCTATCAGAACGTCTATTGGTAGATGGAAGAACCTTGCGTTTATCTCGTTTCTATTAAGATGGGATCCAAAGCGGTCCCAAACAAGGCACCACCTTTCAAAGGAGTCGAAGCTAAGCACCATTTAGATTTTATGTCCGCCTGCCAATGGCGGAGCCATAGGAGGAGGGGGGAGGTGACATTGGACGCTATAGCCTGAGACGCGAATTTAGTCGCGTTACGGGTAGCATCAGAGGAATATTCCAGTGCTGCGACCAGTTTGTTGATATCCTGGTGCAACCGCATATCCTCTGGGGCAACCCTGGCTTGGAGTTGTTTAAGCCACACCAGGGATGTCCAGTTGAAAAAAGAGGCCGCAGCCACGGACCGTATTGCCCAGGCAGCCACCTGGCGAGTCTTATGTATCATCAATTCGGCCTTGCGGTCCTCACCCTTGAGCCCCTCCGACAGTTCGGATGGCACTAGGGCTGGAGAGGCCAAGGCAGCAATTGGGGGATCTATAGTGGGGAACTGAAGAATTCCATTTACCTCAGGGGTCAAACCATATAACTTTCTGTCGCTATTGCTGGGCGGTGGAATTGCAGCAGGTTGTGTCCACTGTCTCTGTACTACATCTAAAAATAGTTTAGGCAATGGAATAATATCCTGCTCCTGAACCTGTTCAGCGAAGAACCGGTCAGTGGAGTCCAGTCCTACTGCCGCACTGGCTTGCGTGGAAGAACCGCCCATATTGGCAGTGGTCTTGGCCTTATATAACAAAGATTTAAACAGCGTAGGACGAAATAACCCAGAGAAGGAAGGCTTGTCTTGCCCTGGGCCGTTGTCATCAGAAAGTTCCAGGTCACCCAGGTCCTCCTCCACGCCCAGGATAGAGCCCTCACTGTGAATTGAGGGAAGCGGGGACTGAGGATCCTCCTGGGAAACAGTTGGATCCCTGGGCAAAGTGGAAGGTGTGGCCCATTGTCCCCTACGCTGGAGTTCAGCATCTACC
Organism: Natrix helvetica; assembly: GCF_964273705.1. NCBI lineage: Eukaryota > Metazoa > Chordata > Lepidosauria > Squamata > Natricidae > Natrix > Natrix helvetica. The sequence goes on from NC_138548.1 coordinate 344,856,495, forward strand.
CCCTGCATTATGGCCACAGAGATCATGTCTCTGAGTTCTGGTGGGATACTTAGAAGGTTCCTCGGGCCTCAACCCAGCTGCGGTGGGTCTAAAGGAGGCCGACGGTGCCGTGCACTTGACCCTCCAACATGTCTGAGAGATCAGGCAAGGATTGAGGCCCCAGAACCACATCCCCTACAGGTAGGCCTTGTGGCCTAGGAATATCAGGAGACCAACTCTGAACCCCTGTCAGGCTGGGCAGTGAAGCAGATGGGGAGGCCTGCACCGTAAGAGCTGGTGGTGACCTGTTGGAAGTGGAGGTGGTCTGAGGCTTAATCCCCTTCTTATTTTTCTCTTTGCGCCCTGTGACTCTATCTGGGGGGGCAGATGAGGCGCCTGCCCTAGTTTTGCAGGAGGTCCTGGTGACTGACCTCCCAATCCTATCACTGGTCCCGGGCTGAATGGGTGGCAATGAGGGAGAAGTCACTGCCCCGGAATTGTTCCCAGCCTCCAAGCAATCTGCCATTATCAGTATTAGAAAGCTCACTCAGATAGACTAACGAAGATTCGTTCTGGTATCAGGCCTTCACAATAACTGCACAGTGAAGCGAGAGACAACACGAGCTGCAGAACTGCACCGGATGAAACCTCGTGCGCAATGGTGGCCCGCAATCAGAAACAGTTAACTCCGCCCTCAGGTGATCTTGTGTCACTCCATTAGGTGCAAAGAATCCAGCCACTACTTCGGCCGGTTCTAAAAGGGCGCGAAATTCAAACGCCTCCAAAATGGCCCCCGTTCCAAACATCGTCGGGAGCAATGAAAGCTCCGCCGCCGCTTTCCCTTGCGGCAACAAGTCGCGGCGGCAGCTGTAGCGCTGGTGGCAGCTGCCAAACGTGCTTTTCTACAATTAAGCCGATTGTGCTTGAGCTGGCAAGCTCAGCGGCAAGGTCATTCACATTGATTTACAGATAAGCCGGTCGCGCTTGAACAAGCAAGCCCAGCGGCAAAGACATTTAATAAAGCGAGGGAACTGATCGCGCTTGGTGAGCGGATCGCGCCCGCGGTAGCCGACACGAGAGTGGCGAACCAGCTCTCAACTGCGGTGATTGGTAGGTGAAGAAGGCAAATTGCCACCATTCCGGCTGATTTAACCTTGAAGGAGCGTCATTAACGCGCTGAGAAACGGCCTGGCAAGGCAGTCCATTGGAACGGAACAGCCTATCTTAAATGAGCTGTAGTTGCCTAGAGGAAAGAAATATCACACTACAAGGAAAAAATACTTACAGTCAATAAAGGTTAATTTGTCTATTATTCTAGAGATAAAATTATACGTCTCTTCAGGATGGACTGAGTTAAAAAACTGAACCCTTCTAGTCAGAGGCGGCGTGGCCAACAATTTCATAACTCAGTCTCTAGGCTAATGGACAAAGTTCAGCCAGGCTTGGATTCTCCAAGCAGCGCACAGGAGAAAGGAGGAACTACCACAGAAGACACACACCTCCTAAGACTCCATCTGATAAGGAGGCGAAGCTACAGAGATCTATTTTTTTCATTTCCTCGTCAGATGGGATCTAGGGACTCATGTTTCTACTATAATTTCAAACGTCCCGCAATCTACTTTGGATCGATTTTACCACTGGGAGTTTATTCCCGATCTCAACTGCAGTGAGATTTATTTCTACCTTGTAAAAAAGGGGAGAAGAGAATAAGAGCATACAAAAAGAATGTGTGTTACGACTGCAGTCAAGCAAAGTCAGAAAAAGTAGGAAGTAACAGATGGCCTCCTCTGGAGGACCACATCTAACCTGTTTCTTGAGTTTCTTCTTCTCCTTCTTGCTGAGGTTTGCATAGGGATCATCCTCCTTCTTCTCCTCCTCTTCCCCCTCCGATGGCTACAGAGTTTAGAGAAATCCAGTTCATGATAGCCAAACATGATGATGTGGGGACTAAAAGAGTTTTACTGTGAAATCTTTGTGGAGCTTGGATGAGGAATTAAGCCCCATCATGTTGTCTCCGTCTCAATCTTACTTCAGTAGGCTGCTTGGACTACTTGGCTGTTTCAACTTCTATTAGGACCACAAGCGACACGTCTTAGGTGAGAGTGGAGACATTTCCATGCAATCTTTCTAATCTTACAAGAAAGTGCAGTGATTGCTAGGATTCCTGTTTAAATCCCAGGTTCAAAGAGCGACTCACTTGTACATGTAATAGCAATAGCACTTAGACTTATATACCGCTTCACAGTGCTTTTACAGCCCTCTCTAAGCGGATTAAGTCAGCATATTGCCCCCCCCCGCCCCTCCAATCTGGGTCCTCCTTTTACCCATCTCGGAAGGATGGAAGGCTGAGTCAACCTTGAGCCGGTGAGACTCAAACTGCCGAACTGCAGCTAGCAGTCAGCTGAAGTAGCCGGCAGTACTGCACTCTTAACCACTGTGCCAGCCATATAATGCTCTCTTCAGCAGGGAGGAATAACCCCTGGCAAATGGCGAGGGGGGCTCTTCGGGAATCTAGTGGAGTTCTAGTGCCTTCCTGAAATGCAACAAACCATTTGCCACTGGTATTTTATGATGGCCCAACTCAGTTAAGGTAAGCTCTGGCACACCCAAATAGAGAGAGTCCTTCTCCAGACGAAAGCTCTACCGTGCAAAGAGCAAGAACCAGCGGGGAAAACTAAGAGCTTTATGGAGCAGCGAAGGCTGCCCTGCTATCTCTAGCATATCTAGGTGCCCCAGAAACTATTTTTCTGTAACAGGTTCTGAGTCCCTGTAATGGAAAGGACTAAAATAGCCCTTTTATTTAAAAATATATATTTTGGAGAAATTATAGGAGCAGAAGCTTAAAATAATATCCTTTTTTATTTCTCAATAACCCTCCCCCATCCCTCACGTGACCATGCACAAATATAATAAGACATTCACCCCAGTTCAATGATTGACGTGGGTGGAGAATGAAGGCAGCAGTGTCGGCTCTAGAGCATTCAGACAACTGAAATCCCTTGCAGGTCAGGTTCCTGAGGGCTGCTCTTCTTCCCATGTATCCCACGCTATCCCATCATAGGTAAGAAGGGGTGGCATAGAGGAAGCCAATGGGTTCCTACTTCACCATACAGCAGAGTTCCCCAAACTTTCTGGGTTGGTGTCCCAGAGCGGGGGAGGAAGAGAAGAAAAGAGGGGATGGTTCTGTGGGAGGGGCAGGCCCATTGCTCGTGCGAGTGGGGCTGAGAGCGCTTGCGATGCTCACACAAGTGGGATAATGTACATATGCACGCACCAGCCAGCCAGCCAGCCATTAACACGGACTGGTTACGAATAGGCCGCAGACCGGAAGTGGGCTGTGGCCCACAGGGTGGGGACCACTGCCATAGAGAACTGGATCCTTACCGGCTGGCTGCCCTGTTTGGATTTCTCATTCTCCTCAGTGAAGTCCTCCTCTCCGTCATCTTCTTCCTCATCATCTGTCTCTTCTGCCTCTAGAGCGGCAAACATATTCTGCAACGATGAAGAAGCCAACACCAAAGAAAAGAATACGTTATACATCACACTGGAAAGAATTTCTCATCTGCTCATTTCCAGCAACTCCACAGGTTACGTCATAAAGACCAGCACAGATTGCATACAGGTGGCCCTCCATTTACGACCACAATTGAGCCCAAACTGTCTGTTGCTAAGCGAGACAGTTATGTGAGTTTTCCCCCCTTTTACGACCTTCCTTGTCACAGTTGTCAAATCAATTGCTGCGGTTGTTAAGTTAGTAACACAGTTGTTAAAAGTGAATCTGGCTTCCCCCTCCACTGACTTTGATTATCAGAAACCAACAGGGACGGTCACAAAAGGTGATCATATCACCCCGGGACAATGCAACTGTCATAAATACATGCCAGTTGCCAAGCACTCAAAATGTAATTGTGTGACCGTGGGGATGCTGCAATGGTGACGGGTGTGAAAACCGGTCATATCACTTTTTACAGTGCTGTTGTAACTTTAAATGAATGGTTGTAATTCAAGGACTACCTGTAGAACAGGGGCCTCCAACCTTGGCAACTTGTGGACTTCAACTCCCAGAGCTCCTCAGCCAGCTTTGCTGGTTAAGTTAGTAACAGGGTTGCTAAGAGAATCTGGCTTCCCAGTTGACTTTGTTTGTTAGAAAGTCACAAAAAGGGGATCACATGAGTGTGACACCACAACCATTGTAAATATGAACCAGTTGCCAAGCGTTTGAGCCATGGTGGCGCAGTGGTTAGAGTGCAGTACTGCAGGCTACTTCTGCTGACTGCCTGCAATTTGGCAGTTCAAATCTCACCAGGCTCAAGGTTGATTCAGCCTTCCATCCTTCTGAGCTGGGTAAAATGAGGACCTGGATTGTTGGGGACAATAGGCTGACTCTGTAAACCGCTTAGAGATGGCTGTAAAAGCACTACGAAGCGGTATATAAGTCTAAGTGCTATTGCTATTTGGATTTTGATCACATGACCATGGGATGCTTCAATGGTTGTACGTCAAATGGTCACGAGTCACTTTTTTCAGTGTCATTCTAACTTTGAACGGTCACTAAACGAATTGTTGTAAGTTGAAGGACTACCTGTAACTCAGCAGAAGTGAAATCTCTTGCATTCCCCATGCAACCGTCAAAATTGGGCCTTCTGGCTTCTTCGTTAGATTGTGAACACGTACCTTGGCTGGCTGGTTCTTCTTCCCTTTTGTTTTCTTGGTATTTTCTTCAGATTGAGCAGCTGGTTTGGCTCCAACCTAGCATGAAAAATCAAGGAAATGGGCATAAACATTGTTAAGCAAGAGAAAGAAAACAAACATGCAACAGTAATTCCAACTCTCTCCCAGCTTTGCAAATAATCTGTTGGAATAAACCCATTAAAAACCATCAGCCTACTCAGAAACTAGGCAGCATCCCTCCTTAAGGGGGGAAACTATTTTTTAAAAATTCAAAATAGTCTACTTTCTGCTCATCATGGATGAAAGCACCCTATCATCTGTCCCACTAGATCAGGGATGGGGAACGTTGGCTCTTTTATGGCCCTTTTATTCAGTGTCTTCACAATTCAAACAGTCATTGAATGAGAGCTATTTTCCAAGGCACCCGAAGGCCAGACAAGGAATAATGAATGGAAACTGAACAAGGAGATATTCAACCTAGAAATAAGGAGGAACTTTCTGACAGTGAGGACAATCAATCAATGGAGCAGCTTTGCCTTCAGTAGTTGTGGGAGCTTCATCACTGGAGGCTTTCAAGAAGAGCCTGGACTGCCATTTTTCAGAAATGGTGTAGGGTCTCTTGCTTGGGTGGGGAGTTGGACTAGATGACCTACAAGGTCCCTCCCAACTCTGTTAATCTAATCTATAGAAATTGGTAATCAAGGACTATCTGTATTCTGGTTTCCGGGATAAGAGAGAATAATGTCACAGAAATGAAGTCTTCATAGTTGTTACCCATGGAGACTGAATTGGGGAAGACTTAAGAGAGCATTTCCTATTTAGATTAGTGTTTCAATATTTAGGCTCCTGTTCTGGCATCACCTGGAAAAGATGGGGACCAAATCCTGAATTCTACCCAACTGAGCTACTTTGACCATCCAACAGGCAATCCCAATCAGAACTTAGTTAGTGATCTATCCATTAGCTGCTTTCTGTGGACTTCAACTCTCGTTTTCCACATTCCTCTTCTCCTATACCTTAGGTTTTTCCTTGGGCTTGGTTTCTTCAGCTTCCTCCTCGTCACTCTGAGCCAGGGTGGCAAATGCTGAGCCTCCTCTCTGAAAGTAAAAAAGGGAGGGATAAATACATATAGAATAACACAAATCCCATACAATAAGGGGGTAAAAAAAATCTATTTTTATATATAACATTTCTTTCTGTGCTCTTCTGGAGGCAAAAGTGATGTATGCAGGGCAGTAACAGGTTCGCTGCCCCGTTGCTGGGTGGACGTGGGCCAATGGCCTCGTACACCACGGGGTGGGTGGTGGAGAAGGGGGCGTTTTTTGCCCTCCCCAGGCTCCCAAGGCGTTCCTCCAGTCTCTGGGAGGGCGAAAACTGCTTCCCCTGGGCTCTGGAGGCCCTCCGGAGACCTGAAATAGGCCCATTTCTGGACTTCGGAACCTCGGGTAGGTCCGTTTCCCCTCCCCCCAAGCCTCTGCATGGGCCCTGCACTTACCTGGCATGATGAATGGGCATGATGACTCCTGGGAGGGGTGGAGCGGGGTGGGCATGGCCAGCCAGGATTGGCATTTAGGGGTTCGCCGAACTGGGCAGAATCCTAGTTAGCGGATCGCCCAAACCCGTGCAAACCCCCAGCAGCCCACCCCTGGATGTATGTATGTCAGAATCTGCATTTGTGTTTTTGTTTCTCCTTCCTGATAGGTACTGAGTCTCCCTTGGCACAGAAACTGTCTACCATCCAGCCTGTATAATGGCTAAGGTCCTAGTTTTCTCACATCTTTTTTGCAATGGTATGCATATGTGTGTTTGTATTCTCATTTGAACTGTTTGAGAGCCAGTGGTTAAGGCACCAGGCTAGAAACTGAGCGACCATAAGTTGTAGTCCCATTGCCAAGCTGGGGGATTTTGGGCTAGTCACTCTCTTTCAGCCAAAAAAGGAGACAAGGACAAGGCTTCCCAAAATCTGTCAAGAGGACTGCAGTCACCTGGAGTCAAAACTGACTCAAAAGAAATGGGGGAGGGGGGGATTTACAGTGTGATAAAAAAAATACTCAATTCCAAGGGTATTATTTCAGCTGCATGTTCTTCTATGTTTAAACTAGCAAATTTGATCAGCCTCCTTGACAATATGGTTGAAAATTAATTAGAAAAGACTTATCAAGGTAATGTGCTCCAGCTTACACAAACTAAGACACATTGAAAGGGGTCTATGACAACTCGCCATGGGACGAGAGTTACCCTAATATCAAAGAAATGGTGAAATAGAATCATTGAAGAAAGGATGAAAAAAGGAGGGACAAAATGATGAAAAAATAAAATACTTTTAAAATTATATTAAATAATTAAATTGAATTGTTGAATTGTCCTGCTGAGAGTTGTCTCATTCCACACGGAAAAGGAATACTAATAGCAATACCACTTCACAGTGCTTTACGGCCCTCTCTAAGCAGTTTACAGAGTCAGCATTTTGCTCCCAACAATCTGGGTCCTCATTTTACTGACCTGGGAAGGATGGAAGGCGGAGTCAACCTTGAGCTGGTGAGATTCGAACTGCCAAATTGCAGACAGCCGGCAGTCAGCAGAAGTAGCCTTCTAACTGCATTCTAACCACCAGGTAGCAATACTAAGCTACAAGACTGACCACCAACATTGCACATCAAGTATGAAGGATACAACTGAAGCAACAAACCTGTTGTTTTCCTTTGTTCTTCTCGTTCTTTTTGCTTTTCCACTTTGCGTCTTCCTTATCCTCCTCCTCCTCCTCCTCTTCCTGAGTAAGAGAGGCAGACATTCAATTTCTGTTCATTTCTTCCAGTGAGAAGAGGAATATAACAACTTACAAGGTTGTAAGTTGAAACTACCTGCATTTCAGACAATCCAGACTGACCTTTTGTTTGGTTTTAGAGCCTTTTTTCCCATGTTTCTTTGTTTCTTCATCACCAGGGGCTGCCTAGAGAAATAAATTGGATTTTGATTATTTCTGACCTGATTTTACTTAGAAAAGTGCCAGAAAGTCATCCCTGACACTCATGCTACATAAATGTCTGCAAGGTAAAACTTTCCAAAAGGGGGGGGGGGGGGGAGAAGAAAAACTGACCACCAGAACACCCACACATCTGCAATTTCTTCTATTAAGAAAAAAGAATTTATTTTGACTGTTGGGAAAGAGCCAGGGCTTCATTATCACTGCCTAGGAATTTGGAAAAACAAATCTCATCTCCACTGACAACCCTTTTGCCCTTTCCATAAAACAAGACTTTAAAGTAAATGCTTTCAAGAAACGGTAAAGACCAAAGAAAACCAGATAGGCGACAAAATTAAACAGAGTCCTTGACTTACAACCACAATGGTGTTCCCAAATTTCTGCTGTTAAGTGAGTTTTGTCCCATTTTATGACTTTTTTTTTTGCCACGGTTGTTCAGTGAATCATTACAGCTGTTAAGTTACTAACCAAGTTGCTTGTCAGAAGGTGGCCAAAGGTGATCACATGACCCTGGGACACCGCAACCGTCATAAGTATGAGCCAGTTGCAAAGTGATCGTGTGAGCAAGGGTATGCTGCAACGGTCATTTCAAAAACAGTCGTAAGTCACTTTTTCCAGTGTTGTTGTAAAAGAGCGGTCACTAAACGAATGGTTGTAAATTGAGGACTTCCTGTGTATTCTTGCTGTGCTCAAAGAAGCCCTCATTAGCAAGAACTTACTGTAGCCCTCAGCCTTCACACTTTTACCAAGATTTTTAAAAGGCTGCATTCAGGCATTACAGCGAGCTTTAAATCAAGGGAAAAAAAATATACGGTAGTTGTGCAACAGCTGGGCTCACAGACACCCCCCCCCTTTACTTTTAGATCTGGCAACATACAACCTTACTAATTGAGTAATAGGGCAATAAAGCCCCCTGCCCTACTTCCAATCTAGCGTGGGATCCATTATATCAGGGGTCCCCAAACTTGGCAACTTTAAGACTTATGGACTTCAACTCCCAGAATTCTCCAGCCAGGAGAATTCTGGGAGTTGAAGTTCACAAGTCTTAAAGTTGCCAAGTTTGAAGACCTCTGCATTATATCAAACGGCCTCTTTGCTATTTGGCCAGGTAGAAAGCAGTGGTGGGGCCAATCAATGCTGCATCTTCTGCATTGTTGGCAGGAATAGAACAGCATGCTGGTCTACATCTCCACTTCATTGCTACATTTGATGAGGGATTTGGGGTTTTAGCAACGACGGTTAACCAGGGAGGGTAGCCTGATTTATAACTGCTCTGGCAGAATTTTTGAGTTAAAATGATCCCTTCCTTCCGTTCTTATAGACTAGGGTCGTAAAACACGGGGAACTCTTAGTGACCCTTTTAAGCTTTGTGAACTCAATTGCTACGGGACTTCGAATGGAGTCCAGGGTACATGCAGAACTCTTAAAAAGATCAGCAAGCATACAGATATTTTTTTCTGCGGCCATGTGGCATGGCTCACCCCACCCGTTACACCTTGTGTACCACAGGTGGTATTCAGCTGGTTCTGACCGGTTCTGACAAACCGGTAGCGGAAATTTTGAGTAATTCAGACAGCAGGCAAATACCACCTGTGACTGGCCCTGGCCCCGCCCCAGATCTCTTCAATGCCTCCCAAGTCCCAGCTGATGATCTAGATCTTCTTTTGTTGCCCTGCACAGGAGAACAGAGCTAGAAAGCAGGTTAGTGTGGTGGAGAGGGAATGGGCATTTTGCAGTATCGTTCCCCCAGAAGTGGGGAGGGAATGGGGAATTTGGCAGTATCCTTTCCCCAGGAGTGGGGAGGGAATGGGGATTTAGCAGTATCCTTTCCCCAGGAGTGGGGAGGGAATGGGGAATTTGGCAGTATCCTTTCCCCAGGAGTGGGGAGGGAATGGGGAATTTGGCAGTATCCTTTCCCCAGGAGTGGGGAGGGAATGGGGATTTTGCAGTATCCTTCCCCCAGGAGTGGGGAGGGAATGGGGAATTTGGCAGTATCCTTTCCCCAGGAGTGGGGAGGGAATGGGGAATTTGGCAGTATCCTTTCCCCAGGAGTGGGGAGGGAATGGGGAATTTGGCAGTATCCTTTCCCCAGGAGTGGGAAGGGAATGGGGATTTTGCAGTATCCTTTCCCCAGGAGTGGGGAGGGAATGGGGAATTTGGCAGTATCCTTTCCCCAGGAGTGGGGAGGGAATGGGGATTTTGCAGTATCCTTTCCCCAGGAGTGGGGAGGGAATGGGGAATTTGGCAGTATCCTTTCCCCAGGAGTGGGGAGGGAATGGGGAATTTGGCAGTATCCTTTCCCCAGGAGTGGGGAGGGAATGGGGAATTTGGCAGTATCCTTTCCCCAGGAGTGGGGAGGGAATGGGGAATTTGGCAGTATCCTTTCCCCAGGAGTGGGGAGGGAATGGGGAATTTGGCAGTATCCTTCCCCCAGGAGTGGGGAGGGAATGGGGATTTTGCAGTATCCTTCCCCCAGGAGTGGGGAGGGAATGGGGAATTTGGCAGTATCCTTTCCCCAGGAGTGGGGAGGGAATGGGGAATTTGGCAGTATCCTTTCCCCAGGAGTGGGGAGGGAATGGGGAATTTGGCAGTATCCTTTCCCCAGGAGTGGGGAGGGAATGGGGAATTTGGCAGTATCCTTTCCCCAGGAGTGGGGAGGGAATGGGGAATTTGGCAGTATCCTTCCCCCAGGAGTGGGAAGGGAATGGGGATTTTGCAGTATCCTTCCCCCAGGAGTGGGGAGGGAATGGGGAATTTGGCAGTATCCTTCCCCCAGGAGTGGGGAGGGAATGGGGAATTTGGCAGTATCCTTTCCCCAGGAGTGGGGAGGGAATGGGGAATTTGGCAGTATCCTTTCCCCAGGAGTGGGGAGGGAATGGCGATTTTGCAGTATCCTTTCCCCAGGAGTGGGGAGGGAATGGGGAATTTGGCAGTATCCTTTCCCCAGGAGTGGGAAGGGAATGGGGAATTTGCAGTATCCTTTCCCCAGGAGTGGGGGGGGGGGAATGGGGAATTTGGCAGTATCCTTCCCCCAGGAGTGGGGAGGGAATGGGGATTTTGCAGTATCGTTCCCCCAGGAGTGGGGAGGGAATGGGGAATTTGGCAGTATCCTTCCCCCAGGAGTGGGGAGGGAATGGGGATTTTGCAGTACCTTCCCCCAGGAGTGGGGAGGGAATGGGGAATTTGGCAGTATCCTTTCCCCAGGAGTGGGGAGGGAATGAGGAATTTGGCAGTATCCTTCCCCCAGGAGTGGGGAGGAAATGGGGAATTTGGCAGTATCCTTTCCCCAGGAGTGGGGAGGGAATGGGGAATTTGGCAGTATCCTTTCCCCAGGAGTGGGGAGGGAATGGGGAATTTGGCAGTATCCTTTCCCCAGGAGTGGGAAGGGAATGGGGATTTTGCAGTATCCTTTCCCCAGGAGTGGGGAGGGAATGGGGAATTTGGCAGTATCCTTTCCCCAGGAGTGGGGAGGGAATGGGGATTTTGCAGTATCCTTTCCCCAGGAGTGGGGAGGGAATGGGGAATTTGGCAGTATCCTTTCCCCAGGAGTGGGGAGGGAATGGGGAATTTGGCAGTATCCTTTCCCCAGGAGTGGGGAGGGAATGGGGAATTTGGCAGTATCCTTTCCCCAGGAGTGGGGAGGGAATGGGGAATTTGGCAGTATCCTTTCCCCAGGAGTGGGGAGGGAATGGGGAATTTGGCAGTATCCTTCCCCCAGGAGTGGGAAGGGAATGGGGATTTTGCAGTATCCTTCCCCCAGGAGTGGGGAGGGAATGGGGAATTTGGCAGTATCCTTCCCCCAGGAGTGGGGAGGGAATGGGGAATTTGGCAGTATCCTTTCCCCAGGAGTGGGGAGGGAATTGGTAATTTGGCAGTATCCTTTCCCCAGGAGTGGGAAGGGAATGGGGATTTTGCAGTATCCTTTCCCCAGGAGTGGGAAGGGAATGGGGATTTTGCAGTACCTTCCCCCAGGAGTGGGGAGGGAATGGGGAATTTGGCAGTATCCTTTCCCCAGGAGTGGGGAGGGAATGGGGAATTTGGCAGTATCCTTTCCCCAGGAGTGGGGAGGGAATGGGGAATTTGGCAGTATCCTTCCCCCAGGAGTGGGGAGGGAATGGGGATTTTGCAGTATCCTTCCCCCAGGAGTGGGGAGGGAATGGGGAATTTGGCAGTATCCTTTCCCCAGGAGTGGGGAGGGAATGGGGAATTTGGCAGTATCCTTTCCCCAGGAGTGGGAAGGGAATGGGGATTTTGCAGTACCTTCCCCCAGGAGTGGGAAGGGAATGGGGATTTTGCAGTATCGTTCCCCCAGGAGTGGGGAGGGAATGGGGAATTCGTAATATCCTTCCCCTGCCATGCCCATCAAGCTACACCCACCAAGCCACACCCACAGAACCAGTAGTAAACATTTTTGAATCTCACCATTGAAGTGTACCCATTACAAGGGTGGGCAACATGTACTACTGAAGCCTGCATCACCTTAAAAGTGACGCCTAGAAGAACCATATATAACACAGAAGGAGCTGCCCGTCTTCCCCAAGGCATTTTACCTCGGATAATTGTTGTTTTTTGACACAAAAACCATTTTCTTTTTCTGACCCTTTCCCCGCATAGCAGGGCGAGACCGACAGGACTGCTTGCAATATTTTCAAAATGCAGCTAAAGGCCACATGAAATAAGGCTGCTCACCCTGAATCAGGAAAATTAACCGTCAAATCACTCCCATTAGATTATTCCCAAATGCAGCTCACCTTGTTGCTCTTATCCCTATCAAGTTTGATGGGCTTTGATATTTCTTCTTCTTTTTCTTCTTCCTCCTCCTCCTCCTCTTCACTCTGCTCCTGGTTCAGGGCAGCGAACACATTTCCTCCCTGAAGGTGACAAAGTATAAGAAACCTAGTATGAAGAATATCAAGAACCAGGTAACGGAACCTCCTCATCAAGACACCAGAATAAAGTAACACCATTTTTTTTCAGGCCACAGAATCGGTTAGTCTTTTTTAAAAACAAAAACCAAGTATCCTCTGATCAAGACACAATAGTCTAGCAACAGAAAATTAGTTGAATTCCCACCCACCATTTTTTTTTCTTAGTTACTCGTGAAACACCATCAAAGGAACATAGTCTGACAGGACTCCGTTAGTAGATGCCTAGGCATTGGGTTAGGAATATGATCTGAAGCACTTTTCTTTGCCTAAAGACGTAACGAAACCCTGATCATTAAATGGCTCACAACCTCCAATAAGATCATTATCTTAATGAATTACATGACTTAATAATTTTCAAATGATTCATTTCTGGGCAAATTATTCAGTTACATAGGAAGCAAACCTACTAATTTAAATGAGGGGTTGAGCCAGCTGGGGTCCAGCAATATCTAAAAGTCATATTCAATTACAATACAATAGCAGAGTTGGAAGGGACCTTGGAGGTCTTCTAGTCTAACCCCCTGCCTAGGCAGGAAACCCTATACCTTCTTAAAGACTTCCAGTGTTGGGGCATTCACAACTTCTGGAGGCAACTTCTGTTCCACTGATTAATTGTTCTAACTATCAGGAAATTTCTCCTCAGTTCTAAGTTGCTTCTCTCCTTGATTAGTTTCCACCCATTGCTTTTTGTTCTACCCTCAGGTGCTTTGGAGAATAGTTTGACTCCCTCTTCTTTGTGGCAACCCCTGAGATATCAGAACACTGCTATCATGTCTCCCCTAGTCCTTCTTTTTCTTAAGCTAAACATACCCAGTTCCTGCAACCGTTCTTCATATGTTTTAGTCTCCAGTCCCCTAATCATCTTTGTTGCTCTTCTCTGCACTCTTTCTAGAGTCTCCACGTCTTTTCTACAATTGTTTCAATTAAATTAATACCCATCTCCTTAAATTAATTATACCCATCCCAGTTTAACTTAATGTTTATTCTGATTATGTATCCACAATTCCTTCTAATCCTCTCCCCAGTTTTTTTCAACAGCTTCAAGGGCCATATAAACTGAAGTGTATCTTAGCAGTAAAATATCTGTTGCTGATGGAGCTGACACAAGCACCATCATGTTCACTGGAGGGAATAAGCTTCGAAGAACACCATAGTGTATTTTGCATTACTCGATCAATATATACGGAGAGCTAAAGCTTGCAAGTGTTGGTTTACTGCATCCAAATTCTGTTCTCATTCCATTTTCACCTCATTCTTGTTAAAATATTCATGATTGGGAGAGACATGGGAACAAGGTTAGACAATGAATAGGCATAGCAACTAAGTCAGCCAATGGGAGCTTAAACAGATCTGAGTTTCTGCAAAGAATTGGAAACAGAAACTTAAGTAAGAAGTCTGGGCATGGCTTAGCTTTATAAAGCAGTCTGCTGCTCTGAGAAGTAAACTAGCAGTTTGTCTGGGCTTGTATGCTGAAATGAAGCTAACTGCTTGTGTTTGCCTGTAACTCTTCTGCCTTGTGTTTACTTGGAAGAACCACCTGTTGGTATTGTACATTTATTCACCTATTCTTATTTATATAAAGAAGTTAATGAATCCAGCTGAATCAGTTATCAGTGTGTGCTTTCTGGAAGCGAATTTATGCAACAAACTCTGACAATTCTTGTCCAGCAAAGAAGTACTTTGAAAGCATCCAGGAACTTACTTTATTTTTCTTGCCTGCTTTGGCGACAGGAATGGGCACTGGAAGAGAAGCAAAAAAAAAAGAAGTCATACTGATTGTGATCTAGACACTGTAAGCAGGATCAAGCTCACAAACTCTAGCCCAGAGTTCCCCAAACTTTCTGGGTCAGTGGCCGGAGGGGGAGGGGAAAAGAAGGGATGGTTTTGTGGGAGGGGTAAGCGCGTGTGTGAGTGCACACACAAAAGCATCCGTTGCTTGCGCAAGTGGGGCTGAGAGCGCCCGTGATGTTTGCGCAAATGAGGATCCGAGCACCCAAAACAATCATGTGAGTGGGGCTGCGAGCCTGTGACGCTCACATGAATGGGGCCGTGACCACTTGCTTAAGTGGGGCCATAAGCCTCCATGATGCTTGCACGAGTGGGGCTGTGTGCATGCGCATGCCAGCCAGCCCCTCAAATTGCCTGCTTGTGAATATGCCGCAGCCTGGTAGTGGGCCGTGGCCCACAGGTTAGGGACCCCTGCTCTAGCCTTCCCCAATCAAAGTGCTTTGGACTACAATTCCAGTCATACCCCAACTGGCAGAGGATGGTGATCTTGAAGAACACATCTGCTTCTGGGACATCATGCAGGAAAGTGTCCCTCATCCATGAAACCTTGTGAGATCTCAGGCAGGAGCCTTAAAGTCTCTCCAAGGCCTCAGCCATTTGTAAACTTAAATGGTAGGAGGTCAACACCAGGTCAAGGAGTGTCGTAAGTGCTTAGGGCCGACCCCGATTAACAGGAGTCTGAAAAGCAGAATGAAAACTGCAGCCTCCCACCTTCTTCATCTTCATCACTGGCTTGGGCAGACAGCTTCTTCAACCTCTCGATCAGCTGGTTCTCCTCCTCATCCTCCTCTTCTGCGGCCACTTTTTTCTTCTGCTCTTTTTTCTTATCTCGCCTCTTCTTTTGCTGTTGCAGCTGCTTCCGGCAGAAGACACACACACACACCACAGAAAAAGAGAAAGTCAATGGATGGGCAACCCGCTACCCTCAACGGAGTAACGTCTTGACTACGGGGTCCAAAGGACCTACCCCACGAGACAATTTGGAAATGACTTGCCTGTTGCTGCTCCTTCTTTTCTTTCTCTGCCACTTGATTCTCACTGGAGTGTTTCTCCTCCACAGCCAGCTCCTCGAAGAACTTGGGGCATAGGAAAGAAATTTGGGAGAATCAGTGGCAGAAAGATTGACCATAGAGCAGTAAGTTATTTCAACTCCTGCCACTCCTACTGCAAAGGTGTGTAACTCTCTGGCAGTTGGGAGCTGTAAGGAGATGGAGCCCGGAACTTTCAGGAATTATGGGAGGATGGCATTTGATGATAACATGCTAGGGTGGATGGAACAATATTTAGATCAGTGGTTCCCAACGTGGGGCCCATGCCCCACAGGGGGGCAATTTGATTTTTAATGGGGGAATTTGAACCTTGTTTAAACCAAGTTAATAGCCTTTTAGGCTTCCTCCGCGTGAGTAGAGTTCACTTTTTCAGTAAAGTAAGAATTATATGTCATGGGCGGGGGGGGGGGGAATCAGGATTTTAGAGATGCTTAGGTGGGGCATGGCCAAAAAAAGGTTGGGAACCCCTGATTTAGATGCACGGGGGGAAGGTGTAAGTTAAAGTACAGAAATGGGAACATTATGTTCCTTTAAAAATCTCCAAATAGAAAACATAGAATTTTGGGAAGGAATGGAATTAGGCTTTTAAGTAATGAAAGGGTGCTTATTAAATTTCTGAGAGATTTAAGGCACTGATTATTTTTTTAAAGCTCTATCACCTACAAAAAAAACATGTCATGTACAGGTAGTCCTCGACTTATGACCACAATTGAGCCCCAAAATTTCTATACTGTGAGACCGTTGTTAAATTGAGTGCTGCCCCATTTTATGACCTTTCTTGCCACAGCTGTTAAGGGAATTACTGCCGCTGTTAAAATTAGTCACACCGTTGTTGAGCGAATCAGGTTTCCCCATTGACTTTGCTGGTCAGAAGGTCGCAAAAGGCGATCATGGGACTGACCCCGGGATGCTGCAACCGTCATAAACACGAGTCAGTTGCCAAGCATCTTGAATTTTGATCATGGGACCACAGGAAATGCTGCAATTATCATTAAGTGTGGAAAATGGTCATAAGTCACTTTTTTTTCAGTGTGGTTGTAACTTTGAACACTCACTAAACGAACTGTTGTAAGTTGAGGACTACTTGTATTTTGACCACGCTCATTCTGGGCTTTGAAAAGGAACTTAAAAGGAACTCCACAGGGAGTAATGTGGACCATGTTCCTTAACCTATCAAAAGAATGATGGCATTTATTTATTTAAAGCATATAGATGGGCCTCCTGTCTCACATACTGACGTCTAGCTGATCCTAGGCAGCTCTTATTTATTTATTTATTTATTTATTACTTGAACTTATTAGTCGCCCCCTCTCCCCACAGGGACTCGGGGCGACGTACAAAAGTATTATATAGCGTACAGAGGAGGTAAGAATAAATAAATAAGTTACAATACCTAAAAAAGTTAAAACCCCAGTGAAATTAACCCTTAAAAACTAAAATTACCAATTAAAAATGCCCTGGGCTGGAGAGATTGTAGTATTATGCCAGGTCAGCTAGTCGAAACAGGTAGGTTTTCAGCTTCATACGGAAGGAGCGAAGGTCGGTTGTTGTCCTGATGTCTGGGGGGAGGTCATTCCAAAGGGTGGGGCCCACTACAGAGAAGGCCCTACTCCTGGGCGTCGCCCTCTGGCACTCTCTGGAGGACGGCACCCGGAGTAGTCCCTCTCTGTGTGAGCGGACGGGTCGCAGGGATGTATGGGGCAGGACGCGATCCCGCAGGTAACTAGGCCCTGTGCCATGGAGCGCTTTGAAGGTGGTAACCAGCACCTTGAAGCGCACCCGGTAGGCCACAGGAAGCCAGTGCAGCTCGCGCAGGATGGGTGTTATATGGGAGAACCTCGATCTCCCCATAATTACCCGCGCGGCTGCATTCTGGACCAACTGCAGTCTCCGGGTGCACCTCAAGGGGAGCCCCATGTAGAGAGCGTTACAGTAGTCCAGGCGAGACGTCACCAGCGCGTGAGTGACTGTGCGCAAGGCCTCCCGGTCCAAAAGGGGCCGCAATTGGCGCACCAGGCGAACCTGGTGGAACGCCCCCCTCGCCACGGCTGCCACGTGATCTTCCATAGACAGCCGGGCATCAAGGAGGACGCCCAAATTGCGCGCCCCTTCCACCGGGGCTAATTGATCGTCCCCGATGGCCAGCGATGGCATATGCTGGTTGAACCGGGAAGCCGGAAGCCACAGCCACTCTGTCTTGGAGGGGTTGAGCCTGAGCCTGTTGTCATCCATCCAGACCCGTACGGCTTCCAGACACCGGGACATCACTTCAACAGCCTCGTTGGGGTGGTTTGGGGTGGAAATGTACAGCTGAGTGTCATCAGCGTACAGATGGTATCCCACCCCAAAACCACGGATGATCTCGCCCAGCGGCTTCATATATATGTTGAACAGGAGAGGCGAGAGGATCGACCCCTGTGGGACCCCACAGATAAGGGGCCTCGCGGTCGACCTCTCCTCTCCTGCCAACACACATTGCGTCCGGCCAGAGAGGTAGGAGCGGAACCATCGTAATACGGTGCCCCCGACCCCCAACCCCTCCAGACGGCGCAATAGGATACCATGGTCGATGGTATCGAAGGCTGCCGAGAGGTCTAATAGGACAAGGATGGAGGAACAACCCCCATCCTTTGCCCTCCAGAGATCATCCACCAACGCGACCAAGGCTGTCTCCGTGCTGTGACCGGGTCGGAAGCCGGACTGGCGCGGGTCTAGATAATCAGCTTCCTCCAGGTGGCGCGGAAACTGCTGAGCCACCACACTCTCAACAACCTTCGCTAAGAAAGGAAGGTTGGAGACAGGACGGTAATTTGCTAGCTCCGTTGGGTCTAGAGAAGGCTTCTTGAGCAGGGGCCTCACCACCGCCTCTTTCAAGGCGGTTGGTAAAAGGCCCTCACCCAGCGAAGCGTTCACCAGCCCCAGTAGCCAGCCTCGTGAGCCCTCCCAGGAGGCCAGTACCAACCAGGAGGGACACGGGTCCAATAAACATGTGGTGGCTCGCAGTCGCCCGCGCAACCTGTCCAAATCTTCGGTGACAACAGGGTCAAACTCCTCCCAGCATGGTCTCTCAAGACTAGCCTCGGACGTCCCCACTGGAGCACTGAGGTGGGTCCATCCCCTTCGGATCCGATCGATTTTATCCTGCAGGAACTCTCCAAATTCCTCTGCCCGGCCCAGCAATGGGGGGTCCCGCTGCCCCTGTGACAAAAGGGAGCGGGTCACCCGAAACAGGGCGGCAGGGCGGTTCTCTGCGGACGCTATAAGGGTGGCACAATACTGACGTTTGGCCACTCTTATTGCCACAAGGTAAGTCCTTACATAGGCTCTTACCTGTGCTCGGTCGGATTCGGAGCGGGAGGACCTCCACTTGCTCTCTAGGCGTCTCCTAAGGCGTTTCATCGCCCTTAGCTCCCCGTTAAACCAGGGGGCCCGGGTCGATCGTGGCCGTCGGAGAGGCCGCAAAGGCGCCACCCGGTCCAAGGCACCGGCGGCCGCATTATTCCACGCGGCTACCAGGTCCTCTGCCCGGGGATTCTTAACAAACAATTGCAAAGTAATTTGCTTCAGGGCGCTTCCCTGTGCCTTTTCTGTGTATTACTGAAATTACAAGAATCAGAGTTCAAGGTTTAATCTAGATAAAACCATGCAAAAATAGCTTTTACCCCCAATTGATACCAGACCACTCAGACCCATATTTAAAGAACTGTGCTAATGGTACTTTTCTTAAGGCAGCGATGGCGAACCTTTTTTGGCTCGCGTGCCACAAGTGGGAGGAGCGCAGGGGGGGTCATGTGCGTGCGTGCCGCACCCATAATGCAATGTGTGACCCCCCCAGTGCGCATGCGTGCACAACAGGTGCTCCCCCCATTTTTACATGCTTTTTTCGCCCTCCCCAGGCTTCAGAGGCTTTATAGGAGCCTGGGGAGCGTGAAAAGAGCCTCCCCCGCCACCCTGGAGGCCCTCCGGAGGCTTCAGGGATCGTCAGGAGGCTTCCCTGACGCCTTTGGAACGCTTAAAACGACCCTCCGAGTAAACCGGAAGTGACTTCCGGTTTGCTCGGAGGGTCGTTTTAAGCGCTCCGAAGGCGCCAGGGAAGCCTGAAGCGGTCCCTGAAGCCTCCAGAGGGCCTCCGGGGGTGGGGGGTGGGGCTCTTTTTGCCCTCCCCAGGCTCCTATAAAGCCTCTGGAGCCTGGGGAGGGCAAAAAATGGCTTTTAAAAATGGTGAACTTAGCTGGCCAGTGCGCGAATGCTCGCTGGCCAGCTGACAGGGCAGCGCCTCGCGTGCCCTGACAAATGGCTCTGCGTGCCACCTGTGGCACGCGTGCCATAGGTTCGCCATCACTGTCTTAAGGGATACAGAGAAGCATTTGAAGAAAGGGGCTTGATTTCTGCTCCACAAATTTTACTTCCAGGAACCCCTAATGACTACCAAACACTCTTCCATCCTTCCAAGATTGATAAAAGAAGGACCCAGATTGGGGGCAATATGCTGACTTGGTAAACCACTAAGAGAAGGCTGTAAAGCACTATTATTTATTTTATTTAGAACATTTATACTGCTGCCTACTCACAAATGGCAATTCACAAGGACATTAAAAATCTATGAAGCCGTATATAAGTCCAAATGCTCTTGACTAAAAATATCTATGGTAAAACCTTTATGTAACAAGAGTAAAACTTACCGATTTTTTCGTCTTTTTATCCTTCTTTCCCTTCTTTACTAGTTTGTCTGAAAGAAACAAAAATAATTAAACCAAGAATTGACAAAAGTACCACTGTTCTGGAGAAGCTCTGAGACTTTCACCAAGTGGTTCTGGGTCCAACCAAAAACAGACTTGTCTGCCTTATAAAGAGTGAGAACAGGAATATCGGAGTACTGGCAAACTGGAAGCCACTTCTCATGCTTGGCAACGTATAAGCCAGCGTGACTGGAGACTAAAACATGAAGAACGGTTGCAGGAACTGGGTATGTCTAGTTTAATAGAAAGAAGGACTAGGGGAGACATGATAGCAGTCTTCCAATATCTCAGGGGTTGCCACAAAGAAGAGGAAGTCAAACTATTCTCCAAGGCACCTGAGGGTAGAACAAGAAGCAATGGGTGGAAACTAATCAAGGAGAGAAGCAACTTAGAACTGAGGACAAATTTCCTGACAGTTAGAACAATTAATCAGTGGAACAGAAGTTGCCTCCAGAAGTTGTGAATGCCCCAACACTGGAAGTCTTTAAGAAGATGTTGGATAGCCATCTGCCTGAAACGGTATAGGGTTTCCTGCCTAGGCAGGGGGTTGGACTAGAAGGCCTCCAAGGTCCCTTCCAACTCTACCATTGTATTGTATTATTGTATTGTGATATAAAGATTAAACTACTGGATGGGATCTGCAGGCTGAAGTCTTCATTTGAATCAGAGTTGAAAGGAGCCACGGAACCTCGGAGATCAATCAGAATTACCGTGCCTCCCAGAATTGGTGTCATGTATATTTGTTCTGACCGAGGCTTCCCAAGAGCATGAAGCAAACTCCTTGTCCTGACAAAAACCCGTTTTATTAATTTACTGTGAATTCTGCTCACTCACATCCAGCACAGTCTTTCAAGGGAGGATTTACAGTCACAGACCTTATCTGGCTTGGAGAGCTGCTAGGCCGATATCTGCAAAACTTGGCAAGGAGTCTCAGAGAGTAACGAACCAATTAAGCAAACTTATTTTCTCCTGCAAACTCCACTCCCCTTTCGCTCCTCTTTTATGTCCTCTGGGAGGGCCATTCATCATCCACCTGTGGCCTTGCTCCCAAGTCAACCCCTGTTCTTTAGCTTTCCCTTCGTCTGGCAACTCTGCGCATGTGCACACTGGGAACAGGCTCCAGCTGTTCATCTGCCTCACTGATGTCTGACTCTGAAGACAGCTGATAACTGGCTTACGGCTCTAGCCCCCTCTCTGCCTCTGACACAGAGCCCTCATCAGAACCTTCCCCAGATGCCAGGACTGGCCCATGTTTCTCCCCAATCTCCTCACTGTCTGAATCTGCTGCCAGCTCTGCTGGCCGCTGGCTGGCCACAACATGCATAAAATTAGTGGGACTTTCACAAACACGGCTCTAACCATCCAAACCAAATATAGGACTTAAAAAAAAAAAAGGCAAACCAACACACAGGTAGCCTTTGATTTAGAAATAAAACTGAGTCCAACATTTCAGTGGCTAAGCAAGCCAGTTAAGTGAATTTGGCTCCATTTTACAATCTCTCTTGCCACAGTTGCTAAGCGAGTCACTGCAGTTTTTAAGTTAGTGACATGGTTGTTAAGTGAATATGGTTTCCCCTTTGACTTTGCTTATCAGGTTACAAAATGTGATAACATAGTCCCAGGACACTGAACCTGTCATAAATACATGCCGATTGACAAGCATCTGAATTTTGGACACGTGACTATGGAGATGCTCCAATGATTATAAGCGATAACCAGTCACAGGTCACTTTTTTCAATGATGTTGGAACTTCAAATGGTCACTCAGTGAATGGTTGTAAGTTGAGGACTATCTGTTGTTCATCATTTCAAAGTCATCTAAGTGCCTCAATTATTACTATAGTATTAAATTCTTATCCCATCTTTTTATATACCAACGTATCTAATACTCGTCTCCTATTTCCTCCCACAACAATAATATTGTGAGAGGAGTTCAATTTACAGAAAATGACTGTCCAAAGTCACCCAGCTGGCTTTCATGCCTAAGGGAGGCCTAGTGTTCTAGTTTCTAGGCTGGCACATTCACCACCACCACCACTACTACAACAACAAAATGGCTCTCCAAGTCTTTGCGATGCCCTCTTTCTTTGGTGCCCTAAGCCCATGCTTATTTTGTTTGATGGTTAATCTAGAGCAGGATTCTCAATCTACATAACTGTAGTGTCAGAATAGCTGAGGGTGATGGCTTAGGCCCTTGACGGCGAACCTGTGGCACACGTGCCACAGATGACATGCAGAGGCCTCTCTGCGGGCACATGAGCAATTGCCCAGCTCAGCTCCACTATGCATGCGTGCATGCCTCCCGCTGACCAGCTGGTTTTCGGGTCCCTGCCACGCATGCGGGAGAACGCACATGCATGAGTGGGGGAGTATTGGGGGGGGTACAGCTCCCCCCCAGCCCATTTTTGGTCCCAGGAGGCTGCAGGGAAGCCTGCTAGGCCCAAAAGGGCAAGGGGGGGGGAAGATGTTCCACACACGTTTAGGGCGCGCAAGGGTGGTGGTGTCGCGTGCGCATTGCATTGTGGATGTGGGCACACATGCATGCTATTCAGTACGCGAGGACAAAAAGGTTAGCCATCGCTGGCTTAGGCTCATCGTCTGGAATTGATGATGACGTGTTTCTCCATCTTTGTTTCCATCGTGATGGATTGATCCCTCTTAGTACTACCCCCTCCCCATTATCATTCTTACACTTTATTCTAGACAAATAGTCCTTGACTTAAAACTACGATTCAGGCCAAAATGTACGTCGTTAAGTGAGACATTTATTCAGTTTTGCCCCATTTTACCATCTTTACTGCCGCAGTTGCTAAGTGAACGCTGCAGTTGATAGGTTAGCAACCCCGTTGTTAGGTGAATCTGGCTTCCCCGCTGACTTTGCTTGTCAGGAGGTCACAAAAGGAGAATCACATGATTTTGGGGCACAGCAACCCAACATGAATATGAACCACTTGCCAAGCATCCGAATTTTGATCACCTGATCATAGGGATGCTGCAAAGGTGGTAACTGTGAAAAAATGGTCATGTCACTTTTTCCAGTGCCATTGCAACTTTGAATATTAAGTAAATCATTGTAAGTTGAGGGCTCCCTGTAAATCACAGGCACCAAAGGAAGAGCAATCCAAATTGAACACAGAAAACTAAACACAAGATCGGCAGAGAGGAAAGGGTAGTGTCCAAAATGGCATATGCTCAGCCTCCCAGGGTGCAATGGTGCTGCCAAGCGTACGTAGGAGGTGCAAAAGAAACTATTTCCCATCTTCCAGGACTTTTTACAGACAGGTTTGTTTGTGTCAGCAAAAGTTTGCAACTCAAAAGTTTGCGTATAGAAGACGATCTATACCTATTGCTTCCAGGATCTTTTAATAGCTGCATGCAGATGGGTTGAAATTTCATTTTTCCATCCCAGATTTAGGAGAAGATTAGGGTATTGACAGCTGTTAAATCTCCAGGAGCCCAGCCAGAAAATAAATATAATTGCCAACTCTGTTCCTAGTCAAGTGCCTGGGCATTTGTAACTTGGAGCTGAGGATTTGTGAATGTTCTGACAAATTTCCAGGACAATATTAGGCCATTACAATACGAGATCAAGATGAAATTAACCAAGGAGATTTCATTGGACCGCACAAAACTGGCACGGCTCTCCAGGGAATCTGCTGAATCTCCATAAGTTGCTCACAGTCCAATGACAACTATAATGGCCAGTGGCGAGGAATGTTGGGAGTTGTTCAGTAAACAGGTTTCTGGTTTGTATTAAAAATGCTGAATCAATGGAGTTGATACTTCAGGTCTCTCCAAGGACTCTGTCGCTTTCTTCACAACAGGAAACAATCATAGCAGCCTCCTCCCTCATTTAGCACCTCCCAAATGCATTGGACTACAACTCCTATCAGCCATGCTGCTAAGGATGAGGGAATAATTTTGTATGCTATGCTAGAAAAAGGAGCTCCAGGATTAGAGATGAGTAAATGAAGGAAGGCCTGCACAGGAAGGCCTGGAGGAACCTTTTCCACAGGGGCTGTGATGGGTCGGACATGGCTTTGCAACTAACAACAACAACAAATGAAAGAAAGACAGAGAAAGGTAACAACAGAGATTCTAGGGCAATTGTGGGTACATTTGGAAGAAATTTAACAGCAACACAGCATGGGAGGCAACACAGTGCAGCAAACAGAGCAGAAAGAAGATTGAGAAAGATACCTTACACAAGAATTAGGATCAGGAGGAACTATGGGTATGTGGTTTTGGCGAGCAGAGAATAGGAGAGGAAAGAGGGAAATTTAGGCTCTGTGGAACCAAACTCAAGGAGATTTAAGGGACTCTAGGATGGCCATATGCCAGTGATGGCAAACCTTTTTTGGCTTGCGTGCCATAAGTGGGGGGAGCACGGGGGGGGGGGGGTAGTGTGCGGACGTGCCGCACCCATAATGCAATGCACAACCCCTCCCTAGGGCAAATGCACGCACTACAGGCGCGACCCCCCATTTTTTGCATGCTTCTTTTGCCCTCCCCAGGCTCCAGAAGCTTTATAGGAGCCTGGAGAGGGTGAAAACACCCTCCCCTGCCCCCCCGGAAGCCCTC
Source organism: Natrix helvetica (assembly GCF_964273705.1). Lineage (NCBI taxonomy): Eukaryota > Metazoa > Chordata > Lepidosauria > Squamata > Natricidae > Natrix > Natrix helvetica. The sequence goes on from NC_138548.1 coordinate 344,881,213, forward strand.
CGGAGGCTTCAGGGACCTTCAGGATGCTTCTCTGAAGCCTCCGGAGCAGTCAAACGACCCTCTGAGCAAACCGGAAGTCCGTTCCTGAACTTCCGGTTTGCCCGTAGGGCCGTTTTTTTGCGCTCCGGAGGTTTCAGGGAAGCTTCTGAAGCCTCTGGAGGGCCTCCAAGGGGGGAGGAGAGGCTGTTTTCAGCCTCCCCAGGCTCCTATAAAGCCTCTGGAGCCTGAGGAGGGTGAAAAATGGCCTAAAAAAAGGCTGAGGTCAGCTGGCCAGCACGCACATGCACGCCGGCAGCTGACAGGGCAATGCCTTGTGTGCCCTGACAAATGGCTCGGTGTGTCACCTGTGGCACGCGTGCCATAGGTTCGCCATCCTGGATATATACCATTTGGGATGGACATGTGCAGCCCTCCCAAGTGGGAATAAGGACGATAGAAGTTAAAAACAACATATGGAACATCTTAGCAGAAATTGTTGAAAAATTAGGCTAAAAATCAGCAAATGTCTCTCCAACTTGTATGAATGAAGGATGCTACAAGCTGCTCTCTCAATCCATCCAACTGGGATTAATTCTAAATGGAATTAATTGTACCAACAAAAATGGGCATGTGAAGCATGCTGATTGTCTACAGTGTAACACAAAATCTCAAAAATGTTACTGTACAGCCACAAATATCTATATTTTGGGTTAGGTGGACTGCAATATTTATCCAGTTACAGTGCTATGGATATTTATCAGTCTGGCCAAAATAATATTTGTCTCCTTACTCTTTTTCCTTAGGAAAGGAGAAAGTTTAATTAAATATCAATTAAGTAACCTACATTAATTAAGCTCCACTGGTTAAAGATCATGCAATGTGTACTGGCCTTTTCTGTGAAGCAGTTATCCCAATTTGTTATCTAGGCTACTGTCATTGCAGGTGCATTTCCAATATAACAATACATACTATTCACTTTTAGCCCCTTCGGTGTCTTTTTTGGTAACAATGTAAATGTGTCATGGCAAAAAACATACTATCATCTCACTTATGGAGCACCCTTAAAATAGTCATATGCCTTGTCTAAGAGTACCTACATTCAAATCACCCCTTCCCACCCTTGACTAAAACTCATCATATCAGTGAATATGGTTGGGCAATTGGCATTTACATGCCAAGACATATGCTAGAGAAAACTGATTGGTAAGTGAAAAGAGGTAAGTGAAAAGGAGGATTAAATCAGAAAGATAGAAAAGGTTGCTTTAGACATATGGAGAGAAGAAAAATGTCATGAAGCTAAAGTCAAGCTATTGTTCAAAGCACCTGAAGGAAGGACAAGAAACAATGGGTGGAAACTAATCAAGGAGAGAAGCAACTTAGAAGTAAACAGAAATTTCCTGACAGTTAGAACATTTAATCAGTGGAACAACTTGCCTCTAGAACTTGTGAATGCTCCAACACTGGAAGTTTTTAAGATGTTGGATAACCATTTGTCTGAAGTAGTGTAGGGTTTCCTGCCTAAGCAGGGGGTTGGACTAGAAGACCTCAAAGGTCCCTTCCAACTCTATTCTATTCTATTCTATTCTATTCTAAACTCAATCAAATACATTCATACTTAGGTTTACTTAAGTTTCTCCTTAGGCATTTCTATATTAGAAATGCTACTGACATTTCTACATTTCCAGTCTCTAGAAAGGACTACGGAGGAACTTACTTCTAAATAAATGTACAATTATTCGAAAGAAGGCTACTTATTTCGGATTATTATTATTATTATTATTATTATTATTATTATTATTATTATTATTATTATTATTATTATTATTCCTGTAAACTTATTTATAAAACAGATGGGGGAAAGAGAGGGATTGCAGAGCAATTATTCTCCCCACTTTATATTTCCCCAACTTTTCAAACCCTTCCACCCCAAATTCCGAGAGGCTTTTGAGCTCTCCTTCCCAAGCACTGAGCTCTTCTTCCAGGTTATCCTTGTTGAATCCCCCCACCCAGCCAGCCCCCCCCCCAAATCGCACCTCCAGCTCCTTGCGCGGGGCATGTCTTCTCCTCCCCGTCCCCGATCCATTCCTCCTGGGCGTGATGTTGCTTCCCTCCTTTAGGCATGGCTCAGCCCTCCGGTTTTCTCCCACCGCCGCCGCTTAGCTCCTGAACCTCCGACGCCCGGAAAAAGAGGCTTCCCACATGCACGCCTCCTTTCTATTGCGCCTGCGCGAGAGCGACCACGCTAAGGAGGAGCGAATAGTATTCGCCCTATAGAAGTGCCGAGCGGGTTGTACGATAGAGATTGGAGCACTTCCTAGAAAGGCCCGCTATCATAGAGAGCGAACAAGTCGTTTTAGAGACAGTCGAAGGGCAGTAAATAAAGTCTTTTGTTAAACCAATGTAGGTTGTCTTTGGACTTCAGGATGGGAAGCTTCTTACACGCCAATAAACTAAGGCCATTTCTTCAACGGTGTACTGTAGTCTCTTACTGACCACTTAATTATAGTTCTTGTCTTTTTTATTGCATAGAAAGGCAAGAACTATATTGCATATAGTATAGTCTTCATGACTACGTCGGGGTGACTTTGGACCAATCACTCTTACCATGCAGTTTTTGTTGTTGTTATAGCAGTAGCACTTAGACTTATATACCACTTCATAGTGCTTTTACAGCCCTGTCTAAGCGGTTTACAGAGTCAGCCTATGGCCCCCAACAATCTGGGTTCTTATTTTACCGACCTCGGAAGGGTGGAAGTCAGTCAACCTTGAGCCTGGTGAGATTTGAACTGCTGAACTGCAGCTAGCAGTCAGCTGAACTAGTCTGCAGTATTGCACTCTAACCACTGCGCCATCTCGGCTCTTTATACCGATTTTATACGGCTCTAATCCATGTCTTATCCCATCTGAACAACAATTTCCATTTGCTAAGCAAGGCAATGATTTGTGCTTGACTTTAGGAAACTTTGCCACAGTTAAGTGAACCACTGTTGTTAAGTGAATCACGTGGTTGTTAAGCAAATCCAGCTTCTCGCATTAACTTTGGTGTTCGAAGCTGGCAGGAAAGGTGGACACATGACCATAGGATGCTGCAACTATCATAGAGGCAGTTTGCCAAGTGCCCACATTTTGATCATGTGACCATGGGATGCTGGACAGTCATAAAAGTGAAGACTTATAAGTTACTTTTTTCAGTGCCATTAACTTTAAAAGATCACTAAACAAATAGTTGTAAATTGAGGATTATCAGTACAGTTTTTCCTGACTTCTTATTTTAGATGTATAATGTACTTGTTTCTAGGAATTGTTTGTACATTAAAAGGAGATAAAAATATTAAGCAAATAAACTGTATTCTAGCAACTGTTTGTACTAAAGAAAATTGCAAATGTTTATTTTTCTTTGAAGACCAAAATATAGTTAATATGGCTTTGGATGAACTACTGTGTCTTAAAAGATGTAGATAATGCTCTTGGCTGGCATTTAGAATCAATTGATCAAGACATTAATAAGTATAAATTTTTCTGATCCTGACTTAAAAATTACTATTTAATACAGCAAAAAAAAATGTGTATATGAATTGTAGTAGTGGATTATTCATACGGTTTGTGGGTCATTATTGATTTCCCCCTTTTAAAGGAGCATGGAGGTTTTTTAAAGCAATATGTTAAAATCTTTTAGAGTTCTCTTTATAATTTTATTATAATCTGATATACTGTATGTATAGTATTGAATGCAGGTATAATTTTCACATCATATTTTTAAAAGACCAATATATGCTTTTAAAATTATTAATAATTAAATTCCATCAAACAATTAAAGGTCTTTGATCTTTGGCATCAGGCTGAATTAATCCTGAGTCCATTCCTATATTGTAGTAACATCATTTGGAGGTTCTCAGCCAGTTAGAAAAAGCAAATGAGATTCAGAATTGTTTTTAGGAGTAGGTGAACATTTTTCGATGTTTCAATCTAATTTGGGAAATTCTGGGGGTTGAAGTCCAAACTTCTTTAATTTCTCATGGTTAAAGAAACCTTTTCTAGGTGAAATATAGGCAAGTCACAGAAACTTTTAGGTCTTTTACAATATATATATATATATATATATATATATATATATATATATATATATATATATATATACATACATACATACATACATACATACATACATACATACATACATACATACATACATACATATATATATATACATTCCATATATATATAATATATAATAACCACCAGCCGGTAAAATGTAGGTATTTCCAAGGAAAAGTGAGCTTTTTTCCTTTCATAGCTTGGCTTGTAGAAATAGATATATCAAAGCTAGATGAATGTGCAATAAAGATGGAGCGTTTATTCTTTTATTTCCTATTGATAAAGGGGGGCACTATTCTGCCTAAGCATTTCTGAAAAAGCCCGAATTTTACATACTTTTTCCAAATTTTCTTCATCCTTATTTTTTTAAAAAAAGGGGGGAGTATTGTCAGCTAGATCTCCCCCTCCTGCCCTTTTCAGGCATTAAAGTGCCTGTAAGGACATTTTATGACTTTCTACGTCATGACAGAAGGTACTCCCAGCCCTCCCAACAACCCACGAAACTGAACGGTTCAATTTGGTTTAGCCCTCCCCCTCCACCGCGATGGTACATTCCGCGGGGGTGGTAATGATGAACTCCAGGCTTTTCTGCCTTTGATGGTACAATCCATAATCGTTGCTGTAATTTCTTTTCAAGCACGTCACATTCCAATCTCTTTCCCCCCCCCTACTCGCCTGCCCTTAATGGTTCGCCCCAATCACCCCCTGTCCTCCAGCTAGCTGTTTTCCTCCTTTCGCGTCACGATCTCTCATTCTTTAGTTCGAGCCGGAACCGCCCCCTTCCACTGTGCTTCCACTCCCTTCCTCCGAGCTTATTGGTTCCTTTTCTCCCCGCCGAAGGAGTAATTTTCTTGTAGCTCCTCCCCTCTCTCCCACTCCGGGACTGCGAGTTCGGTGCTGTTGGAGGAGCGGAAAGAGGAGGGGACGGCAGCCGGGACAGGACATGCCCCGCAAGAGGCCGTTCAGCGCTAAGCAGAAGAAGAAGCAGCTGCAGGATAAACGCGAGCGAAAGCGGCAGGGTGAGAGGGGGGGGGGGAATCGGGGCGGGCGGGGCGGGACGCCTTCCAAGAAACACCTGGATCATCTTCCTATCTCCCCTTCCTCCTTAATGTAGGAGTAGGACCGTCCTTAGCACCTGGATTATCCCCATCCCTGCCTCTCCCTCGGATATCTCATAGCGTTTTGGAGGGCGAGGGAGTTGCCCCTTATCTCATGATCACCCATAGGCGCCCATGGGGAGCTCTTCTTCTTGAAGCAGTGTTGGTTCATTTTTGGGGGGCGGGGGCGGGGAGAGAAGTGTGACCTTTCCGTTCCCTCCTTTTTGGGGTTATATGGAGAGAAATGAATTGGAGACAACAAAAGCCTTCCCGAAAATATATTTAGAAAGCACTTGACGTCTTCGTTTTGTCTACTGGAAAATCTGAAGCTAAGTGCACCCTCCTTCCCTCCCAAAAAAGAAAGCTGGCCCAAATTTAATTAAGAGAACTGCTAGGAAAGCGGCAGTGTGTCCACAGTGCAATTGCACATAAACATCAACTTTTTCTTGAAGCCTTCTCTGTTTAATGACAGAATGAAGAGCATCTACCTCTTGGCCACGTTAGAAAAAGCAGCAGTCTCCCGCTTCTACTTTCCTCCATCAAAATAAATCCAGGCCATCTTCCTAAATCTTTGCAGAATGACTTTTCCTTTGGCCTCTAAGCTATACTTGGGAGATAACCATTTTTTTGTAAAGCTGGATTTCTTTGCCCTAATATCTGCAATGCAGTGGGTATTATATCACTCTCTCTTTTTCCCACTTAGTTAGAACTACTACTTATCCCATTCATAGGTACAACCTCTTCCCTGAAACGGAGGGGAAGAAATAGACTTCGGACATGGGAAACAGCACTTACCTCTAGAAATATAGTATATGAGAGACTATAGGCATTCATTATCTTCTACTTTTTTCCTGTTTCATTTAATTTTCTTCCTAGTTATATATTTTTTATTAAATATCTCCCAACCTCCTTGTAAAAGGCTTTAGTTTTGAAGACAGGAAAATTAATATTAGAGAAAATGGATTATGGTGCAATAATTAAAATGTACTACATTGTGTCCAAGTGTCAGCGGAGTCATAAGTAACCTTGGGCCAAAGATTTGAAGTAGACCTACTTCGTAGAGTTTTTGTGAGTCTTGACAAGATAGGAGATGAGAGAAACTATTCAAAGTACCTTGAAAATGGGGTGGGACAAAAATGCAATGAACAACATAGCAATGCTAAGAATGTCATTTGTGCTGGATGGGTTGTCACAAATCCAAGATTTTTATGTGGGCAGCAATCCTGAGTCCTCCTGCACAATGTGTCCGTTGCATGGAATTTTGTTTAGGATTGCAGTTTCTAGATTTCATGTGATGCCCGTGTATGTTGCCACTCCCTGTGGGATCTATCGCCCAAGGGGCTGGAAGGAAAGCAGATGGAGTTGCAGAACCAAGAGGTTTGTTGAGCCGTTCATGGCCTGTCATGCATGACGAATGTTCTGTGTTTAGGGTGGTGGGTTGCCAATTGCACAGGCGTGTTCCATATTCTTCCTCATAAGGATTGACGGTGATGCATATGTCAGCCCAAGCTTTCATTCCAGAGTCAGGTCTTGCAGTAACACTTCTCTACAGAAATGTGGCGCTTTCTACTGACAGACAGACATGTGTGGGCATCAATTAAAAAAGTCACTTAAGAATGGATTTGCATGAGCGGACTATGTCACTAGGTAGTATAACAGAGTAATTGTGAGCCATTCATAACCAAATAATGCAATAATTTCTGATGTGGGTATATTTAAAAATAGGAGTGGTCCAGGCTGCTCTAGAGATTTTGTTGACTTTGAGCATCTTTGGAAGAAGGAGCCAAAGGGAAGCACTGGAGCCTCTTTATGTCGTTGGGTAAAGTAACCAAGGACATTTTGCGAAGGAGAGCAATGCCTTTACAATTAGGAGAGAGAGAAGTGGGGGAACGTAAATGGTTATTGTGCACAGCACTTTGGAAAAAGCCAAGCCTTCACCACCGGGAGTAGGATGACAAAAGCTTTTGGAGGGTTATGAATTGTGTGGTAATAGTACTGAAATAACACTGCAGGGAATTAAATGGGCAGCTGGCTGGGAGCAAAACTTTTGTCTGGCAGCTTTCAAACACATAACAGAAAGAGGGAAAGTAGGCGTGTGTCCTTTAACTGATGATCACAATAATCTCTTTTCTGTAGTACACTGGAGTCTAGCGACTGCATCACATTCAATTCAAACGGTGCCAAGAACGTATTTTTGGGCAGCTCTTCACAGCATTGTCCTTCCAGGGCAATTCAAAATAGATAAAATGGTAAAGTGTCAGTTCCGGTAATATAAAACCACAAATGACATTTTCCAAAGGAAAAGCAGTCTAAGCAATATTTGCTTAGTTTCCAGCCAGGTTCAAGCTAAGGCCAGACAGTAAGCATCAAAAAGCCAGTAATTGCCAAAATAACCGAGTATCTTGGCGAAAAGGCATTTGAATACACGTAGATCTTCAGCCCTTTGAGAGAACTGGAAGTGTAGGTTGCTTGCAATCTACCCTAGTTTGAGAACTATCCAGCAAAGGCAACATCTCCGGTGCCTAACTTTTCAAAAAGTTTAAGCTTTTAAGGTCTGAGTAACTAGCAACCGCATTGCTGCCAATGTGAGGAATTTGGAAAGGGTGTGAAGATGCAGAGATATTTCCACAGTTCAGAGCCACAACTGGTTAATAGACATATTTAGAAGGATTCAGAAGGACACATTGCTCAGTGTGGCTTTATATAATGTCATCATGATTAGGAGCTTTGATAGCTCCTGTATTACAGGGAATAGAGCCAGACTGGCTTTAGCCAAGCCCACAAAGTTAAGCAAGGTCAAACGTAGTTTGTATGAGGAGGGGAGGCCACTGGGAAATCTCATAACTGAAAACTAGATTGGGAAGTCACAAAAAAAGATGATAATTTCTGTATTATTTACTACTCCCTCCCCCCAAATGATGGGTTAGTCCATGAAATGTCTAAGATGAGCATTTTCAAAAATGTTCAGGCAGCAGAACCTGTTAGTTTACCAAAAAAGTAAAAAAGGAGGCAAAAACTCTAATGATGGACTTTTCTTTTCTTTTCTATTTTAAAGTCTCTCATGGCAACCATCAACCTCTGGCAGATCCGGGTTTAAAAAACCCTGTTCTAGGAGTTGAGCGCAACTTGTAGGAGGCTTTATTATCACATCTTCATCATAAGAAATATCCCTGTCATACACTTGAATTTATTTTTTTACATGTCTTTGCTGAAAAAAGTTTATGTTTGTTTGATGAGTCGGTCTGCATAACTCAAGATTGTCAGAGTTTGCTTGATTTCTCAAAATGGGCATGCTGATTAAAGGAAAAATGAATAACATGGCAGTGTTTGAATTAAAAAGAAAACAGTGATCTGAAGGAGCTGCTATTTAGAAGCAATCTTGGCTGTCTACTTTCTCTCTAATTATAATTCCTGCAGCCAAGTTTTGCATTTGCAATCTAGGTGTTGAGAGTATTTCCATTCTCTATTAGTTTACTTCATTTTCATGGTATCATAACTTACTTGCTCATCTGTACAAAAATTTATTACCGTAAAAGACATATGCTTTCACCAACTGCAATTTATCTTCAGATGCGTCTGTCCATGTAATAAAGAGAGTTCCATCTCATAAAAGCTTATGGCTTTTAATAAAAAGTATTTACATTGGTTGGAAAAGGTGCTACTAGCTCCTGCTGATTCCCCCTCCTCAAAAACAGGGTTCCCCTCCTATTTTGCCCATTTATTATACAGAAATTATAAGGTCGGTGCTGTAATATTCCGGAAGATCCCTAGATGGCAGCAAAGAGACAGAAAATGTCAGCTCTTTGTTGCCATGCATGGCTATACGAAATTTTGCAAACCAGATACTGTAGTCCTGATCCACATGGAGTCTCTTGCCATCTATAGCTAACCAATTAATGTTTGAAGGCTCCTTTAATTAACTGCTACCATCCTTTCGTTGTTATTGTTGGTGCTTTCAAGTTAGACCAGGCAACAGCCTGGTCTAGTCCCTGTAATTTTCTTGGCGAGATTTTGGAAGTCTTTTGCCCTTGTATCCTTTCTAGGTCTAAGACAGAGTGACCAGCCTAAGATCACCCACCTGGTTTCGTGCCTAAGGTGGGACTAGAACTCACAATCTCCCAGTTGAAGCCTACACAACTGAAAGCTGCCAAAGTTGAGAAACACTGGTCTAGATATATGGAGGGGTGGGAGTAGCTGAGAGCAAGAATGCTCACCCTTCCTTCTTTGCTGTGCCCCATCTCTCTGTCTTACAATGCAAATCCAAACAATCTGCCAATGATTGTCTCATCCCCCTCCCTCGCTAGCTTTCCTTGTATTTCTTGGAAGTAGATTTCTCTCTCTCTCTCTCTCTCTCTCTCTCTCTCTCTCTCTCCCTCCCTCCCTCCCTCCCTCCCTCCCTCCCTCCCTCCCTCCCTCTCTCTCTCTCTCTCTCTCTCAGTCTCCTTTCCCCTACCACAAATAGCTACTTTTATTCTAGTTATATTTCCTTGCTTTCAATATCACTTTGCAACCCTAGAAAATATGGGTAGAATCTCCGGCAGTCTGGATTCCAATTTTTTCTATTGTCTGTATTTAGGTTCCCATTTTCCTCCTCCTGCTTCAAATCCCTGATTCTTGGAGTTTGAACTACAATCTAGACGTCCCGAATGTTAAGGCTGTTTCCCCCAGCAATGCAGGGGTGGGCTGCTACGGGTTTGCCCAGGTTCGGGAGAACCGGTTGCTAACGTTATGGCCGGTTTGGAGAATCTTCAAATCCCACCGCTGGCTGGCCCCACCCACACGCTCCCCGGCATGCATGTGACCCCCATGCCGTGTTTTGACCTAGCAGGCCTCCCTGAAGCCTCCTGGGATCAAAAACATGCACGGCAGAGACCCAAAAATCAGCTGGCTGGCAGGAAGCACGTGCACACGCATGATGGAGCTGAGCTGGGGGACAGCTTGCATGCCCGCAGAGAGGGCTCCTTATGTCACCTGTGGCACGCGTGCCCTAAATTTGCCGTCATGGGACTAGGCTGTGCAGCTTGCACACAAAACTGGCTAAGACTGACTTTGAAAATCTGAAGAGAACTAAATAGCCTGCATCCATCCTGTAATTTACAGTAATGCCAAATGCAATCATTCTTGAAGAAACTCCTGTTACCGCCATGTAAGATGGGCTAACTTTCTTTCTTGGGTTTTCCCTTTGCTGTCTTTCCAGGCTTTCAAGATGGCGTGAGGTCAAGTTCAAACAGCCGGAGCGGCAGTCATGATCGACATGAGGAGCACACGGACACGTCGGATAGCGAGTCTTTCTCTCTGCAGGTTCGCAAGCTCAACCAGCAGCCTCAGATCCGCAAGCCGGGTGAACGAGGCTATGATCCCAACAGGTAAGAACCCAAAATTTCTGAGTGAACAAGCATTTAAGGTCACCTTCCCCCAAGTCTGCCATTCTCCATTATGAGGGTTAGTTATAAGGCAGGGGTGTCAAACTGGCAGCCCATGGGCTGGATGTGTCACATACAGGCCATGCCCACCCCAGCTCCGCAGGGGGGGGGGGGAAACGTCGCGATACGTCACGTGACGGCAACGTGACACCGCGAGTTTGACACCTGTACTATAAGGCAATAGGAGAGGAGCAGAACATGCCCAAGTCATCTGAAGTTCTCTGTTGAGGACTACCTCACTTGTGCTTGCAGATCTTCACAGGCTTCGTTCTGCTGGTTGGAATTCCTGGAGTCATCGTTCCAACAAAGATGAAACTCTTGGGGCTTGTTTGCTTGATTTCTGGTCTGGCATTCATTGTTCAGTGTCAGAAAAGATCAGAAAAGATCTTCTAAATATTGGTTGAGATTTATCTCTGAAGTGACGATCAGACTTCATGACGTTGTTAGATTTTTATTAAATGCTGATATCCTGGCATTGCATGGGTATTTATTTATAGGGGGGAAATGTCCGGACCAAATGTAATTTTCTAATGTTGGATTTTCCCCCTTACCAGAGGGAGCCCCCTTGTGGAGTACTGTGAAGCCATTACCATGGCAACTCCGCTGCGCTGTACAGTAGAGGCCATTTTACGGCAGTACAGTAGAAGCCATTTTAAGGCACAACAGGCTGTATCTTAACAGAACACCCCCCCCCAGGGGTGTTAGGGGTGCCTTACCCCCACAGTATTTTTCTCCATCGAGTAAGTCATCAAGTTTGGTTGAAATTGCTCAAGGCGTTCCAGAGTTATGCTAGAATACACCCCCCACCACCACACACACACATTATATATTTTCTTTACTGATTAAGATACCGGCTGCACTTTGAGCGGGAAAGCAAAGAGGAAGTGGAGCGGAGGAAAAAAATTGCCCGGGAGAAAATCTTGGAACCGGTGTCAGAAATTGAGACAGAGGTGGACATAGAAGATGTTTACAAGACTGGCTCAGGTAGGGTGAAGATAATCAAGGAAAAGCTTCTTGGCGGGTGGGTGAATCTGAAGGGCTTCCCTCTCTTGGGACCCCCTACTTTCTCCCTGCCATTGTTCTTAACAAACTACTTTTCCTCGTCTCTGGAGGTCTTGCTTCAGGCAGGGGAACCATTTACGATGAGGAGCTTTTAATTACCTGAAACGCATGAAGGAGTCTGAAGGTTCAGCACAAACATTCTGTTCCTTCGTCTGTTTCTAAACGCAGCATAAATCTCTTACTGGGCTTTTTTCCAACAATGGCCTGCTGGCTGATGAAAATTGGGAGTTCCAATCCCAAGAATATGAAGTTGGGGAGGGCTGGTTTGGATACCAGATCCTGGTTTTGCCCAATTGCCCTGATGCTAAGTTAAGAGTCTTTTATCATTTTCCCATTCTTAATAATTCAATGGTGAAAAGAGTAAGGTTCTACATTCAGGCAAGAAAAACGAAATGCACAGGTATAGCATAGGTGGTACCTTGCTCAACAGTAGTAACTGTGAAAGGGATCTTGGAGTCCTAGTGGACAACCATTTAAATATGAGCCAGCAGTGTGCAGCAGCTGCCAAAAAAGCCAACACAGTCCTAGGCTGCATCAACAGAGGGATAGAATCAAGATCATGTGGTAAGGCCACACTTGGAATACTGCATTCAGTTCTGGTCGCCACGATGTAAAAAAGATGTGGAGACTCTAGAAAGAGTGCAGAGAAGAGCAACAAAGATGATTAGGGGACTAGAGACTAAAACATGTGAAGAACGGTTGCAGGAACTGGGTATGTTTAGCTTAAGAGAAAGAAGGACATGGGGAGACATGATAGCATTGTTCCAATATCTCAGGGGTTGCCACAAAGAAGAGGGAATCAAACTATTTTCCAAGGCACCTGAGGGTAGAACAAGAAGCAATGGGTGGAAACTAATCAAGGAGAGAAGCAACTTAGAACTGAGGAGAAATTTCCTGACAGTTAGAACAATTAATCAGTGGAACAGCTTGCCTCCAGAAGTTGTGAATGCCCCAACACTGGAAGTCTTTAAGAGGATGTTGGATAGCTATTTGTCTGAAACGGTATAGGGTTTCCTGCCTAGGCAGGGGGTTGGACTAGAAGACCTCCAAGGTCCCTTCCAACTCTACTATTGTATTATTAATACAGGTGGTCCTTGACTTATGACCACAACTGAGCCCCAGATTTCTGTGGCTAAGCGAGAGAGCGGTTAAGTGAGTTTTGCTCCGTTTTACGACCTTTCTCGCCACGGCTGTTTAAGGGAATCACTGCAATAGCCAAGTTAGCAACACGGTTGTAAAGTGAATCTGAGTTCCCCATTGACTTTTCTTGGGGCACTGCAGCCGTCTTAAATACCAGCCAGTTGCCAAGTGTCTGAATTTTGATCAAGTGGTCATGAGGATGCTGCAACCGTCGTAAGTGTGAAAAACAGTCATAAATAACCTTTCTTCCGTGCCATTGTGCCACTTCGAACAGTCACTAAATGTCTAGTTGTAAGTCGAGGACCACTTGTGTCGTCCTTCTTGGGATAAGGTCTCTTCTTGCTTCTCAATCAAAATTAATTTAATGTCATTACAGTAGCAACCACAGAACTGCTTGTCAAGACATCTCTCTCCCTTCTCTAACTTGACTTGCATTGCCTGATTTTTCAGATGCAGTCTTAGAGAAGAAAGAGCGTAAGAGGTTGTGTACATTTCTTGCATATTTGTGACCTCTTAGAACTTTATTCTCACTTCCTTCGTGATGGTGGCAGGTTTTCCTGACTCTTCTTGTGTTTTTCTTTTTTCAATAGTACTAGATTTTCCTAAACGTCCCCCTTGGAATTACCAAATGAGCAAGGATCAGTTGTTGGCCCGAGAGGAGAAGTGTTTCCGGGAATATCTTGAGAATATCTATAGTACATTCCAGCCCAGCCAGTTGAGTTACTTTGAGCACAATTTGGAGGTAAGCCCTTGGAAGATCTAAGCTGCATCATCACCCCCATGGCAGCCCATTTGAAGCCCCCAGAATGCATTTGAGACCTGCTTTCTCTTTTGGGGAAGAAAATGAATGCCTCTAAAAGAATTGGTGGTTCGAATCCCTAGCACCGTGTAACAGAGCGAGCTCCCGTTTCTTGTCCCAGTTTCTGCCAACCTAGCAGTTCGAAAGCACGTAAAAATGCAAGTAGAAAAAATAGGGACCACCCTTGGTGGGAAGGTAACAGCGTTCCGTGCGCCTTTGGTGTTTAGTCATGCCGGCCACATGACCACGGAGACATTTTTGGACAGCGCTGGCTCTTCTGCTTTGAAACGAAGATGAGCATCGCCCCCTAGAGTCAGGAACGACTAGCACATATGTGCGAGGGAAACCTTTAGCTTTACACACACACACAGAGACACACACACACTCCTTAAACCTCAGAATGCAAGGCAAAACTGATTACAGGTACTCCTCAACAGTGGCGTAGCGTGGGGGGTGCAGGGGGGGCCGGCCGCACCGGGCGCAACATCTGGGGGGGCGCACTCGCACTCGCAGCTCTCTGCCCCTGCCTGGCTCACTCACTCTCTCTCACTGCAGTGCTGGCTGTGCGAATCCGATCCGAGCCGCCGGGTCGCCGCCCACTGTGGAGGGGGTGTGTGCTATTCATGCATCCTCTCGTAATACAGATCATCAAATAAAAAGCTCTTCTCTCTTGAAGGGAGAAAGGCGGCGTGTTGAGGGATAACGAGAGGGAGACTACATTTCCCAGAACGCTTTGCCTAGGAGCTTGCTTTTGGATTGGCCGCCGCCCGGCCCAATTCAGGCCGGGAAAGTGGCGTGGATAACGGCCGCTAGCAAGTAGACGGGAGATATTGAAGGGCGCTGTTGGGAAGTCATGGCATCGCTACGGCTCTTAAGGCTGCACCTGTCTGCGGGGAGCTGCCTCCTCTTCCTCCTTTGTTTCCAGTTCGGGGGAAGCCAGAAGAAGAAGGAGGTAGATCCCTCTTCACCTGCCCCATCTTTCCTTCTTCCCCGGGAGCATACAGCCTAGCTGAGGGCTTGAACTAATTATCCATCCATAAACTGGAGCTTAGGGACTCAAGAGTCTTTTATTTTGCAAAACATTACAATAAATCAATAAATAAAGCTTATCTTCTTTGATTGCGCACACTGTTTCTATCATAACTTTCAAAGTAAATAAGATAAATTATTCTGGGGCCTGGATTTTTCAGGGGAGGACTCAGTTTCCTTGAGCAAGTATTTGGGAATAAGAGAAATGAATTTGATATCAAAGATGGTGACTTTTATACAGGAGAATAAGGGATCCTTTTTGGACTTAATTGCTGGGAGGTTTTTTTCCCCCCCCCCATATTTTTTTTCTTATTGCATTTTGCTGATATTTTGAAATGGTCTGCAAAATTTAAATCCACCTGAAGCTGCTTTTCTAAAAATAGAATTTTATATTCCTTGTTGTGCTCTTACAGATCTTGATTAAAATTAAGATCTTCCTCTAGCAAAGAGGAAAGGACTAGCTGAAAGGGCAAGGAAAAAGAAGAGAAGGACAACTTGAGTGGAGGCAGGACCACATTGAGGAAAGGAATATATAATACAGAGGTCTTCAAACTTCCACAAGTCTTAATGTTACCAAGTTTGGGGACCCCTGATATAATACATCTTTAGGATGCCTAGGCTTTTCATTGTGGGTACAATAAATTACATTTTAGTCATTGTTTTAATATAAGTTATGAATTCTAGACAATTTTTATGTAATGTTTTCTTTGTAAGCTGTAAATGTAAAGTTCTGAAACTGAAAAAAAACTTCATAGGTGTGGAAAAATGAAGAACATCAAACTGGAGATGAAAAAAAAACTATGAAAGGCAAACTAGAAGCAAAGGGAGAAAAGCAAAAATGAAATTTAAGACAGAGAACATTAAAGAGCATATGAGGTGAGGAAGAAACCTATAGGTATATTCTTCCTTTTTTTTCCTGCAAGTACAAGGTCAGCTTTTTTTTGGATCAAACAAGTGTTGATCCATTGATTATGGCAGGAATTGATTAATCAGCTTGTCACCCACACCTGATATTAGGCATTGGGGTTGAACTAATTCTCCCTCCAGAAGTTAAATCACTATGGACTCAACGTGCTATTTTATTTTCTAAATCATTTGAAGATTAAAGCATATATAAAAGGTTAACCTCTTTGATCACACACTGATTCATCAAAACTTCTGAAATAAAGAAAATAAATTATTCAATGTCCTGAATTTTTCAGTGGTGTGTGTGAGAGAGTCTGTATGAGATAAAGAACTTTTTGAGAAATTAGAACCATGTCTATTCATTTGGTTACTTTTTAACAAACTTTATATACCATGAAATAAACTTGTATTTAGATGCATTTTACTTTAATTACATCAGTATTTTCATAACAAACAATACATGTGCTTAGGGGGTAAGGGTTTCTTTAACTAATCTAGTGGAAGAGACACGAGTGCTAAAATCCACGGGTTAGGGGGCGCAAATTCCTTGCCTTGCCCCGGGTGCTGACAACCTACGCTACGCCACTGCTCCTCAACCAAATAATTATAACGGATCCTGGAATTTCTGTGGCACATTATAACAGTCATAAGTAAGGGGCCATGGTGGCTCACGGGGTAAGACACTGGGCCTGCGCAGCACTGAGGTCGGCGGCTCGATCCCCATGAGCGAATAAACCGCGTAGGGACAAGAAAGGAGCCTCCCCCGAATGCCTACCAACATTCAGGCATCCCATGGGTAAAGATATTACCGCCCGAAAAAATTCCTTTCACAGAGGAAGCCAGCCACCTGGGTGATCCCTGGCTAACAGGTGCCATACGCTAAAAAAAAACCCAAAACTCAGTCATAAGCTGAGGCATCCATGTGATCAACTAAATTTGTTACAGTTGTTAGGTGAATGCTGCAGTTAAGTGAATGGCACAGTCATTAATAACAATAGCACTTATGCACTGCTTCATAGTGCTTTTACAGCCCTCTCTAAGCAGTTTACAGAATCAGCATATTGGCCCCAACAATCTGGGTCCTCATTTTACCCACCTTGGAAGGGTGGAAGGCTGAGTCAACCTTGAGCCAGTCGGGAATAGCAATGGGAAGAGTTAACCTGCAATACTGCATTCTAACCACTCCGCCCCCATGGCTCCTTAAGTGAACCCATTGGCCACAATGGGCGCTTTTTGCTGGAAACTGGAAATATTTGCCGGGTTCTGGTAAAAAACCCTGCAAACCATAATTACATGACTGTGGGATGCTACAAACGCCCTCGATGCAGGCCAGTGCCTAAAATGCCATCTTCTAATTGGTTTGGCGTGGACACGGGGCATCTTTTTGGTTTGTGTGTCTCGGAGGTCCGTTGTAATTTTGAATAGTTGCTAAGTGGCCGGTCTTAAGTCAAGTACTACCTGTACTTCAGCGGTCCATCTGTCAGTGATGGTATCATTGCAAAGCCCAAGGGGCTACTTAAGTACTCTGTGACCTTTGGCAGGACACAGAGTACTGCTTGGGTTGAAAAATGCTGTTCCCTTTTCTCTTTTGGGCGAGCTTTGAATCTGGTCCGTGTGAAAGCTGTATAATGTCTTCTTATGTATAGGATACATAATTAGAAAGAGCCAGTATGGTCATACTCCACTCAAGGATGCAGCCATAGAGGTGGTCGAAAGTATTAAGTATCTGGGGGTGCAGATAACTAACAATCTGAATTGGCCTCTCCGTACATCATCCTTAGTGAAACGTGCAAATCAGTGTCTGTATTTCCTGTGTCGGATGTGGAGACACATCTTTCTCCTCCTGTCCTGGCCAATTTTTACAGAGGCACAATTGAGAGAGTTTTAACAAACCGCATCGCTGTTTGGTTTGGTGGCAGCAGTGCCTCAGATAGAAAGTCCATACAGAGAGTGGTTAGGACAGCCAAGAAGATTATAGGAAGCTCCCTGCCTGTTATTCAGGATCCTGCTTATAGTCGCTATGTGCTTAGAGCTCAAAGCGTTGTTAGAGACCCCACACACCCACTTCACGGTCTGTTTCTGTTGCTCCCCTCTGGGAGGAGGTTTGGAAGTACTTCTAGCAGGACTAGCAGATCCTGTAATAGCTTTGGTTCCCTATGCCATCCATCTGGTAAACTCGCAAGATTCGTTTTTCTCACCATGTTCATGTATACATCCGGACCAGACTGTGTTGTGTATATTGGAGTGGTGGCCCTTTGAAAGTTGTATGCAACGAAATCTCATTTTAATGTATGCCGATTAGTGTACGTTTAAAGTGACTATAAAGTTATTTTTAGTCTAAATTGCTTTACTTAGCTAACTGCATGCATGTTCATGGGAAAACAGTGCCACCCAAAGCACAGAAACAGAATGAAGCAGTACCCGGGAATTAAAGACAGAACAGAATAGAATGGGGGATGGGGAATGTAACTACATTTAGTTTATACCAATACTGTTTGCTGCATCTCTCACTATTTGGGGAATGGGGGGGGGGGGAGTACTGGAGTGTTGATTTTGAAACAAATAGATAACTATTCAATCCTGTTAGTGAAATCCATTGCTTTGTCTTCTTTATTCAAGATATATTTCTCAGTTTCTGTACAAGAAGCTACAATATAGCAGAATGGAAAAATCTCATGGCCTTTGCGTGTTTATTACGCTTGGATGTAGGCTTTCTTTCATAGATAAGTGAAACTGTTACGGCACATTAACTAAAAGCTAGTAAAAATGCATACGTTACATGCCATACATGCCAAATTATTCGGTGAGCCTGTGCTGATTCTTCCCCTTCACGAACCTGGGACACTGGATTCAGTTCCTTTAATTTGCAGTTGTCACAGGCTGTCCATCAGTCTTGATAGTCCATGCAATTGGAGGAGACGCATCGGTTTGGGGGTGCCTGTTCTTGTATTTGTGGGATTCCTTGAAGAAACCCTGTACCGAGGACTAGGATTGATTGGGTAATATTAATTATAAAAGTTGAAAGGGACACAAAATCGGTGGGGTCCTTGCTGCTCTCTGCGCTTAGTTGTTTTCTTGCAGTTGTTTCAATACACGACTAGGTAACATCATCAATGTTAGAATGGGGGTAGGGTTTGTTTACCATTGACAGGCTTGGTAGGAGTGTCCTTAGTGGTTCCTTGATTAGGCTGTTATTTACTGCTGTATTGATTGTCTGAGTTGGTAGTTTTTTGATTAGAGAATTTCTAACACTGTTACGTAGTTTGGGTAATGAAACGCCTTCAAGAGAACAATCAAGCTCAGAGAGCAGTTTGTTCTGACCGAGGCTTCCCAAAAGCATGAAGCAAACTCCTTGTCCCCACAAAAACCCCTTTTATTAATTGACTGTGAATTCTGCTCCTTCACATCCAGCAAAGTCTTTCAAGGGAGGATTTACAGTCACAGACCTTATCTGTCTTGGAGAGCTGCCAGGCCAATATCTGCAAAACTTGACAAGGAGTCTCAGAGAGTCACAAACCAATTAAGTGAACTATAATTGTCTCCTGCAAACTCCACTCCCCTTTTCGCTCCTCTTTTATTTCCTCTGGGAGGGGCCATTTATCGCCCACCTGTGGCCTTACTCCCAAGTCGACCCCTGTTCTTTAGCTGTTCCCTTCGTCTGGCAACTCTGTGCATGCACACACTGGGAACAGGCTCCAGCTGTTCATCTGCCTCACTGACGTCTGACTCTGAAGGCAGCTGATAACTGGCATACGGCTCTGGCCCTCACTCTGCCTCCGACACAGAGCTCTCATCAGAGCCTTCCCCAGACTCCAGGACTTACCCACGTTCCTCCCCAACCTCCTCATTGTCCGAATCTGCTGCCAGCTCCGCTAGCGGGGCCTAACACAGTTCAATCCTGAGCTACAGATATTCTTTTCTATTAGTAACCAAAGTCTGGTCAGGGGTGTTGTGTCTGGCTCATTGGGGGAAGATAAATTCTACAGAAGACTTTTTAAAAAATGTTTTAATTTCTTTTCTAGACGTGGAAGCAGCTATGGCGTGTCCTGGAGATGTCAGACATTGTGTTGCTTATTACAGACATTCGACACCCGGTGAGACTCCTATTGACGACTGTTGCGGTTTTCTGTGGATTTAGATTCACCCAAAATTGCTCAGCAGGTGTTATTGAGTGGCATGGAAGAATCAGATGTTGGCATTCTATTTGCATTTTTAAAAAAATTTTCTTCTGTAGTTGTGAACTCACATGCTGTTTATTCACCCAGGCTTTAAAGATCTGGAGATGTTTGATCCTTCACTCTGCCCTAATGGACAGAGTTCTTTCCCTTTCAAATGATGGAAGGAAGAAGTTTTTATTCACCAAGAGACAGTAGACAATAATAGGGGCACCTGATAGAAGAGCCCATCCCTGTGGTATAACCTCTTATCTATGTACTACTAAAACTCTTGTGTCTCTAACCGTTTAACTGGGTGGAATAGTGCAGCATAGAGTAAACCTTTCCAACCAAGGTATCTAAAATGGGCTGACTTACAGAATTCATCCAAAATCTAAAATTTGCTACATGACTTGAAATGTAGCAAATTTTATAAAACATAGCTGATAACCCGGCGTTGTTTGGGTATTTATTTATAGGGGGAAAATGTCCAGACTAAACATAATTTCTAATGTTGGATTTTCCCCCTTACCAGAGGGAGCCCCCTTGTGGAGTACTGTGAAGCCGTTACCATGGCAACTCCACTGCGCTGTACAGTAGAAGCCATTTGAAGGCACAACAGGCTGTATCGTAACAGAACACCCCCCCCAAGGGGTGTTGGGGGTGTCTTACCCCCACAGTATTTGTTTCCAGAGAGTAAGTCATCTGTGTACCAACTTTGGTTGAAATTGCTCGAGGTGTTCCAGAGTTATGCTAGAATACACACACACACGGGAGGGGAAGGGGGGGGAGAGAGAGAGAGCCATTTATATATACCATGTTTCCCCGAAAATACGCCAGGGGCTTATTTTCTTTTGCCCCACGAAATATGCCCTTGGGTTTATTATCAGGGAGGGCTTATTGTTTTGGGGCTGCCGGGCGGCTGCTCCCTTGTGAGCTGGCTCCTGAGGAGCCGGGCGCGGCCTCGGCGGCGAGGCAGCCATGGGGTGGCCATGCTCACGAGCGGCCGCCCGGCGGGTCCCCTCTCCAGCCGGGAGGAGTGCCGTTCACTGACCTGGGGGGTGGTCCCTAGGGTGCCAGGCCTTGTGGCGCTCTGCCCGCCTTCCAGCTCCCGCGGCTTTGCACATTCGGGATGCCCCCTGGGTCAGTGCATGGAGCTCTGCCCGGCTGGAGAGGTGGGTTGGCGAGCGCCTGTTCCGCCTGCGGCTTCGCCGGGCACTTGCGCGGCTCTCCCGGGCCGCCGCCGCTGGCGGCTGCTGCCCACCGCTGCCCGCCGCCGCCCCGTTTCGCTCCGCGCGTAGCTTCCGGGTCCGGAACTCGGGGCCGAGTGTTCTGGCGTCGGCCGCTCTGGGAGTGCTCTCTGTGGTGGGCTGGCTGCCGGACAGAGAGTCTTCCGGACAGAGTCTTCCGGCGGCCGGCCCACCATGGAGAGCGGTCCTGGAGCGGCCGATGCTGGAATGCTCGGCCCCGATTTTTGGATTTGGAGGTTGTGCGCGGAGCGGAGCGGGGTGGCGGCGGGCGGAGTGGGCGCTCGCGCGGCCCGCTTCTCCGGCCGGGCAGAGTTCCATGCGCTGACCTGGGGGGTGTCCCGGGTGTGCGGAGCCGCGGGGGCTGGAGGGCGGGCGGAGCGCCGCGTGGCTTGGCACCTTGGGGATTGCCCCCTGGGTCGGTGGGTGGCGCTCTTTCTGGCTGGGGAGGGGATTTGCCGGGCGGCTGCTCGTGGGCATGGTTGCCTCGTGGCTGCTTCGCCGCTGGGGCTGTGCCCGGCTCTTCGGGAGCCAGTTCACAGGGGAGCAGCCGCCCGGCAACTCTCCCCTTCGGCCGGGCAGAGCGCCGCTCCCCGGCCTAGCGGTATCCCGAAGGCGGCAAGCAACCCCCCACCGGCTCCTGCGACTTGGCGCTTTCGGAATAACGCTAGGTCGGTGAGCGGTGCTCTGCCTGGCCGGAGGGGGGGTTTATTTTCAGGGGTGGGCTTATATTTTTGCCCACGCGAAAAATGTGGCATGGGTTTAGTTTCGGGACAGGTTGTATTTTCGGGGAAACACGGTATATATATATATATATATAGATTTTGTGACATAAAAATTATCATAAAGCATTTTATGACATCACACAAAATGTCATAAAATATTATTTCCTGCAGTCACCCACCGACGTTTGGCTGTGCTATACAGTTCAACACATGAGTGCTGGCAGACGCATCTTTTCTAGCACATCAGGAAGCTCTGCCACTGTTGAAGGCATTGACGCATCTGGAAAGGAACTATCTAAAAAAGGATGATCTGATGACCCAATGAGTCACTGTTTGTCTAGTGGAAATTAAAGCCAGGGAGATTGACTTTTGTCCTTAGAAATGTTGCTGGATGGCAGCATCAATCAGTCTCAGCTAAGAAGGCAAATGGTTACAAATGGGAGACAGTCTCGTTTTAATGGCTCAAGCTTGAAGGTGGGAGACCCTGAATTTAAGTCCCATCTTTGCCATGAAAGCCAGCTGGTTGAGTTTAGGCCAGTCACTCTCTTTCAGCCCAAACCCATCTTTCAGCATAGGCAAATTGTTGTTGTGGGGGAAAATAGGAGGAGGAAGGGTATGTTGGATATGTTTACTACCTTGAGTTATTTGTAAAAATAATAAGGGCTACTTGTTTGAAGCCAAAAGGAAATCACTGTTTCCAGGCACTGTTTTAGAGAAGCATAGATTAAAATTACTAACTGCATCTAAAAAGCCACATTTGTGCTCATGTTACATATGGGATTCTAACTTTGCATAAGTCCAGACTGTGCAGAGAACGGAATGCAGATGCATTCATTGTCCCTTCACATCTTTAGAAAGGGGAAAAGGCATACAGCAACAACTAGTTTAGCTGTCCTATACAGGTAATCCTCGACTTACGACCACAACTGAGTGTCAGCCCTGGAGGCCTCGCTTGGTTAGAGGTGTTGTTTGGAACCCTAACATTGAGCCCCAAATTTACAGGGCGAAGCCAGACAGTTGTTAAGTGGATTTTGCCCCATTTTACGACCTTTCTTGTCGCCGTTGTTAAGTGAACCACCGTAGCTGTTAAGCTAGCAGCATGGTTGTTAAGTGAATCTGGCTTCCCTCATTGCCTTCCAGAAAGTCGCAAAAGGGGATCATATGATCCTGGGTCACTGTAGCCGTCACAAATATGAGTCCCTTGCCAGGCATCCAGATTTTGATCACACAGCCGGGGGGGGAGGGAATGCTGCAACAGTTGTAAGTGTGAAAAACAGCCGTAAGTGGCTTTTTCCAGTGATGTTGTAACTTCGAACGGTCATGAAATGAACTGTTGTAAGTCGAGGACTACCTGTATTCATTGATGTTTGGAAAGAAATAAAGGCCAACAGATGTGAGGTTATATTGCTTTAAATCCACCTTCAGTTTCCTGTCATCGCAAATTAAGCAAACCATCCTTTCTGTAAAATTGAGTGGTGCAGTGGCCTAGAGGTGGGGCTCTCGCCTCACGATCAGAGGGCTGCGAGTTCGATCCTAGGTAGCGGCAGATATTTCTCTCTCTCTGGACACAATGAGAAAATATCTGCTGCGAACTCTGCATGGGCGACAGGAAGGGCATCCGGCCAGTAAACACTCAGCTCCATTCAATTGCGCTGACGCCACCCCGATATAAGGGATTACAAAAAGGCAAAAAAATAAAAATCATTTCTAGAAAACTGAAATCGGAATGATGCCTTATTTTTTTCTAAATCTCCCCATTCTATCTTTTCCCTTTTTCAAACCTTTCTTGTTCAGGTCATCAACTTCTCCCCGGCCCTCTATGAGTTTGTCACCAAGCAGATGAAGAAAAACCTCATCTTGGTACTGAATAAGATTGATCTGGCCCCACCAGCCTTGGTGGTGGCCTGGAAGTATTATTTCAAGAGTCGGTTCCCTGAGATCCACGTGATCTGTTTCACTTCTTACCCACAGCAAGACCAAGATCCCAGTGCAGGTATTTTCCAGCATACATTCATACTATTTTCATGGCTACTAGTGGATGTTACAGTTCAGCGTAATTCTGTATTGGTTGAGCTGTCACAGGCTTAGCATAGCACTGTATGCTATGAGAAATACCAGAATTACATAGGTAGCCCTCGACCTAACCACGGTTCATTTAGTGACCGTTCAAAGTTACAGCGGCACTGAAAAAAGTGAATTATGACCACTTTCCACACTTACAACCTTTTTTAGCACCCCTATGATCGATGCTTGGTAACTGCTTCATACTAACGACGTTTGCCGTTTCCCTGAGGTCTTAACAACCTTTTGCGACTTTTTGACGAGCAAAAATCGATGGGTCATAAATTGAGGACTAGTTATAATGGCTTGTTGTTTTTTCTTTTTCTTTTCTTTTCTTTTTGTTATAAGAGGAAAATCGTAGACCAAAGTGTATAGAAAAGGTCTTTGGGCCAAATCCTGTCAGTTTGGTTGTTAAAAACAATGAATTCCCTCAAGTCGAAGTGACTCCTGGTACCCACATGAAATGTTCAGGATGCCTTCTTTGCAATCATTCAGATAGTCCTCAACTTATGACCAATTGCTTAGCAATTGCTGTATGTTAACAACAGGCCTCCCCAGACCTACTTATGACTCAATTTCAAAGTTCGGATGGCCACTCCCACCCCCCTCTCGGCAGTCACATGATCACATTTTGGACACTTGGCAGTTCGCATTCATGGCTGTTTGCATTCCACAGTCATGTTACCATGATTTACAAAAGGTTTTTTTTTCCATCAGAAATTGGTGTTTACTTCCTATTTTTGGCAAAAGTGCCCATTAAGTTCCACAGGTTTGCTAATTGACTACCATGTTTGCTTAATTGCAAAAGAAGAAGAGGAAGAGGAAGAAGAAAAGAGGAAGAGGAGGAAGAAGAAAAGAAGAAGAAGAGAAGAGGAAGAGGAACAACAAGAAGAAGAGTGATAAAATTGGGCCCAGTGACATGGTGACTCTCCTTACAATTGGCACAACGTATGACCATAATTCTGGCCTCAATTATGCTTATAAGTTAAGGATTCCCTGTATGGAAGTGATTTGCCTTCAACTTCTGGAATATTCCTTTAAACGCATCCTGAGATTTCTTAGTAGTCTCTCTTTTTGACCAGCCAGGGTCAGGGAAATGCTATGTCCTGACAATGTCAATAGGTTTAAATATTGATGTGGAGACAAGCAACTGGGTTTGTTGGAAGATTTTGGACCTCTCTATGTTCTGACCAGTATTCAAAATAACCGAGCAGCCAATAATGTACCTAAACAAAAACAGAATCACTTTAATAGATTAACAGAGTTGGAAGGGACCTTGTAGATCATCTAGTCCAACCGCCTGCCCAAGCAGGAGACCCCTACGCTATTTCTGACAGTCGATAGTTCGTTACATTTATGTACCCCACCTCACCTCACACACACACACCCCAAACTCCCAGGAGCCCTGGATGGTTTGTGGCCTTGATTCCTCCCCTATCCACTTCTTCACATGTCACAGATATTATCTAAAGTTTTGGCTTCGAATCTCAACCTGGAACGTTCTGTCTTTCTTTTTCCTTGCAGTGTTCAAAAAACGTCGGAAGCGTCGAAAGGGCTGGAGCACAGCTATGGGGCCCAATCAGCTCCTGAGCTCCTGCGAGACTATCACAGCGGGCAAAGGTGTGACTGCTCTCATGTTGGGGCTGGGCCATTTTTGACCTGGGATGAAATTTTCTCCTAAAAGTCAGCGCCAGGATGGTTCATTTTCAGGCTAGCAAGAAAAAGTGTCAAAAGTTGAGGGGGGAAAATCAGCCATTTTCTTTTCCTTGAGCCCCTTTAGCTCAGTTGACTAAAGGATAAGCTCTGGCTTAGCTCATCTACTCAGAAGCATTCCCCAGTCTCACTAAATTTGAAGTAAAGTGGTTTCAACAGGATCACAGGCGTACATTCCGATTTCCTACACTTAATTTGACTTATATTAAGCAGCAAATCGCCCGTTTTAATTTTAATGTTTATAATTTTTATAAGCTGAAGGTGAGGAAGATACTCCTTCCTCCTCCTATTTTCTTCGTAACAACAGCCCTTTGAGGTAACTTGGGGGCTGAGAGGGAGTGACTGGCCCAAGCCAGCTTTCCATGCCTAAGATAGGACTAGAACTTACAGTCTCCTGGTTTCTAGGCCAGCACCTTAAATATTAGAACAAATTGGCTCTCATTTATTTATTTATTTCTAGATTTCTATTTCCCCTTCTCTCAGTATTTGCACAATTCAAGGCACCCACCTAGCAGGTCCCTTACAAGGTGGGTTGGTGCAAGGGTCGGCTGCTACGGGTTAGCCCGGGTTCGGGAGAACCCGTAGCTAATGTTATGGCCGGTTCGGAGAACCTCCAAATCCCATGCTACCCCTCCCCACCCAGGAGTCTCCACCGGGCCCATTTTGGATGTGAGGTAAGTGCAGGGCCCGCATGGAGGCTCGGGGGGGGGGGGGGAGAACGGCCCTCTCGGATGTTCCAGAAGGCTGGAAATGGCCCCGTTTCAGAGCCTGGGGTAAGCAGTTTTCGCCCTCCCAGAGGCTAGAGGAAAGCCTCCCGAGCCTGGGGAAGGCGAAAACACCCCTCCGCCCCCAATGAGGTGCAGGAGGCCGCCTAGGCCACGCCCACCATGGCCCTGGCCACCCAGCAACCGGGCCGAGAACCCATTACTGAAATTTTTGAAGCCCGCCTCTGGGTTGGTGTGATAGACAAGGACAATGGCCAACCAGTTGGCTTCAGGCCCAAGGCAGAACTAGGACCCACTGTCTCCTGGTTTTTCATCTAGCACTTTCACCTCCACTACACTTTTTAAGTAGCTACTACCGTGTTTCCCCGAAAATAAGACAGGGTCTTATTTTCTTTTAACCCCCGAAATAAGCGCTTGGCCTTATTTTCGGGGAGGTCTTATTATTTTTGAGATGCAGAAAGTGGTGAGCGTGGTCAACTCATGCCTGCTGTTGTCTTGCAATATTTTGGGGGAGGGCTTATTTTCAGGGGAGGGCTTATTTGAGCACATGCGCACAAAAGCCCGATTGGGCTTATTATCCAGGGAGGTCTTATTTTCAGGGAAACAGGGTATCGTAACTTCACTTTTCTCTTTTGGACAGTGGACTTGAGTAGCTGGAAGGAGAAGATTGAGCGGGATGCTGCCGGTGCTGGCCTGTTGCTGGATGACTCTGAGGAAGAGGAGGAGGACGACCGAAGTATGACCGTGCTGGTGGAGCATCAGACAGATGTAGCTATGGAAGGCGGTGGAATTTCCCAGGAACTCTACAAAGATGGAATCTTGACAGTCGGCTGCGTAGGTGAGTCTGCCCTAAAAGTCACTCAGCAGGACGGAGTATTTCCGGGTCTACTTTTGAGTCTTGGCGGAATTGCTTCCCAGGTGCCGAAGAAGTACACGGACTACAACAGGTCCGGATTTGCATACAAAACCAAAGTTACCAGTGTGTTACTGATAGGGCAGTAGATACATACTTTTTGGAAGGATAGGTAGTCCCACTGCTTATCACTACAGTGAAGCCTGGAATTTTGGTTGTATGTTGTTATGGTTGTAAGTTGAAGCACCATCTGACCTGGCTTGAAGTTTTGACTGTGGTCAATACAATGGTCTTAAGCAACTCACCGCGGTTGTTAATTAAATCACATGGTTGTTAAATCAACCATGTGGTCATTAAACAAATCCAGCATATCCAATGGTGGTTATGCATTTTCTGGCCAGGAAATGGCCAAAAAAACCCCAAAAACCATCGCACATCATGTTCATATGAGTGCAGAACACTTTAAACTAATCCCAAAGGTGCTTTTTCAAGAGGCAACTGGATTTTAACAATTGTCTTTGAAGATGTTCCGCTTCTCATCCAAGAAGCTTCTTCAGCTCTGACTGAAGAATGGAATGGAAGGATTCAGAATCCAGTTAGAGCTGAAGAAGCTTCTTGGATGAGAAGCGAAACGTCTTCAAAGAAAAATGAAGAAAATCCAGTTGCCTCTTGAAAAAGCACCTTTGGGGACAACCACGACCTGGATAACTAAGAGTCTCCACAGATGCTGTAGCCAGTCATAACTGCAAGTTGGTTGTCGAATACTCAGATTGTGATGACATGATGCAGGAATGGTGGTGACAATTATGTTAAGAAAGGGTCGTGGGTAGCTTTTTAAAAGTGTGTAACTTCGAATGGCAATTGAATGATCTGTTGTAAGTTGAGAACTACCTCCAATGCCTACTGAATTCACAGGGCTTATTTCAAAGTAAACCAATTTTGAATGGCAGCCGAAGTAACTGGCTAAATTGTTGGGTTCCTCTTGGTGGGATTTTGAGTTCAAGTTCTCCCTTGTTCATGGATCTCTTGACTGAAAGTTGCAGTCCGCTTTTTCCCTTGACCTAATTAATTGCGTGGAATTGTTATGAGGATAACCACCCTGAGCCCCTCACAAGGGAAGGTGAGATCAGACAGTAGTGTAGCAAAACCTCAATTTAATGGGCACCCATATTTAGGACATTTCAGTTATGGTGGACAGAATTTCTGTCTAGACATTCCCCCGCCTCTGAAATACTATAATAGCCAAGTTCATTGCACTTGAAGTAGCCCAGACAAGACGCTCAGCAAATCTATAAAAGAAAAAAGCTACGGTACATTTCTTATTTGCCCCATTTTGCATAATTTGCAACACTGCATCTTGATGCAAATGACATTGATTTACGTCATGGCTTCCAGATGCAAATCAAAGCAGGCTGACCTACATTACTATTTTGCATAATTTGTGTCATGACACCGTTATGTGGATTGATTTGAATTTCACAGTCTTATATTTAATGGACATTTGGGATGAATAGGCACTTCCCCCCCCCCCCCCGGAACAGTCCATTAAATCCAAGTTTTCTTTAATAATTGCTAAAAATCTGAAATGCAGTACTGCATGATAAATTGCAGATTAGAGGTGTTAAATGTAGCCACTGTAGTTTCTCCTCTGTTCTTGGCTAAGGTTTTGAATGGAGGAAAAGATAACTTGGCAGTGGTTTAGTTCAGGGGTCTCTAAACTTGGCAACTTTAAGGTATGGCTGGCTGAGGAATTCAAGTGTTAGAGACCCTTGGGTTAGTTGGGATAGATGGAAGTTGCACCATGCAGGCTGAGAAAAAGAGAGAAGCTGATTTCTGCTATATCAATTTGTTATTCTATATATATAAAAAGTGTGTGTGTGTGTGTGTGTGTGTGTGTGTGTGTGTGTGTGTTCCAGCATAACTCTGGAACGCCTCAAGCAATTTCAACCAGACTTGGTACACAGATTACTTACTCTCTGGAAACAAATACGGTGGGGGGTAAGATACCCCTAACACTCCTCAGGGTGTGTGTTTTGCTAAGATACAGCCTGTTGTGCCTTCAAATGGCTTCTACCGTACTGCCATAAAATGACTTCTGTGCAGCGCAGTGGAGTCACCATGGTAACAGCTTCACAGTACTCCACAAGGGAGCTCCCTCTGGTAAGGGGGAAAAATCCAATATTAGAAATTAAGGTGGTATTGCTTTTCTTGACGCTTCTCGGGGCACAGGGAAAACATTTGTAACTAATTTAATTGTTGCCGAAATCAAGGCTTTTCCTGTCTAATACAGGATTAGGAGAAATAAATACCCGGGCAGCAATGGGTTATCAGCTAGTAATAAATAAGCAAGAAAGTTGAGGTAGACTTTCTGGCCCAAGGTTTTGTTTTGTGGAAGAACTGGAGGGTCCCCCAAGCAAACCTTTTAAGGTAACAGTTCTGATTAAGGTGGAGATGATGATGATGATGAGAGTCATTTTGATTTTGTCCTTCCCTTTCCACCTCCCTACAGGCTTTCCCAATGTAGGCAAGTCCTCCCTCATTAATGGGCTGGTAGGCCGCAAAGTGGTGAGCGTCTCCCGCACTCCCGGTCATACTAAGTACTTCCAGACCTACTTCCTTACACCCACGGTCAAGTTGTGCGATTGTCCAGGGCTCATCTTCCCGTCTCTTGTTGACAGGAAACAGCAGGTAAGAGTTGGAAAAGGGAAAAAGTCAGTAAAGTTTTCCTGTCGGGCGGGAATAGCACTTGGGTTATAGGTGAATATAAATGTGAATTGTATTTCTGTTGAACTCCCAATGCTCTGGGAGCACATGCTGAAAGGTTTATGAGTAGGCACATAAAGGATTCAACATAGGAAGTTTCCTTATACCCATGATGGTGAACCTATGGCACGCATGCCACAGGTGGCTCGCGGAGCCATTCGTTAGGGCACGCGAGGTGTTGCCCTATCAGCTCCAGCGCACATGCACGCGCTGGAAAGCTGACTTTGGGCTTCTTTTAAGGCTGTTTTTCGCCCTCCGGAGGCTTCCCTGAATCTCTCTTCATCTAATTTCTATCTCTTACCTCTAACCATAAAATTTATTTCATGTCAAGTAATAATCTATGTCTACTTTGTCTTTTATTTTTAAAGTCAATCTATCCATCTCTGCACAGTCTAATATTTTTCGAATTACATCCTCATCTAATGAAGTGACATCCGGTTCCCCCTAGGGCCGTTTTTCGCCCTCTGCCTTCCCTGAAGCCTCCGGAAGGCGAAAAACAACCGAAGGTGCAAACCGGAATTTCAGGAACGGACTTCCGGTTTGTGTGTTGGGCCGTTTTTCGTGCTCCAGAGGCTTCAGGAAAGGCAGAGGGCGAAAAATGGCCCCAGGGGGGAACCGGATGTCACTTCATTAGATGAGGATGTAGTTCGAAAAATATTAGACTGCGCAGAGATGGATAGATTGACTTTAAAAATAAAAGACAAAGTAGACACAGAATATTACTTGACATGAAATAAATTTTATGGTTAGAGGTAAGAGATAGAAATTAGATGAAGAGACATTATTGCTATGTATGAATTAAATATAAAGATGGCTTCTAATTATAAATATGCTAATATAAATTAACATAATTATGAATAAGCTATAATAAATACAATATAAGCTAATATAAAGAGAAACTGAGCCAAAAGTATTCTGTTATATTATTACTAGAGTTACTAGTATATGTGTTAACATTTTGTTTTGCTCCCTCTTTGTTTTTCTTTTGTAAATGACAATACACTGTATTCAAAATGTGTATGGATTAAAAAAAAAGATTTGTGATGGAAAAACATCATGCTCTGTTCTATGATGATTAGAGAATAAAGTCCTTTCCCTTGTTAAAAATCAGTATGCTGCCCACCAGGCTGCACTGCTGGGGCGGGGAATGTTCCATGGCTGCAGAAGATGAGACCCCCAGATGCTCTTTGGTGAGAGTACCGCAAACCTGGATCCCCTGTATTGGAGCATCTTCTAAGAAAATGAAAAGATTTGATTTCAGTCTGAGCAGAGTACTGATTTTTTTGTTGTGGCCAATGGCCAGAGGAGCTGGTGGCAGACTCAGACAGTGAGGAGATTGGGGAGAAACATGGGCCAGTCTGGGGAAGGCTCTGACGAGTGCTCTGCGTCAGAGGCAGAGGGGGGGCCAGGGCTGACAGTTATCAGCTGCCTTCGGAGTTGGAGATCAGTGGGGCAGAAGAACAGCTGGAGCCTGTTCCCGATGTGCTCATGCACAGAGCTGCCAGGAGAAGGGAACAGCTAAGGAACAAGGGCCGACTTGGGATTAAAGGTGGATGGTTAATGCCCCTCCCATGGGGAATAAAAGAGGAGCGAAAGGGGAGTGGAGTTTGCAGGAGACAATTAGTTCAATTCATGAGGGTGAAGACCTGTTCCTGACTTCTTGTCAAGTATTGTCTGCTACAGTGTGGCATTTGGAAAATATTGGCCTGGCAGCTCTCCAAGCCTGATAAAGGTCTGTAGTTATGAAATCTCTTGAAAGACTATTTGTGGGACTTTGCTGGAGAGGAATTCCCTTTAACCGAAATAAAAGAGGTTTTATCGGGATGAGGAGTCTGCTTCATGATCTTGGGAAGCCTAGGTCAGCATTTTTAACGAGGGAACAGCCTTCTTCTCTAATCATCATACAACAGAGCATGAAGTTTTCAGTGGTGGGATTCAGCCAGTTTGCACCACTTCAGGAGAACTGGTTGTTAACTTTCTGAGCAGTTTGGTGAACTGGTTGTTGAAAGAAACCATTAGATCAGAGAACTGGTTGTTAAATTATTTGAATCCCACGATGTTTTCCCATCACAATCTCCCTGCATGCTTCCTAATCAGACTGAAGGAGAGATTTTTAAAAACAAATTTTGGGTTTTACTGATTAGATTTAGTTGTCGTTCTAGAAATGGACAGTTTATTATGGAAAAGCAAAAAAAGTTTGAGGTTTGATATTAATGGTTTATTCTACTGCAACAGAGGGGGAGTTGGAAGTCAAGGCTTTTTTTTCTTTTCCTTTCTCCCTCCCCTCCATAACATCCTACTCTTTGCTTTTGTATTTTATTGTCTAATCTAACAAAATGTTATAAAGAGGAGGAGAAGAAGAAGAAAAAAAGACCGAAGGAGAGGTTTTGTTTCTGAGCTTCTATTATGCAATTCAAGGGTGTTAGTTGGAAGAGACACGGAATGACTCAATGTTGCTGTTAGCTGGGAGATGAGTCTTTTGTTGCAGGAGACGATGTTTTGAGCTGATGTTTTGTTAAAAAAAAAACCCTCCTTTTCTCCATTGTTTTTTTTTTTTTAGTCTGCCAACAATTGCAAGAGTAAATCCAATAGCAACCTCTGGCAAGCAATAAATCCTTCTTATTTTTGTTTAATTTTCAGATATTGGCTGGTATCTACCCAATTTCCCAGATCCAGGAGCCCTATACTTCTGTGGGGTTCTTGGCTAGCCGGATTCCGGTGCAGGCCTTGCTCAAGCTGCGGCATCCTGACGCCGAACACGGCAAGCCTGAACCCCCTTGGTGTGCCTGGGATGTATGTGAAGGTAACAGGGCTGAAGCAACAACTTGTCTGGCTGAGTTGGATGTCCGATGTGGCTCTAACCAGCACATTGTCAGGCCTGCAAGCCATCTTTTCTTTTTGGACTTGAGGCCTGCCGCACTTTCTACTATTCATTTTCTATTGTGGGAAAGTAGGAGAGGGGGATTATATGGAGTTGGGTGATATGTAGCCATAATAACATTCTTCTTAGAAACTCAAGGTCATCCTTTGTCTCTGCACCTGGCCGGAACTGGATAGGTGGAAGCTGCCAGCGTGGCAGTGGAAGATTGGACCATGTAATGGAATTGTGGGTGTAGGGGCAGGATCTTGAACTTTCAGCTGGGTGGGATTCAGGTTCAGGTTTTCCCAGATGTGCCGACATGGCTCTCTTAATAAATTGGAACTTTGAGGAAGCTTTTGCCTCGGACTCTGATGTACATTTGGATGCTATTTGGAATCCTGACACACATCCTCCTTTCTGTCTTTTCAGCCTGGGCTGAGCAACGAGGTTACAAGACAGCCAAAGGAGCCCGGAATGATGTTTACCGAGCAGCCAACAGCCTTCTACGCCTCGCAGTCGACGGGCGGCTCTGTGTCTGTATGCGATCTCCAGGCTACACGTCACAGAAAGGTCTCCGACAAGAAAACCCTTTAGCAATTTTTCCATCACTTCCAAAGGGATGTGGGGCTCTCTAGCCTGGTGCTCTTCAGATAAATGGGGCTTCTATAATTCTCAACGAATCCAGCATCTTTGGCAGGTTTCCAGGCTGGAGGAAACTGATCCAGGTTAATAGGCAGGCGTTATGAAGGGGGCACATCTAGCTGGCTTGGAAACATGCATAATTGATGGAAAGAATTATCCTATCCCTATAAATTCCCACTTGCTTTTCTCAATACCGGTAGTCCTCGACTTATGGCCACAATTGATCCCAAAATATATGTTGCTAAGCAAGGTAGTTATTGAGTGAGTTTCGCCCCACTTTATGACCTTTCTTGCCACAGTTGTTAAGTGAACCACGTGGTTGTTAAACAAATCTGACTTCCCGCATTGACTTTGCTTGTCGAAAGCTGGCTGGGAAGGTTGCAAAAGGGGACAATGTGGCAATGTAACCATCATAAACACCTGAATTTTGATCACGTGACTATGAGGATGCTGCAACAGCCATAAACGCGAAAACTTTTTTCCAGTGGCGTGGCCACAGTTGAACAGTCACAAAAGGAATGGTTGTTAGCCAAGGACTACCTGTACTGGTATTGATTTCAAGTCTATTAAAAGTCCATTATTTCATGCCCATTAAGAGTATGAGCAGCATAATGCTTAGCTGTCAAACATGAACGAGATCCATGCAAGCAGTGGGAATATCTTCCATGGAATTCCTTCATATATTGTATATTTTCTGGATGTTGACCCCTGTATAGGTGTAGTCATGATTTGAGCCATGCTAGAGAAACCTCAGAAATAAATATTGAGAGCAAGCATAAAGTGGAATTTGTATTCAGAGACATCATCCTGTCCGGTTTTATTTATAACTAGCTGATAACCCGGCATTACCCGGGTATTTAGTTATAGGGGGGAAATGTCCGGACCAAACATAATTTCTAATGTTGGATTTTCCCTCTTATCAGAGGGAGCCCCCTTGTGGAGCGAAGCCATTACATGGCAACTCCACTCCGCTGTACAGGAGAAGCCATTTTAAGGCACAACAGGCTGTATCTTAACATGACACCCCTTCCCCAAGGGTGTTAGAGGTGTCTTACCCCCCAGTATTTTTTTTCCAGAGGGTAAGTCATCTGTGTACCAAATTTGGTTGAAATTGCTCGAGGCGTTCCAGAGTTATGCTGGAACACACCCACACCCACACAAACACACACACACACATATAGATATACTATTATATTTGCCTTTATTATTCAGTGTGTACCCCAACTTCTGCACTATGTTTAAGGTGGCATGCTGCAATTAAAATTTAATGAGTATAACTACTGCAATGAAAACTCAAATTAGAATCAGCTTTCAAAAGAATGAACCATTAAATGCTTGGCAAAAGAGATGTCATTTCGACATGTCTTCTTACATGCTGGGAATATCAGAAGCATATGATGCAGAATGATTTATGCACAGTATTAGCATAAATATTGCACCTGGGCTCAGTCTTTTTCCGCAGCAGAAAGAGTCTCTCTTACAGGCTCTTTACTCCATCAAGAAACCAGAAGACTGCTTTATACTTTCCCCGAAAATAAGACATGCCCTGCTAATAAGCCCAATCGGGCTTTTCAGAGCATGTGCCATAATAAGCCCTCCCCCGAAAATAAGCCCGCCCCCAACTATTTAAGCACATGCGCAACCAGTCCCTGCCATTACCACTGTACCACCTACTGGTACAGCTTGGGGGGCAAAAAGAGGGCTCGCCGCAAAAACAGTGGCAGGCGAAGCAAAGTGCTTCCACCTCCCGCCCTTCCCTCCCACGCAAAAAGAGCCAGCCGCAAAAACAGCCCGCCGCAAAAACAGCTGCAGGCTAGCAGTGCGATCACCCCGTCCCGCCTGTTCCTTCTCACGCAAAAAAACACCACCCACCCCAATGGTAAAAACAGCCTCCTGGTTCCCTTTTTTTACAAGGGGATTCAATGGGCGAAAGAGCGAGGAACGCAATTGAGCTGGAAAGGTAAGAGGTGCACCTTGCTTCTCCTCCCCCCCCCACCTGCCACCCCTCGCTAAAGAGACGGCGAGAAAGGGAACCAGGCAGGCTGCCTTTACCACTGGGGCGAGGTGGGCGGTGTTCAGCCGCGAGGTGCGCTCTTACTTTTCCAGGTCCGTTGCGTTCCTCGCCTTTTCGCCCATTGAACTCATGAGTTTTTTTTTTTACAAGGGGATTCAATGGGCGAAAGGGCGAGGAACGCGATGGAGTTGGGAAGGTAAAAGGCACGCCTCACTTCCCCCCCTACCATCTGCCACCCCTCGCTAAAGGGAAGGCGGGGAAGGGAACCAGGCACGCTGCCTTTACCATTGAGGCGAGGTGGGCAGTGTTGGGTCGCACCTCAACACGCGCCTCTTACCTTTCCAGCTCCATCGCGTTCCTCGCCATTGTGTTCAGGGAAGCCCCTGTTTAAAATAAAACCCCTTCTTGCGACGTCAAGAAGTTTGATTGAACTCGCGAGAAGGTTTTTTTTTTACCAGCTGCTTCCCTGAGCACAATGGCGAGGAACGCGCCGGAGCTGGAAAGGTAAAAGGCGCACCTTGCTTCTCACCTGCCCCAGAAAATAATAAGCCCTCCCCTATAATAAGCCCAAGGCCATATTTTGTGGGGCAAAAGAAAATAAGACCCTGTCTTATTTTCGGGGGAAACATGGTAGAAGTGTTCAGGGTTTGCTAGGAATAGTGGCATAGGCTAGATAGAAGTTGGCCTAAGACTGTCCGTAGCGATGGATGCTTTGTTTTCTCACCGCTCTGTTTTTGTTCCCTCTGCAGCCATGTGGGAGCATCACCCCGAGACGGCTGAGATTGCGGCTTTGCAGGAAGCTCATCGCCGAGAAGAGAAGCAGGGCTCTGCGGAGGAAAACGAGTGGGAGGAAGAAGAGGAGGACGAAATCTCCAGCTCGGGAGAGGAGGAGGACGAAGAGAAAGACCGGGATGCTGATGAAGAAGGCGAAGAGGAGGAGGAGCCCCTCTCGGCCCCCAAGAGTGGGCCCAGCCAGTCCGCCCCTCCCAGAAAGGGAAAGCTACCCACTCAGAACTTGTTTGCTTTGCTTGGGGAAGATGAATGTTAGTAGCTTCCTCTCTTGGACTAAGGGACGGGCGATAGATTTGCCCAGCCCAATCCAGCCGCCCTCCCCGCTGTGCGTTCCCCAGCTCCGGAGCTGCCGCTGTATATCAATAAAGGTGATGTTTATTTCCTGGCCCACCTGTGGAGAGATGAATTAGGAACCCAGGAGGATCCGTAGCCTGTTTGTTCTGAACTCTTGTAACCGCTGCTGGCTGGGAGATGCTGGGATGTCTGTAATACCAATAGCATACTTAGACTTATATACCGCTTCTCAGTGCTTTACGGCCCTCTCTAAGCGGTTTACAGAGTAAGCTTGTTTCCCCCCCCCCCCCCCCAAACCATCTGGGTTCTCATTTTACCGACTTTGGAAGGGTGGAAGGCTGAGTCAACCTTGAGCCGGTCAGGATCGAACTTCTGGCAGTCGGCAGATTTAGCCTGCAATGCTGCATTCTAACCCTCGTGCCACCACAGCTACAAGCAGAACAATGAGCTGTTGCCCATCACTTGGACAGGTTGACCACTATTGGAGATTGCAGAGCCATTTTCAGAAATGTACAGGTAGTCTTCGACTTACAGCGGTTCATTTAGTGACCATTCAAAGTTACAACGGCACTGAAAAAAAGTGACCCATGACCGTTTTTCACACGTATGACCATGGCAGGATGGTCAAACAATCAAAATTCAGGTGCTTGGCAGCTGGTTCATATTTATGACGGTTGCAGTGTCCCGGGGTCACGTGATTACTTTCTGTGAGCTTTTGACAAGCAAAGTCAACGGGGAAACCAGATTCACTTAACAAGCATGTTACTAATTTAACAACTGCAGTGATTCACTTAACAGCTGTGGCAAGAAAGGTCGTAAAATGAGGCAGAACTCAACAAGGCTCACTTAACAACAGAAATTTTGAATTCAACTGTGGTCATAAGTCAAAGACTCCCTGTACATCCAAGCAGGATCAACTGCACATTTAGCAAAAATAGCCCAGAACTAGAAGAAACAGCAAGCTAAAGAATTGTGTCTTTAGGTTAAAAAAGTGTATTGGAGAGAAGGATTTTTAAAATAATTCATACAGCCCAAAATACTCTGGTGAAAAAGGAGCCTGCTCTGGATAAGGAATGCAAGTAGTCCTTGATTTACAACCATAGTTGAGCCCAAAGTTTCTGTTGTGAAGTGAGTTATTGTGTTTTGTCCCATTTTACGACCTTACTTGCTACAGTTATTAAGTGGTTGTTAAGTGACTGGCTTCCCCATTGACTTTGCCTGTCAGAAGGTCACAAAAAGGGATCCCTTGACCCTGGGACACAGCAACCGTCATAAATGTGAACCCAGTTGCCAAGGAGCTGGATTTTGATCACGTGATCATGCTGTTAAGTGTGAAAAACGCTTGTAAGTTGAGAACTACTTGTACTAGTTTCACCAAGTGGGGCAGGAAACAGAAGTTGGGTGGGATAGAATAGAATGGAGCATGGCATGATTGGTTGGCATTCAGACCGAAATGTTCACCCCACCTACGAGTGTCTGCTTCAGATATAACAAAATAACAAGAGTTGAACGGGACTTTGGAGGTCTTCTAGTCCAACCTCCTGCTCAAGCAAGAGACCATTCCAGACAAGTGGCTGTCCAATATCTTTTTAAAAACCTTCAGTGATGGAGCACCCAGAACTTCTGGTGGCAAGATGTTCCACTGGTTAATTGTTCTCACTGGTCAGGAAATTTATCCTTAGTTTTAAGCTGGTTCTCTCCTTAATTAGCTTCCATCCATTGCTTCTTGTCTGGCTTTCAGATGCTTTGGAGAATAGGTTGACCTCTTCTTTGTGGCAACCCCTGAGATATTGGAACACTGCTATCATGTCATCCCTAGTCCTCTTCACTAGACTAGGCATACCGATTCCTTCCCAATAGATATAAATTTGGAATTCCAAATTCCAAATCTAGTGAGAATAGTGTGAGCTTGGACCAGAAGACTAAAACTAAAAACCAAGATAAAACCAGATTAATGTGTCAAATGACAATAGATTAATTCTGTGTTCTTAGATTTTTTTTAAAAAAAATCCATTTGTTAGAATCAATTTTCAGCAGCCTTGACTCCTGAGGGAGTTACAGAAATGTGAAATGGAGTTAAGTCCTCCATCACCCCAAGTTAAAACAAACATGACCACAGATCATTATCTTTCTTCTACCTGTTGCTAACCATTCTCAGGTGCAATGCTTGTAACCAAGTGAATTTTCCAAGGGTTGCATTTTCTCATTTGAACTGTCTTGACAAAAATTATCAGGTAAATAATGCATTAGTCATTATCGTTTCTCTTCTGGCTTGCCTGGATGTTGGACAAAATTCTTCTAAAGTCAGCGCTAACCTAATTTATGCCAAAACTTCAGGTTATCCCTTTTCAAAATCAACACATTGTTATCTATAATCTGCACCAATTGTTAGGTACAGTGATGGTGGACCTCTGGCACCTCTGACACGCATGCCAAAGATGACATTTTGGGTGACATTTGTTCAATAACATCCAACTTCTATTCTGAAAAGCATGCTCTAATCTCACATGGTTTTTGGAGGCTGCGGAGGCCCTGTGAGAATGGGGTGTCCTCTTCTGTGGCCATTGGACACTCTGGAATGTATTCAGGAGGGTTATGCTCTCATCCATCCTCTGGAGCCTCAAAAAAAAAAAAAATCACACGAGTACACGGTGGGGTATTTTTTGCAGTTTTCAGAGGCTGCAAAAGTGCATTCTCCAAAACTGCTTCAAGAACAAAGGTCTTGTGCAACTGGGAGTAGCCTCAGGTAGGTTGTAGGGGCTTGGCAACAGAAAGAGAACAGTTCCTGGAGGTAAGGCATGTGGCAGATCCTGGGGAGTGCTAGGCCATGTGCCGTTCCCCCAAACCCTTGCAAGGCAGCCTGTTTGAGTAGTAGCAATGATGTTAGAGCTAAAGTGGATGCCCAGGTCTTTACTTCCGGCCCAACTTGAATACAGCCACTGATTGTCTCTCTTCATAGAGGTCTAAATGAGGGGTGGGGAAGAGGCAATAGGTTTTTCAATGTCTGTGTGTGGTGGCATGGCAGCAGAGTCCGAATTCTGGGCAAAAGGAACCCAAAGGTTTTGCCATTACTGTTCTAATATAGAACAGAATCTTGCTCTGTTCTTATCTAAGCATTTATCCCTCAAGGGTTTTCCAATGCATTGTCTCCACGGGCAATATCGGTGTTGTAGTCCAACTCACCTGAGTGCAACAGGTTAGGGAAGGCTCCCTTGGTGGCTGTGAGAGCTGACACTTGTCGATCGCCAACACAAGTGAGCCAATTCCGATCTATCTAAAGCAGGGGTCTCCAAGCGGGGCAACTTTAAGCCTGGTGGACTTCAACTCCCAGAATTCCCCAGC
Source organism: Natrix helvetica (assembly GCF_964273705.1). Classification (NCBI taxonomy): domain Eukaryota; kingdom Metazoa; phylum Chordata; class Lepidosauria; order Squamata; family Natricidae; genus Natrix; species Natrix helvetica. Next base: position 344,920,928 of record NC_138548.1, read on the forward strand.
CAGGGAAACTGGCTGGGAAATTCTGGGAGTTGAAGTCCATCAGGCTTAAAGTTGCCCCGCTTGGAGACCCCTGATCTAAAGACCGAAATGAAAGTTAACGACAGATGGGACTCTTGGATTGGGGACTCTGTACATACACACACTCTGTCATACTGTGGTAAGAGCTAGGAAGGGAAAGGGCTTTGACGGGAGTGTTTTGAATGAAGAAGCCCTCATTTCCACACGTTGGGTCTTTCCATTGGAAGAAAAGTCCTTCTGGGTTCAGTTCCAAATGGGGAAAAAAGACACTGGAAACACGGAGGCTGTCTGGAAAGATGGTTTTAATGGAGGACAGGACCACGTGGTTTGGGATCCTAGGCAAAAAGGGGATCACATGCTTCAAAGACGTCGAGTGAAGAAAAAGAAGCGAAGGGACTTGCTGAGAGTTCCTCAGCTTTTTATACTGTCTGTTCAGCCCCACCTCTCTGTTTCCTGTTCCTGTTCCTGTGTAAGAAATGTATTCTGATTGGCTGTCAGACTCCCAGGGCGGGGGAGAAGGAGGATCTTAGCTAATATTGTAGGTTGTGTGTCATTTGAGTCCCAAGCTTGGTTGTGTTCCCAGGTGCCCTGTGGTGAGATGGGTAAAGGGCTAATACTATCATGCCTTAATCCCGTCACCTGGAGCTGAAGGGGGGATCTTTGTTATGCAGAATAGACCGGCTCCGGCATTTTAATGGGCCATTGACAAAGATGGGGGCTATTAAGAGTGAGTCTGTTTCCTGCCTAAAACATGTTCTTCCATTTCTTATCCAGGAAAATATAATATTCTGCCTTTTTAATATCTCCCAGGGTATTTCATTTTTCTAGCAGAGAGGTGGGTTTTAACTTCCTACAATACACACGTAGAATAGTATGTGTGTGTTGGGAGTGTTTTAGCAGGATGTTCACATGTGATACAGGCAGTCCTCAACTTACAACAGTTCTTTTAGGGACTGTTCGAAGTTACAATGACACTGAAAAAAGTGGCTTACGATCATTTTTCACACTTACGACTGTCGCAAGCATCCCCATAGTCATATGGTCAAAAGGGAGACCCTTTGACAACTGACTCATGACAGTTGCAATGTCCCGGGGGTCATGTGATCCTCTTTTTCAACTTTCTGACAAGCAAAGCCAACGGGGAAGCCAGATCCACTTAACAACCCTGTGACTAACTTAACAACTGCAGCGATTTCAATTAACAACTGTGGCAAGAAAAATAAAATGGGGCAAAACTCACAACAGAGGTGAAATCTGGGGCTCCATTGTGGTTGTAAGTCCAGGACCCACTGTATATGTACTACAGGTGGTCCTCAACTTACAATCATTCGCTTAGTGACCGTTCAGTTACATTTGGAAACTAGCGTATGTTTAGAACAGGGGTGTCCAAACTTGGGAACTTTAAGACTTGTGGACTTCAACTCCCAGAATTCCCCAGCCAGGAATGTCCTGGGTCATGTGATCACCATTTGTAACCTTCCTAGCTGGCTTCCGAGAAGCAAAGTCAATGGGGCAAGCCTGATTCGTTTAACAACCGCATAATTCAGTTAACAACTGCAGTGATTCCCTTAACAACCAACCAGGGCAAGAAGTTTGTAAACGGGGGCAAAACTCATTTAGCCACGTTCTTGCTTAGCAATGGAAACTCTGTCCAATTGTGGTCATAAGTCGAAGACTACCTGGAGCCCAAAATTTATGTTTGCTAAGCGAGACAGTTGTTAAGTGAGTTTTGCCCCCGTTTTATGACTCTGCTTGCCACATTCGTTAAGGGAATCACTGCAGGTATTTTGTTGGCAACACGGTTGTTAAGTGAACCATAACATTGCTGGTCCGGTTGCAAAAGGAGATCACATGACCCCAGGACACTGCGACCGTCAGAAATAGGAGTCAGTGGCTGAATATCTGAATTTTGATCGCATGACCATGGGGATTTGCAATGGTCCAAAAATGGACATAAGTCACTTTTTCCAATGCCGTTGGAACTTCAAATGGTTACTAAATGAACTGGGGTAAGTCGAGGACTATCTGTACAAGGGAAACATTTAATGATTAAAAAATGAGCCTCACAGTATTTCTGTGGTATTACAGGAAGGAAGAAAAGCTGTTTGGGTAATAAAGAGAATAGGACCTAAATTGAATGCCTCCAGGGCCACTATTCCTGTCTCTCCATTGACAGGGTGCGTTCCGAACTAGGCTTCCCAAGATCATGAAGCCGACTCCTCATCCTGATAAAACCCCTTTTATTTACGTTAAAGGGAATTCCTCTCCAGCAAAGTCCCGGCCAACAGTCTTTCAAGAGATTTCACAACTACAGACCTTTATCAGGGTTGGAGAGCTGCCAGGCCGATATCTTCCAAATGCCACTCTGTAGCAGACAATACTTGGCAAGAAGTCAGGAACAGATCTTCACCCTCATGAATTGAATAAAAGAGGAGCAAAAGGGGAGGGGAGTTTGCAGGAGACAATTTTGCTCCTCTTTTATTCCCTATGGGAGGGGTCATTCACCGTCCACCTTTATTCCCGAGTCGACCCTTGTTCCTTAGCTGTTCCCTTCTCCTGGCAGCTCTGCACATGCGCACACTGGGAACAGGCTCCAGCTGTTCTTCTACCCTACTGATGTTTGACTCTGAAGGCAGCTGATAACTGTCAGACGGCCCAGGCCCCATCTCTGCTTCCAACGCAAAGCCCTCGTCAGAGCCTTCCCCAGACCCTAGAACTGGCCCATGTTCCTCCCCAACCTCCTCACTGTCTGAATCCGCTGGCCACTGGCGGGGCCACAACACGATGCATCGTGCAAGAAACCCAATGAGATTTTTCTTGTCCTCCAAATAGGAACCTTGTTGTGGACTCATCTTTTACAAAGGGTCCTGACTTCCAAAGGTTTTACAAGCTGGAAGGGCTTTTATGCAGATGGAAGCTTATGCATATTATTGAAAGTTCTGCTGAGCATCCAACCCGTAGAGCACCATTGAAGTTGGAGACGGAAAAAAAAGAAAGGATTTCTTTTAACACACAGTAGAACACAGGCAAACAAGCAAGTTTTATCTTTTTTTACAAAATAGATTACGTTTATTTTGCACTGAAATCCAAGATTTGTTTTTTTAAAAGCTTCATTAGTATTACGGTACAGAATTACAATATACATTTACAAGGCCAGAACAAAGTTTTGAAATATTGATGGTGGTCGAGACCACTATAAAATAAGGCAGTAGAAACAGATCTTAGGTAGTGGTAGCCTAGAAATTTTAACTTTCCTCTTCCTACTATATGTAGAGGGTTCCTGTACCTTTAACAAAAGTAAGCATTATAACCAAATAGCCCGGAGGAATCAGACATTTTACTCCTAGAGTGGTGGACTGTGTTCATTTTATTTATTCATCACATCTGTGCAGTTTATAATTAAAAATATGTTCCATTGTAATGTTCCGTACAGGAAGTTGAAGGGTTTTTCTAAGCAGTTAAAGTGCAGGACTTCCATTGCCCACAACCTCCCTAAACTGGTGCCCATAGTGGCCTCCTATGGGGTGGCGTTCAAGATTTCCATAGGGGCATCATGATAAAAGTCCTGTCCCTTTATATATCTTTATACAAAAAAGCTTAGCTTTTTTCACCCTCCCTATTGATGCTACTGGATGGCCCCCAGATGTGACTCTATGACATCATGATGAGGGAGGAGGGGAACCATAATCCAATGGTCTATAAAAGTATTTCTCAACCATGGCAACTTGATATCTGGACTTCAATTCCCAGAATTCCCCAGCCAGCATGCTGGGGAATAACAAGGATAGCTGTATCTGAGAACTCTAGCATGGACAATGTTTCTATTAATCAAGATAATATTTTAAAAGAACAACCCAAGTGAAAATCCCTTAGGAAAATCTAACACTAAGATATTAGTATTAGCATTTGGACTGAAAGCTTTTTGATTTCTTTTTTTTCTTCTATAATCCAAGGAGTTTTCACCTCAGAAACAAGGCACCTTTGCAACAGTAATTAAGCAGCTTAATTAAACCATCACACATACTGTATACTCACAAATCATATTGAAGAAATGCTTCTATAATACCCTTATCACATATTCCTCCAAATAAGTGCACTTGGCTGCTAATATTTTTTTTTAAAGTAAGCATTTGCATGTTGAGGTTAAAACGCTATGATTAAAAATTGTGGCAAGAGATCGGTAAAAGCTCATTTGAAATAAATAAAAAACATGCTATTAATTTTAAAAGCACCCTTTTAAACATTCTCTTAGTCAAAGCAGGCCATTGAAGAGCTAAAGAGCAGCCACTTCCCCCATTTTTTAAAACTTAGAAATGCTCCTGAAAACATATTCTAGAGATGCCTCTTTTCCAGAGTTGGACACGTTTATTTAAACAACTGCTTTGCTCTCCACACAACCATCCAACCTAGAGGCTGCCATGAAAATGGCCAATTATAGCTAGATTTCAATAACTATTAAGGATTCTTAGAGTAAGACAAAAATTCATGATCAAAAAGGATCTCCTTAATATTCTAAAGTGGGATCAAACCCAGGCATCGGTTATTCCAACCTTCTCCAATAAGATCCTAAATAGCACCTCCGTTACATGATCTACAATGCAAGTAGAACTTAGTGTGTTTCAGTCCAGACTATCCCAATTTGACATTCTCCAAATGTGTCGAGGCTAAAACCTCCAACATCTTCATCTAATACTGCTGTTGAGGACAATGAAATTCTAGTCCATAACGATGGAGAAATTTAGCTTAGGAAAGAGTCTTGAGTTACAAGAGACTGAGCCAGTAGCTAACTGGGAGGCAGCCCTTCAAGTCCTTTTTACGTAAAAGCACAATCAAGACAAGATAGGGCGTACTATTCAGTGCTTCGCAAGCAGTCAGACCCCCGCAAAAGTCAGACCCCACCCCTGCAACCAAAACCGGTACCTATCCCACCCTTACTCAGTTGTCCTTGTAGTCTGAGGGGCCGTTTTGGGCCAATAAGCCCCCATAAGCGGCCTCTTCCCGGGAGAAGATTTGGAACTTCTTGTCCAGCTGGGCACGGAGATAGAGGTAGTCCTGTTCATCCAGGCTGTGAGCACAGGTAAGATAGACCGTGAAGAGGGAGGCCAGAAGCAGGCGGTCAAGGGAGAGGCAGGGAACAGCCCAGAGGATAAGCAGAAACTCCACGTACAATGGATGGCGAAGGTGGGAGTAGAGGCGGAGGGCCCGTGAAGACTTCACAGCCAAAGGGTCTCCCATGTCCAAGCAGTAGTAATAAACCTGGGGGTGAAACGAAAGCAACACCTGTTTACGGTTAGAGGCACTCCCAGATTTTAATCTACGTCCAAGGCAGCCTTGGGCTCTCTGCAGATGCTACAGAGGAACAAAGGGCTTCCCATCTGTACTATAGATAGTCCTCGGCTTACGATCACAATTGAGCTCAAAGTTTCTGTTGCTAAGGGAGTTTGGCCCCATTTAGCAGCCTTTCTTGCCGCCGTTAAGCGAATCACTGCAGTTAAGTTAGTAAAATGGATGTTATGTGAATCCTGGCTTCCCCATTGACTTTGCTTGTTGGGAGGTCGCAAAAATGAAGTCACGTGTCCCCCAGGATGCTGCAACCGTCATAAATATGAATCAGTTACCCACCGTCTGAATTTTGATCGCATGACCATGGTCATAATGTGACCTGCAATGGTCATAAGTGTGAACAATTGTCCTAACTCGCTCTTTCAGTGTTGTTGTAACTTTGAATGGTCACTAAATGAATTATTATATGTTGAGGACTATCTGTACTTCACCCCACCCCCCAGGCCTTAGGGCAGGTTCATAGTTGAGCCCCTTTCCTTCCCTTCAAAATGTATTGTTTGCACGGTCCTTGGTACTCTCTGAGTTGGGTTGTTTTCTTGCAGATGTTTTATTACCTACCGTATTTTTCGGAGTATAAGACTCACCTTTTTCCTCAAAAAAGAGGGTGAAAATCTATGTGCGTCTTATACACTGAATACAGCAATTTTGGCCTACCGAAACCCCACCCCCTTTGCAAAAATGGACGTGCATAGCCTTTAGAAGGCTTCCAGAGTGCTCCTGGGGGCTGGGGAGGGCAAAAACGAGCGAAAAACGCCCCCCCCCGGTCCCCAGGAGCACTCTGCAGGCCTCCCAAAGCTCTGTATGCCCCCCCCCTTTTCTTTTTGCAAAAAATGAGGTGTGCAGAGGGTTTGGGAGGCCTCCAGAGTGCAAAAACCTTTTTAAAAAATTTACCTCTTCAAGATCATGGTGTGTCTTATACTCCGGTGCGTCATATAGTTTGAAAAATACAGTAGTTCAGTAACATCTTCAGTGTTAGAAGGGAGTGGGGTTTACTCTGTTTATATATAGTGGCTTACCCTCAGTGTTGGTGGGAGTGCTTTCTTCTTGGTAGTTTCTTGCTTAACTGTTGTGTCAGTGGTGGGTTGCAGGCGGTACGCCCTGGTACGGGCATACCGGATCCTGCCCAGAGCACTGGGCACCGTTCCGGTACGGTGCTCTGGAGGGCCCGCCCGCGCTCCTTACCGTCTTTTGAAACTGTTGGCACTTCCGTGCACAGCACGTACAGCACCTGCGCGATGCTCTGCCGAACAGCTGGAGTGTCGTGGAGGCTTGCGGAAGCGTCGTTTCCAGCTACAACGCATGTGCGTGCCGTGTGTGTGTACATTTGTGTGACACCGGGAACCCACCACTGTGTTGTGTATACTGTTTGACTGTCAATAGCAATAGCAATAGCCCTTAGACTTATATTCCGCTTCACAGTGCTTTACAGCCCTCTCTAAGGGGTTTACAGAGTCAGCCTATTGCCCTCAACAATCTGGGTCCTCATTTTACCCACCTCGGAAGGATGGAAGACTGAGTCCACCTTGAGCCTGGTGAGGATCGAACTGCCAAATTGCAGGCAGCCGGCAGTCAGCAGAAGTAGCCTGCAGTACTGCACTCTAAACACTGCGCCACCACGGCAAGAAAACAACCAAGCCCAGAGAGCACCAAGGACCCCACAGTTCAACCTTGTGTTACAAATATTCTCTTCTATTGGGATGTACTGTCTATTACAGAGAACCTGTCTTCTGGATTAGCACAACCTATTAATTAATTTATTCATTCTCACTTTTTAAGTGCAAGCCGCTCAGAGGCACCTGGAATAGGGTGGCTTCTAAATTTCATTAAAGTGATGTTTGGGGGAGGGGGGGAGTCACCTCCCCCCCCCCCCAATGAAGATAAACGGAGCTACATCAGATGCTGGGCTCACCGTGTTTTTATTTCTCAAACTACCCTATACTGCCTGCAGTATACTGCCTTGCTCACCAAATGGAGAAACACGAAGGGGAAAAACAAATACAACACAGTACCTGCTTGACTCCCATCAGTTCTGCATAATCAAAGATGAGAATGATGCTGAAGATGATTAGCCAAGAGACGAAATGGAGGATAAAGCAGATGAGTGGAACCCAAGTGATCCATGGCTCAGTGTTTGTATTCCAAAGCATAGGACCATCCTGTACTGGCTGCCAATACCTCATCAGCAACTATGTTAAAAGGAAAAAAAAAACCATGACAATACTAGCAGGCACTGCAAAGATATTTAACATGACTGAATGTGAGAAACTCCCGGTCATGCAGGGTATGAATCGAAATAATGGAATTGGAAGGGACCTTGGAGGTCTTCAAGTCCAACCCCCTGCTCAGGCAGGAAACCCTCTACCATTTCAGACAAATGGCTGTACAATTTGTTCTTAAAAGCCTTGGAGCACCCACAAGTTCTGGAGGCAAGTTGTACTTATCAAAACAATGCAAGTTTAAATGCAAGTTAAAATTATAGCCTTCATTATTATCTATTTTTGAAAAAAAACCCTGCCCATTTCTTCGAGTTGAGGAAGAAACTCAATTTGTAGTTTACAACACAATGAAGGATTCTACGTCTAATCCTTGACTGACACTGGATTTTGATGATAAGTCATTGCGGTCGTAAGTTGAGTCACCATGGGACTGCACTCAATTTTTACTACTGTGGTCAAGTGAGTCACTGTGGCTGTTAAGCAGAGGTGGGTTCCTGCCAGTTCTAACCTCTTCTATGGAAGAAGTTCCACAAATCTACAGTGCCGTTGAGAACCGGTTCCAGCTCCCTCCCCCGCCCGTCCGCACATCATCAAGATGAAGAGCGAGAGGAGGAATTCTGGGAGTTGAAGTCCACAAGTCTTAAAGCTGTCAAGTTTGAACACCCCTGGGTTTTTTTCCCCTAAAGGGTTAGGGGTGTGAGAGTCTTGTAAATTGACAGCTTTAAGACTTGCACACTTCAATGCCAGAGTTCCTGAGCCAACATGACTGGAGGAGGAATTCTGGGAGCTGAAGTCCACAAGTCTTAAAGCTGTCAAGTTTCAACACCCCTTGGGTTTTTTTTCTAAAGGATTAGGCATGCAAGGGTCTTGTAACTTGACAGCTTTAAGACTTGCATGCTTCAAATGCCAGAGTTTCTGAGCCAACATTTTGGTTGCTAAGCAAGAGCATTGTTAAGTGAGTTTCACCACATTTAACATGTTGGCCACGCCCACCCAGTCACACAACTGGCAAGCCACTTCCACCCGGTCACATGGCTGGCAAGCCACTCCTACCCAGTCACATGGCTGGCAAGCCACTCCCACAAAGCAGGCCACACCTACAGAAGAGGTTCTAAAAATTTTTGAAACCCACCACTGCTGTTAAGCAAATCGCATGGTCCTGAGTCTGAATCCAGCTTTTCCAATGGGTGTTTTTTCCGGAAAATGACCCCCCCCCCAATTTTTTTTTACAAAAAGCAATAAAGTGACCATGTGATCTGCAACCAGTTATAAAGATGCCAAGCAGCTAAAATGCGATCACCTGTCTGTGACGATGGGGCAGCAATTGTAACTTCAGGGAAAGTTGGTAACTTTCCTTGAAGTTACAATTAAAGTTGGAGTCCGGGGGCGGGCTTCAAATTTTTTTAGCAAGGGGTTCTCTGCCGGGCTGCTGGGTGGGCATGGCCCAGTTGGCCTCCTGCACCACGTTTTTGCCCTCCCTGGGCTCCAGAGGCTTTCCTCCAGCCTCCCCAGGCTCTGAAGGATGGAGGATGGGCCCGTTTCCAGCTTTCCTGAACTTCTGGTAGGCCCTTTTTCGCCCTCCCTGAGCCTCTGTTCATGTCCTGAACTTACCTGCATTCAAAACGGGCTGCATGGGGACTCCTGGGAGGGGAGGGGCCAGCCAGGATTTGGGGGTTCTCTAAACTGCACAGAATCTTAGCTAGAGGTTCTCTCGAACCCCTGCGAACCCCCAGCAGCCCACCCCTGTGACATCGTAACTTCAATTGGCACACCATCCGTAAGTTGAGCTGTACCTGTACAGCTTCCCACTTCAATACTCTAAATCAGTCTGCCTACCTGAAGGGATAAGTCTGTGCAAAAAACATAGACTGTTCTCTGCAAGACCCCAAAGCAGTTGCAGGTCCAGTTTTTGACCCGATCAGAAGCCATCAGGCTGTGCTGAAGGATAAAAAGGATGATGAGGCCCACGTCCATTGTGAGCGAGTGCAGAATCTTGGGATCACTTAGGGCAGTTTTCCACTGAGGATTCGAGGTATCATCTGCAAGAGAACAAGGGAGGAATCTTACACCCTGTATACGGCAGGACATAAAAGAAGACTTGCCAAAGAGGTTTAGAAATGTCTACATCACCTTTTTTAGCTGAGAGTAGAGTTTTGTCAACTGCAACTTTAAGGTGGGTGGGTGGACTTCAATTCCCAGGATTCCCCAGCCAGCTGGGAGGTTGAAGTTCACCCAACTTAAAATGGCTGAGATTGATGAACAATGCCCTAGAACAGGGGTCCCCAAGACCCAATCCATGGCCCAGTGCCGGGCCACAGCCAGTTCAAAACTGGGCTGCGGAAGTGGTGGGTGAGTGCATGGGCATGCATGTACGAAACTGCGTAAGAACAGCACACCTGCAAAACCATCCCCTCTCCTCCTCCACCGCCATTTCCCCCACTGGTTAACTGAGCCAGAAAGGTTGGAGACTGTTGCTCTAAGAGCAGTGATGGCGAACCTTTTAAGAACAGAGTGTCCAAACCCAGAGCACTGGAAACCCAACAACCAGCTGGCTGGCATGCATGCATATCTCAGAAGGCCAACGAACAGCTGGCTGGCACGTATGCACGCCTCAGAAACCCAACGAACAGCTGGCTGGCATGCATGCGCCCCTCAGAAATCCAACAAACAGCTGGCTGGCACATATGCGCACCTCAGAAACCCAACGAACAGCTGGCTGGCATGCATGCGCCCCTCAGAAACCCAACAAACAGCTGGCTGGCACATATGCGCACCTCAGAAACCCAACGAACAGCTGGCTGGCATGCATGCGTGCGTCAGAAACCCAATGAACAGCTGCCTGGCACACATGCGCGCCTCGGAAACCTGATGACCAGCTGGCCACCACAGATGCATGCCTCGGAAACCCGACAACCAGCTGGCCGTCCCTCATGCGTGTCTTGGAAACCCAACAACCAGCTGGCTGAGCTGGGGCAATGGCGCGCATGTCCACAGAGAGGGGTCTGTGTGCCACTTCCGGCACGTATGCCATAGGTTCACCATCACGGCTCTAGCGGAATTCTTGAAATAATTGTGAGGTCTCAGGTAACCCCTGCATAGAAAAATATTACATCTACAGTTAGCAAAGAGGGGTGCTTTGGGGCTACCTGAAGTCTCAGGCAGTCCGTAGTCTGTCCAACCCAGTCTGGAGAACTACTGGAAATGGAGTGAAAGGACATGGGCCTTTAAACATCTGATTTTTCCCCCTTATATTTTACAAGTTGCACTTCAAAACCTGGTGGGCACAGCTCACTCAGCATCCCGAATATTCATTCCCACAGTAGAAAGCATAAAAGGACTGTAATGTTTGCAATCCAAAGACAGTAAAACAAGGGGGGGGAATCATTTTGAGGAGTATGAACATTTTGTGCAAGCCGTAGGGATAGGAACAGTTTTCTGGGACTGAGTGTGGGCTGAAGCTATCGCCTGAAAACCAGTTTTTATCCTTGATCAAATGCCCAGATCTTTCAGTGACAGAAGCAGAATCCTGCCAAAGATGACTTCTAAATATTACTGCAAAGTTTTTGACCTAGCAGCTTATTCAGGAGGGCAGCAAGAACCAAACATTCCTAGCAGAGGACAGCTGGATGACAGTTCCATTGCTTTCAACATCTTATTATATATGGCTACGATTTGGCAATGATTTGTTCAATACACTCTCACTGGTGGTTGGATTCACACCATAGTCTAAGCCACGAATGTGGATTTCCTATTCGAGTTTATTATACTGTCAGAACGCAGCCAATGATACTAGTTCGCTCGTGCCATCCATTACTGTAAATAAAAGTCCCAAATACGTGCAGCGTGCGTGCCCAGCCATAAATGTTTGGCAGCACGGAGGAGCATTCACTCATTTCTATTTCCAGTCTTGCCATGTTTTTCAAAGGGCCTCCGGGCAGAAGCAAGCTGCGGCTCGAAACGTTGCCACACAGACCACGCGAGGGGAGTTGCAGCATGGAAATCTTCCCTGGCGCTGCAACCGAAGCGCCTTAAGTTTTAATTCGCTATTTTAAACCCATCCGAGGAATCTGTTGCTGGTCGTTCTCCCAGGGAGATCGATTTAGATCGGAGAGGATCAAACTCATCCAAAAAACAACAACAACAACCAACCACCCACCTCTCCAAATGTCTGGGAAAGCAGCCCACGCCGCACACAGCCAAATCGCAGGTTCTGCTTCGGGATCTCCCCGTTCTTACCTGGATTCACGCCGGTCCCGTGGGGGGGAGGAGGAGGAGACGCAGCCCCCGCGGGCAGCTGCAAAAAGACGGCACGGAAGGAAATAAAACGGATCAGCTCCACGGCGGTCCCGAAGGTGAAAAGGAAATTGCCCAAGGCCGGGATCATCAGCAGGAACTGCAAAGCAGCCATGGCGAGGATTAAAAAAAAAAGAAAAGAAAAAAAGAGCTTCTCCCGCCGCTTGGAAGGAACGCCCAGCTGCGGGTGGGGCTTTCCCCGGAATCCGCACACCCTCCCGTGACGTCACAATCGTGGCGTTCCTTCTCCTCCTCCGCCCCTCCCCGGAGTGAGAGGGCTTCCCTAGAATCCCCAGGTCCGCCTTTGTTCTAATGACGTCACATACTTCGGGCGTTTGGGGCGGGGGGAAGAGCCCTTCTTGGAGGATCCCATGACGTCGAAGCCTATATGTAACGCTGCTAAACTCTGGATCCCTGACGGCACGCCGGAAATCCATTCGCTAAAAGAAAAAAAAAACCTCTCGCGTTCCCATCCTGGGATCACGCCAAAATAAAAGCTGCGTAAATCCTACTTCGCTTTTTTCCTTGCGTTAGGAAAAAGAAGTGTGTGTGTGTGTGTGTATGTGTATGTGTATCTACCTACCTACCTACCTACCTACCTACCTTCCTTCCTTCCTTCCTTCCTTCCTTCCTTCCTTCCTTCCTTCCTTCCTTCCTTCCTTCCTTCCTTCCTTCCTTCCTTCTTTCTTTCTTTCTTTCTTTCTTTCTTTCTTTCTTTCTTTCTTCTATCTAGAGAGACAGACAGACAGACATTTTGTGTTCCCGGACATATTTTTGCGCCTTAGGATAAAACCAGAGGAACTCACACATCTGTTTCCAGGGCCTTAAATGTCAAATATATGTTTATGTACCGGTCCGACAAAACCACGGAAGGTCTTGAGATCCTCAGCAGGGGGCAGTAGCGTCTAGCGGGACTTATCCCAGATGTTAGCCAGCTGGTCCTTGGGTGGGGAAGCCTGGGGTTTCTTGGGGGAGGCTGGGAAGGAAGTGGGAAGAGGGGGGAACATCTGGGCAAGCCGTGCCTTTTTGTGGCAGGAAAACTGGATGGGTGCAGTGCCAGGTATTGTGACTATCGTGGTTCAAGGGATCTTTTAGTATTAATGCATTGAATGCGGTTTCCAAGCTATCAGTTTTAAAACTTGATTGATCATGGCATCTTTGACTCCTAGCAACCACATAAGCAGATGTTCTCCAAGATGACCTGTCCCCCACCGATTCTTTCATGCATTCCAATGATGACCTCATGGCAGGGGTGAAACCCAGCAGGTTCTGGAGAACTGGTAGTGGAAATTTTGAATAGTTTGGAAAACTGGCAAATGCCACCTCTGGTTGACCCCAGAGTGAGGTGGGAACGGAGATTTGCAGGATCATTCCCCTGCCACGCCCACCAAGCCACACCATGCCCACCAAGCCATGGCCACAGAACTGGTAATAAAAAAAATTGAAATTCACCACAGCCTCATGGCCTCTGTAACTGAGTCCATCCCCCTTGCTGTGATCATCATCCTTTCTTTTCTAGGTTTTATTGTCTTTGTTTTCATAGCTCTGAGCGGCACAGTCATTGGCAATCAGGCAATCTACGGTTAATACATTATTATTAATATTATTAAAACCAACAAAGAAGGAGGACCTAATCTATGTTCACACACCTGCACTTTTTCTGGTTTCTGAGGGACTGGCACAGTCCTTCAAAAGCAGATACTATTCTGAAAAAAAAAGAGACTATTGCTAATAATTAAATCACCTATCATTGCATCTGGTTATATAAAATGTATCTGTTGTAATTTATATTATATACCAGAGATTAGTGATCAAATAAACCGTCTCTCTCTATGATATGCATTTAGACATATTTACCTTTGAATGCAAGATACCAGATCCTGATTATTTAGGTGTAATGCATAGGTTCACATTGAATTGTTACATAATGGGTTCATGCTCCAAATATTTAAACATTTCAGACTTAAGCACACATTAGCAAAGGGATGTGACTCATCTCTTTAAGATGACAGTGAGTTATTTTGGTGGTTAAGAGCTCCAGTTCTTTAAACAAGTTAATGTATACAACTGATAGCATTTTTTGCTTCCAAACTATTTTTAGGGATGAGTTCTTTAAAGGTAAAGGCTCCCCTGGCATCCTGCCCCATACATCCCTACGACCAATCCGCTTGCACAGAGAGGGACTTCTCCGGGTGCCGTCCACTAAACAGTGTCGGGGGGCGACACCCAGGAGTAGGGCCTTCTCTGTGATGGGCCCAGCCCTTTGGAATGACCTCCCCCTCAACATTAGGATTACCTCCGATCTCCGCTCCTTCCGTGTAAAGCTCAAGACCCACCTTTTTCAATTATCTGGCCTGGCTCAACCGTAGTTCCATCCTATTCCTCCTGACAGTCTTTTTTAAATTCGTAATTTTTAAATTGGGGTATTTTAATTGCAAATTTTATTACTATTATTGTATGTATTTAATGACTGTTACCTCCTCCGTGTACGTGTATGTGTATGTGTGTATGTGTATGTGTATATGTATATATATATGTGCTTTTATTGTACGCCGCCCCGAGTCCCTTGTGGAGAGGGAGCGGCTAACAAATTAAATTTATTATTATTATTATTATATGTGCTGGTCATTCCTGACTCTAGAGGGTGATGCTCATCTCTGTTTCAAAGCTGAAGAGCCAGAGCTGTCCGAAGATGTCTCCCTGGTCATATGGCCGGCATGACTAAACACCAAAGGCATATGAAGCTTTGTTACCTTCCCATCAAAGTGATCCCTATTTTTCTATTTGCATTTTTACATGCTTTCGAACTGCTAGGTTGGCAGAAGCTGGGACAAGTAACGGGAGCTCACTCTGTTACGCGGCGCTGTGGATTTGAACCACCAAACTGGTGACATTTCTGATCGACAAGCTCAGCATCATAGCCACTGAGCCACCGCGTCAGTTCTTTAGTCCTACATAAAATTTTGATCCCACATCCCCTTTCTTCAAACTTTTTCAGATTCATCAGACATGATGTTTTATGCTTTTAGAATGTTATGCTTGTAATCCTGAATTTCTTCCCCCCAGCTCACGTTAGCAAGAATATCTTTCAGTTTGTATCTTCATTACCTGCAGTATAGCTACTTCTCAACTTATGATCAGTTGTTTACCAAGTTACAATGGACCACCGCCCAAGAGACTTAGAACCGAGTTTGGAAGTTCTGATGTTGCACCCCGTTATGGTCCTTCATGGTCATTGACTGCATTTTAGGTACTTGGCAATTGGCCCACATTTAGAATAGAATAGAATAATAGAGTTGAAGGGACTTTGGAGGTCTTCTAGTCCAACCCTCTGCTCAAGCAGGAAACCCTACACCATTTCAGACAAATTGTTGTCCAATCTCTTCTTTAAAATTTCCAGTGTTGGAGCAACCACAACTTCTGGATGCAAATTTTTCCATTGATTAATTGTTCTGTCAGGAAATTTCTCCTTAGTTCTAAGTTGCTTCCCTCCTTGATTAGTTTCCACCCATTGCTTCTTGTTCTGCCCTCAGGTGCCTTGGAGAATAGTTTGACTCCCTCTTCTTTGTGGCAACCCCTGAGATATTGGAACACTGCTATCACGTCTCCCCTAGTCCTTCTTTTCATTAAACTAGACATACCCAATTTCTGCAACCGTTCTTAATATGTTTTAGCCTCCAGTCTCCTAATCATCTCCTTTGCTCTTCTCAAACATTTACAACTGTTTGCTACGCCCTGTGGTCACATGAGTGTGGTTTACAATGTTTTTGTTGGAAACCAGCATTTAACTTCCAGTTTCCAGTTAAAACCAGACCATAGTAAACAATGGGTTCACTTAATGACCGCCCCATTTGCTTAACAACCACTGCAAAAAAGATTGTAAAATGGGTCCAGTCATGTGGTCACCCATCTTATAAGATGGTCATGACTTATAACCATAATTGCCAGGCTAAATTATGATTGTAAGTCAAGGATGATCTGTATATTTGGTGCCACGTTTTTGGGGTGAGTGGGTGCAACACCAATTCTCTATTATCAGCTTGGAAGTATTTTGGAATCAAGAAGGATGATCACAGCCCGTGTGAGCAAAAGTGGTCAGCACAACCTTTCGCCTTTAGATACAAACCACGTTAGCTGTGGAGGATGAGATTGCAGTCCAGTGTATCCCCTGAAACCCCAAGTGGTTTTGAAGATTCTTCCCAATCTGTCAGGAGAAGATTATAAATTGCTTTATTCCTACAAAACCTGACATCAATATGAAAATAGAAAAGTTCAAAGAAATAGTGCAAGATTGGAAAATGAGGACAGACCTAGCCCATCGAATCACCAAGGGTTGGACTTGATTGAATGGATAACATCATCATCATCATCATCCCTACAACTCTTGGCAAAGGCAATACCAAATTAAAAGAAGGGTAGAAAAATTGCTTTCAACTCAGTGGGGACTTTTCCAAGCAGACACAGGAAGGGCAGAATACATTTTTCAAAGTCCATTCGGTGCTTAACTCTTTTCCGCTGAAGTCAATTGGAAAATGACAGTTCTTTGCCCAATGCTGGAAGCAAAACAATACACCGCCGGATGAATTAGTGATAAAAAAAACTTTGGAGTGCGCAGAGATGGACAAACTAACTCAAAAATTAAAGGACAAAGAAGAATCGGAATACTACGAAATTTGGAATAAGTGGTATGAATGGTTGGATAATAAGAAAAACAATTAAGCCGAAAACAATATACATAAATAAACATAGAACTGTATATAAAAGTAGGTAAATATATTAAATATCATAAAAATGTATAGATAAGATGACATAAGGATTGTAATATATGGTAAAGAGAGGAAAACATACATAGATACGACGATGTAACATTGTACAAACTGTTGATATAAAGATTGTAACATGTGATAAAAAGACAAAAACAATAAAAAAGTATTACAAAAAAAAGGAAAATGACAGTTCTACAAACCATAAATCAATGAATGAATGATTGAATCAGTGAGTGAATTAATTAATTAATTAATCCAATAAGGACAAGAAGTGCAGATTAGGAACAATTTTCTTGGATTATTGTCTGGAAGGCAAAGTTGTATGCCAGAGCCAATCACAAATGGGCCTACTGCAGATCCCATCAGCCAAAGAGGGTTGACTGACAGAGACTAGAAGACAGTTCTTCTCAAGCTGTAGCCCCTGCTGTGTGAAATATTCTTCCCCACAAGGCTTAAAATCGACCCAACCCTGCAGGCCTTTTGTTAGGCTTTAAAAAGTTAGCTCTATGCCTGAGTCTGGAGCTCTGAATGTGCCAAGGGCCTAGTTTCTTGACTTTACTGTTAATGGGTTAACTATCCTGGCAGCTGTATGTATTTATTTTGGATGTTTTTTATTGTTTTAAATGCTTCTTAAATTGTTTTTAATAGTTTAGGAACAGTGAGCCACCCAGAGTCATTGGTTGAGATGGGTGGCTATAAAATTGAATACATACAAGTATATAATCAAATGCAAATATCCTGTAAACAGAGGGATAAATACCTGCCTATATTAGGCACAGAGCATCTCTGTTCCTCCACTGCAATGTCCATCATCCCTGAGGCCATGCCAGATCTCAAGCTGATGGAGTTGGCATCTAATGAAAATGTGAAGGGCGGATTCTCTTCTCTGAAATGGGCCTCCTGCGCTTTGAGTGTGGCGTTAGTTGTGACTCCAGAGCAGGGGTGGAAGTATGGTTATTGCCAAGGGGTGGGTTCTACTGGTTCGGTAGTAAAAAAAAAAAAGTGCTTCCACACGCATGCATATTTTCATTTAAAACGATCTGCACGTTAAAAAAAGAATTAAAAATTTCATTTTTTAATGAAGACTGTTCTGCGCTTGTGCAGAACAGAAAATCAAGATAGCGCTCCCGATCATAGAACTGGTACAGTCACGTGTCCGCCGGAGTTACTACCTATTTGGCCAAACCGGACCAAATAGGTAGGAACCCACCTCTGTTGTTTCTATTGGCCTCCTAGGCCCCTACCCCAGACATCACCAGATGTGAGATCCTCTTTGTGAAGCTTCACCATAGGGATCAGTGGGGATTGCTGCTTACTTCCTTTGCTCCATGTAGTGTAGCTACATGCTGCCTGTGTGGCTGGTCTTACCATTTGGTATTTATTTTTTAAGCTATTGATTTATTAAGAAAACCCACCTCTGTTGTCTCTATTGGCCTCCTGGGCCCCTACCCCAGACATCACCAGATGTGAGCCACCAAACCAGGGGTGGGTTCCTGCCAGTTCTAACCTCTTCTGTAGAAGAGGTTCCACAAATCTACAGTGCCGTTTAGAACCAGTTCCAGCTCCCTCCCTCCCCCCCCGCCTGTCCGCACATCATCAATATGAAGAGCGAGAGGAGGAATTCTGGGGGTTGAAGTCCACAAGTCTTAAAGCTGTCAAGTTTGAACACCCCTGGGGTTTTTTTTCCCTAAAGGGTTAGGGATGCAAGGGTCTTGCAACTTGACAGCTTTAAGACTTGCACACTTCAATGCCAGAGTTCCTGAGCCAACATTTTGGTTGCTAAGCAAGAGCGTTGTTAAGTGAGTTTCACCACATTTTACAAGTTGGCCATGCCCACCCAGTCACATGGCTGGCAAACCACTCCCACCCCGGTCACATGGCCGGCAAGCCACTCCCACAAAGCAGGCCACACTTACAGAAGAGGTTCTAAACAAATTTGAAACCCACCACTGCACCAAACTCACCTGCATTTACAGAAAAGTAAAAGTCCAAATACAAAACCAAATAAACTGTTACCCTTCCTGGCGACAACTATAGGAAATCATTGATGTATGACTGTGTACAGCACCCCGTGGGCTGCATCTGACCCATGCTCTACAGTTGTATCTCCAAACTGGGGCAAAGAAACATTCCAGAGTCATGCAAACACAGTTCTCACAAACAGATAAAATATTGCTAGGGCTCCAGAACATGTGTTTGGGGTTCAAGCTTCCTGCTCTATCAACTCAAGCTATTTCCTCTTAGATAATGAGCCCTAATTAAAGTATACTTTTAATTGGCTGAGCAATGTGTTTCGTGTTCCTCGGACAAAAAGAGTTACTGAGTGGGTGGCACAATTGCTAAGAACAATGAAGCCATTATATTTGGCTATGCTTCTATGACTCTGATCCTCCGTTTTAATTTTTAGGGCAGGAATCACCATCAAACCCTGACATGAAGCTGGGAACTTACTTCCAGATAAACAAGGCAGATTGGCAGGACACTGCCCATAAGAACTGAGGCAACGAGGAAGAAAATATTTTGAGGCTATAATTCAGTAGATTTATCCCTATATTTGTTGCCTCAGAAAGCCAAACCAAAGTGCCTTACAGTAGAGTTTCACAGACTTGATAACTTTTTAAAATATTGCTTTAGAGCAAAATCGTCAAACTCAATTTTATTGAGGGCTGCATCGGGGTTGTGTTTGACCCGGGGGGGGGGCATGGGGCATGGCCAGCTTGATGTCTCTCGTGTGGGGGCACCTGTAGTGGCCCAGGGGGGCTGGGGGGGGATCCTCCTGCAGCTCTCTGCCAGTGAAAACGTAGGTGGGGAAGGCTGCATGCAACGCTGCCATGCTCCGTTTTTACTGGCAGAGGCAACCCGGTCCGATCCTTCACTATTTCCAGGGCAGCCCCATGGGCCAGATCTAAGCACCCCTTGGGCTGCGTCTGACCCACGATTTGGTGAGGAATTTTAGGGCCACCATCTTGACAGCATTAGGTTAAGAAGCAGCAGCAGTAAAGGAGTTCCCAAAGCATCCTTAGTGAGCCCAATAGAGGAGACTATTTGTAGCTCAGGATTGAAATGGTTGGTTTTTTGTAGACGTTTTATTACCCAAATTAGGTAACATCATCAGTGCTAGTCTGGAATTGGGTATGTCTAGTTTAATGAAAAGAAGGACATGGGGTGACATGATGGCAGTGTTGCAATATCTCAGGGGCTGCCACAAAGAAGAGGGAGTCAAGCTATTCTCCAAGGCACCTGAAGGCAGGACAAGAAGCAATGGGTGGAAACTAATCAAGGAGAGAACCTAGAACTAAGGAGAAATTTCCTGAGAGAACAATTAATCAATGGAACGACTTGCCTCCGGAAGTTGTGAATACTCTGAACTGGAAGTTTTAAAGAAGAGATTGGAGAACTGTTTGTCTGGAACAATCTTTTGCTTGAGCAGAGGGTTGGACTAGAAGACCTCCAAGGTCCCTTCCAACTCTGTCATTCTGCTAACATCCTATGGCGAACCTTTTTTGGCTTGTGTGCCATAAATGGGGGGAGTGCAGGGGGGTTGTGCATGGGCGTACCGCACCCCTAATGCAATGCGAGACCCCCCCAGCACGCATGCACGCATGACAGGTGCTCCCCCCATTTTTTGCATGCTTTTTTCGCCTTCCCCAGGATCCAGAGGCTTTATAGGAGCTTGGGGAGGTCAAAAACAGCCTCCCCTGCCCCCCTCCGGAGACTCTCCGGAGGCTTCAGGAGCTTCCCTGAAGCCTCCGGAGGGCAAAAAACGACCCTACAAGCAAACCGGAAGTTGCTCGTAGGGCTGTTTATAGTCCTCCGGAGCCTTCAGGAGGCTTCCCTGAAGGGTCCAGAGGACTAAAAACGACCCTACGAGCAAACCGGAAGTCCGTTCCTGAACTTTTGGTTTTCCCGTAGGGGCGGTTTTTTGTGCTCTGGAGGCTTCAGGGAAGCTCCTGAAGCCTCTAGAGCCTTGTTCCCCAACCCCCGGGCCGCGGACCGGTGCCGGTCCGTGGATCAATCGGCACCGGGCCGCCCGAGGAACTTCCGCTTCCTGATTGGCCGAAAGGCAAACCTCATGCCATTGGCCGAGGAGGAGGCGCCACGGGAGGACTGAGGACTCGAGGTTGGAGATGCGGGGACTGAAGAGAAGCTGCCGTAAGATAAGTGCACGGAGGGGGGGGGGACTCAGCACTATCAAACGGAAAGAGGAGCAGCAGTGGTTTTATTAGAATGCCCTCTCATTCACCCAGGCCTATTGCACTTATTTAGGTCAACAACTCCTGGGTCGAATGTGTTTGTGCAGGTTCAGGCATAAGTGCACGGAGGGGGGGGGGTTCTCTGCTATTGAGGAGACTCAGCACTATGGCGAGATGATCTCTGTATTGAAAGGGGGAATGCTGGGGCATCTCTGTATTGAAAGGGGCATGCTGCCATCTCTGTGTTGAAAGGGGCACGCTGGCATCTCTGTGTTGAAAGGGGCACGCTGGCATCTCTGTATTAAAAGGGGCACTACGTTCGAGACAACAACTCTGCCGGTGTTCTGGATTAAAGTCATGGCGGAATACCCTGAGATTGCCACCACAGCACTTAAATCCCTATTGCCATTTCCGACAACCTATCTGTGTGAAGCGGGGTTTTCTGCAGTGACAGCAACCAAAACAAAACAACGGAATAAACTGGACATAAGCAACACACTTCGGGTGTCATTGTCTCCTATTACCCCCAGATGGAACCATCTCGTTGCAAAGAAACAAGCTCAGGGTTCTCATTGATTTGGCATTCTAGTGAGTTAAATAAAATAAATCACTTTATATTCATTTTTTGGTGTAGCTGTATTTTATTTTGAAGGCATGTTTAAATACAATTAAATGAAAATTATTAAATGAAAACAAGCGGGCCACGGAAAAATTATCAAACATTTACCGGTCCGCGGCGATAAAAAGGTTGGGGAGCACTGCTCTAGAGGACCTCCGGGGGCCCCGGGGGAGGCTGTTTTCACCCTCTCCCAGCTTCTATAAAGCCTCTGGAGCCTGGGGAGGGTGAAAAATGGCTTTCAAAAAGGCTGAACTCAGCTTGCCAGCGTGTGCATATGCGCAGGCCAACTGACAGGGCAACACCTTGCGTGCCCTGACAAATGGCTACACATGCCACCTGTGGCATACGTGCCATAGGTTCACCATCCCGGTCATATGGAGTCTACCCAGATAATCTTCTCATATAAGGTTTTTCATTGGAAAAGGCGTGGTATAGATTAACTGTGGAAGTGGGTGGAAATACAAAACAGCAAAGATATTTCTGAAAACCAGCTCAAGAGATGTTGGACCATGCTTTCATTGCTGAATGTTCAGGAACAGTGGTGGGATTCAAAAATTCTTTACTACCGGTTCTGTGGGCATGGCGTGGCTTGGTGGGCGTGGCAGGGGAAGGATACTGTAAAATCCCCATTCCCTCCCCACCCCACTAAGCTGGTTTCCAGGCAACAGAATAAGATCCAGCTGATCAGCTGGGATGCCGATCAGCTGGAACTCGGGAGCATGGGAATAGAAGGGGGTGGAACCAGTCAGAGGTGGTATTTACTGGTTCTCCGAACTACTCAAATTTTCTGCTACCGGTTCGCCAGAACCAGTCAGAACTGGCTGTATAACACTCTGCTCTGGAGGTATAGTCACTATGGAAGAGAAAGCAATATTACAACTTGATTGTTGAGGACAAGTCAAAACGTCTTGCCTTTTGTGTTTGTGATAAACCTCTCAAACAATCTATTGTTTAGATTACCCGTCCAGCGCTCAGCCGCCATTTCACCTTGATTTTTACACTTCAATATTTCCACATCAATATCTATGCACCTTTATTTAAACCTTATTTTCTGACTCATAATTTTCCTTCAGGCACATACCTAAGGATGAATGCGCTGCCAAGGTAAATCATATTCCTTCTTCCGTTTTGATCCAGTGTTTATCTGGAATGATGTGTGTGGGTGTGGCCAACAAGTTTTTTGGGCCACCTGTGTCGGGGTAGAAGCTACACAGTGTTTAACAACTGAGCAGCCTTAAAAAGTGATCCTCTGTATGAAGCCATCGTCTTTTTTTTTCTAGTTGAGAATTTGTGTGTCACACAAATTGTGAACATTCACCACTCCTCCTTCTAGCACTGATCATTGTTATTATTATTATAGCTTCTAGCACTAATATTGTTACCTATTTGGGGTAAGGAAACATCTGTAAGAAAATAATCAATGACCCTTCCTCCTTCTCTTTTGGAAAAGGGATGGGACCCCAAAGTCCAATGCACAGCTCTCTTCACAAATTTGTTCAAATGGAAATATGGAACAGGACAGGGGAGGGCTTCAAAAATTGCAGCAATGGGTTTGCTTTCTCTTGCTGGGTGGGCATGGCCAAGTCGGCCTCCTGCATCACAGGGGGGGGGTTTCACCCTTCTTAGGCTCCGGAGGCTTTCCTTGAGCCTCCGTGATGTCAAAAACTGCTTCCCCTGGGCTCTGGAGGCCCTCCAGAGGCGGGAAACAGGCCTGTTTCTGGACTTCTGGAACCTCTGGTAGGCCTGTTTTCCACCCTTCCCGAGCCCCCTCAAGGGGCCTGCACTTACCTGGCATAATGAAAGGGCCACGTGGAGACTTCTGGGATGGGCAGGGTGGGGTGGGAGGGGCGGGGCCAGCCAGGGGTGGCATTTGCGGGTTCGTAGAACTGGGCAGAATCCTAGTTAGAGAGTCACCCAAAGTTGTGCGAACTCCCAGCAGCCCAACCCTGGAACAGGACAAAGCAAGGGAACAAAACTGATGGGTTATTTTGCTTTTTCCTTTTCCATTATTTTCACATTCTACTTAAATACTTTCCCATTCGATGGGTGAAATAGATATCAAGCCCTGGACATCTCCATGAGATTCCTACTGTTTACGACTTCTTGCTTAACTAAGGAAAATGTAGCAATGGAAAATTCTATATTTCTATAGTGCAACCAATTGTGCTTCAGTCTTTCATTAGCATTCAGTGATGAAGTCACTACAGTATTTAGATCATAGCACAGTTGGGCGAGATCAATGGCATAATTAATTAGGAGCCGAGGAAGGTATGAAAGGAGTGATTATCACATCCATTATTGTCCATCATAAATGTGTGTAACTTCCTTTGGTTTGGTAACCTTATTAGATTTTGTGCAGCATGCCAAGGACTGAATTTCAGAAGTAGGGGAGGTTGAGCTTTTGATTATTAGTCCCCTCATTCCCCAAAATGCAAAAAAAAAAAAAAAGATTACAATTTGGTTCCTATCCTCTCTGAGCAAACTTTGGGGACTAAAAAAAGGATGCTGGCAAGTGACATTGGGCCCCGAGATACACTTTTTGCAGTCTGGTGTACATGCCGAGTTGTAATAAAATAGTATTTATTATGGTTTGAAGACTTACAATCCAAATTACTACAGTGGATGAGAAAACATAGGTCGTCCTTGACCAAAATTGAGCCCAAGAATTCTGTTGCCAAGTTAAGTGGTTTTTGCCCCATTTTAGGACTTCCCTTGCTACAGATGTTAAGTGAGTCACTGCAGGTGTTCAGTTAGTAATACGGTTGCTAACTGAATTTGGCTTCTCCATTGACTTTGCTCATCAAAAGTTTGCAAAAGGTGATCACAGGACCCCGAGACACTGCAACCATCCTTCAGGCATACATGCTAGTTGCAAAGTGTCTGAATTTTGATTACATGACCATGGTCATAAGTGGCAAAAACAGCAATGTTCCTACCGGTTTTCACGGGTTCAGTGGAACCGGTAGTGGAAATGGCGACTGGGTCTCCGAACCGGTAGGGATGGCATCAGTGGTGGGATGCAAATCCCGTTCCAATGGGTACAGTTGGAACGGGGCCGGCGGCGTCCTCATCTTAGCGCCTCCGTGATGCTCCAGCTGCTCTGCGGAGCGTTGCACAGGTACTATACGCGCTATGCGCCTGCACGGAAGCGCAGAAGCCTTTAAACACCGTACCGGGACGGTATCTGGTGCTCCGGGCTGGCTCCAGTATGCCACTACGGGGGCATACCGCCTGCAACCCACCACTGGATGGCATGCTCGCCATGCCCCTGAACCGGTTCCCTGGTCACCATGACATCTTATTTTAACCTTTTAAAATGTTCTGCGCATGTGCGGACCTATTTATAGGCAACTGCGCACGTATGTAGAGCATGCGTCAGGCGCACATGTGAGCAAGGTGAAACCCACCCCTGAAAAACAGTTGTAGGTCACCTTGTTCAACCCCGTTTTAATTTCAAACGATCACTACACAAATGGTTGTCAGTCAAGAATTTACCTGTACTGCAGTGGTGAAATTCATTTTTTTTTTACTACCGGTTCTGTGAACGTGGTAGGGGAAGGATACTGCAAAATCCCCATTCCCTCCCGACTCCTGGGGCCAAGCCAGAAGTGGTATTTGCCCGTTCTCCAAACTACTCAAAATTTCCGCTACCGGTTCTCCGGAACCTGTCAGAACCTGCTGAATTTCACCCCTGCTGTACTGTGTTTCCCCCCCCCTTTTTTTTTTTAGCAAGGAACAAACCAAAGCAATTTTACTCTGGGCACCATCGGGCCTACTTTATCAGGCCTACTTCACCAGTCAATGTCAAGTCAGATGACCTCAAAGGGTGGCACCTATCAGTCCCTTGGGCTGGAGTAACTGTATCCCATGTCTTGGGATTCTTGGACACTGTCTTTCAGAGCCATTCTGCTTTGGGAAATGGGGGATTCTGATTCTTTCTGATCTTTTCCCGTAACCCTTCAGGACCCTGTTGCGATGTCTTGCTCTGAAACCTAGATAATCTGATTTGATTAACAAATAACTTTTGACTTGCAGCTACAACTGGGGCTGGAAATCAAATCAAAGGTTGTTGTGGTTGTAAGCAAACGACTGAACCTTTTTTGGACTTTTTTTTTTTGCGGAAACCAGCAAAAAACATGGCAAATTGCAGTCATGTGACTGGTCACAAAGGCAAGCTGGCTGCAAACTCAACACCCGGATGCTATAAAGCACCCATTCCGAGGCCATTTGTAACTCTGAAGGATTAATGATCATAAAACAATTGGGACCTAAGACGAAAACTATTTGTAATGGATTTTGATGCCACCTGATTCCAACTGATGGGCAACTCACGTTGTGGTGATCTCTCCAGGGGAAGATCAGCCTGCATCTTTGCTGTTTCATGGAGTAACTCTCCCTGGATCTCTCAATCTTAGTTCATTTTTTAAAAAATTCTACCTTTAGTATTTTTCAATAACTCAAGGCAGTGAATATACATACAACTTCCTCCTCCTCTCGTTTTCCCCACAACAACAGCCCTGTGAAGTGGGATGGGCGGAAAGGGAATGAGTGGCCCAAGGTCACCCAGTCAACTTTTCATGTCTAAAGCGGTACTAGAACTCACAGTCTCCTAGATTCTAGGCCAGCACCTTAACCACTACACCAAAGTAACTGTCTCTCAAGTTGCACATGAACATAAATTTTGGGCTCTTTTGAGGTACCAGTTTATGAATGGTCCCATTTTGTTTTATTTCATGAATGTGCCATTCAGGAATCAGCTGATATTTTGTAAACATAAATGTGAAAACCTTCTGGTCAATCCATATATCAAAAGTCACCTCCTCTACATTGAAAGCCAACATTTTTAATTTTATTTAGTTTGTCAAACATGTACAAGATAAAAGGTATAAGTATAAAATGGACACGAACAAAGGAAATGTGTACAAATAGATGGGGACAGTAGGAAAGGGATGGTAGGCACACTGGTGGGCTTATGCATGCCCCCTTTACAGACCTCTTAGGAATGGGGTGAGGTCCACGGTAGACAGTTTAAGGTTGAAGCTGTGAGGGTTAGAGGATGTAACAACCGAGTCAGGTAGAGCATTCCAGGCGTTGACCACTCTATTGCTGAAGTCATATTTTCTGCAATCGAGTTTGGAGCGGTTTACCTTGAGTTTGTATTTATGTTTGCCCACGTATTATTGCAGTTGAAGCTGAAGTAGTCCTTGACAGGTAGGACATTGTAGCAGACAATTTTGTGTACTACGCTTAGGTCATTAAAGAATGATTGATGGAATTTTTCCCAAACAGCTGGTGGGATCGATCAAAATCTACCTGATCTGCCTTTTATGATATCTACATGCAGTAAATAAAGACACCACCATTTGGCAGCCTGTGGCGACACAGAGATTGACAAGGACGGCAGCAAATTGAGTGCCAGTATACCCTTTTGCCAGCTGAAAGATAGGTGCTTACTTTAATCTGGATTTTTAAAAAAGAGTTGGGAGCTTCCTGGACAGTATTGAGCAATTATTGCTTCCCTTTCTTTGAAATGGGGTTAACATTTAAGATTTGTTTTCAAGTCTTGTTTTCAACTGAGTACAAAGCACACACTTTTTTTGCAGGAGAACCCAACAAATATGTTTTCCCCCCATGGGATATAAACAGGGGTGGGCTTCAAAATTTTTAACAAGGGGTTCTCTATCTGGTTGCTAGGTGGGTATGGCGTGGCCTAGGCCTAGTCAGCCTCCTGCACCATGGCGGGTTGGGTGGGTTTTGCCCTCTCTGGCCTCCGGAGGCTTTCCTCAAGCCTCCGGGAGGGTAAAAATGGCCTCCCCAGGCTCCGGAGGCACTCTTTGTTTTTCACCCTCCCTGAGCCTCCGCACACGCCCTCCACTTACCTACATCCAAAATGGGCTGTGTGGGGATTCCTGGGAGGGGCAGGGCTGGGTGGGCAGGGCCAGCCAGGAGTGGGATTTGGGGGTTCTCCAAACAGCACAGAACCTTAGCTAGAGGTTCTCCCGAACCCCTGCGAATCCCCAGGAGCCCACCCCTGGTATAACAGCATCAATATAAGAATAGTACAGAACTTATGACTGATCATTTACAGTAGTTACTGTTCAAAGTTACAGCAAACCTACCTCGGGGCTACCAATTATGACTCGAATTTGAAGTTCAAGCAATCACCTCCTTCCCTGGCCCCTGCAATCACTTCAGGCACATTGCAACATGCCTGCATTTATGACTGTTCACAATTCCCCAGAGACACTTCTGGTTTTTGGCAAAAACTTGCTGATAACAAACCATTGTTTGCTTAACGACACAGCATTTACTTAAAACTACAGTAACAAAAGTCATAAAATTGGGTCGGTCGTTTTTTAACCACCGTCAAGACTCACAACCTGGATGGGCAGGCTTCATTACAATCGGAAGTGGAGGATTACCTATACTGTAATGATCGCCCTAAAGAGGGCAATCAGTTGCCCTTCCTTTCAGGTTGTCAAGTTGCATTCTTTCTCTTTCCAAGCACAGGTGCAACCTAATGTCATCCTGCTGCTTTTTGACCCCTTGCCCAGTCCCATCATGCACAGCCCATATAGCTTGTAATCAGAAAGAGAGCAAAGAGCAACAAAGAGGACTAGGGGACTGGAGCAGCTGTGGGATTTCAAATCTTTTTCTACTGGTTCATAAGAGTGCATGCACAACCCGCTCAGCACTCAAAAACGGCCCTCGGTGTCAGCGCTGGTGAGCTGAGCTGTTGTTTAGCTCAGCTGAGGCACCGCAACATAGGACAGGTGGGGTGGGAGGGCAGAACCAACCAGAGATGGTATTTGCCAGTTCTCCGAACTACTCAAAATTTCCACTACCAGTTCGTGAGAACCAGTCCGAACCGGCTGAATACCACTTCTGGGTTGGAGGCTAAAACATATGAAGAAAGGATTAAGGAATTGGGTATGTCTAATTTAATGAAAGGAAAGACCAAGGGTATCATGATAGCAGTGTTCCAATATTTGAGGGAGTGCCACAAAGAAAAGCGGGCAACCTATTCTCCAAAGCACCTGAAAGCAGGACAAGAAGCAATGGATGGAAACCAAACAAGGAGAGAACCAACCTAGAACTAAGGAGAAAGTTCCTGACAGTGAGAACAATTAATTATCTGCTTGCCTCTGGAAGGTGTGGGTGCTCCATCACTGGAGGTTTTTAAGAGGAGTTTAGGCAACCATTTGTCTGAAATGGTATATGGCTTCCTGCTTACAATACAATAGCAGAGTTGGAAGGGACCTTGGAGGCCTTCTAGTCCAACCCCCTGCCTAGGCAGGAAACCCTATACCATTTCAGACAGATGGCTATCCAACATCTTCTTAAAGACTTCCAGTGTTGGGGCATTCACAACTTCTGGAGGCAAGCTGTTCCACTGATTAATTGTTCTAACTGTCAGGAAATTTCCCCTCAGTTCTAAGTTGCTTCTCTCCTTGATTAGTTTCCACCCATTGCTTCCTGTTCTACCCTCAGGTGCCTTGGAAAATAGTTTGACTCCCTCTTTTTGTGGCAACCCCTTGCTTGAGCAGGAGGTTGGAGTAGACCTCCAAGGTCCCTTCCAAGTCTGTTACTCTGCTGTTCAGCATTGATGACTATTTCCATTCCACATATTGTACTTTGGTTGCCCGGTCCCATTTCTGTTGTCTGAATACACTGCTTCCTCTTGTTCTGCTCTTCATCTCACGTTGGCTGGACCACACGTGGCTTTCCCCATTTCTTTGTCCAAATACCAAGTCCACCCAGTTTCCAGGGGTGTATTGATGACTGGGCTGTTATCTGAGGTCCAAGCAGCTGTGACACAGTATGTGCAAAGCAGACAACCAATCCAGCTGCAATTTGGGCTGTTCCCGCCTTATCCTTGGGGCAGGGCAAAATTCCAGAGATATATATCCTCAAGTGCAGAGGAGGTGACACTGTCTTCTATTATCCTTAAAGTAGGGAGCGGCACTGGACGCAGATGTGTTGATCTTTGGGGTCCTTCAGGATGAACTGCAAGTCCCATCCTAGCACGATGCCGCTGCTCTTTGCTTTAATCCTGAGTTTCTATTTGCAAGGTATGTCGGGGATGACGGGACAGAGGGATTCCCTCTTCAAGAATGGATATTTATCAAATCATTGTTACATCAGCACCAGCCATGTTATTGTTAATGACTACTTTGCTCCGACCCTATCCCTTTTATTTAGGCCTTGGCCAAATGATGAAATGGACTGCCAACATTTAAGTGAGTTGTTTGTCTTTAAGGTGCCAAGAATTATTTTGCCATTTCTGTCAGCATAATAATATCAGATCCAGGAAACATTTAGATTATCACTAGTGGACATCTAGATATTTACCTCTCAGATGTGGGAACACTTTGTAAAAGCTGTGTGGTATCCCCATAATTCTGAAAATGCTCTTTAGGACTGAAAGTGTAAACGATGTCTAAGCTATACTTTACAACTTTTTGTAAATAGTGCATAAACTCTGCTCTGTGTATCCTTTCTGGCCTAAGAAAGGAGGCAGGATGTAGTAAGTTCTGAGAGGTTCGGCTGGTTCCATCAACTTCAGACAAAGGCTGCCAAGACTGAAATGGATTCATAACTTAAATCTGCATTGTGTCACTAGTGCTCTTTTTCAAGTTGTACTTTTCCCATTTGTAAATTAAAATTAACAGAAACTGAAAGTATGTTGTGTTACATTCAACAAAGGTCAAGTGATTAGATAGTATAAGTGTATGAAAAATATAGAGAATTGGATATGATTGAATTTTTTTTTTTTGCTTCCTGACCATTTTTAGTCAGAAGATAGTACTGCATTATTAAGTCAGTTAAAGGTCATTGTATCAATGTTTTGACTTTAGAAGATACTAGTCTGAAATTCCAGTAGGACCAGATACTACCAACCAGTTGGAAAAAATCTGGCTGAAATTCTAGAGAATTGCATGAAAATATTGGGCAAGATGGAGAAATGGGTGAATTTTGTACATAGCAACTTCCGAAGTTCTAACGTGAATAACTTATATGGCATATTGCACTAAACCATGGCTTACTTAATCATGGTTTATTGTCCAGAGAATCATTGTAGAAAAGTGATTAAAGATTTAAGATGATAATAATAATAATAATAATAATATATTTATTTCTTAGCCGCACCCTTTCCCGAAGGACTCGGGGCGGCGTACAATGAAACATACGAAATAAATATGTGGACAAAACAAACATATAACAGAGACATATACTGAGACATACACAAGGAGGAGGTCGGCTGATAAATAAAAACAATTAAAATACAGTATTTAAAACCCCTAGAAATTAAATATAATTAAAATACCCAGTTAAAAACCCGTCAGGAGCGATATGTTTAGATCAAAGTTGAGCCAGGCCAGCTGCTTGGAATAGGTGGGTCTTAAGCTTAATACGGAAGGAGCGGAGGTCAGAAGTATTCCAAATATCCGGAGGGAGGTCATTCCACAGGGCTGGGCCCGCCACAGAGAAGGCTCTACTCCTAGGCGCCGCCCCACGACATTGTCTAGTGGACGGCACCTGGAGGAGGCCCTCTCTGTGCGAGCGAATTGGTCGCAGGGATGTATGGGGCAGAATACGATCCCGCAAGTAACTAGGTCCTAAGCCATGGAGCGCTTTAAAGATAGTTATCAAAACCTTGAAACGCACCCGATAGACCACAGGAAGCCAGTGCAGCTCGCGCAGGAACGGTGTCACATGGGAGTACCTAGTACTCCCCATAATTACCCGCACGGCTGCGTTCTGGACCAACTGTAGCCTCCGGGTGCATTTCAAGGGAAGCCCCATGTAGAGAGCGTTACAGTAGTCCAAGCGAGACGTCACCAGCGCATGAGTGACTGTGCGTAAGGCGTCCCGGTCCAGTAGGGGGCGCAATTGGCGCACCAGGCGAACCTGGTGGAACGCCCCCCTTGCCACGGCTGTCACATGGTCATCCATGGACAGCCGGGCATCCAGGAGGACGCCCAAATTGCCAAATGATGACAACGACGATGACAGAGTAGGAGGAGGAAGAAGATTGACTAGGTTCACTTAAGCTATGACGTAAGTGAATGATTTCTAAAGATTTCTCATTCCAAAAAGAAGGCTTTGATATATGAATGGTGACTAATTCAATAGAGGACAATCGAATAAATACAGGAAAGATATATTCAAAACATTTGGATGGGCTACATTTATTAGAAAAGTTACCATTATCAATCTTACTGCATGTACCACAAAGAGGGCTGAGAAAATATCTACAGATCCCTCACATCCTGGACATAATCTAGTTTAATTTTTCCCCTCAGGACACCTCTATAGAGCATTTCACTCCAAAACAACTAAACACAAAGATAGCCCCCCCCCCCCCCCCGGGGTGATCACTCTCCTGAACACTTAATTCCCACATGTCTCATTTCTCACCTTTTCTTTTCTTCTCATCTTTCCTACTATCTTCTCCTATTGACTTCTTATAATTTATCAATTGTTGTTTGTAACTTATGATTAATGATTGTAACTATGTTTTATGATCTATGACCTATCACTTGCTGTTTATATGTACGCTGAGAACATATGCACTGGAGACAAATTCCTTGTGTGTCTAATCACACTTGGCCAAGTATTCTATTCTATTCTATTCTATTCTATTCTATTCTATTCTATTCTATTCTATTCTATTCTATTCATTATTTCTATTTCTATTCAGAATAGCTGTCAGGTTTGCCTCTGTTCAAATCTTAAGAAAGAAAACACCCAACTCCATAGATTTAGAGAAAAGGTACTTCTACTAAGAAAGAATTGATAGCAGCAGAAGAAAGGCAAGATCTGAGTAAAATCACACAAAAAAATTGAAAGTCCTCCCCACCAGGGTCCAGCCCATAAAGACCAATCAGCATCCAATATGATGTTATGGGAAATCTCTTCAGCAGATGCTGGATGCTTCCGGAGGACCAGGACGGTTGGCTTTGGAAAAGTCCAAACAATTCCACCCCGTTGATGGGTAACAAACCTCCCTTTGAATTCTCACGGGAACACTTCACATCAGCTCACTTCCCTCCCCCCCAAATGTAAAAAAAAACCCTCTCTGTTCCCATGGCACCCAAGGGCAAGCAAGCTTCCCAACTGCATTCTGAAGATCCAGCTGATAATAGCTTTTAAGAAGGAAATAAGTGGCCTGAGAAGTAAGCTGTGAAATAGCATGTGGATTGGCCTAGGAGGCAGAGGAGAAAACCAAAGTATCAAAACTCAGATCGTATGATATATACCCATTATTCATACCAAGGTTCATAGTATTTTACCAGCTGCTTACTGATTAGTTTTGAATATGTCATAGCATCACACAACAAAATGATAATTAGCTTATGCCCCAGAACGGAGAATGGGAATGGGTGGAGAGACCTAGAAACCTGAGAGCTGAATCAAGTGATAAATTGCCAGAGAAGCAATCTGTTGACAGGCCCAACCCAAGAACAATCCAGAACAATCCAGCTGAAGTTCATTATTGTTCACACCATATAGTTAAGGCACCAGGCTAGAAAGTAGGGGACCGTGAGTTTGAGTCCCATCTTAGCCACAAAAGCCAGCTGGGTGACCTTGGACCAGTCTCTCTCTTTCAGCCCAACTTACCTCACAGGGTTGTTGTTATGAGGAAAACAGGAGGAAAAAGGTGTGTTGGATATGTTGATCGCCGTGAGTTATTTGTAAAACCAATGAAGGCGGGATATGAATAAATGAATGAATAAAGACAGAATTATTATAGCTATACTACTGTATACTAAAAGCTATACTACTTGAAGCCTAAGGATATAACTTGCAAATTTCTAGGGAGTGACTATCCCAAATTTCTCCATCTGTATCTGATCTAGCTCTGCAATGTATGCCTCTTGTTTCATCCCCCCCCCCTTTGGAATATGCTCCCCCCCCCCTTCCTGGGAAACTGCTGCTTCATTTTAGTCCCTCACATCACCTGTCAGAATTCCAAGTACACCCCCCCCCACCCCAACGAAAGAAGACTCCGAGGCTCAAGTTTCCTCAAAGTTCCATTTTATTAGAGATGTCATATTGGCACATCTGGGAAAACCCGAATCTGAAAGTTTCCAGGTTTTCCCCACTCAAGTGAAAGTCCAAGTCCCTGCCCAGCACCCACATGTCCATCACATGGTCCAATCAGGAACCATCCCAACTGGAAATGCCTCTTAGTCACACTCCTCCAGGTGTCCTTGACTCTCTGAGAAAGGAATGTTATTATGACTATATATCTCCCATACTCCATATAACCCCCCTCCCATTTTCCCACCGCATTAAATGTGGCAGGCCTGAAGACCCAATGCAAAAGGTGGCTTCCAAGCCTGACATAACTTTTCTCTTCCTAGACACAATGCACATCTGCCTCTTGTTTGCCCTGTTCCTTCAGGTTGCAGATTCCAGGGGGAATCCTACTTTTGCTTCGACTTTTGTAGGGAGTTGACATTCCTGGGTCCTGTTTCAAATGTTTTCTGGAGCTTGACAAGGAGAAATGTAATCAATGAAACTTGGGGGATGTGGTGCCTGAGGCAGAAGGGCAGGATTGAGCTCATTAGTAGTTGTGATACTGGGAACTCTTGGTTGTAGCATCCCACACCTTTCTTTTGGCAATAGGACAGGTGGACTTTTGCCAATCTCTAGGTTTCAGTCAGCAGCAAACAAAAATATGGGGGTGTCTTGATGGCACAATGTCAGCGTTCCAAATATCATGCAGAATTAAATCAGAGTCCAAGGCAGAGCTATCATTAAAGTTCCAATTTAATAAGACAGACATGTTGGCACATCTGTGGAAAATCCCAAATCTAAACCTTCCTGGGATTCCACCCAGTTGAAAGTTCATGATCTTATCCCCACACCCATAAATCCATCACATGGTCCAATCTTCTTCGCCCTCGCTGGCATTTCCACCCTACTAGTTCCGGTCGGGTGCAGAGGTGTGGAGACAAAAGATGACCTTGGGCTTCTAGAAAGGAATGATAACAACACATTCTACAATTCTTCTCCTTACTATCCCCCCTCCCAATTACTACACTAATGAAACAGCGTAATGAAATAATAGTGTGTGTGGCAGGTCAAAGATCCCAAAAGGAATATAATTGCAGGCCTGACACACTGTTTATGAGGGATGCATTATATTTGGGGCAATGAGAGTCAAAATGGTAGTGTGGTGGAAGGATTGGATTAGGACTCCAAAGTACAGCTTCGCTCACATGCCTGACACACGCTCCACACACATGCATCTTTAGGGCTGCGCATGCACAAAACATTAAAAAAAGGGGGGGAATTAAATTTGTGCAATTACAACTGTTCTCCGTATGTGCAAAACCCTTTATCGATGGTGGCCCCGTAGGAGAACTGGTTTGGGGGCGTGGCAGCCTGGGTCGCTGCCGGCTCCAGCGACCCAGGTCGCCAAATGACTACTGGTTTGGCTGAACAGGTCCAAAACAGTAGGAACCCACCTTTGCTGTGCTCCCTTGGAGCCTTCCTCCCCCCTGTCCCCTCCCCACAAAGAAAGCCCCATCTAAACTGACTCAGGACAAGGAAAACTGACTGGTGGGTTGCTTTGTGTCCTGCAAGGGGGCTGGGGGGAAAAGAGGAGCAAATCTTATTTGCTCACTTATAGAATTACTTTTCCTCCCTGGCCCTCAAATATTTGCAAAATGTTCAATGTGACTCTCAGAAGTTTGGACACCCCTGGATAGGAGAAGGAGATCCAGGTTATAGACCTCCCCTTCGGAGAAACACCCTGGGGGGCTTGGACCAGTCATGCTCTCTCAGCCCATCCTGCCTCTCAATGGTTCTTGGTAAACATGGAGGAGGTGTAGGGACTAAAGAAGATGACCTTGGCAGAGATAGGCCAGATCCATTATCAAAGCAACAAGGGGAAAAATCATGGTTTAAGTCCAAAACAAGAAGAAAGTATTGTAGGCAGAAGCAACTCAGGGAAACACCTCCCTAATTCATATAATAAGGCTGAGTAGGTGGGAGTGGAGGGGGGAGATAGCACAGGCTTGGGAGATTCTTTCTGTAGCCAATATTAATATTAATAAAAAAAGGTCTCCTGAGAATTCTTGTGGCACCTTCTGGAAATGGGGGAACCATGGTGAACCTCAGCCAAGGACTCAGTGGCAACTTTGTCTTTTTTGTGTCTCTTTCTAGGCATAGCTTCCAGATGTGTTGACACGGTCTTTGGAGAAGACCTTCAGCCGCTGCCCCCAGGGGTGGAGAGGTGCTCTTTCCCAAATGGAATTCTCAAACCAGACGTCTCACCACCTGGAATGGGAGGCAACAGCATCGAAGGGGGAGACTCTCGGATAGTGGGTGGCAGGCCTTCTGCACCCCATTCCCAAGAAGACAACCCCTTTCAGTTTGGCAGGCCAAGTAGACCTTGGCAGCCTGGCAACCCAATGGGGCCTACCTTTGGAAATCCTGGTCAGGAGGGAGGACCAAGACCGTATGAACCTTGGGGTGCTGCACAACATGAAGGCGGCACTCCTGAAAGGTCACCTTCCGGCTTTACCATCAGACACAACACTCCTAGTGGCCATCCACGGCCAGCATGGAAGGAACCTGGCATCCCTTACATCCCAACTGCTAAGGAATGGGGAGGAAACTATGTCCCAGCTTCAAAGGCACCCCCTAAGGCTAGACCCAATGTACCATATGGCATTCCCTATGGTGGTGGTGCCAGTTCCCATGCTTCGGGCCAACTCTATGATGGGGAATCCATTGCATCTGGCCCAAGAGGGACAAATGATGGAAGTTATGGCCCCATACCTGAGGCTCTGCAGCCATGGGAAGGGCAGGGGAGGGACAATCAGCCTCCTACAAACCCTTGTATTCCAAAGTGTTAAGGAAGGGAGGTTAGACTTGACTCTGTGTCCTGGAGACGGGTTGAGTTGGCCTTGGTTTCCTTTCCATGTTTGGGCAAAAACTTTATGGCCGGGAGATAAATATGTGACACAATTGAATGCGAGTCTTAAAAACTGGGGGCCTGGAACTACAAATTAAAGGCATTTCCAAGTTGATTATTATGGTTGATGGACTATTATACACTAGAAAGTTTTCTTTGGCACTAAGAGTGCCAATTAAAATGTGTAGGAATGTTACAACATATGAACTCTCAAGAAGACAGCCGTGTGGAGTAACTTTCCTAAGCAGCATAATTTTTTCCAGAGGTCTATACTGGTTCTACAATTAAGAGGATGCAGATTTCACAACCTACTTTGAGAAAGCCTCAGCCATCTTGGCTGGTGACGATCAAGTGGCAATTGCCAACATTTTGCACAGTTGTCCCATCGTGTTGCTCAGATGAGATCATGGCACATCCTTCACTTCATAAACATGACCTACAGCGGGACTTTCCCTCCAAATGTATTAGCCTACGGCTCCCATCGCTTCCCATCGCTTCCATCTTGGATGTCCCATAGCTGACCTGCCTAAGGATTGATGGGAATCACAGTCCAACAGACACAGTTAGCAAAAACTCCTAAGCAAGAGTATGTGGGTGGCTGAGAGTCAAATTTTAGAAATATGAGATCCCTCTGAGGAACTCTGAATGTAGGGAAGGAAGACATCCAGAACTAAGAGCTGATACAAGGATGTCTCTTGTGTCCTTTGGAGCCAGCTGAAAAAAAGCTTGCCAAGATGTGAAAACCAACCTTTCTGGCTCTGTCAATCAGGACACAGCTGAGGAGGAAGGAAGAGATTCCAGATTACATGCACCTCTGTCTCCTCTTGGTCAGCTCATATACTTCTTCCAAAGGTAGAACCTAATGCCAATAAAGGAGAATATTTGTAGTTCAAGGTTGAAATTAGGGATCCTTGAGCACTCTTGGAGCTTGGTTGTTTTCTGGCAGATGTTTCATTACCCAAACCAGGTAACACCATCAGTGCTGGTGGCTGATGATGTTACCTAGGTTAGGGTAATGAGACAGCTGCCAGAAAACAACCATGCTCAAAGAGCACCAAAAACCTAATGCCCTACAGATGTGTTGAGATGAATACTACCACTGGATTCCACCTCTGAAGATCAGTAGATTAGAGAAGGCTAGGTTAGGAGAAACCTGGTTGGCTACCCTGGCTACCCTGTCAGAAGAGCTGTGTGCACTGCCTCTAAAAAAATTGCCTCCCTCTCCTCTGCTTTGTGGTTTCAGCATGCTTATTGTCACTTATGGTTCCTCAGCCAGAAGTCTCCATCTCATTCAGAAGTGGAATGCAGAAGTGGAATGCAGTGGAAATTAATCTCTGCCTATCACTGTTAATACCCCTGCCCTTTCCTGTGTTATATTGCTATGCCACTGGAAGTCAAGACTTTTGTATTCTCCATGGTCCAATATTTGTATTAAAATAATCCATGCTATATCTCCATTTCAGTTTCTCATCTATATATATAAATGGGTGTGTGTGTGTGTGTATTCCAGCATAACTGTGGAACGCCTCAAGCAATTTTAACCAAACTTAGTACACAGATGATTTATTCTCTGGAAACAAATACTATGGGGGTAAGATACACCTAACACCCCTCGGGGTATGTGTGTGTCCGTGTGTGTGTGTGTGTTCCAGCATAACTCTGGAACATCTGGGCTGCTGAAATGAAAAGGAATGAATTATAAATAGCGTAAAGGGATGTGGTGGCTCAGTGGCTAAGATGCTGAGCTTGTCGATCAGAAAGGTTGATGGTTTGGCAGTTTGAATTCCTAGCGCCGTGTAACTCCCGTTACTTATTTATAAATAAAAAAGGGGGGACTTCAATTAATCTCAGCCACATCAGGTGTGCTGAAAAGAAATAAGTCATTTTAGATGTGCAAAATGACTGGGCTTAGGATAATTGGCACTGGAACCAATCAGAGAGGAAGCAACTTGTTACACAATTCTGTGAAATTCTTACCAGTTGTGTGGTTTTATTAGACCTCTTTATAGCCACACACCTTCCCTTCTCTCTCTTCTTCCAGCACCCACTGAGGTTTCTCAGACTGGCTTTTATCAACTTTTCACAAGTGACAGTGACCTGGTGCCTTGAAGGAGCTAATTTTTGCATCCCTCAGCTGGGGAAGATGGTGATTTTATGAAGGGATAACATGCACGTACCACTCAGTGGATGTTAATGGTCTGTGAGAATATCCTTGGGCCATGGGAGGAAGAGCAATGTTGAATTGACTCAACCATATGCTAGTTTTCTTTTTCCTTAGTGCGAAGTAGCCAATTATCACCCAAGATGGAAAATTGCAATTTCCCATCTTGTGTGATAATGATGAGGTGGCCTAGAGGTGGAGCTCTCGCCTCACAATCGGGAAGCTGTGAATTTGATCCTAGATAGAAGCAGGTGTTTGTCTCACTGGGCCCAATGAGAATATATCTGCTGAATATAACTCTGCATTGGCGGCAGGAAGGGCATCCGGCCAATAAACACTCAGCTCCTTTCAGTTGCCCCCAGACACCATCCCGCAAGGGATTATGGGGTCATTAAAAGAAGATGATGATGGGAAATTGCAGCGAACAATTTCCTGGAAAAGGACTGACTTGTCTAGGAACTATCAAAATCAAGCATCAAGTTCCTCCAATAGATAACCATTCACATGATTTGCACCAAGAATTCAATTCTCTCTATAAACTTCTTCCGTAGCAACATTCTACCTTCCCCATAATTTGAAACCGAACCATTATTTGTACAGTACATGGTGAGATTTCCATCTTGGCTTTTGTGCTCTGTTTTTCTTTCTCTATGACAAAATGGGATTTGACGCACCTTGGAAATCCTCCCTACAAAAGATCCTACATCTCCGAGGGGATTTTTTGGGTGTGAACATATGAGTTTGAGATATAAAGATGGGAAAGCAAATTGGGAAGAAAAATAGGAAGCAAATGAAAGAGCATCGAAAATATTGATTCTAATTTTTTTTCATTCTGCTCTAAATTACACTAAAATGACAAAGTTCCCACCTTTGTTTGCATTTCATCTCTGGGCCATTTTGTCTCTCAATTTTTATTATTCTCAAATTTCCAGATTCTCCAGGTCTTCCTGGCAGTTTCCCTTCCTATCAATATTTACATAGCCTGCAGATTGTTGTTATATTTCTAGGTTTTTCTCTGCAGTCTTGCTAGAAATCCCCTGTTTTCTGAAAATAACTATTTTATTTTATTTATCCAATTTGGTGATCTGGAACAGAATAGAATAACAGAGTTGGAAGGGACCTTAGAGGTCTTCTAGTCCAACTCCCTGCCTAGGCAGGAAACCCTACACCACTTCAGACAAATGGTTATTCAACATCTTAAAAACTTCCAGTATTGGAGCCTTCACAACTTCTGGAGGCAAGTTGTTCCACTGATTAATTGTTTCAACTGTCAGGAAATTTCTTCTTAGTTCTAAGTTGCTTCTCTTCTTGATTAATTTCCACCCATGGCTACCCATTGCTACCCAGTCCTACCCTCAGATGTTTTGGAGAACAGATTGACTTCTCCTTCTTTGTGGCAACCCCTGAGATATTGGAACACTGCTATCATGTCTCCCCTAGTCCTTCTTTCTCTTAAGCTAGACATACCCAGTTCCTGCAACCGTTCTTCATAGGTTTTAGCCTCCGGTCCCCTAATCATCTTTGTTGCTCTTCTCTGCACTCTTTCTAGAATCTCCACATCTTTTTTACATCGTGGCGACCAAAACTGAATGCATAATATGGTATAGCTTCACAAGTCCAACAGTCATTGGGAGGAGGGCAACCCTTTCCCCAAACATAGAAACAAAACATAAAAGTATTAAGGTTACTGATTATGCAATGATAGCAGAAGAATTTGTTCAGCATGCCACATTACATCTCTGCCCTCCACTAGTGCTTGTTGGTCTACCAGAAATTGTGGGAGAACTAATCATCCTTTGAATATGGTCAACTTCTTTGGAGGAAATATTCTGTAAGTAAAGTTCTACAAATAAGAGAAGATAACAACAGAGCTCGGGCCATCTAAAGATATGTTTTAACTATCACAATCTTCCTCAGACTGATAGCCAGGATATGTCGGCATTTTAAGAACTGCAAGTCATTAAATTAGAAAATGCTGGGTTATGTAGTTCTTCATCAAACAAGTAAATTCCCCTAAGGACTGAGCCATAAAGCCCTGGGATGACTACCCTAAGCTATTTCCAGGTAGCAATTAAGGAATATATATAATTGCTGCAATCAAATTGGAATTCTCCACGTTTGGGAACCATATTGGGTAATTTTTCTTCCATCCCTTATTATAAAGGGAAGCTGTTAAAAACTGATTTACTGCATTAAATATGAGATTAAGAGATCAGTGCTATCAGCAGATCTTAACTACGATATTTAAGGAGTGCCACCTAAGAGTACTTCTAATCTTAGTACTTAATATAAAATACATAGCATACCATGAGTACTGTTCAGTTTGCCGAGGATGGAAGTAATAACAACTAATAATTTAGCTCATAATTGCTGATTCCTGAGGCAGGCCTGATATTCATTACTCCCGGATGAACTCTTTGAATGAGTCAACATGTGTCTGTGGGTCCATGATTCAGTCCCTATAAATGGGGAAGGCTATTAGTATTAGTATCCTATTAGTATTGATGTGCTCATATATATCTTCCTTGACATTAGTTAGACTGAGATATAGATTTTCATAAACTGATTTAATTAAAACATTGCA
Organism: Natrix helvetica; assembly: GCF_964273705.1. NCBI lineage: Eukaryota > Metazoa > Chordata > Lepidosauria > Squamata > Natricidae > Natrix > Natrix helvetica. Next base: position 344,962,056 of record NC_138548.1, read on the forward strand.
CAATCAACATGCTGCAAGGCAAAACACCGACTACCATATTCCTGTCTTCTCTTAATGGCTTTGCATACTGCCAACTTCCCATTTCACCTGCAGGGTTTAATTATATGGATCCCAAAGCCACTTTGAAAAAAAAAGTAAGTGGATATATCCCAGAATTTCATTATGAAGCATACTCAGAAAAAATAATTTTAACACAGATGGATAAAGAAGGTCTAGGAGAGTAAACATTTGGCTGGAAATGATGCATGTGTTGTCCATGAAGTATAAGTGCTATTGCTCTCACTATTTTTGTGCTGTTAAATCCTTTGTGTTTTTCTCACTCAGCCAGCCATTATGGTGATGAAATAAATTTCATTACTATCTGTCATTGCAAGCAGAACTGTTGGAAAATGCTGCAACTCGCGAATAAAGAAATGCCCATTTTGGTATGCTTCCTTCCTGATCTCACAAGCAGAAGTAAAAGACAGCACACATAGCATATTCACCTCCTGCAACAACAAACTTGTAAGATAGGATGTTCCCTCAGGGAGTTTTTGTTGCTGAGGCTGAATTAGAAGATGTTCTCTTCACTCCTGCCCCATTTTATGAATTAATTGCCATCAACTTGGCACTGACTCTTACTGACTTAGATAGATCTTCTGCAGAATGATCTGTCCCCACCCTGGTCTTTCGGTTCTTCCAATGGTGCACACTTTCAGAATAATAGAATTGGAAGGGATCTTAAAGGTCTTCTAGTCTAACCCCCTGCTCAAGCAGGGCACTCTATGCTATTTCAGACAAATTGTTGTCCAATCTCTTTTTAAAATGGAGCACCAGTGATGTGTTCCTACCGGTTTGGCCCGGTTCGGCCAAACTGGTAGTGGTTTGGCGGCCTGGGTCCCTGGAACCGGCAGCAACCCAGGCCTGCCACGCCCCCAAACTGGTTTTCCAGCGCTGCCATAGGCGCCGCCATCTTGATTCTACACATGCACAGAACAATTTTAATTGCAGTGTGCATGCACGCACAGCATGCATCAAGCTAGTGTTCATGCAAAGCGTAAAGCCTCTGTCAAGAATAAAGACTTGACAGAAGTGCGCTTCAGTTCACAAAATCTGGGAAAAACAAGGCAAAAAGCATGACTCAATCCCAAAACAATCTGAGGGGAGGAGGAAATGACTCAAATAGACATCTCCTGAATTGCACAGGAGTATAAGGGGAGAGAGTGAGGCAGTAAAACACAATCAGGCTTGCAAGATTATAGTCAATGTAATGAAAGTAGTTTTAATGTTCCTTTGCAGTTACGTTCTTTGACTGGTGTACATAGTGGCTCTGACATTAGTCTTGGAAGTCTGATTGTCAAGTTGGTGTTGACTTTTAGCAAACACATAGCTAGATTTTCTCTAGGATTTGTTTCCATCCTGACATTCTGGTGCTCCAACACTGCACCAAAAGCACCAAAAACCGCTTCAATGACCATGGGATTACTGTGCTTGATTGGCCTCTCCATTCTTCCTCCATACTCTGGGTCCTTGATTTCCAAATGAGATGCAAAAGTTACTCTCATCAGAAAAGAGGACTTTGGACCACTGAGCAACAGGACTTTGGACCACTGTGCTTCATTAAGACCAGGGTCAACGCAGCTGTCTACCAGGAGATTTTGGAGCACTTCATGCTTCCTTCCGCAGACGAGATTTATGGGAATGCTGACTTCATTTTCCAGCTACCCACACTGGCAAAAGCCCCAAAACCTGGTTCAATGACTGTTGGATTACTGTGTTTGATTGGCCAGCAAACTCGCCTGACCTGAACCACGTAGAGAATCTATGGGGCATTGCCAAGAGAAAGATGACAGACATGAAACTGAACAATGCAGAAGAGCTGAAGGCCACTATTGAAGCATCCTGGTCTTCCATAACACCTCAGCAGTGCCACAGGCTGAGAGCTTCCATGCCACGCCGCATTGAGGCAGTAATTGCTGCAAAAGGGGGCCAAACCAAGTACTGAGTACATATGCATGCTTATACTTTTCAGAGGTCCGATATTGTTCTATGTACAATCCTTGTTTTATTGATTGCATGTAATATTCTAATTTTCTGAGATGGTGGATTTGGGGTTTTCATGAGCTGTAAGCCAATAATCATCACAATTATGACAAATCACGGCTTGAACTATCTTGCTTTGCATGTAATGAGTCTTATCTCCTATATTAGTTTCACCTTTTAAGTTGCATTACTGAAATAAATGAACTTTTGCACGATATTCTAATTTTTTGTGTATGTTTCTTCTTTTTATTACTCACTTCCTCATCCAAGTCTTCAACCTATATTGGCTATTTTGTTGGCACATCTACTGGCACAAAGATAGGACTATTATTTCTGTGCCTATAAAATGTGTTTTTGTACTTGTATACTTCCATGTTGTCCTGTGTAGCATATGTGCCTTCATAAACCTCATATATTGTTAGGGAAGTAAAGGGTATAATTTAAGCCTCTGTGATGCTGCTGAAACATTGAAGTTGCATTAACTGAACATCAAATTAGAATTAAACCATTAATATAAAGAATACAGAATAACAGAGTTGGAAGGGACCGTGGAGGTCTTCTAGTCTAACCCTCTGTCCAAGTAGGAGACCTTATACCATTCTGGACAAATGGCTGTCTAATCTCTTTTTAAAAACAGCAAGAGATGGAGCACCCATACGTTTTTGAGGCAAGCTATTCCACTGATAGTTCTGTCAGAAAATTTATCCTTAATTCTAGATTGGACCTCTCCTCGGTTAGCTTCCATCCATTGCTTCTTCTCCTGCCTTCAGTTGCTTTAGAGAGCAAGTTGTCCCCCTCTTCTTGGAACATACTCAGTTCCTTCAACCGATCATCAGTATGTTTTAGCCTGCAGACCACAAATCATCTTTCTTGCTCTTCTCTGCCCTCTTTCTAGAGTGTCAGCATCTTTGAATTTTTTATTCTTTTTTTTTTATTTAGGGTGCCATCATGTGATCTCTGTGAAGTCTCATGCTGCATTATTTCAGTTTATTCAGAACCAGAAACAAGCACACTATGGTAATTAGAACAAGTTATACCTGATCAAAACAGGTAGGGCACACATAAAAAAGCAGCAAACTCCATTCTTTCATATCAAACCCCTGGCCATTTTACCTAGAGTGGTAATAAAATCTTTGCAGAAAGAAATCCAAGCTCAGCAAAATCCCAGTAGATTGTTCTTGATTTATAATAGGAGATGATTTCTGTCTTGCAGCATTTAAAGCTTGAAAGATTAGTCAGTCCTATTCTAGTTTTGTGGCTGCTGCCACCAATGTTAGTAATATAAATAATGTTGCTGCTAAATACTTAGCCAAATCCTAGTTATGATGAAGTTTTCTAATTTAAGTGTGGTCTTTGAAAGGTGTTTTTCTGCCCAGTCTCTTTTTGAAATGGAGATGCCAACAGTTCAATCTTTTGAGTTTCTGCATTTGCAACTTAAAAGCAGCAAATGTGTCTGAGCTCTTAAAACAGGGAACAAAATATAAGCTAGTATTTTTTTTTGTCTAGATCATACTATTTTTTGTTTCTTCAAGCAAGGTTATTAAATAAGCCACAATGGACTAGAATTTACAGACACATACACACACGCCTACCAAAGTATGTTATGGTTTATCATTATGTGTGAATCATGCTCATAAGAAAAAAATAATTTAAAATGAAAAATTCATTGCTGTGCTTGCAATATCATCAGATAAATATGGAATATTTATAAAAAAAACAAGTGAACCACAAAACACTTTTCTCTTTTTTTTAATAAAGAAATCAAGGGAAGGGACAAAGTCAGATTGATTCTTAAAAAAAAATACTAAAGCCCACCTATTTTGTAGCACTGCTAACTCAGAGAGTAGTTTGGAGGGGTACAAGATACTATTGGTATATGTCACAGAAGGTAAAACTGCCTTAACCTCATCAGAACTTAACCTGCAAAGCCCCCGTTTTAAGCAACTTTGAATTCATAAGGAGAGAAAGGCAGCAAAATAGTATTGTTTCTTAAGATTCTCTGAATAAAAAAAAAAGTAAATAGCAGTAGTAAACTGAGATAAAACTAAATTTGACTTTAATGGTTTGAAAGGGAACACTATCACAGTTCATTTTTCAACATATGTGTTTCCTTTGCTTCTCCCCCCCTCCCCCCAAACAGAATTGAGATCAGAGCAGGAAAGGAAGTTTAACTACCTTGCTCAGGATGAGATCATAGCAATTCTTTGCTGAAGCTAAAAACAACTGATTTGGTTAAGAGATAGAGATTTTCACCAGAGGCATGGTGGGGAGAATAGGGATATACTCCTCTGCACAATTCTCTACTTTCATAAAATATGGTACTGGAGTATGACAAAATGAGTTATTCGTACAAGACTGCATGACTGGACAGCTTTGAATGCGAATTCAAAGCATAAAAGAACATGAGCTTAAACAAGGTCTATGTGGGGGAAATGGTTACAAAATGCTTTGATTGAGACCTATGCTTATCAATTCACTAAAAGCTTTATTTGATCTATAGCTCTCCTAGCCTGACTCAAATGCTCTAAATGACATTAGTTCATTCTTAAAAAAACTAGACTTTTCCCTTGAAGAGCAATCACGTCCAGTGCTACTTAACTTTTCTAGGTTATGAGACTCTGAACTGGAGATATTGAATTTTCAGGATGCATACTGATGGCTGTGCTATTGAAGAAACAAACTGCTTTTACCTCAGTCCTATCTTAACAGAGAACTAGAGAGATCATCACCAAGTACTGATCATCCTAACTGGTCACCATTCCTTGTCCGGTGGTGGGGATCAGATCTCCCTTCTTCAGATCAGAGGCGATCTCTTTTTCTTTTCTGCTCCGTGTTTGCTGCTCTGTGGGAATGATGAAAATATGTTAGACACAATGCTGTGTTGCTATTGCACAATAAAAGAACACAGTTCACAATTGCTCTATACCCAACCAGACTGCATATCAATTTAAACTAGTATGTTAATGGCTCTCGTGCTCAGGGAAGGCCTTTCTCCTTTAATTGCTACTTGTTCCTTTAATTGGAAATACCTAGCAGTTAAATCTGGGACTTCCTATATGCAAAATATTGATTCTGCCAAGAAGTTATATTTATCTCCACAGGTATTTATTTATTTATTTATTATTAGCGTTTATATACCGCCCCCTCTCCCGAAAGGGACTCGGGGCGGTGTACAGTCCGTATTAAAATACAACAGATTAAAACGTAGAAATAACTATATAAATACATGTATAAGAGGAGGGTAAAATATGCCAAACTGTACAGCTAATAAATAAATCAATACAAAAGTTTAAAATATCAAGTTAAATTTAAAACAATATCCCTCTAAAAACCAGTAAGAATGTGTATGCCAGGAGGTAGACGTTAAAATTATCCCAAGGTAGGGACAATTTATCATACATCACTGTATTAGGATTATGCATTTTCTGATTCTGCACAAAAATGACAATTTTGTCAGTTGCTGAAAAACTTTATTTCTTAAGAAGTTCAAATGGGGTATTTGTTTAAAGTAAAATTCTTATGGCAGTGTTCTTGGCAACTTGAATATGGGTGGCTAAGCTAAGCTGATTAGGGGAATTCTGGGAGTTGAAGTTCACCCGTCATCAAGCGGCCAAGGTTGAGAAACACTGTCTTATAGAGCAGAATAGAAACGAAGACACCATGTCGGCAACACCAATCCAATTTCTGAAACTGGAGCAGGGGATTGCCAACAGTTAAGAGGGAGAGCTTTGGCGGCAGTGTTTCTGTCTTCTTTGCCAAACCAAATGTTGTCATGCAAACTATATAAACAAATGCAAATTAGCTTAATGTAAACTTTTTGTACAAGTTACAAGAAAGGGAACGATCCTTTCGTAATGTGAAGTGATTGCTGCATTTTCATGTTTTTACGTTCCATGTATTTCCTCATGTGAGAAGTTCCAACCTTGTTAAAAATCTCTCCTGTTGATGTTTAACCTCCCAGCTGCTTTCCTCCCATTGGAGATCCAAATCCAGTATTGCCTAATGATGTAATGCCACGTGAGTTAGTAGGGCATAGAAAGAAATATAAAAATTACCTTTCTGCCTGCTGCTTGCCACACTAATTGCTAATGGAAAGCCACTTCCTTCTGCTTCCTTCTAAGACATACACTTACAGAGATGTTATTTGATCTCCAGACAGTAAGATGTAGTGAAGTAGGGACTAGACTTAACTTATCTCTGTAATGTATTCCTTATAAATAGAGCCCCTTTTGTTACCATTATAAAATTTGCTTTTCTAATTGTTAATTGTATATACAGAATCATTTAATCTCCAGTAGGCAGTACTTTAAACATGCAGAAAGTGACTAAAAATGCCCAGGAAATATTTCCTCATTCTTACGCTCCTTCCAAGAGTGAATCTAGGGAATTCAGTTTTAGAAGCAAAAATAGCTTTGCATGAGGGCTGGTCAGGCAAGCTTCTTAACTTTCCCCTACAATCTAATTTATAATTTTTAACCATTTGTATTGTTAGAAAAGTAAGAACGCCTAATGGTATAAATGTAAATCGGTTCTTTTAAAATACAGGCAAATAGCTGGTAGCTAATACAATATAGGGAGGGACAGAGATGAGTGGCATATAAATTTAATAAACAGACAGGTAGACAGGCCATTGTCAGAATCGGTGATATTGCATCAATTTAAAAACGGCAAAGATCAAAGAAAACCGATGCAATTCATGACACAAAATGGTATTTTCAGGGGTGGTATTTACTTAACCTTCCCTACCAATTCGCAAATGTGAGCGCGCGCTCACATGCGCCACCTCCACGCATGTGCTAAGCCTTCAGCACATGCGCTTTTGGCTTAAAAAGGGTGTAAATGGGATGCCATAGAGCAGGGCCGGGTAAGCGGGGCCACCTGCAATTTCCACTACCTGTTCGGGCAAACCTGTACGAACTGGTAGAATACCACCTCTGGTTCTTTTCTACATATTTGTGTAAATAAACAAGAAATTATACCATTTGTCTACAAATAAAGACTGAATATTGATTACTACATCCATGCCTTCTACAGGTCTACACCAGCAAAATAAGATTCCAATTTTCTACCTACCATGGTTCGCCGTGAAGGAGTCACTTGTTCCTCTCAACTCATGGATAATTTCCTGAAGAAGATCAAATCTGAGAAAACGTGAATTAACACATTTTTAATTAGTTTCATGAAGATGATTTCAAAACTAGAGAAATGTAAGGCGGAATAAAATTTAGAGATATATTTAGTTTACAAATGTCTTCATTAATTAGATGAGAAATACAAATTTTCAGATTTTGAGAACAGATTTCTTACTCCAGAAAAAGAGGAAGGGATACAAATGAAAGTCAAAGTACGTTGGTTTTGTTTCATAAAAGATGGAGCAGGGAGGAACTGTGATGGGCTTTTAGGATACTGCTCTTCTCCCCTACAATAAAGAGCATTGAGGAAACCCCTTCTGTGTTTTCTTGCCTACCTCAAAGGGCTAACATTTATTGACAATCACTGTGTGGTAAGAAATTTCAGGGATTACCGTAGTAGTCAAAGATTCAGAAAGAAGACATTGTAGTGCTACCTGACATATTTACAAGGCTGAGCTTGAAAGAGGATTTATAATAGCATTCTATTAAATTCCCACTTCTCACAGATTTACATACACTACAATACAATACAATACAATAGTAGAGTTGGAAGGGACCTTGGAGGTCTTCTAGTCCAACCCCCTGCCTAGGCAGGAAACCCTATACCGTTTCAGACAAATGGCTATCCAACATCTTCTTAAAGACTTCCAGTGTTGGGGCATTCACAACTTCTGGAGGCAAGCTGTTCCACTGATTAATTGAATTGTTGAATTCAAGCAGAATTCAACAAAATCAGCTCTCTGCCTTCTATTTAAATTCAATCCCTGTATAGTCCCATTTCTTTTTATAAATACATTTCATTTTCTTTGTTCCTTGTCAGAATTTAGTGACATAGTATATCTTTGGGGATCTACACACAATTTCTGTCAGAGGTGTCATAAGACTGAGTAACTTAACCTTCAGATTTATAGAGTTGAACACATCCCAAGCTGCCCCAAGACCAGAATAACGTAATCTGAAAGCCATTAGCCAATTCTTTATACAAGGTGATTTACAATGTGATTGTGACATCTGATACTTACGTCTTGATGTTATAAAAAGGCCTTTCTGTGTGACTCTCCAACCTCGGATAAATCTCTGGTGAGACAGGATTTTGCTGCAGGCAAGACTGTAGGAGGTTAGTATCACCAAACAACATACTAAAAGATGTTTTTGTTTTGTTTTACTTTGTTTAAAAATACCTGTTGTTCTCTTCTGGCTTGAGCTGATAAATCAATAAGGTTTTGAAGGGAGTGGTTCTGGATGTTATCTTTGCACTTCTCTGAGTGGAGACAGATGGAGGTTAATAGCAATCTAAAGAGTATTAGTTACAGGTACTCCTCAACATGACTGTATTTGAGCTCAGAAGTCATACCAGTTGTTAAGCAGGTCATCCTATGAATAACCAGATTTTATAACATTTTTTTCCAGCAGTCATTAAGCGAATCACCATGGTTGTTAAAGATTATCTACAATGGTTTTTTTGGTCAGAAATTGGAAGTAAAAGCTGGCTTCCAGCCAAAAAAGGTCATAAATCATAGTCATTTGACTACAGGATGCCGCAAATGGCCATAATAGTGGGCTAAGAGCCTAAAATGGTGGTGGTGGAAGTGACAGTTTCAGTTTTGAATTCTGCTTGTGAATGCCTTTTTTTGGGGGGGGGGGGTACATTGTAATTTTGAATGGTTGCTAAGCAATGAGTCATAAATCTGCAGGTAATCTTTGCTTAATGTCCAAAAGAGAATAGTGGCAGAAGATTGCAATGCTACCAGAATGGCATAATCACAATGTGCTTTCTAGAGACACTTTGGCATCCAAACTCCCTCCAAGATACATATAGATGTGAACCTGTTCAATTTTATTCTGTTTTATAATCCATATTTTCTGATTGGCGGGTTTCCTGAAGGCCAAGATTTTGGATTTTGGAAATGACCTTGTTTTACTCACTATGGAGGATGGTAAATCTCATTGTTCTTTTAAACCCATTTGATGTTTGGTATATAACCACAATAAAAGCAATTTTAATAATTCTATATGCATGAAGAAGTTCCAGCATTAGTAAGAATATCAGGTTCCTAAAATTATCAGTCGGGATCAATTTCCCCACTACTGATATGTACCTTGCTGCCAACTTCTGAAATTCTATTTCAAAAATTTCCATTTACACAGCAAATCAAATGGTTTCTATGATTTTCTAAAAATAGATCCTTTTGTGATACATCTGTTTTTTGCTAATATGCTATATTTGGAGTAATGTACTAAATTGTAGTACAGTCTAGTAAAAAAAAATTGCTAAGAAAAAGGCCACCTTCTCCAAATAGTATGGACAAATCTACTACATAGATCCCAAAGGAATTATAATCTCCTACTTCCTTGAGGATAATAGCTGGGTTGAGACCAGGAAGCCATATTACTTTGTCATGGCTCTCATTTTAAGGATTAGTCTCTGCGATTAAAGTTGAAACTTGCCCTGACCTCAATTGCCTTCCAGAAGCTGATTAAGAAAGAAATCTTCCAAACTGTATTTTTAAAAATATGAATGTTATTTATTTTTATTTCTTATTTAATATTTATTTCTAATAATTTTACAATCAGAGTGTTATGTTTTTTAATTGTATTGTGTACCACCAAGAGTCTTTGGTCTGTATTCATATATATATGAATTCATATATATATGAAAACCAAGGAGTCTACGAAATACCATGCAAAATCTGCCCAGCAATATACATAGGACAAACAAACAGGAGAATAAATGCACGCATCACAGAACACAAAAATGCAGTAAGAAAAAAAGAAAAAACTTCTTCCCTTTTCCAGCACCTTAAAGCTACAGGACACGAAATCAACTTTGAAGGAGCCAGGTTAATCTCCAAAACAGAACACCTCCACAAGAGAATAATCATGGAAGCCATCGAAATAGAGAAACACCCCCACAGCATGAACAAACGTGATGATACCTCCCGCCTACCAAACATCTGGAAACCAGCCCTAGCCAACAAACGAACACCACCCACCACCCAAGCCGTTAAAATACAAAACAACAATGCACACACAACCTGCACCAATCAGCACCAATCTACCAATCATGATACAACCACACAACCAATCATTCCACTTACTGAAACAAAGCCACCACCCCATCCCCTCCCACCAAGACTTACAGAAAGACGGCAGCTCTGTTCCCATTTTAAGCCCACAGCTTGAAGATGGCAGGTGTGATCCTGCCCACGCACGCACACATACATACATACATGAATAAAGTACGTATGGATTTGGAATAAAATGCTGCAAAGTTTTTTTCCTGGATTTTTGTCCCCAGATAATCCTCTTTTCAACCATGCAGCCAACTGCAACTGTGTCTGTATTAGCACTGGTCAAATATAACAATTTTTTCCCTCTGGAATAGGTTTTACTTCTCAGAATTTGAAAACACATGTAAAAATAATACAGGGAATTAGTCCTGCAAGAGTTGGAAATTGATAAAAAAAAATATCTGAAAAGTTTGGAAAAGCGGTCCCCAACCTTTTGGGCATCAGGGACTGGTTCCGTGGAAAACAAAGGGTCGAAGGGGAGGATATGGTTTTGTGTGCTACTTAAAACATGTGCACACCTAGAGAACTCTTTGCTCACTTGTGTTGCCCAGCTACTAACTGGCAGTGGACTGGTATCAGTCCGCAGCCCAAGGGTTGGGAACAGGGGTGGGATTCAGCCGGTTCGGACCGACTGGCTGACCCCGCCCACCCTGCCCCTCCCAGGAGTCTCCGCGTGGCCAGTTTTGGATGTCAGATAAGTGCAGGCCCGGTGTGGAGGCTCTAGGAGGGCGAAAAACGGCCCTACCGGAAGCACTGGAAGTCTGAAAAGGGGATCTGTTTCTGGCCTCTGGACCCCGGGGAAGGCCATTTTTGCCCTCCCTGAGGCTTGAGAAAAGCCTCCGGAGCCTGGGGAGGGGGAAAAACGGGCATACCAGAAGTACCGAAAGTCTGAAAACGGGCTTGTTTCCGTCCTCTGTAGCCCGGGGGTGGCTGTTTATGCCCTCCCGGAGGCTCGAGAAAAACCTCTGGAGCTTGGGGAGGGCAATACCCCCCCACACCCCCATGGTGCAGGAAGCCGACTAGACCACAGCCCCATTGCCATGCCCTCCCAGCAACCGGGCAGAGAACCAGCTGCTAACATTTTTCAATTCCCCCCCCCCCCCCGGTTGCGAACCCCTGGTTTATATAACCATGAAAGATTCATACATCAGATTCAGTAATTCAGTGCTGAACAAGATGCAGAGGGATTGTGTAATGCTGGCACACAGATTATAAGTAATAAAATATCTACAATAACTGGAAAGGGTCAAAGCTCTTAACTTTTAATGTGCACAAGAAGGAACATCCGCCGTCTCTGTGAAATACATGATAGCTTCCAGCATTAGGACTTACCCACCACCACCCGCTTAGATACGGATCCCTCACTATGACGCGTTCGACCTGGTGCCCCTGGATGGGTGACAAATGACTCCAACATATGGATGCCAGATGCAAAACGTTTCTCGAGATTTTCTAAGGATGCTTGGGCCTTTGCCAATAGACAGGCTGAATTCTGTAGGCTGTTCACAAAATTGTCCTCCTGGCGGGCAACAGTGTTTCCCTGAAGAAGGAGAAAAAAAAATGTGAGGAAAGTTCAGGTGGGGTAACATAGAAGAGACCAGGGTTAGGAGTACAGGTAGCCCTCAATTTACAATCATTAGGTTAGAAACCATTTGAAGTGATAGAAACATTGAAAAAAGTGGCTCATGACTGGTCTTCACACTTATGACCATCACAACGACCCCAGACATGTGATCAAAATTCAGGCACTTGGCAACTGGCAAGTTCTTAGAATCACATGATTGCCAATTGTAACCTTCCCAGCCAGCTTCTGACAAGTCAAGTCAAACGGGAAAGCCAGATTTTGCTGAATGATTATGAGATTCTCTTAACAACATGGTGAAAAAGGTCATAAAACTGGGCACAACCCACTTGACCACTACCTAGCTTGGCAATGGAAATTCTGGTCCCCACTGGGGTTGTAAATTGAGGACCAGATCTAGAGTATTTGGTTTGTGAAAAAATCATCCAAAAATGCAGATCAGGATTGAAAAAAATCCGTGTGCATGTGTGTGTGTGTGCGCGTCTGTTTGTAATCCAGAACTAGGAAAGAAGATTGATACATTTACACTATGCATGAAGCAGAATCATATTGAAAAGGGAATAAAGGCTTACAGAGTGGCAAAGTTCGGATTCAAAGAATGGTTTACTTGAGAAGGAGAGAAGCAACTTCTTAAGGAGTGAAGCAACTTAGAACTGAGGAGAAACTTCCTGACAGTTAGAACAATTAATCAGTGGAACAGCTTGCCTCCAGGAGTTGTGAATGCCCCAACACTGGAAGTCTTTAAGAAGATGTTGGATAGCTATTTGTCTGAAACGGTATAGGGTTTCCTGCCTAGGCAGGGGGTTGGACTAGAAGACCTCCAAGGTCCCTTTCAAATCTGCTATTGTATTGTATTGTATTAAGTAGTGAAACGTTTCTTAAAACTCCTGGAGATTTTGATGTAGAATAGTATGTAAATCCTAGTAGTATGTAAATCCTAGAGCTACAACTTTTAATCATTACATTTATGGATGTGTATGCTTTACAGTCAAGTAAATAGAAATCCACAATCAATGCATTGCATATGTGACACTGTGTGTTAAAACGTGAATGTGCTTGCTCCACGGCACACAGTTCAGGCTTCATAGTGAAAACGTTGCTTGTCTTGTACTTTCTGGTAACCCCCCTCCCTGTTTTAGGCTATAATTCCTACATCTCTGCTAACAGCGAGTGTTGGGCATTATTACAGAAAACATTCAAAGATCCCTGGATTTAATCAAAGAACTTAGTTGATTCATTAAATAAGTTCTCATTAATTGATTGAAAACTCTAAATCATTTCCTCCAGCAATCCCTGGATTTAATCAAAGAATTTAGTTGACTCATCAAATAAGTTCTCATTAATTGATTGGAAACTCTAAATCATTTCCTCCAGCAATTTGTAGCTGGGGCGGGGCAGAATGTTTACAGATCAAGACTTAAAAAAGCTTCAAGCCTGACCAAGCCATACCAGGTCTGTTGACATGACAGTATTATCAGATCCAGCCTTCTCCTCATCGCTCTTCCTGTGTTCCCATGTGCTGTCACTGTTTGACTTTAGATTTTGCTGTTCCACAGATTTGCTAGAGACACCGGCCTCCTGATTGCTGTATTTCTATGAAAAAAAAGGCAGAACACTGTGAAAATGGATGCTCTTCAGTGGATGGAATGTAATCTAATCTGAACTGTCCCTTCCACCTGTTTCCTAAAGAGGGGCATCCTTGACCAGTCTCTTTCTCCGGAAGAAATTTTGGACTTCTACTCCAATATGCAAAGCCCTAGGCTGCTCAGTTGTCAATGGCTAGAAACACGAGAAGAACATTATTAGTCTCCCCCTTCTTCTTTCTTGTATCTTGTGGCAGTCATTTAATTGACAATAGAACTTAGGCTTTTGACTTGTTCCAGTTCACCTTTCTCTAGATTCTTAATATTAAGAATATTGCAATATTAATTAAGAACATTGGAATATTTTTTTTTAAAAAGAAACCCTTCAAATGAAACATGATTCACGCTAATGAATCTGTTGAATATTAGCCACTTCCCTTGAGATAAACATTTGGAGCAGTGGTGGGATTCAATTTTTTTTACTACCGGTTCTTTGGGTGTGGCTTGGTGGGCACGGTGTGGCTTGGTAGGGGAAGGATACTGTAAAATCTCCATTCCCTCCCCACTCCAGGGGAAGGTTACTACAAAATCCCCCTTTCCTCCCAATCAACTGGGACTCGGAGGCAGAGAATAGATGGGGCGGGGCCAGTCAGAGGTGGTATTTACCGGTTCTCCGAACTACTCAAAATTTCCACTACTGGTTCTCCAGAACTGGTCAGAACCTGTTGAATGCCACCTCTGATTTGGAGAGCCAGGACTTTTCTTGAAGATAAAATCAGTGGGTCAGTCACTCTGCTGAACCGAGATCTCAAGAACAGATGCTACATAAGACTGCTTTGACTGTTTTAGCTAATAAGTGTGAATGTATGTGCATATGTGTTTGTATCATTTCTCCATTTAAAAACGGATATAAAATGAGCTGCATTTGACTGCATTATCCAAGCAACTTCCAAAGTTTAGTCCAGTGTTTCCAAATCATGACAAACTTTCAGATCTTTAAGATCTTCAACACACACTGAAGTCAAAGACTTAACAGTCACACATATTAAAATTGCCAAAGTTGGAAAACATTAGTCTTGTTACCATTGTAGCAAAATTCAAATTACTGTAATTGAAGGCTTTCTCCACAAACAGACAACATGCTCTTACATGTAATAGGAATTATGTTGTGCCAGGATACATCCCTCCCCAGAAGGAAAAAGGAAGGGGAAAGTTTGTTTAAAGCCACTGGAATCCAACTTCCTACCTGTGCCAGTTTCATTGTCTGGTTCCCAGGATGAGCACTAAATGTGCTTTGTCCTGCACTCCTGCTGCTGGACTCCACCTCAAAATATGGTGCTTCTGGAGAGAGCGACAGAGATAAAACCAAGTATAGAAAAATCTATGGGTTCTGTTAGATCCTTATATTGATTAATTTATTTTGCTACTCCACATTATTATACATTAGCTCCAATTTTCCTTGTTAGTTGCCCTCTGTTTCCCCATTCTTCTTCCTGCATATGATTTTCCACTTTCAATTTCCAATTTGCATTATTGTTCCAATAATTATTAATTTGAATAATTATTAAAATTATTGTATTATTATTCAAATACTTCTTAGCATAAAATATTTGATTTTATCCGACGATATACGAGATGATTTTTTGTAACCTAGATAGCTATTTGTTTATTCATTTGGAGTTTACTTTTACCAAAAACTGTTTTATAAACCCAATTCTGAAACGTGTAGTTTGTTGTTGAATTGAGTCCAGTTAACCTCAGGATGGCTTGCAAAAGGGTTGCTGAGTGTGCCATCTAAATTATTCTGTAGAGTTATTTTCTTAGTCTATTCATATTTCTACATGGATGCAAAACTAGGGCAGCAAAACCAAGTGAGAACAAATCAAGAATAGACCAAACCACGGGTGTCCATGGGATCAGGTTGCTTTCAGCAGAAAAACAAAAACAGACACATGTCATCCTCTCTTTCTCTTTCTTATGTGCATGTAAAGAAGCAATGACACTTTGCTCATCTACAGTAAAGATTCTGGCTTGTTTCATAAGTGAGTCAACAATTGTGGCTAAAATAGGCTATGAGTTAATATTATAGGTGAACTCATTTAGTGACTCAACTTAAAATTCACATCTGCGTATAGATCCGTGATGGCGAATCTATGGCACGCGTGCCACAGGTAGCACACGAAGCCATTTGTCTGGGCACGCGAGGCGTTGCCCTGTCAGCTTGCCAGTACACTGACTTCGGCCTTCTTTTGAGCCATTCTTTGCCCTCCGAAAGCTTCCTTGAAGCCTCCGGAGTGCAAATAACTGGCCCTATGGGCAAACTGGAATTTGGAAACATACTTCCGGTTTGTTCGTGGGGCCGATTTGAGCCCTCCAGAGGGCCTCTGGGGTGGCGGGGGAAACTGCTTTCGCCCTCCTATCAAGCCTCTGGAGCCCGGGGAGGGCGAAAAAAGCACGTCGAAAATGGGGGTGGGGGGAGAGCACTGGTCATGCACGCATGCACGCTGGGGTTGTGTGCATTGCATTATGGGTGTGGCACACCTGCGCACGACCCCCCTGCGTACCCCCCGCTTTTGGCACGCGAGCCAAAAAAGGTTCGCCATCACTGTTATAGATTATAACACGCATTCTCAAAACCAACATTTACTTAGGTTTGGCCTCTGGATTTACATTGGAATCCATGAAGCTAACATCTTTTTGCATGCTGTAGTTCTACTACCATCCATGAAACTGACCTTCAGGAATGATGGGTACAGGGTCTTGAGTGGACACCATTTGTCCTGCCCATATGCAAAGCTTCTTTGGACATGATGCTGTTGATGAAAGGAAAGGAAAATCTCCCGCGGCACCCTGTAAAAGTAATACTGCTTATGATTTTTATTCCTGATCAATAAAAGTTAAAAAAGAGACCCAACAGTGTCTTGTTCTTTCCTAAAAAGAAACTTAAGCACTGTATATGACAAAAGGGGCCATGGCTGTACCAGTATTTGTGTTTTTCCCCTTAAACAGAAAGCTTCTGAAAGTCATAGTGAAGGTAAAATTCGCTACATTTCTCAGCAGAATAACAGACTTGGAAGGGATCTTGGAGGTCCTCTACTCCAATACCACTGCTTAAGCAGGAGATCCTATACCAATTGTCAGAGATGGTTAGGTCACCAGTAATAGATAGACCTCTTTACAAGGGCTTAAATGTTGTGGAAGAGGGCAAAGCGAGTGTAGAAACAATGCAACGATAAGAATTGAGAATGGGGCTTGGATGGCTGGGCAAGATATGAAGCAGCCTAATGATGAATACATTAATTCAAGAAGGAATCAGATAAATTATGTGACTCAAAGATTCCAGTCTCTGTTTGCAAATGCAGAGTGTAGGAAGAACCAGAACTAGAATTCAGGAAGGCAAATATGGTTTAGTAGAGCCGTGATGGCGAAGTGGTTAGAGTGTAATACAATACAATACAATAGTAGAGTTGGAAGGGACCTTGGAGGTCTTCTAGTCCAAGCCCCTGCCTAGGCAGGAAACCCTATACCGTTTCAGACAAATGGCTATCCAACATCTTCTTAAAGACTTCCAGTGTTGGGGCATTCACAACTTCTGGAGGCAAGCTGTTCCACTGATTCATTGTTCTGTCAGGAAATTTCTCCTCAGTTCTAAGTTGCTTCTCTCCTTGATTAGTTTCCACCCATTGCTTCTTGTTCTACCCTCAGGTGCCTTGGAGAATAGTTTGACTCCCTCTTCTTTGTGGCAACCCCTGAGATATTGGAACACTGCTATCATGTCTCCCCTAGTCCTTCTTTCTCTTAAGCTAAACATACCCAGTTCCTGCAACCGTTCTTCATATGTTTTAGTCTCCAGTCTCCAAGATCCCTTTCACAGTTACTACTGTTGAGCAAGGTACCACCTATGATGTACCTGTGCATTTTGTTTTTGTTGCCTAAATGCAGAACCTTACTCTTTTCACCATTGAATTTCATTTTATTAGATAGTGCCCAATGTTCAAGTTTGTCAAGATCCTTCTGTATCTTTAGCCTATCTTCTGGAGTGTTGGCTATTCCTGCCAGCTTGGTGTCATCTGCAAATTTGATGAGTTCCCCATTTATTCCCTCATCCAAATCATTGATGAAGATGTTGAAGAGTACTGGGCCCAAAACAGTACTGCAGTAGTACTACAGGCTACTTCTGCTGACTGCGGATTGTCAGAAGTTTGATTCTCACAAGGCTCAAGGTTGACTCAGCCTTCCATCCTTCCGAGGTGGGTAAAATGAGGACCCAATTTGTTGGGGGCCATAGGCTGACTCTGAAAACTGCTTAGAGAGGACTGTAAAGCACAGTGAAGCGGTATATATGTTTAAGCGTTATTGCTATTGGTAGGCATTGCTGAAGCCTTTAAGGACGAAACGTGTGAATGATCATCTGAACTGGACCTTCAGACCTTCTCAATACATAGGTTCAATGTCTTTTACATTACTACTCCTCTTTCCTTTTTTCTGGTCTGGTAATTTTCTATTAGTGAGGAAAGGCCCATACTTTCATCAGTGGTGCAGATAGTAGGATTAGGAATAACTCAAAATGTAAACCGTTGAGCATCTTACCTGTTGGGCTGCCCGCAGTAAGTAGCGTAAGTCAGGGAAAGTGCCTCTCCGCTCGCGTTCTTTCAAAGCTGTACCACTTTTGACCACCTCATAAAATGGCTCAGGGACACGGGCATCAGTTAAGAGAAACTGCCCTCCCTCCATTTTTTCTTTCACGTCGAGGCCATCCAATCCATCCCACGGCATTTCCCCTGAAAATATGCATTGCTTGATATATAAGCCTGATTGTTTTGATCACCACAGCATTCTGCTAGCTATAATTACTAAGCTTGCGCCCAAAAACAATTTGAAACACCTTTAATGAATTATTAAAGCAGCATAATTTCACTGCAATTCTTACAGCTGCATCTTTTTTCAAACGCATGTGGATTTATTTGCTTTTATGAACAATAGAAAATGCATTTTTTTCTGAATGATTTTGAAAGCCTGCAGATACTAATTATTATAAAGATCTTGTTGTTTGAATCATTAATCAATAATCCAATAGTTGAAACCACACTTAAAAAATAGATAGAAGAAATTGAATCCGGTAAAGAAGATTTCTCCACAGGAAGGCAGTAATAAACAAAAAAGATCAAAGGAGCATCTAAATTCTAGTCCTTAGGACTGTTTCTAATTGGTCATTTTTAGAGCTTGTTTGTACAATTTTAAAATGGATCTAAATCTCCAAATGTGGCTATACAGAATATGGCATGCCTAATTTAAATCTGATTCCAGCAGCCCTATTTTAAACATAATTAAGGTTAAAACCGACGTGATCTTTCTGGGGGAAAAAAAGCATTTTTAATAGATTGCATTTTTGGTAACATGTTCACATAATTTATTTGCAGTGAAGTTACTTTGCACAATTCATGGGTTGCTGATAATTTCATGCTACCTGTGCTTTTCTACTAATATCCCAAACTGACCTGTGAAGATTTCCTGAATTACTGTGCAGAAACTGTAGAAGTCAGACTTCACAGAGGCTGATCGGTCTCTGATGACTTCCAAGGGTAACCAGTTGTAGAGAGGCGGAGGTGGTGGGATAGGCCAAGTTAAACAGAGTTTCTCTCTCCTGAAACAGAATCCATTCCGTCAAGATTCCCGCAAAACCCTATCCGAACAACTACAGTTGCACTTGCTTCAACTAACCTCTGTTGCATGTACTCAAGGTTACTGAGCTTGGCAAGGCCAGGTCTCACCAACTGTATGGCGTGAGAGGTCACAGCCCGATGGATATAGCCTCGAGAATGCAGAAACAAAAGCGCTTCAGAGACTTGGAGGAGCAGATGCACTGTAGCGGAGGACGCTGGGGAGCTAGGATTCTGCAGTGAAGGTAAGAAGGGAAGGAAGGATTTAGTTCTGGGTAGTGAGAAGAGCAGCCTACTTTCCTGACTGTCCCACTTACCTCACAGTGCAAGGCATAGTAGAGGGAGCACATTTCTACTCTTTCAAAGACAAGCTGGATAGTTTCGAGATCCATGGATGGACTCACAGCTAAGAGGAGCAGTAGATAGGGATGGCGAAGTTGGCTACAGGAAAGACAAGACTCATGTTAAACACCATATCTACTCTGAACAACCGCACAGATCACATCTCTTGACTGTAACCAGGAAAGCCTGAATAAATAAATCACCTCACCATATCCTTCTTTGATCCATCATATCCCTGATGCCCACAAATTGGAATTACCTGCAGTGCTCTTGTTCAGCTAGGAGCAAATCCATGGTGCGACGTGCTTTGCTGCAGTTGGGATGTGCCTCTGGCTTGATGCTTCTCACAGTAACCAACTGTCCGTTCCATAGCAAGCTAGGAACAGAGGTCAAAATGGAAGAATTGGAGTTAAAAGTCCAATCCTTTTCTCCACAAAATGGTGAAATGAAGAGGTAGAATCATAACTCCTCAGTTGGCTTTATTTGCAAACCATCACTTCTCCCAGACTACCAAGCTACACATCTCTATTTATGTAAAGTTGCTGCATATTCAGGTTCTGCTTCCCTGTTTTTAGATACGTACAGTATGTATTTCTACTCTCTTCTTGGAAGTTCAGTGTAATGTCAAAGCTTGCCAACAATATTCTGAACTTGAATGAGATGGGAAATATTAAAGATGGATCACGGAAGCATATGATGACATAAGTCACCATGGATTCATTATTAATTCAGAAGACTTTTACTATATGTAACTGCTCCTCTTTGAACTGGATCTTCCAAGTTATCATAAGGTTACATTTCATTATTCTAAAAATGTGGGAAGGAACAAATCACAAGGGGCTATAAATAGCAACTCAAAATACAGCTTTACTTCCTCATGAGTGTAAAGGGTCCATTCTGATAACTCCAATCTGCCTCTCCTTGTCCTCTGATCAGTTCGTTATTATCAGCAATGGCTAGGAAGGCAGCCATCCGTGGTTGCTCATATCTACTGGGATAGAGCTGGGGGGGGGGGGAATGAACAAATTAAGTATGCAGCTCAGCTTTGCACTTTATAGATTAGCACCTGCCCTTCCCTCTGCAGTTAATTACATTATTCAAATAAATGTCCTTACATGTCCATATCCAACAAATGGCTTCTTCACATTTGCAAACATTTGGGGACAGTCCCGATACCTACAAGAGAGGTGGGAGGATTCTTTTAGGATACATTCTTTTGAACTTTCAATAAAAGTAAAGGAAATGGACAGTTTTTCTTGCCGGCAAGGAAAAAAAATCTATAAGGTGTAATCTATTTTCTTGGTATGGAAAAATGATATGGGTGCTTTCATGAACAATTGAAAGTGCTTTGCTCACGTGAAGTCTGAAATATTTCTTCAGATCAGTTTTTAGGTCTGCACTGCCCTAAGCTTTTTGTTCAAATGGTTTGCACCTGAAAGAAATTATATCTTTGCAAGTGCTGACGTTAAATACCGTGTTTCCCCGAAAATAAGACAGGCTATTTTCTTTTGACCCCCGAAATAAGCACTTGGCCTTATTTTCGGGGAGGTCTTATTATTTTTGAGGTGCAGGAGGCAGCGAGTGTGGTCACCTCATGGCTGCTGCTGTGTTGCAATATTTTACGGGAGGGCTTATTTTCGGGGGAGGGCTTATTTTAGTGTATGCACTCAAAAGCACGATTGGGCTTATTATCCAGGGAGGTCTTATTTTGGGGGAAACAGGGTAATAACTAAATAAATGTCACCAGGAGATAACCCTTAAACCCTTTATTGTGACTTCAAGGAATTAGAAGAAACGATGTGGGATAATGTTTTGTGCATATTTTTGGTTTGACTTTGCAACAACATGAAGTTTTGGGAACTTGAGAGTTTTGAAAGAAATGATCACAGCTTATTTATGGGATGGGAAATTCTGACATGTACTATCCTGATGTGCTGCACTTTTTTCTTTTGTCAGTGTAGATAAACAAATATATACTCACTGGGACATATTACACGAGAGAACTATGTATTTGGTCAGTTCAAACCATGATTTTTGTTATATAATCTTCTGCTTTAATAGGTTTGGGGTTAAAACCAACCAGGGAATAAAGTTACCAGAAGGAGGTAGATAAAAGTGAGGTGAAAGAAGAACGCAAACTGCGTGAAGATGTTCCTAGACTTTTTGAATACAGTGACTGATCTCCGTGCTGCACCTGTGCTGTCATCTGAGCATAGTACTGTTGTATGATGTCCATGACCTAGAAGCAATAGAAAGACAGGGGACCACATTCGGTAAAATCCTTGTACCTAATCCAATAGCTGGGTATCATAAACTACACACTTGCTAAGTAAGCGGATTGTTAGGGGAAGAGCAGTGCTCATACCTCTGCATCCAGCAAAGAAGCCAAAATGGCCACCAGTATATCAACAGGCAATCCTCGACATATACCCATTCATTTAGTGACTGTTCAAAGTTACAGCGCATGGAAAGAAGTGTTATAACCTGTCCTCATTTAGAACTGTCAAGAATCCACAGAGTCCTCAAATTACGACCACAGCCGAGCCCAAAATTTCTGTTGCTCAGGGAAGCAGTTATGAAGTGAATTTTGCCCCAATTTACGACCTTTCTTGACATAGTTGTTAAGTGAATCGCCGCAGTGCTTAGGTGAGTAACATGGTTGTTAAGTGAATCTGGATTCCCCATTGACTTTGCTTGTCAGAAGGTGGATTGCATGACACGGGGACACAGTGACCGTCATAAATACGAACCAGTTGCCAAGCATCCAAATTTTGATCACATGGCTGGGGTCACAACTGTGAAATACGGCCATAGTTCACTTTTTTCAGTTATGTTGTAACTTGAAATGGTCACTAAATGAACTGTTGTAAATCGAGGACTATCTGTAATTGAAATTCAGATGTTTGGCAACCAGCATATATTTACAACAGTTTCAACATCCCAGGGTCATGTGATTGCTATTTTGCAACCTTCCCTGCCAACTTGTGACCAGCTAAGTCAATGGGGGAAGAAGGATTTGTTTAACAAATACATGACTCACTTAACAACTGCAATGATTTGCTTAACAACCATGGCCAAAAGGGTCATAAAATCAGGCACAACTCACTTCACAGCCACTTTGCTAGCAATTGATATTCTGGTCCCAACTGTAGTTGTAAATCAAAGACTACCTGCAACTATGTCTCTGCACAATTTTGTAAAAGCAGTGAACTTCCCAACACAGAAAAAACTCCCCAATGCTTTAATTAGTTACTATTAGATTAGAATCTTTTGTTTTTCTAGCAGGCTAACACGGTTCATAGAATTATATCCATATTAGCCTTATGAACTTTATACCTTTGCATTTTGTTCACTTCCAGCTTGCTGGGCCCAGTCCTTAGGAGTCCGACCCTTTTGATCATGGAATCTTAAATCACCTCCGGCTTGCAGGATACTGTGGAGAAGTCTTGGGTGACCAGAAAATGCAGCTGCATGGACTGGAGTGCTACCATCATAGCAACGACTGAGATTCATAGAATAGAAAGGGAAGGAAGAGGTTTAGGGTATCAACTACAAAAAACAACTAAGTTCAAACGAATCTCATTTGTGGTGAATGGGCTAAAAGTCTATGGAAATTCTCAGTCATCCAGGTCAAAGGTGTTCCCAAAGGTGCTTTTTCAAAAGGCAACTGGACTTTCTGGTTTTTCTTTGTAGACGTTTTGCTTCTCATCCAAGAAGCTTCTTCAGCTCTTCAGACGAATGGGCTAATTTACCAACTGTCAGTGTTCATGATCACGGATGATTCAACAGGAGTTGGTATGACAATAGTTTGGGCTTAATGGCTTCTTAAGCTAAGATATCTTTTGTACTGTGGAAACATGGCATAAACTATAGGGCTGGGCAGTGTTCTGGATCTGAAGAACAAAATGAGTTTGGGGTGGTGAATGAGAACACATAAGCGGCATCTTTTGGGAACAAAACAGATGTTGCTTTTCCTGGGATTGTGTCTGAATCACTAGAGGCATATAATGTAATTTATAACCGGCAGATGCCAGTTTAGTATAGTGGTTAAGACATCAGGAGACCAGTTCTTCCTTAGGTTCAAGGCCAACTGGGTGACCTTGGGCCAGTCACTTTCAGCCCTAGGAAGTAGGCATTAACAAATCATACTTCTGAAATCTTACCAAGAAAATAGCAGGGACCTGTCCAGGCCGTTGCTAGGAGTCAAAACTAACTTGAAAGCCTTAATATATAGTTAATATATTCATCTGTTTTCTTGTTTGAATTAGAGAAAATTGATACAAGGTTAGCTCAGAAACTGGCAACTTCCGTGTTTTCCTAAAAATAAGACAGGGTCTTATTTTCTTTTGAACCCCGGAATAAGCGCTTGGCCTTATTTTCGGGGAGGTCTTAGTATTTTTGAGGTGCAGGAGGCGGCGAGCGTGGTCACCTCATGGCAGCTGCCATGTTACAACATTTTTGGGGAGGGCTTATTTTCGTGGAAGGGTTTATTTTAGCGCATGCGCTCAAAAGCCCGATTGGGCTTATTATCCAGGGAGGTCTTATTTTCAGGGAAACAGGGTATTGTTCAAAAGCCTCCATTAAGATGTTGCTCTTAATGCTGAATGGCAAATGTACCGTTCTACATCACGGATCCATTAGATGTAATCCTGTCTTTGGCACAGCAGGGACAAGTCTTCACTCTAACCCTCCTTAAAACACTTTAGGAGAGTGAAAGTGCTGTTGTGTGGACACCTCCAACAGACCTGTTAGTGTGTTAGCTGGAAGGAGAAAAAAGGCATCTCGACAGCAAAGCCAGGCCATTTCTAGTCCCCTTTATCTGTGGACTGTAGCTGCAAATCTGAGAAATGTATGAATGGTGGAATTGTTCCTAAAGAAATGAACACCTGCAGATATCTGAAACAATGTATGCATTGGGATGCTTACAATATATTTTTATTCTAGAAGAATTGCAGTCAGAAATGCTGCAAAAGAATAATTAATATTGAACTAGTTTCTCTAGGAATTCTGTATCACTCACTGATTAGGATTAGCACCAAAGCGCAGAAACAGCTGAACTACGGAAGCATGTCCCAGTAGGGCACCAATATATAAACCAGTCTGTCCGGCTGTATTGTGGCTATCGACTTCCACACCTAGGCAGGAAGGAAAGAAGCATAGACAATGAACAACAGCAAAAACCCCAAACATCTGAATGCATGTCCATTGGAATTGGGTGTTGCAGTAGTATCTGATCCACCATTAAGGGCTAAACAAAAAACATGTGCTCAGAAGAACTATCTCTGGTAATTTTCCACTACGTGTAGGCCTCTGGAAGGAGGCTGAACCACGTTAGGAGGAAAAACAAAGGAGACAAAAAGGATCTCATCACCACAATGCCAGGATGAGCAGCCAATGTACACATGACACCAGAAACCAATAGAATGCTTGTACAGGAAGCATGACCAAATATGGTAGTGTTAAACCTATTACAGGAAGCATGACCAAATATGGTAGTGTTAAACCTATTACAGGAAGCATGACCAAATATGGTAGTGTTAAACCTATTACAGGAAGTGTGACCAAATATGGTAGTGTTAAACCTATGCATGTACCCTTTACTCCGCCCTTCCTTGTTTACCAATAAAAGAGGTCCCCAGAGGCAACTCTGGGCGCGGCTTCATCCCGAGGAATCCTGTGTGGTGTCTTCACTCTCCATCTTATGAAATCGGCCCCCGGAGAAGGCCTCTGGCCCAACCGGGAAGATTGAGCCCCGGTTTTCCACAATTGGGCAGCCAATAAATTAATAATATTAACAACAGCAATAATACTGTAAATTTATAGTAATTCTCAATTTACAACAGTTCATTCTGTGACCATTCCCACTGAAAAAAGTGACTGATAACCCTTTTTCACTCTTATGACCACTGCAGAATCCCCATAGTTACATGATCAAAATTCAGACGCTTGGCAACTGACTCATATTTATGACAGTTGCAGTGTCCCAGAATCATGTGACCACTTTTGCAACTATCTGACAAGCAAAGTCAATGGGAAAACCTGATTCACTTAACCACCATATTACTAACTGAACACCGGTGGTGATTCACTGTGGCAAGGAAGGTCATAAAATGGGACAAAACTCACTTAACTAATGTTTTGCTGAGCAACAGAAATTTTGAGCTCAATTATGGTTGTAAATCAAAGACTACCTGCATACATATCAAAATGAGCTCATTGAACTACAACTAAATCTCCTGGCCCATATTAGAAATATAGAATAGAAAATAAAACATAAATTTTGCTGCTTATATCCTCTATTTTCATCACATGAATGATGCCCAGCTAGCATTCTTAGTCTTACAAAACAGCAGCTATTGACACAATGTAACCAGTGGTGGGATCAGGGGTGGGTTCCTGCCAGTTCTAACCTCTTCTGTAGAAGAGGTTCCACAAATCTACAGTGCCGTTTAGAACCGGTTCCAGCTCCCCCCCTCCCCCCCGCCCATCCACACATCATCAAGATGAAGAGCGAGAGGAGGAATTCTGGGAGTTGAAGTCCACAAGTCTTAAAGCTGTCAAGTTTGAACACCCCTGGAGTTTTTTTTCTAAAGGGTTAGGGGTGCAAGGGTCTCGTAACTTGACAGCTTTAAGACTTGCACACTTCAATGCCAGAGTTCCTGAGCCAACAAGACTGGAGGAGGAATTCTGGGAGTTGAAGTCCACAAGTCTTAAAGCTGTCAAGTTTGAACACCCCTGGGGTTTTTTTTCCTAAAGGCTTAGGGATTCAAGGGTCTTGTAACTTGACAGCTTTAAGACTTGCACTCTTCAATACTAGAGTTCCTGAGCCAACATTTTGGCTGCTAAGCAAGAACGTTGTTAAGTGAGTTTCACCACATTTTACAAGTTGGCGACGCCCACCCAGTCACATGGCTGGCGAGCTTCTCCCACCTGGTCACATGGCTGGCAAGCCACTCCCACAAAGCAGGCCACACCTACAGAAGAGGTTCTAAAAAATTTTGAAACCTACCACTGGGTGGGATTCAATTTTTTTTACTACCTGTTCTGTGGGCGTGGCAGCGGAAGGATACTGCAAAATCCCCTTTCTTTTACTGGCTCTCCAGAACCTGGCAGAACTGGCAGAATACCACCTCTGATCCACACAATAAACATGATTTACCTCTCTTTAGTAATATCTTGGCCTTATTGCTCTTGCCCTCAGCAGCATGCCTCAGTAACTGCCCCTCCAGAGATTCAGGTTCAGTAAAGTAGCCTAGGCTCACAGGACAGTTTGGTGAGAGCACTGGCACCTTTGGCATCACACTAAAACAAGCATCAGAACATGGTTTAAGTGATATTATAAAACAAAGCACTGCTTTAAATAAAATACAAGCCTCCTTTAAAAATCATGTATTGTAAGAAAACAGATGGATGTATGGATGTGTGGATATAAAACATAGATGTGTAACAAGTATGGATATTCAGAAGAGCAACAAACACGATTAGGATATTGGAGGCTAAAACATATGAAAAACAGTTGCAGGAATTTGAATACCGGTATGTCTAGTTTAATGAAAAGAAAGACTAGGGGGTGGCATAACAGCAGTGTTCCAATATTTAAGCCCTGCCACAAAGAAGAAGGGGCCAACCTATTCTCCAAAGCATCTGAAGGCAGAATAAGAAGCAATGGATGAAAAATAATCAAGGAGAGAACCAATCTAGAACTAAGGAGGAATTTCCTGACAGGTTAGAACAAATAATCAGTGGAATGACTTGCTTTCAGAAATTGTGAGTGAGTGAGTGCTCCATCACGTTTTAAAGAAAAGATTGGACTGAAATGGTACAGGGTCTTCTGCTTGAGCAGGGGGTTAGACTAGAAGACCAATATTCCTTCCATCCTCCTTTCTACAACCTTTCCTCCTCCTTTCTATAACCTTAGTATCTTCAAGAGGGCCTCACAATCAGGAGTTCAATCTGAGGTAGAGGCAGATGTAGGGTCTCCTGCTTGGGCAGGAGGTTGGAGTAGATGACTTGCAAGGTCGCTTCCAACTCTGTTAATCTGTTATAACTGAATAGAGTTGGAAAGGACTTTGGAGATCTTCCAATCCAACTTCTTGCTCAAGCCCCAACGGTGCTTTTTCAAAGCTGCTCAAGCAAAAGACCTTTACTGTTGGTCTAAGGTCTTCTTAAAATCCTACTTTAGTCATATGTATTTCACAGTAAAAGAATTTCCAGGATCTCCAGAGAATCAGTGCATTTTGTAAACCTCATCAGTAATCCCATTCACATTCATGAATATATTTTACTGATACCAATGGGATTATTGAGTGAATATTCATGAAACTCTGCTACACATTTCCATTTTTATGAAAAAAAATGCTTTTGATAAATCCGTTTGCCTGAACAACTTTGCAATAGTATATTATAGACTGCAATCTGACCTTATAGTACTTCTTTCTAAATGGAGCAGTATGGCGCTATTGCATGACTAATTGTGAACTGCATGTGTTATTGTGTAGGTGTTCTGCATTGCATTGTCAAGCAAATGTGGATTTTCTCTATCCCCCTTACAAGGCTGAGATTACATAAATTTGATCCCACACTACTAATGCAAGCCTACCTGGCTCATCCACCTGGAAATATTCATGGATATGGGAAACACACACACTGCATATTCAGCTCCCTTTATTGACGCTTACTTTCCATTCCTGGAAGGCTTGAGCCCCGCTCTATATCAAGATTTCATGCTGCAGCATTATAAAGTGCTTTATGCTCCCAAATTAAGCCAGGGTGCAAAATCATAAAAATTGAGCAATACACTAAATCCTGAATTCAATCAGGACATTTTGTAGAGCAACAAAGCAAAACTGCACCCAACTCTAAGCAGGGCAGGAACCAGTAAAAAGCAATAGATGCCACGGGTTAACTAAAGTATTAAGTGTAATGAATGCACAAAAGCCACCCTTGATTCAATTACATCTATTGAGAAGAAAACAATGCCTTCTTTCTGGAAATTATTCTTGCTTCATAAAAAGAAACACCTGTCACCTCAAAGAGCTCTCCTTGGGCGAGGAAAGGCACAACGAAGAATTAGGGTGCCAGAATCCCCCCCAAATCCAAATTACTTCCTTTCTTGCTTTTATGCTCTGAACGTGATTGACAGGCAAGATCACAAGAGCAAAAGTGGAAAGCGGGGCCTTTTCAACGGCCGCAACGCGAACCAATCAAAGGGGGCGAAGACAGACGGGAAGGTGGGGCAAAGCGAGAATTGACGGGAAAATAAGGGTTTTGGCAAGCGCGAGGACAAGGGAAAATCTGTTGGAGCTTCCCTTTTAAAACGAGCCACGCCTATCTACTGGCAGTGTGGTTTTAATAGTTGGATGCCGAAGACCGAACCATTCCGCCTCCTTAGAGAGGATAACGTATTTTGAATGTTTACGATTTAACAATAAAAGGAAATAGAAAGCGAGCGTGATAAATAAAAAGACTGTAACGCCATATCTTTTGTCTCCTCTGCAATTGTCTTGCTTATAAGGAATCAGCATAGCATAGGCAAGCATTAAAATAGGGAATTTACCCCCTTGTGGGTCGAAGTAGTGTTGTCCATGTCACCCTTCCTTTTTCCCCGTTTGGCGGTTGAGCGCCCGTTTATTTCGGGGAGAGATTTGCCACAAATAGGGACTGTTGTTGAGCGCACGTAGTGTACGCTTCATTTAAAAACAAAATAATTTCTAAGCTATTCCCCTCCGAGCAATTGATGATGGGGGAAAGAATAACCCAATTTATCCATTTTTTAATTTAGAAATTAAAATCTGCTTGCTTTTGTTGCTCTACGTGTTTTTGTTATTGTGAAACTTAGAGAGAGCTTGGGAAAAATTCCATGGATGAGAATCCTCGAGGGGAAAACAACTCAAGAAGCTTGGGAAATTTTGAAAAATGAGATTAGAAAGGCCCAGTCTAACACAATACCAATGAAGAAGAAAAACAACAGCTCCCAAAAGAAACCAGCATGGCTGCATAAACAACTATCTGACAAACTGAAAGACAAAAAAAGTAAGTATAAAAAGTGGAAGGAGGGGGACATAACTAAGGCAGAATATCAGCAAATAGCCCGAGCCTGTAAAGATGAAGTGAGGAAAGCTAAGGCTCACAATGAAGAAAGGCTTGCCACAAAAGTAAAAATTAACAAAAAAAGCTTCTTCCAACATGTTAAAAACAAGAAAAAAGTTAAGGAAACAATTGGTCCATTGCTAGGAGAAAGTGGCAAGAAGGTGACAAGCAACAGGGAGAAAGCAGAACTATTTAACTCATGTTTTGCATCTGTCTTTACACAAAGGGATAAAACAGTCCAACCTATCAAAAGCAGCACCACAAAATTAGGAACACAAATTGAAATAGGGAAGAAAATGGTAAGTGAGCACCTGTCTACCCTAGATGAGTTCAAATCACCAGGACCGGATGGATTACACCCCAGAGTTCTGAAGGAACTAGCAGACGAGATCTCAGAACCACTGAATTATATCTTTCAGAGATCCTGGAACACCGGGGAACTACCAGAGGACTGGAAAAGAGCTGATGTGGTTCCCATCTTCAAAAAAGGGAAAAAATTAGATCCAGGAAACTACAGACCTATCAGCCTAACCTCAATACCAGGAAAGATTCTGGAAAAAATAATCAAGCAACGAATTTGCGAACACCTAGAAGCAAACAAAGTAATAGCCAAAAGCCAACATGGATTTGTCAAAAACAGATCATGCCAGACTAATCTTATTGCATTCTTTGATAATGTGACAAAATTAGTGGACCAGAGGAATGCCGTTGATATAGTTTACTTGGACTTCAGTAAGGCTTTTGATAAGGTAGACCATAACCTACTACTAGATAAAGTAGAAGAATGTGGGTTAGACAGCATCACCACCAGATGGATTGGTAACTGGCTGACCAACCGCACTCAACGTGTAGTTCTCAATGGAACTGCATCTACATGGAGGGAAGTATGCAGTGGAGTACCCCAAGGCTCTGTTTTAGGCCCAGTACTCTTCAACATCTTCATCAATGATTTGGATGAGGGAATAAATGGGGAACTCATCAAATTTGCAGATGATACCAAGCTGGCAGGAATAGCCAACACTCCAGAAGATAGGCTTAAGATACAGAAGGATCTTGACAAACTTGAACATTGGGCACTATCTAATAAAATGAAATTCAATGGTGAAAAGAGTAAGGTTCTACATTTAGGCAACAAAAACGGAATGCACAGGTACAGTATAGGTGATACCTTACTCAGTAGTAGTAACTGTGAAAGGGATCTTGGAGTCCTAGTGGACAACCATTTAAATATGAGCCAGCAGTGTGCAGCAGCTGCCAAAAAAGCCAACACAGTTCTAGGCTGCATCAACAGAGGGATAGAATCAAGATCACGTGAAGTGTTAATACCACTTTATAATGCCTTGGTAAGGCCACACTTGGAATACTGCATTCAGTTCTGGTCGCCACGATGTAAAAAAGATGTGGAGACTCTAGAAAGAGTGCAGAGAAGAGCAACAAAGATGATTAGGGGACTGGAGACTAAAACATATGAAGAACGGTTGCAGGAACTGGGTATGTTTAGCTTAAGAGAAAGAAGGACTAGGGGAGACATGATAGCATTATTCCAATATCTCAGAGGTTGCCACAAAGAAGAGGGAGTCAAACTATTCTCCAAAGCACCTGAGGGTAGAACAAGAAGCAATGGGTGGAAACTAATCAAGGAGAGAAGCAACTTAGAACTGAGGAGAAATTTCCTGACAGTGAGAACAATTAATCAGTGGAACAGCTTGCCTCCAGAAGTTGTGAATGCCCCAACACTGGAAGTCTTTAAGAAGATGTTGGATAGCTATTTGTCTGAAACGGTATAGGGTTTCCTGCCTAGGCAGGGGGTTGGACTAGAAGACCTCCAAGGTCCCTTCCAACTCTACTATTGTATTATTGTATTACATCATAAAACGCCGGTTTTTTCGAGTTTAAACTCATGCTCGTTCGCTGTCATATATCCTAATGCACCAGAAGCAAACGTTTTCTATGGTTTTATGTCAAATACACAATATGTACAAAAACGAGAGATGATCAAACCCTTAACCACGCAAAAAGGAAATGTTTGAGGAGAAAAAGGTCCTTCACTAGAGATACCTAATTCGTCCTCATTTATTCACTGCTTCCTCTCTCCAGTTTTATGCCATTTTCTTTTATCCCAGTGTTTCTTAACCTCCCCCCCCCCTTCGCAGGACCCTTCCAAGGACCCTTCTCAGTTTTAAAGATGATGGGTACATTTATTGATATTTATCATATCAAGACAAATACCTTTGCTTGCCACTATTGCTTCTCTTGATTATTTGATAGGATTTTGGTGTCATTATTTTTCCACACAAGCTGGAAAATCATTTTGATTTCACAGACCTCTGGGTGACTGAGTCTTGGGGACCCCCAGGGATTCTTGGGCCACACTTTGAGCAAAACCTTTATACTAGGATAAGGAAAATCCTGCCTCAAATGACTTGGCAGATATTTATGGAATTTCTAACCAAACAAAATCTTTGCTTTGCTGTGAAATCCAAATTTCATAAGTTGGGGGCGGGGAATGCTGATTATTAGGGGAAAATTTAGTTTATTATTAAATGAATTTGTAAGGCAATTAACATCTTAAACTAGGCTGCTTTGAGGATTATTTGATTAAAAACTATGGTATAACAAAGTAGCAACTCTAAATAAAAACAGTTTTCCTAACACTGGTGGGTTGCTTCATTGCTTGTGCTAGTGGGTTGGCCACCAGAGAGATCTTGGTAATGACATAATACCAAAATTAAGGGGCTAACTATGTTTATATTTCTTTTAAAAAATCAGGTCTGTTTCTAAGGCAGGTAGTAGGAACCAGAGCTGCTTTTAGGGCAATTTCTCTGGACATCTGACTCCCAAAAAGACAATATTCTTTATTAACTAGCTTTAAACTTTTGAAGAACAACTCTACTTTTTTTAAATGTCTAAAAAGGCACTTATTCTTTCAACTGGGATGTTTATCCTCACAATGTAGCCTTAGATCTCCATAGACCGAGGTGGTTCTGAAGGGCAGATGACAGTTAGTTGGACCAACAGCTCACTAGTTCTCATCTCTTCCTGGCCCAAGTTATGGTTCATCCACTTTATTATTGTGCTATTGTGTATTTATTAAAGAAACAAGCAATTTCTACAAAAGCTTCAGCTTACAAAATCCTATTCTAGGTATTACAGTGCTCTGTAAATGACTGTATTTACAGTATGGAAATTTAAACTTGCAATTTCAGTTGATGAATTGTCAATGATAAGTTTCATCCGTGTATTGTACAGCACAACGTCCCTATATCGTGACCATAATAAAGATATTGAATTTGACCTTTTCTGGCCTCTTTAATACTTGGGTATAATTTTAAACCTTTTTTATCTTTTCGTCTGCTTTCTATTCTTTTTGTTCCCAAAACACATATTGTTCGTTTTCTGCCACTTTTGGTCTGATCTGCCATTTCTTTTTTTCCTCCTCTGTCCTATTTTCCTACCTTGTTTTCATGTAAGCCTTTAATTATATACTGTAATCTCCATAAACCATAATATGTGTGTGTGTGTTGGGTGGGGGTGGGGGATGTCAATGGTAGATATTCTGGCCAAGTGCTGTTCCTACTGGCATATGAAAAGTAATTTGATGCAAAATTTGTGACCCATAAAACAAGCAACAAAGAAATAGAAAAATGAATTCAAGTAGTAAATTCAAACCTTTGTTGAAGATAGGAATTTCCAGGCAGATAATTTGAAATCATTGTGACTGAGGATATCCAAGAATGGGTAAAATATTTATGTAGAAATATTGTCTTCTGTTCAGAGAACTATTTTGCTGCCCTTCCACTACCATTGCCAAGAAACACTACAATGATCTCTGGAGAATGGAGAATACTTGATATGAGAACACTCTGCTTAGTAGAATACCTTTGTGATGAAACATCTCTCACATTATAATACCGTGTTTTCCCAAAAATAAGACAGGATCTTATTCTCTTTTGACCTTCAAAATAAGCGCTTAGCCTCCTTTTTGGAGAGGTCTTATTATTTTTGGGGTGCAAGAGGCAGTGAGCGTGGTCACCTCATGGCTGCTGCTGTGTTGCAATATTTTTGGGGAGGGCTTATTTTAATGCATGCAAAAGCCCGATTAGGCTTATTATCCGGGGTGGTCTTATTTTCAGGGAAACAGGGTATACTGTATATTCTGAAGATGAGATAAGCAGGAAATGTGTTTGTTCAAGCTTTGATTAAATCTGCTATGCACCATCTGTTTATCAGCCTACAATTGGCATATGATTGCAAGTAGACGTAGATATATCAGTCAATGAAGGAAAGAAACACAGGAAATAATATACTAAATAAAAAGATTATGAGTTGTACCCATATATTATATCATTAAATACATTTGGACATGGCATATTATGCACTGAAGAAAACATGGTTTATCTAATAATCTCACGTACATTTGAAACAGCTATCCATTTGAAAAGGAAAATGAGGTAAAATAAATGGAAATAATGTGGGAGTTTGTTTCTTGAATTTTGTTTCTAGTTTCAATTATAATGACCCACTAACAGGTATAACATGTACAAGATAACAAGGTATAATACTTATACCTGTTATCTTGTACATGTTTGACAAACTAACTAACTAAATAAAAATAAAATAAATAATACTTTATAGCATTGCATGCTGATAATTATTATTACACTACACAAAAGACAATATGAACTATTAAGCAATATTTAATGTATTTCTAAGCAGCTTTTAAGATAACTCTAAGCCGTACAAAGCAATTTACATGAATTTACATGCAGTAAGTGTACAGTATACACTTTTGTTATACTGTACACTTATTGCATGTAAATTCATGTAAATGAATAAGTGTACAGTATAACAAAAAGTATGACTGCTTCTTCCTATCTCTTTAAGTTTAAAGTAATTCTTCAGAAGTCCTGGATGGCCCTCTGTCAGGGATGCTGTAGTACAGGTAGTCCTCGACTTACAACCATTTGTTTAATGACCAATCAATGTTTCACCACCACAAAAAATGGTGACTTATGAGTGTTTTTCATACTTATGACCAATGCAGCACGTGGTCATGTGATTAAAATTCCGATGCTTGGCAACTGGTATGTATTGGTTATTTATTTATTTGTCTCATACCTTGCCACGGGGATACTCTAGGTGGCTTATAATAGTAAAAAGGAAGAAAAATGAAAGGATTGTAAATAGAACCAAAGTAAAATAATAGAACAATATAATAAACAATGACAAAAGAGCACATTGAGAATAATACATCTATATGATGACCAAAAAGATGGATGGGTGGAGAGAGGAAGAGTGTGGGAGATAGAATCTGCCATCAAACTAGCAGGCACCTCCAGTGTGGAACTCCCCCATTTGGTCCCAAGACCAATCAGTAGAATCATGTCTTCAGGCTCTTGTAGAAAGATAGGGAGGTCCTGGGGTCATTTGATCGCCGTTTGCCACCTTCTGACAAGCAAAGTCAAAGATGAAGCCATATTCACTTAACAGCCATGTTATTAGTTTAACAATTGCAGTCATACACTTAACAACTGTGGCAAGAAAGATCATAAAATGAGGCAAAATTCTCTTAACAACTGTCTTGCTTAGCAATGGAAATTTTGGACTCAATTGTGATCATAAGAGAAAGAAGGACTAGGGGAGACATGATAGCAGTGTTCCAATATCTCAGGGGTTGCCACAAAGAAGAGGGAGTCAAGCTATTCTCCAAGGCACC
Organism: Natrix helvetica; assembly: GCF_964273705.1. Lineage (NCBI taxonomy): Eukaryota > Metazoa > Chordata > Lepidosauria > Squamata > Natricidae > Natrix > Natrix helvetica. Next base: position 344,997,253 of record NC_138548.1, read on the forward strand.
TGTGGACAGAACAAGAAGCAATGGGTGGAAACTAATCAAGGAGAGAAGCAACTTAGAACTGAGGAGAAACTTCCTGACAGTTAGAACAATTAATCAGTGGAACAGCTTGCCTCCAGAAGTTGTGAATGCCCCAACACTGGAAGTCTTTAAGAAGATGTTGGATAGCCATTTGTCTGGAACGGTATAGGGTTTCCTGCCTAGGCAGGGGGTTGGACTAGAAGACCTCCAAGGTCCCTTCCAACTCTACTATTGTATTGTATAAATTGAGGATTACCTATGGTAGATTCCTGATTAAGCAGTAGTTTTGACGAGATAATCTCCAAGGTCATTTCCAAAACTTATACTGTACAATTCTATGAAATGGAATGTTTTGCAAATGGTTCAAAATGGAGCAGAAAGACAAAGGTTTGAAAGTACCCCTTGGTTGTTTAATGTATTTATGGATATATGTATAAGGAATACTTCTGATGTTTGAAGCGTACTGATTGGGCATTTGAATGTATGGGTAGATTTTTAAAATATATATATAAATAATGCTATGTTATTGGATGAAAATGCAAATACTTTCTAGCAAATATTATATGATACAACAAAGAATATGGACCTGAAAATTAATATATATATCCTAGACCCAGGTTTGTTTGGAGAAAAGTAGAGTGAATGATTGTGAGTTAAATTTATATTTTGTTCTAGTTTAGCTTTGGAGGCCAATCATGGAAAATGCAATAGTTCTTGAGATTTCACAGCCTTGCTTTAAATCTGTGACCTCCCACTCCTGAATTCTTTTAAAATATTTTTGTCCTTCCTCCTTCTTTAGATTTATTATATCAGAAGATTCTTACACAACAGACTGTGAATACTGGTTATTCAAAAAATGATATAATGGTCTTGCATTCAGTGGCACATTTGAGTGTATAGCAACCAACATGCAACATCAATCTGCAGACTTCAGAAAAGTAGATCATCCTTCCATTTTTAAAATACACTCCATATTCCTTGGCTCTGTTCTACTTTCCTTGTATATAAGTATACCTGCCCATTCTTTTTCCACGCAATCCTTGAGTCACTTCCTGCTCTAATTCTGAAGATAAAGCTAAACTACTGAACTCATGTTAGGCCTAATTTCAATTAACTGTATGGTGATTGTGCCATCAGTGCAATTTTACCCACTGTCCCATGTTCTTACAAGTGATCTTTTGCTAACAACGTTATCTCCATTCATACTGTACATAATAAGTTAGATTGGCCAACTGACACCATTAGCATACTACGTTAGCTTTGCCTTGTCATTTCACTCATACATAATGTTTCTCAAAGAAACATGGGAACTGTAATTAATGAGGAAGTATGAATAATTCCAGAAATGAGATGGCTGTTGAAACAATGCAGAATTCCCAGGGAGAAGTAATATTGAAAGCAAGCATTTAATCCAGTGCATACTTGGTATAATTACCAGGAGAAAAAAAAAACATTCCTCACCAAAAAATATTTGATTGGCAACATACCATCCCCAAAGATAGGCCTTTGTTTCAGTTTCTAGGTTTACAAAATGTCAAGCTTTTCAAGCTGCGGGCAATTAATTTAAAGAGTCTATGCAATATTTTACTGAATAAGTTTATTTTTTTGGAGAACTTGAATATGAAAAGTAGTTCTATTAGTGTATTCTCATCCTTATGGATTTCTCATAGGCATGTGATTATTATGAAGCCTCATCCTTTCACTTTCTGGGAGTTTTTAAAATTTATTTATTTTTATCCCATCTTTATTATTTTTACAAACAACTCAAGGTAGTCAACATATCTAACACATCTTCCTCATCCTAGTTTCCCCACAACAACAACCTTGTGAGGTAGGTTGGCCTGAGAGAGAGTGACTGGCACAAAGTCACCCAGCTTGGCTTTCATGGCTAGGGCAGTCTCCTTCTTTCTAGTGGGGTGTCTTAACCACTAGACTGAACTCGCTTTATTTTATCGTTATGGTTGGTCTCATACACACACAGCCAGATATATTAGAGTGGATTGGCATTATTTGATATTTAGCCCGCCTTTTATTTTTATTTATTTTATTGAGATTTTTTAAAATCCTTCATTATCTTTATAAATAGATTAAGATGGTGAATACACTAAAAGCTCCTTTCTTCTATCCCCCTGCCCTCCAAAACCACCCTGTGAGGTGAAATTGGACTGAGAGAGAATGAGTGGTCCAAGGTCATCAGCTGGTTTTTCCGTGCCTAAAGTGAGACTAGAACTCACAGTCTCCTAGTTCCTAGGCCAGGACCTTAACCACTAGACTAAACTGCGTCTCATTATTAGTTTTATTGCTGAAATTGCATGGTTTGATCATTCACTAGTCAGGTTACGGATTTCCAAGTATCTGAATAAACAAGATAGCTTTTACATGTGACTTGCAATGTAAAAATGCTTAAGGAATTAAAATAATAGGAATATACAATTTATAGGAAAGCTGTAAAGCTTGCAAGGAAAGCTGTGATATCAGTTCAGATTATTGTATAATATTTTCTTTAGCTCATTCTAGATGTTTTTTATCTGTAAGTGTGAGAATGTATAAAACTTCAACAGGATTCAAAGAGAGAAAAAAATGGATGAACATCTGTAGTGGGTGAGAGCTTTTATTTTTAACATGATTGTGTTCATTGTTGTATTATTATTTTTTGCTTCACAGTCACCCCCTGCACCTGTGAATAAGAACAATGGGTCCTCTTTGACTTAACAAGGCAGAAAGATGGATAGTTTGTTAGCATGTGCTGTACATTCTGCATCTCCCACATTTTGCACACTCCTCCCATTCGATATTCTGGTTATGCTGCTGGAAAGCTGGTCTGGGAAGTTCTGTTATCAGTCTGGCCTCCACATCACCTTAGATATCTTCCTTAGTTATTGAATAGCTTCAGTTTCCACCTGGTATTACAAAATTTGCATAACATTTTGGGTGACATTATATCCCTACCAGTCTCCCCCTTGCGGAACCTGTTTGTTTCTGAACCTCTGGACAAATGTTTTGAAATTAGATTTCCATATGTAAAATAGAAATAGAACAAAACAGAACAGAATAGAATAGAATATTCTTTATTGGCCAAGTGTGATCAGACACACAAGGAATTTGGTGCATAAGGTCTCAGTGTACACACAAACAACAAAGTAATATAATGCTTATTATATCATTAGAAACAATTATTATAAAAGTAATGTTTATTACTTGGATGCTACCAACCGAATTCACTGGCCCATAGTTTACTAAGTTAATTAAATATTTTAGATTCATGCAGTACCCTGAACTATCAACCAATGACTTAGTCACAATAACTTGGTACAATGTAGTTGGGCTATTTTCTGCTTCTGAACACCGAAAGCATTGTTGGTGCAGAGGGAGTCCAGATAGCGCTCGCAACACATGATTGAAACTCCATCCCTTTCTGACCTGCTTTGCAGACACAATGTATATAAAAAAGGGGTAAAACCTCAATCAGATGTCATGCCTGCCAATTTAACTTTTTGGGTCCCCGAAGATGGCCCTATAGCCGTGATGGCGAACCTATGGCATGCAGGCTAGAGGTGGCACGCAGTGGCCTCTCGGTGGGCATGTGCACCGGCCAGCTGGTCTTCAGGTTTCCGGCACTCTGGCACGTGCATTCCAGTTTGGGCACTTGGTGTCAAAAGGTTTGTCATCACTGCCCTATACCTATCTATTGCCATTTACCCTTTCTTGTACCTTTGGTAGACAGCCAAAAGGTTTGGTTACTAATTAAAAAAAAACCATAAATACACTGAACAGAGGTTAAAATGACATAAACACTGTACAATCAATATACATCACTATTTATTGATATTTTTTATTCTTTAAGAATCACTACGCTGTCATGTTTCACAATAGCTTTGGGGCTCTGGAGTTCAAAGCAAAACTCAAAACAATAGAATAAGAATTGCCAATGTTCCCACCATGGTATACCTGCTTATTACTAAAGAGTAGCTAGTGTCAGGCACAAGCAATCAGAGCTACCCATAGAAGCTAAAGAAAGCAACTTTATTGTTCTTTACCTAAGTTACAAGAAGCTGCCCAGATGGTTTGCCTTCTCTTGGAAATGACCAGTTAAGACTTTATGGATCTTGGGAGAGGTTAAGCTTATGCCTCTTGTGGCGCAAGGACTCTAAGCTAGGCCTTCACTTGATCCCTCGTTCCAGCCTAGGTTGCAGTTTCCCAACAGGTAGGAAGCCCAATAAATTTATTCATTAGATGATCAAAGGGCCCAGTGAACCTAATGTATATGGGCATAGAAAAGCTTGCTTGTTAACCTTGTATAATAGCCATATATGCAACTTTAGCAACATCTGTAAGGCTGTGGATAATACCACAAAAGCCTATGTGGTAAATACATGAAAACCCACCCTTATTTGGCTTTGTATTTGAACATCAGCAGGAAACCGTGAATCTCTAATAATATGAAATTGACTTTTAATTCTGCAGTCTCCATGGTCTGGGGCCACAGGTTATCCACCCTGCTTAGTTTTAAAGCTATCAAAAGTTGCATCTTGATCAGGCGTCACATCTCTCATTTTCCCTACTCTCAAAAATCCTGCAATTAAGCCTGGTTGCATCATTCCATAGCTCTGCAGTTTAAAATGTCATAAAATGTCCAATAAAGGAGCTTTAGCATCAATCCTGCTCCCTTTGGGAATTAGGGTTGATTTGTAAAGCCTAGAATTAGAGAAAAGGTGAGCAGAGTTGTAGTGGTTGTGGTAAATTTAGCACAATGATTGTTACTGTCTTATGATTCCATGCCTTCTGCTGAGAAAGAAAAGTTACAGTCCTTTCATCATTCCAGACTTGCCTTGCCAAATTCCCTGTAGGAGGATGTTTCCAAAAGGTTGCACCTGCTCTGTTGAAACAGTAAAAAGTGGCACTCCCATGCAAGGGATCACAAGATACCACACCCTAAAAATCTGGGAAATCCAGCCCTGAATCCCAACAGGAATGATATAAGGTGTCTCCTTGAGAGTACCTGGAGCAATTGATTCCATTTATGAGCCTGACTGGAGATTCATAAAGCAGCAAGGTGTTACAGTGGGCCAAGCCGGAAGGATGAAGATCAACTTCAGCTTGGGCAGGATGCCCTTCAGTGGAAGCCTTGTATTTGTCTTAGCCACAACTCTACTATTCACAGGTAAGTAAAGGATGAGTGAAGTCAGAGCAGCAACAGAACATCAGAAAAGAAAAAAAAATGGAAGTACTGCAAAACCTGGAAAAGTCCTGTTTTGACTATGGTGGCCAGAAATCAGGAGGACTCTGGTAGTAGCTTTTCAGACAAATAAATTTTATTAAAATACAAGCTTTTGTGAGTTGTCTTCATCAGATGCATGAATGGTTTTTAGATCCTACATCAGTTTAACCTCTCCATGCATTTGATGGAGTCAGAAATGGTTCACAAAAACTCCTGTCTTGTTCAATCTGAGAAGGTGTTACTAGGCTCCTTCAGATTTTTAGGAAAGCAGCATAATTTGTTGGGAGAATTAGGACTGTGTTTATAGCAAGGCCAGAAGATATCCTAGATCCTGTGAAACCTAAGAAGAGATCCACTGAGAAAAAGAATAAAATATTATTTGCTTTCTGACAGTGGCCACTTCAGCATTTTATTTTATTTTTTCTTATTTTAAGTATCACATTACTTAAAGTTTAGCACTGCATTGAGTCGCACCAGCCTATTATTTAGGAAATGTGGAACAGCTGTTTTTAAATTGATTTGTGTTTAACTTTCATTTGACAGCTGGCAGAATGCTTTCAAGGACCAGATCCCTTATACAAATGTTAGGGAAATGTTCTAGAATATAACGACTTTGTAGGGTAGGTAGGCTGAGAGATGCTCATTGCTCAGTTTCATAGCTGAAAAAAAATGATTCATACAATTTAAATAGAGTTATGAGCACACGTTATAGGTTCATAAATTGCTCAGTGTGGAGTTAAAATGAAGTTTGGCTTGGACCAATTCTTTGTACTGGTATTTCAGTAACTCTTCCTAGTCCATTGATAGCCTTTCCAATGTGTATTTGTGAGTGTTTCACGGTGATCGATGTCTAGTTTGGATATGGTAGATTAAAATCTTTACTCCATCATGACGTTTAGTTTTCTGGATGATCTTGGATAAACCAGGTTCTCTTAGGTTAGGCATGTTACCAGCAGTCTGAAATTTCCCTATGCTCTTCTTTGTGAAGTAATGTATGTGTGGCCTGGAAAGAAAGGAAAAGCGAATAGGTTGTGTTAATAATGGCAAGAAAGTGAACACCCTTTACTCAACTCTGCCACAAAAGCTGGCATTAGTGATGTGATGGGCCAACTTTAATTAGTCTTAACAGTCAGGACAAATGGCAAGATATTGTGTGAACTCTAAAACATCTAGAAATCAACAAATTGTCGATCCCTGTTATAAACTCTTTTGGGTACGCGAAGCTATTTTACAGAAATTATTGATGGCATTTTTTGATGGCAGTTGATCTGGAGTTTTGGAAAGAGGAATCCAACAGCAGATTCCAGATGGGGACTTCTGGAGTCAGTTGGATATCTACAAAGTACCTCTCCTGAAAACAGAATGTCAGGAGAGGCAGAGATGTACCTCTTTCTTGTTGGCAAGATGGTCATTATTTATTATTTGATGACTTTCTCTCTTTTTTAAAACTCAAAGTATCAATTCAACTATTGATCACATCCAGATCTGTCTTGCTTCTGTAAAACTGCTACATCATATAATGTGGGGCAAGAAACTAGGATTATATTTTTCAATCTTATTTACTTGCATTTGTGTTGGATTGCCAAATTTTGTTCTAAGCCTAATTAGGACCAGTTAATGTCATTCGCTTGTGTCTGCAGAAGCGAGGAGTATTTATAATCTGGTTAGGCTGGATTGTCAAGATTTTATAGACTAAGATGGTAGTGTGAATATGTCTTCATTTTTTAAAATTGGCTATCCCTGGTCAAAACCAGGGATAGCCATATAGTAACTACTAGTAACTAATGCTGACCATGCAATCAGCAACTCCACAAAGATATTTGTATTTTAATTTTTTTCTTCCCTCAAAATATGGTAACTACTAGCACTCTAAACAACAATCTAATTGGCCAATTTCTTTTATACTCAGCCTCCCAAAGCTTTTTTAAAGAATATATTGTGGTCTTCTCTTTTGGAAAAGCACCTGCTGTGGTGATGTGGCCAGCCACATTCTCGCCATTTATCAGGAGCCAAAGGGGTGAGGTGACTTCCTCCCTATCATTCCCTTTAGCCCTCCGGAATGCTGTCGGCATCTTGGCTTACGTTTAGTCTTCTCGTAGGCAGCTACAATTCCAAGCATCTTAGTTGGATTCGTTGCCAGCAATCATTTCCATTCTGTAAGAACACCTGGGGCATTCTTCTAAATAGTGGCTGAAGCTTTGAAGGATGCCAATCTTTTTTTAAAATTTTAATTAAAAAAAACCTAGAACCTGTAAGGCACTCCAAGCCTACTTTGGAGTTGTGTTCCTCATTGTTCTTTTTAAGGTTTAGGCCCCATCTTTCCCAGGAGTTCTAGGTGAGTGATGGCTAAGCTTTTTGTTGTTAGGTGCTAAAAATGCGCACACACATGCGATAACACACACATGTGCTGGCATCCATAATGCAAAGCATACACAAACCACCCCCCATCTCCCCGCAACCCCCGCCGCACTTCTCACCACCAAGCTGAGGTTGGTATTTCCTCTAGGGGAAATTTCCTCCAGACGCTTTCCTGGAGCCTGGGGAGGGCGAAAATGGCCTCCCCGCCCCCTCCAAAGCCCCTCCACAATCCAATCGTTTCCAAACATCCAGTAGGCCTGTTGGGCCTGTTTTTCACCCTCCCCAGGCTCTGGAGGCTTTCTTGAAGCCTGGGGAGGGCAAAAATGGCCTCCTTCGGCCCTATGGAAGGCTGAAAATCAGCTGGCTGGCACGTGCATGCGTGCTGGAGCTGACAGCTTGCGTGCTGGCAGATATGGCTCCATGTGCCACGTGTGGCACACGTGCCATAGGTTTGCCATCACGGTTCTAGGTGGTATGCATATTTGATCCTTATTTCCCCACCACCACCACAACTTTGTTGCTTCTCCACTCCACCTCTCTGCTCTAGTGATGAGAGAGAGGGACTTATTTCCCCCTCCCCAACATCCAAGGGAGTTTTCTGTAGCTGTTAAGGGTTCTAGATGCTGGGTCCCTCCACTGCTTATCTGGAGCACTAGCCCGCAATCTTAGCTGGCATCAGACACAGCTATTTTTCCCGCACCCAAGTTTTGACTTTATTTGTCCTCAAGGTTCCAGTCCTACCTACATCACAGAAGCTTATTGGGCAATTTGGGGCTACTCTCTTTTTCTCAGCCCAGCCTACTTCGTTGCAGGGGAAAATTAGGTCTTGGACCATACTTAGATAAATTGCACATAAACTATGCTTTCTGCAGTTGCCTAATTTGAACAGTGTAATTTGTGTTTCTAAATATCCCATGCTGCCCTGAACATAAATGACTAATGAAAAGGTATTATATCGCTAAAAAAAGTTAAAACAGGTTTTCTGGCTGGGTTCAACTTTATCTGATGTCCTTTAGATTTAGGAGTCTATAAAATTTGGCAAGTGTGGAAAGGGGAATTACTTCTGAGTGAAGATGCAAAGGACAAGGCCATTAATCTACTCATTGAATATTGAATAATTGTACAAGAAAAAAAATCCTAACAATAACTTTAAAAAAGCTTTTATTTTCTTTCCTTCTTGATCAGTTTTTTAAAAAGATTTGCTAAAGCAAACTGTAGTTGTAAGCTTAACTTCCGGCAATTTTGATACGTAGGAGAAAAAATGCTAGAAGCAGAACCAAAACATGATATATTGAATATTAGATTTTCAGGTTCAAAATGGCTTAGAAGCAGATTTTTTAATTCCTTTCCATCAATCAGTGTTTCTCAATCTTGGCAACTTTAAGGTGCATGGGCTTGAACTCCCAGAAATCTGAGAGTTATCTAGGTTGAGAAACAACTGATCTAGATGCTTTGGATTTTACGTGATCAGGTGGGCATGTTAAAAACAAAACTACAATCCTTCACTTATACTTTGATTGATGGACTCTTGCTTCATGAGGCCCCAATTTCCGTCAGCAGTGTCAAAAGGAATTCCTGGGTGCTGAGTTTCCTCAGTGAAGATATGGGCGAAAAGGGACAAACAAGTTAATTGGTTTCAAGGTGGGGCCCAATAGTTTGATAAGTGATACTAGAAAAAAAATATTTATGGAGAATGTTACTTGAGATTTTAGAACCCGGGAGACACAATCAGAATCCCTTTGAAGCCTGACAAAGCAAGAATTTAAACATTCTTATGTTTCTCAAGTGGCCACGGTTGTGAGCCAAAGCATGGCTTCCTTCAGTGAAGTTGTGCATAAATAAAACATTACTCATCATGCCCTTGAAGACTAAATCAGCAACTTGGCTTCTGTTTTACAGTACATCCCACTCAGTACCTTTGCTTTCAGAATTAACCTCCATAATTGCCGCAATAAACAGCACAAAGCTTTCTTCTTCTCTCAACACCATCTGTGGAATTCCCTAAATACGATTTAAAAGGAAATATGAAATAAACTAAGCATTGTTATTGTAACTTAGAGATGAATGGTAACGGTAGAATTTCACTACCACCCTAACTTATATCTGTTGAGATTTAGCCAAATAGTTTGCAAGACTTATTGTGATAATTTCAAGTAAACTGGGGTGGGGGGGAGTTTTCCCAGGCCTATTTAAAAAATTTATGATTAAGAAAATATTATACTGCTTTGTCTGCTTTGTTCTTCTCTAACCAGCTTTCCAAAACCAAAGGCTTTTGAGATAGGTTTAACTACACATCCTATCATCCCCACTCGGCATGAATGTAGATAGATATTTATTTCCCTGGTTCTGTTGTTATTTTATGCCATTATTGTCACTACAGCAAGATTTTTAACTAATTTTGGAAAAGGTTGTTAGGTAACACATTTGTAATCACAGCATACACATGCCAAAGAAAGAACAGGTAGTCCTCATTTACCAACTGCCTCCTTTAGCAACCAATCCACAAATTGATGACTTTCCTAGGTATGGGAAGCAAAGGAAAGCTGAAGTTAGATCATAAGCTGTGGTTTCACTTAATGACAGCTTTGCTTAATGATTGAGTTGCCGGTGCCAATTGTGGCTGCGAAACAAGGAGGACCTGTAATACGTTCTGCTGTCTACATAGACAGTTCATATATTATTTGTTTGTACATAACCTGCTAATTACGCCCAGTGATTTCCGCTCTACGTTGGTTTGTGTCCTACTTTATAATTTTGAGCAGACACGCAATATAAAACCTGCCCTAATTTTTCTGCGGAGGCTTCTGTGCCTTTTACAATATTGTAGGCAGAAATTGATTGGGTAAAACCTTGAGTTTGCCATGGAATGCTCGGCCTGTTGAGTCACTCAACACTCCCACTTCTTTAATTACCTTCTTTCAGTGAAATCTCCCTTTTCGTGGTGAGAAGAAGTGCTCCAGGCAGCTTTTAATATTCACACAATGAGCAGATTTTGAGCGGGTATAACTTGCCTAGCCAGGTGACGTGGATATAGAAAAGGCTGTTCTTCTTTCCAGCAAATATGGTGGCAACAGCACTATGATTATGTGGCTAGCAATATCATTTAGTGGACAAAGAATCTTCTTTCCTATAATGCAATTTTCTAAACTTGGCCAATTGAAGATGTGTGGACTTCAACGCCCAGAATTCCCTGGCCAGCATGGTTGGCCGGAGAATTCTAGAAGTTGAAATTCATGTATCTTCAAGTCGCCAAGATTGGGAAACACTTATAAAGCAGGTAAGGATCATTTCAAAGGATTGATAAAGCTTGCTTTAAACTAAGACTTAGAACTGGCTAAGTTCCATCCTTGCCTGTCGGGGGCTTCCTCTTAAGAATTGTGAAGATCTTGAGCCTTTCTCTCCCCAGCTTGTGTTTCTTATTTGTTAAATGAGAACAGCAACAATCTATTTGATAGAAAAAAGATATTAGGTTAGACAGTTAGAACAATTAATCAGTGGAACAGCTTGCCTCCAGAAGTTGTGAATGCCCCAACACGGGAAGTCTTTAAGAAGATGTTGGATAGCCATTTGTCTGAAACGGTACAGGGTTCCCTGCCTAGGCAGGTGGTTGGACTAGAAGACCTCCAAGGTCCCTTCCAACTCTGCTATTGTATTGTATAGTCCAGTGTTTTTCAACCTCAGTAACTTTTAGAGGGGTGGAATTCTGGGAGTTGAAGTCCATACTTTTTAAAGTTGCTGAGGTTGAGAAATGCTGGCTGGAGACACAAAGTAGGATTATCTTCTTTGCTGCCCTAAGCAACCAGTTAGAGTAGCTGACAGGTGTGTGGGCTGCTGCCTAGAACATTAACAAGAACTGCACCGTAGAGGTAGTAAGAGGGAAACATACCTGCTTAACTGGAGAAGCAACGTACCTTGGAATAAATCTCCTGGGACTTTCCTTTTATTTACGTGAAGATCAGCAGAATTAATCCTGTTTCATGTGTAGAGTCTGGAGGGGGGGGAAGTCCTATCTTTGGGCCTGAATACAGGTAGTCAACTGGCTGCTTAGTGATAGTTTGAAGTTATGACGGGTCTCCCTTGGGATACTTACAAGTTTTGAAGTTTTGACAGTTCCCCCTATCCCCTTGTGGTCACATGACTGCATTTCAGATGCTCGTCAACCACCCTGCATTTATGACTGTTTGCAACATCCCATGGTCACGTGACCAGGTTTTACTACATTTTTACCGAAAATCGTCATTTACTTCCAGCTTTTGGCAAAACCAGTCCATAACAAACAATTGGTTTGCTTAATGACTGCAGCATTCACGTGACTGACCCAATTCTATGCCAACAAGATCATAGTATTGGGTTGGTCATGTGGGTGACCTGCTTGATTTACCATCATAATTTACGACCATCATGCGTAGGTTCCATTACAGTCCGAAGTCGAGGACTACCTGTATGGATGTGAAAGTATTCTGAAAGCAATTTAATGAACTGAATTTGCGGATTCCTCCTTGCTCACCAAATGAGTAGAAGAAACACAGCATCATATGAAGTGCTGGCTGCTTTCATGTTTTCTATTTCGACACTCTGTAGAAAAATTTGTGGAAAGAAAAGAAAACGAAAACTGTAGACAAATAGTAATAGCTATACAAAGAAAAGGGATTTTCATTTAAGAGTCTGTATTATGAGCATTAATATATCAAACAATGAAATTGGGATGTGTTGCATTTTTAAAAAAAAGTTCCTAGACAATTTATATTAACAGTTACTCAAATTAAGAAAAGATCAATACGAAGTTCCCATTGGACAGGAGACTACACAAATGAAGATAGTCCCTGTTTAGCTGTTGTCAGATTGGAATACTTTTCTACAAATATGAACAGGGTTTTTAAATGACTCATAGTTGACAAGTGCTACTTAATTGTTGGTTGCATAGTTTATAGCTCTATATTTCTCCTTTGTGATTCCTCCTAGGTGTGATATCCATGAGCGTTCAAGTGCCTGCTGAGAAAATGGTTGCTGTAGCCCCAACTGTGGCCAATGGATCAGGAGCAGAGGTTCCTGAAAAGGAAGGCGCTTTTGAGAAATACAACCTCAAACCCAATGAGTTGGAAGTCGATTCCAACGAGGTGGACTTGACTGAACCTGATGATTCCTGGGATAATATTGAAGCTATTATACCCAACCTAGAAGATCTGGACTCCCTACAAGTTAACAGAACAGAAGGAGTCAATAAGGAGGAAGGAACTACTTTGTGGGGATCTCTAAACACCTCAGAACCGAGCATTCCTGAAGAAGAAAATCTGAAGATGATTGAAGATGAGGAGGAAGATCCTTTGGCTCTATTAAGTCTCCTTGTTAAAAGAGCTATCGAAGGAGATGACGGGGCTGGTGAATCAGAGACCATCGATGAAGATGACTTTTCTTTTTCTGACTTGCCCAAGATTTTTGAGCCTTTAATAAAGGCTTTCTCCGGCTCTCCAAAATCTGAGCCTCCTCCGCCGGAAGATTTTCTCTCTTGGTTTCCTTCACTAAAGGAGCTTCTAGATCCCCCAAGGGAGGAACCTGCTTCAGTCACCAGTTCACCAAGGGACAGCATCACCCAGACAGCAAGAAGGCCTGATCCCCCTACTTCATTAGAGCCATCCCTTCAGATGGCCCCTGCCGTCTCTTCTCCTCAGCCAAATGAAGTCGAAAACCTCCCCTTCCCCTCTTCACTGGAGGAATCATTCACTTCTATTGTTCCAACTCTCCCTACCCCACCTCAAACGAGCGAGCGTTCTCTCTCAGATGCCTCAGATTCTGAAGAGACATTTGATTGATCAGCAGTATAAGTTGGATCAGGAATATGTAGCCTTACTTTTTCTTGCTTTTCCCGGAAATTGAGAAAATAAAGACACCGGTTAAGGAAGATTTTGAGGTGGGGAAGAAACACCATCCCTAATTTTTGGTTTTTTTAAAAAAGGGATCTGAACAAAGCACAATATACGCTTTGATAACAATTTTTTTTTAAGGGAAGGGGAATATGTTCTTGTATACATAGCAATCCTTTTGAATTTTCTTTCTACAAAATTTGGAAATGCCCCTTTGATGAGTAGTGTTATGACAATAAAGTAACTCTATATTTCTCATTTTCCTTATTTTTCTTTCCTAACATGTTGGGGAAGCAAATTATGGATTTGCAGAATCTGCTCTGTGTTTCATCAGATCCACAAATTGAGTTTGGTGCAAAAATAAATACTTAAATTTTACAAATTCTGAGGTTGGGGTTTGGGATTGTGGTTTTTTTGGGGGTGGTATCAAAACTGAATTTAACCCCTATTCCTTTCAGTTGACAACTCCTTTGTGTACATTCACACACACACAAAAAAAACATTCTAGAGCACCCCAAACTGCCTCCATTTCAGCCATATATTTTATGGGTTTTTTTTTTGTCACTGCTCTGTTGGACAATTAAGATGAGAATGTTTGAAGTCTAAGTTCTCTGTACTTTCTCAAACAAATACATTACACCACAACTCCCAAGGCAGCACAGATAGATTAACAAACTAAAATGGGAGTTGTAATTGAATATATCTAATGAACAACAAATTTGAGGATGATAGTCTAAAGGATTAGATTAGTGGGAAGAACATAAGACAGGATATGAAGTTGGCTTAAAGCCCACCAAGGACAATTGGATGAAACTGATTTGTGAGGGAGATTGAAAAGCAAAAATGTATGCTGCATCACCAATCCTCACCTCCTTCCTCCAATAACTGTCAGGCAAAACAATTAGACCTACAGGCATCGAGTTCAAATTATTTAGTTTATTATTTTCTGCCTATAATGCAGAACCTTCCCAAACAAGCAACTCCTGCCAGGGAAGACCAGATAAGGCACAAATACATTTGGGGTGTGTGTGTCAGACTTGGCCCTCTTGTGTTCACATAGTGAGTCTAGTTTAATTCCCTGCTGAGTCCCCCTCCCAACTGGGACAGTTGCTTTCCAGCAGCAATTTCTGAGTTGATTACAGAGTACCACACTTCAAGCTTATGAGATTTATTTCTTTTCCAGTATTTCCTGAACCTTCCAGTTGAACTCTGTTGTCTATATAGGGAAATTACTGCTAACATTCATCTCATGCCATTGTTATAAGAGCTACAGTAAGAGCTGTGGGTGACTCATGGTTAGAATGCAGTATTGCAGGCTGATTCTGCTGACTGCGAGCAGTTCGATTCACACTCTCTCAAGGTTGACTCAGCCTTCCATCCTTCCCAGATTGGTAAAATGAGGACCCAGATGGATGGGGCAAATATGATGACTCTGTAAACCGCTTAGAGAGGGCTGTGAAACCCTGTGATGCGGTATATAAGTCCAGGTCCTATTGCTAAGAAGCCTGCGTATAGGATTTAGGGACTGATCTATTGTAAATCACCAAGCTACTTTTGTCTCACTAATGGCAAAGGGGAGTGTTCTAGTCAGTGCCAGAATGATTTTCAGCTACTGGGTGGGGAACAGCTTAGGTACATTGATATTTGTGTCTTTGTACTAATGTCCCTTTGGTGCCCAGTGCCCTACTCCGCTGCAATAAGCTCTCCCTGTGCACCTTAACGTTAGCCTGCCTTTCACAGCACCTTAATTTATTATGGTGCAGTAAAGTGTTGGCAGTTTAATGGCTACTTGGCTTCCAACACATTTGATCATGTTATTGCTAATTTATCTCCTGCCCTTTCATTGCTAAAGAAACTCTGGGTTATTCTATGCTTAATGTTTACATTAAGGTTCTGCCTGACCTCTCTGGCTCCTGCCTCATCAGTTTCAGCCCTTATACCTCCCCCTTGCCTATTTTCTTCTTCCTCGTTGAGTGTTAACTCAATTATAGGTTGGGGTTTTTTTGTTTTTGTTTTTTTAAGGCTGGCTGGACGTCCCACTAGTAATTTACATAGCAGCAAAGTTATTCCTCCAAGGTTGCTTTTATGTTCTCCATTTCTCTAACCAACTGGGCGGAAGACAGGTGGAGTCCTGTCAGTTTTCAGCATCCAACAATTGAAAACAGAGCATTCCAAAACACACTGTGAAAACTAGAAATGAGATAATTGGATAAACAGTTGTTTCAGGAGGAAAAAAAGATTGAATAAACAGGAAAACTTTTTCAAGAGCAGAATAAAGGCCAGGATGTGAAATGTGCCATCTCAGAGGGGGAAAAAAATCACCTAGGTGTTTGGCAATTGCAAAGGTAGGTCATGTTTGAAAATGAAGGAAAATGAGTTCTTATGGAAAGGGATGGGGAAGGGAAGGGATCCAACAGCTCCGCCAGTTTGTGGTGAGAGATAGCCTGGCTTGAAAAGTGAAGCAAAGATATATACTGTATATACGTCTTGATCTCAACTCTAAAGCAAAGCACGGAGTCACATAGGAGGTGGCTCATTTTACATACATCCTAACGTTAGCTATTAGAATAGATTTGCCAAACCTCGTTTGGTGGCTGGGGAATTGCGGGAGTTGAAGTCCACACATTTTAAAGTTGCCAAGGTTGAGAAACACTGTGTTAAGGTATAATTTCAGACAGGGATTTTCTACTCTCTGCAGAAGAAATTCCAAGAAGAAGAAATTCACTAGAGGCTGATAGGTCAGTGCAGGTCTCAACATCCACTGTTGGGTCAAAGAAAGAGAAGATACGAATGCAGCAGGGCTTAGAAAGAGGGAGTGAATAGATATGATAAAAGAAACTGGTAACAGCACTCCAAGAGTTGTAAAAAAGAAAGTTGTAGGTGTGCATGTTTAAGTGTGCATGTATACAAAGGTATATTAAGAAATCACCAGATTCTTCATTTGATACACATTCCTATTGAGAATTTTGTCTGCCTGTCTGACTGCAATAAACAAATCTTGGAAATTGATCACATCTCCACCTTCATTCCTCCGAGAAATCAAACCACATCATATTACTGAAGATGAAAAAAAAATACCTGCAACAATATGCCTATCATTGCCTTTTAGATCTTGAGATTTGGACAATTTGGATCTACAGGGCACCACTTTCATTGACCCATTTTTCTCCCAGGTGATCAAGGAAACACTGAGACATCCAGTTTGCTGTGTTGATCTGGCTAGAAAGCAGGGACCATGAATTCAAGTTCCACCTTAGCCATGAAAGCCAGCTGGGTGACTTTGGGCCAATCACTCACTCTCTCAATCCAATTGCCTCCTAGGGTGGTTTTTATGGGGAAAATAGGAGGACGATGTGTTGGATATGTTCACAACCTTGAGTTATTTGTAAAAATAATAAAGGTGGGATGCCTGCCTGCCTGCCTGCCTATCATCAATCAATCAATAAATAAATAAAAAGATACACAGAACATTCCCACATTTTTTTTATTGTGATGCATTTCATTCTGGTTCTACTCACACAATGTATTAAACAGGGAAAGAGAAGAAACTTCCAAACTTACTATTAAGTTAGAGGTTGGTAGTTTTAATCCAAAACAGCTCCAGGCTATTTGGAGCTATACTAATTAACTTATCGGGCCCAGTTTGGTGTGTTGGTTAAGGCACCAAGCTAAAATAGGAGAATAGCAAGTTCTAATCCTGCCTGCTGTACAAAGCCAGCTGGGTGATTGGGTGCAGTGGTAGTATTCAGCCGGTTTGGACCGGTTCACCTGAACCGGTAATGGAAATCCGCCCTGGCTCTATGTCGTCCTATTTTGGCATATTTTCAAGCCAAAGCGCATGTGCGGAAGGCCGAGGGCATGCATGGACGGGCACGTGCGAGCGAAGCAAGAGAGCGCTCATGTGCACTCACATTTGCAAACCAATAGGGAAAGTAAGTGAATACCACCCCTGATTGGGTGAGTCCTCTCTCAGTTCTAAGAAGGAGGAGCTAAAGGCAAACACTTAAAAAAATCTTGCTGAGAAAACTGCAGGGACCAGTCCAGGAAATCACCAGGGGTCAACATTGGCTTGA
Source organism: Natrix helvetica (assembly GCF_964273705.1). Taxonomy (NCBI): domain Eukaryota; kingdom Metazoa; phylum Chordata; class Lepidosauria; order Squamata; family Natricidae; genus Natrix; species Natrix helvetica. The sequence continues at coordinate 345,014,781 of NC_138548.1, forward strand.
AGTTTTCCCTTTGTCAACTCTCATGTATAATCAAATGCTGCCTTCAGAATAATAGAATTGGAAAGGGCCTTGGAGGTTGTCTAGTCCAACCTTTGCTCAAGCAAGAGACCCTATACTGTTTCAGACAAGACACACCTTGGCATAGAGACACACTCCTAACTCCCCATTTAGACAGTTGAACTTACCTGCCCCACTGTTTTCTTTCCCAGTACAAATGGAGAGAAATGAAATTTCCCTGCATACACCCAAAACTATTGTGGATGTTATTGTTTACAGGGTCTAAGTGGAATCTTCATAGTGCTGCCAGCAGTACAGATTTTGTTCTTAATTTCTCTCTTTCCAAGAGTCAGTAAAGTAATGTGTCTGGGAAGTAGCTTAAGGTTGTTGTTATTATCATTAGTACTATTGCTATATTTTTATCCATCTCAAGTTTGATGGCACAGCGTGATGGTGCACTTTGGAATCCAGAGTGAAATATTTCCTCTGCTGTTGTGGCTGATTTAATCCTTTTTTTAAAAAAAAAAACATAGCCCTCAAGACTTTTTCCAGAGTTCATCCATGAGTGAGTAAGATGAGCGGTCTCTGATAAATAAATAGATACATACATACATATAAAATAAGTGGTGGAAATACAGTAACTTCTCCAGGAGATGGCAATAGATACACGTGATGAATAACTAGGAGAGCATTGATGTCTAACTGCCACCGATTTTATTCATTCTTCCGGCAGGAGAATTACAATTGTTTTTTATGCATGATTGTTATACAACGGATGTCAAGGAATGGGCAACCTGTGGGCTGCAGGTGGCTTCAAACACCTTTTTGGTGCTGTTCACCACAATTGTTTTGACTGCAAAAATCTAATGGTAAACTGCTGAACACGGAGAGCAAGATTTCTTGCTGGTTTTCAGCAGGAAACAAACAAGCAAAAAATAAAGCAGAAAGGAGCCCAATCCCTTCTAAAGAGGAAATAAAAAGGTTCCCCTAAACCCATTCCAAACTTCAGGAGTAATTGTAGAAGTTGTGAGTTTCTGTGTGTGTGTGTGTGTGTGTAGAATCAAAAGACTACACACTACATATCCAATACTCTCTCTCTCTTTCTCTCTTCAATTTCTATAGCCACCCCTCTCAGCTTACAATTCTAAAAAAATGTTTTTGTATACATAAATAAAAATTCATTAAAAAAGATGGTGATTTAATTGCATAGTTATAGCCACCGTCGTTAGTTTTTTCATCCTCCTTCAGCCCCTTCTGCAGAAGATTCTCCTCTCTGATGGAAGTATCAGTGATGTAAACCATTTTTCCAACTAGGTACCTTAACTCTTAAATCAATCTGGCTCTTGAGACTAACTACAATCCTAACAAACCATTTCTAATCACTCTCTTAATATCTAAAGAATTATTAAGGCAATAGGAGATCTCCCACATTTTGAATCACATCCTGTCCCTTCCTATCAGGCAACTTTCCCAGATATTCCTGAATCATCCAATTCAGGTGCAACAGGTACCAGAGGCCTTGTTGCCAGGTCCTTCAGCTGCAGCTTTTATGGAACTGGAACCAGCTGGTTAACCAGTAAGACACTGGAAGAGTTCTACTTATTTCAGAAGAATTATGGTATGCTATGAATGAAGCAAAGGCATTCTGATGACTCTTAGGAGGATTCAGATCTGGAGAATGTAGAAAAGCAGAAAGTGACCTGACACACTTCTCCAGCAGTGTCGTCTTTCAGTGCTACCAAAAGCCAACACTCAACATGGATGGTTTGTCAGTGAGGGGAGAATCCGAATCACCAACCTGCATTGTTTCCTTAAAAAATTTAAGACTACAACTCCCAGAATTTCCTAGCTGTCAGCCATGCTGGCTAAGAATTCTGGGAGTTGAAGTCCACACATCTTCAACTGCTCAAGGTTGGGAAACCTTAGTCTATTCTTCTGCGTTTAGGTAGTCCTCATCTTATGGCCACAACTGAGCTCAAAGTGAGAACTTTGTTAAGTGAGTCCCATGTTATGACTTTTCTTGCCACATTTGTTAAGTGAATCACTGCAGTTGTTAAGTTAGTAACACGATTGTTACTAACACAATAGTTAAGCGAATCTGGTTTCCCCATTGACTTTGCTTGTCAGAAGGTCGCAAAAGGGGATCACATGACCCTGGGACGCTGCAACCATCATAAATATGACCTAATTGCCAAGCAACTGAATGTATATCCCTTGACCAAGGGGATGCTGCAACAGTAATAAGTGTGAAAAATTGTTTGCTCCAATTTGGGTCTGAGCCTGGTGCCGAAGCCAATGATGGACGCCAGACATGAGGTGCAGGTTTTCTGATTGCTTTTTATTGGAGTACTCCAAGGAAAAAGGGTTCCTGGCCAAAATGCCAAGAACCAAGAACAAAGGATTAAGAAAGCTTTATACATTTTCACTAAAGGACAAGGGGAGATAATAAGAAATATCCTCTAATAAACATTTTAATAATAATTCTACAATTTGTTCCATTGGTTTATAGCTGTCCCTATTCCTAAGCCTTGGCTAATGAATGCCCCAGAAGTTATCTAATAGACATTTCATTTGCTACAGGCCATCTCTATTTCTAACTTTTAGCTGAGGACTGCAGGTTACTTTTATCAGCTTTCTAACTACCCATAATTGCTACAAGCTTTACACATGCATATTTCCTGTTGATAAGCATTCTTTGGTCTTGCCAGACAGACCCCCCCACAATTACAGTCTTCCTGATTTACTTTCAAGTGTGTGCCATGACCTTGCTTTATTTTAGCAGCCAGCCCATAAGTCACTTTTTTCAATGCCATTGTAATTTTGAAGGGTCACTAAACGAAAGGTTGTAAGTCAAGGACTATCTATATTGCATATGGCATAATGAAGTTAAAATCTTCTACAAGCAATATAGGCAATGGCACAGACTTGTATGTGTATTTGTACGTGGCAGATATTTTTGACTACAAATTCTGTAATTCCTCTTTATTTGTCTACTCAGTGCGGCTGATAAAAGATGAAAGTTGCATACTTTCTACTTTTATCTTTGATATGATAACCTTCAGGTGAGTTGGGACTAGAATTTCCTGGAGGTTACAGAGGTTTGCTTCCCTAGATGTTGACACAATTGCTCAAATAAGAATTTTATGCAATGGCTAGGCCAGCGATGGCGAACCTTTTTTGGCTCGCGTGCCATAAGTGGGGGGAGCGCAAGGAGGTTGTGTGCAGGCATGCCGCACCCATAATGCAATGCGCCCCCCCAGTGCGCATGCACGCACTACAGGTGCAACCCCCCCATTTTTGCATGCTTTTTTCGCCCTCCCCAGGCTCCAGAGTTTTTATAGGAGCATGGGGAGGGCGAAAACAGTCTCCCCCGCTCCCCTGGAAGCCCTCCAGAGGCTTCAGGGATCTTCAGGGGGCTTCCCTGAAGCCTCCGAAGTGCTCAAAATGACCCTCCAAGGAAACCGGAAGTCAACCGGTTTGCCCGTAGGGCTGTTTTTTTGCGCTCCGGAGGCTTCAGGGAAGCTCATGAAGGCTCCGGAGGGCCTCCGGGGGGGGGGGGCTCTTTTCGCCCTCCCCAGGCTCCTATAAAGCCTCTGGAGCCTGTGGGGGGGGCGAAAAATGGCTTTAAAAAAGGGTGAACTCAGCTGGCCAGCGCGCGCATGCGTGCTGGCCAGCTGACAGGGCAGCGCCTCGCGTGCCCTGACAAATGGCTCCACGTGCCACCTGTGGCACGCATGCCATAGGTTCGCCATCACTGGGCTAGGCATTGCTGTTGCGGGCTGGGAGGATGTTGACTGCCTCTTCAAGTCAGCAGCTCCTGTTTGAAACTGATGGCTACTCTTAGAGTTGCTGCTTCTGTGATGAACCTTTGTTAAGAAGCCAAAGGATGCTTAATTAGATGTCTCCACACAGTGGAAGTGGCTGCCCAGATGACCGTGTTGAAGTCAGGGTGGGGGCGAAATAGATGTCGATGTACACAGAAAGCCTATCAAGGAAGGGTGTGCAAGGCTGAATCATAGCAAAATTGGGAGCACTCTCGCATAAATAGTCAGGAATCAAGACTCACAAAGTACAGGATAGCAGGCATTGCTAAGAGGAGATTTTTCACCAAAAATGCACCTGGAGGACTCTTCTTCAGATGACCAGCCACTCATGCTGTGTCTCTCCCGTCTCCAATTTCCTTGGTTGAGTTAATTTATCATTTGATACACCATTAACAAGATTTAATGATTTATCCTCCTGGCTTTAGAAAGAAGGTAACAATTCTACTGTATCATAGCAATAGCACTTATATACCGCTCCACAGTGCTTTACAGCCCTCTGTAAGCCGTTTTCAGACTCAGCTTACTGCCACCAACAATCTGGGTCCTCATTTTACTGACCTTGGAAGGATGGAAGGCTGAGTCAACCTTGAGCCAGTCAGGATCAAACTGTTGGGAGTTGGCAAAATTAGCCTGCAATACTGCATTCTAACCACTGCACCACACATGTCATCCTTTTCAGTGGAGAATTTGGGACACAGTTTTTATTACGTTACGAGTCCTTTCTTACTACTGGAATTTCCATATAAGTGTGTCTGTGCCTGGGTGTATCCTATAACTTATGGGATCATTGTGAAATGATGATATAAATGATTCTTAATATCAGTGTGTGATATGTGAAATGTACATGAAATGTTTATGAGATAAGCTTTTTTCTTGATTGTGCAATTGTAGAATTGATTTTACATTTTGGAGAGAGACTGGCATACTTCCAGAATTTCTGGGACTTGGGTGGCATGTACATTTAATAAATGATGACGATGATGATGATGACATAGATAGACAAAAACAGCCCATTGTACAATGAAGGTCCTTTTCCAGTGAACGTTATGATCTACAATCTGCTATACGGGTAGTCCTCAATATACAACAATTTGTTTGGCGACCATTTGAATTTATCACAGCACTGAAAAAAGTGACACGACCATTTTTCACACTTAAGACAAATTGCATCATCTCTGTGGTCACATAATCAAAATTTGGATGCTTGGCAACTGGTTCATACTTATTATCGATGTATGTGATCCAGTGGTGAAATTCAATTTTTTTTACTACCAGTTCTGTGGGTGTGGCTTGGTGGGCTTGGTGTGGCTTGGTGGCGTGGAAGAGGAAGGATACTGCAAAATCTCCATTCCCACCCCATTCCATGGCAAGGATACTGCAAAATCTCCAAAATTTCCGCTACCGGTTCTCCAGAACCTGTCAGAACCTGCTGGATTTCACCCCTAACGTGATCCCCTTTTGCAACCTTTTGACAAGCAAAAGCAATGGGGAAGCCACATTCCTTTAACAACCGTATTACTAATGTAATAACTATAGTAATTCACTTAACAATATGGCAAGAAAAGTCATAAAATGGAGTAAAACTCAGTTAACAACTGTCTCATTTAGCAACATAAATTTTAATTAAGTAGCATTAATTATTTTTACCAAATCAAATGCAACAGCGTTAATATTAAAATGAGCACGAGCAGCAAGCGCTGGCACACCCACTATAGATATAGCCAATGCTACATATTCTACTTTATTAATCGAAGCTGTCTCAGAGTTACAAGTGATGTCTAAAGTTGCTGTTTGGAAAGCAACACAGGACTTAGCTAGCTAAAGCAACATTGCGCTTCACTAATATTAGCAGGAATATAATTAAAAGTTTCATGACCACATGTAAAAAACCATCCTTGCGGAAGCCAAACATTAGCAAAGTGAAAGGAAACCTCCTCAAAGCTGTACATTTTAAAGCAGGTGAACTAATAAGAAAACAGTAAGGCTTTTTATTTGAAGATATACAGTTAACTACTTTAGCACATATTACATTTTTCAGGAACTGCAACTATAGGAGTATACAAAGCAATTGCATCAGGGGGCGGTTTATAAGCAATCAATTCCTAACTAGATATAGTCTTATAGTTCAAACCAATGAAGTGTTGAATTACTGCAGACAGGATTCAAACATGTAGAAAGTAAATGTTCCATGTACAATTCAGATAAGCAAGATACGTCAATGTGTGTGATGTTAGCTGCACCCATAGATTTTTGCTTCAGTCATTGTTCAAATGAGTTTTTGGTTGAGATGACAGAACAAGTAAACATAAACAAATGATGACAAAGAAATTGGCAAAAATGGCAGCGCATAAGTTCTCGGGGCGTTTGTTCCACGTGTCGTTGTTACAGCACTGCTTGCACTTTGGTCACTGGTCAGCTGGTTCAACAAGATCGTATTGGCCACTGTGCTGTCTGTAAAGTCACCTTGGTCATTTCTAGAACTGGATTTGGGAACTGGTACCACAATATTCTTAGCTAGACAAACACCACGTGCGGGAATCCACAAAGACCTGTAGAAGCAAGCACAACATATCCTCGTCCCCCTTGCGGGGGAGGCAAACAAACTTTTAAAATCTATTATGTTACCTATGCCAAATTAGCCAAATTGGGGTACACCAAATTGTTAGGTACCCGAGATCCCTCCTTTTTTTATTAGTTTGAGAAGACAGTCCTTAAAGGACCAAGTAACACATTCCACAATGGCTTGACCTGTGGAATTGGAAAAAAGCCCATGAATTAGAACAATGTTTCAATTTGCACAAAATTGCAAAAAAGCCAATGAAAAATAGGCCATGATCAGATTTTTAAGAAAAGGGTTTACCCAAGACAGTAAAGGCTGAGAAAAAAAAGATGAGAAATAACATAATTAGCTGTTTCTCCTCATTGTAACGTGGCCAAAAATTAAAATAAATAAATAAATGAATTTACTTCTAGGGAGCCAGAGAGGGAACATAAGTGACATCCATTTGCCATAATTTATTAGAGGCTAAACCACGGGGATTAACACCCGTGTCCCCACAGGGGGATGCTGCAGAACACTGGGGGCAAGATGAAACAATTTGCTTGGCCTGGTCAATTGGAATAGGGCAAGATTGTGCCAGCTCTCTGGCATTTTGATGAAAAAAAGTAATCAAAAAATAAATCTGAAAAAAAATGTAGGTACAACATGAACAGCTGCATCTGAGTTGCATACCTGTTGCTTTAAGAAAAAAGTCCTAGAAAAAACAAATAACTGCGTATATGAGCATAATAATTACTACAAAGTTAAAAACAAAGCCATAAGGTTAAGATCCATCCTGGATGTAATGCAAATACCTAGAAAATTCAAAATAAATTGACACACATAATGAAAGTCAGAAATATAGTTAAAAAGCTTGTTGAGAAAAAATGTAAAAAGCTAAAATAGCAACAAACAATTTTAAGAAAATGTTGCAGGAACAACTGCATTGCAGGGTAGGAAACTTTCATGAGAGTCCTTATAAGCAATTACTCCTCTCATTCATCCTCCACTTGAAAAACAGTGTTGCGAAAGCAGAGAAAGAAAGCAATAGATGAGTAAACACGCAAGCCAAAAATCTTTAGGCAAATGATATGAAATACAGACCACATAGTTAAAGCACACTGAAGAGATAAATTATGCTGAAAATAAAATTGAAAATCAAATTTTGGAATAGGAAAAATAATATTAATTAAGTCAGTCTAATTTCTATGACAAACCCAAGGTTATTAAATCAGCAACGGCCTGGATAAATGGTAAAACATTTTGAAACGGAATCTTCTGTCTTAAAAAACATCAAAAGAGTTAGCTGACAATCTGCGGCAAATGCAGCTGAGGAAATCACGATAACATCTCCAGGTTGTTTTCCTTTGGTCAGTAATTTAAACAATAAATGTGTCAGCAAAGAAAAATATGGCCTTACCCAATTAAGAGTACCCAATAACTGTTGTAAGTTAGCTAGTGACATAACGTTAGGCAATTTCAAACAAGGAAATGCCAGGGCAGAATAGGAATGCAACATCTTATGACCCAAATACAGATAAGGAGCATAGTTGTACTTTTTTCTGGGAAATTTGCAACCCATAAACAGTCAAATCATTTTGTATTTCTGAAAGCCAATTAGGTGGTATCTTTGGGGCTCCAATTAAAATATCATCCATATAGTAATTTACCAAAGTCAATGAATAAATTTGAAGCAAAAAGAACTAAGTAAATGTATAAATCAACCAACGAAATAATTTTGGACATTTTGCTTTTAGCTTCAGCCTTTGGTGGAAAAGGCTGGGGGAAGTTGCAGGCATTTCCCCCCTTAACTTTCGACAATCCCTTTTATAACATTTTCCTTTGCTGCCTTGTGAGAAAGCGGCTGCCAATAAATTAGCCTGATGAGAGGCTGTTCCTATATCTTGACATGCTTTAATCATTTCTGCCAACTCAGGATCATTCCCAAAACCAATAATTGCCTTTCGGCATTCAAAAGTGGCGTTTTCCTTTGCTAATTTCACCAAAAACTTCATCTGAGCCTCAGAATTATCTATTTGTTGTTTTAAACCATCCTGCAATCTGTTCACAGATTCTTCTTGAAGAGGGGGAGGTGTGGGGAGGGAAGCAGACACACAGAAAACAGACTTTTCCTGACCGGCAGTAAAGTCAAACTTTTCTTGCAAAGCAGGGCAAAGAATAGAAGGAAAACAATCCTTTAAACCAATTACTTCATGATCTTGTGGAATCAATCTAGGTGGACAGACAGAAAACATATCTTCTTTCTTCCCCTCCTCTTTTTCTAATTGTTCCTCTGACTGTGGAGAAGCAGATGAATTAACCTCTCCGTCAGGAACTGGAAGTCCAATTGAAGATGATTTTAGGGGAATAATTTTTACTTGATCATAATCAGGTGAAGGCTCGGTGGTCAATTGATGTCCTGCCAAAACTTTAGAGCCAAATTTTTCTACTACTTGACGGCACTGAGACCACGGATGTCCTATCTTCCAAGGACATTGTTTCCCTATCCCTCCAGCTAGCTTCCTTATGAATGCCTCAGGTGTTGTAACACCTGACTCCTGTATCAAGAATCTAAATTCTTGTACAATTTGCTGCTGGTGAGACAGATTGCAACCCATACTTACCTCTGAGGGGTCCCGTAGGACGATTGGCATGCCGTGGGGTCTGTTCCAGACGGGAGGTAAGTATGTTGGCTGTTGCTCCCCCGAAGGGTGTTCCCGGGTTTCGGCACCAGATGTAGGTTTCAGAAATCCATCACGCAGTTTGTGTCCAAAATATCTGTCTGCCTTTCGCAGAGTTTATTTGGCTTTTATAAAGTTTTTACAAGCAAAGCACAGAGCAACAACACATTGCTATATCAGGTTCACTCCCCCAAATCTTCCCTAAAGAATCAAGAATACTATTCAGGCCAAGGTTACCTCATGCCTTTGCTCTGGTGAATTAATGAGCTAAAGATAACAGACTATGTGCATCACCCCAAGCCGCCCCAACGAGGCTGTCGAAGTGATGTCCCGGTGTTTGGAAGCCGTCGGGGTCTGGATGGGGGACAACAGACTCAAACTCAACCCCTCCAAGACTGAGTGGCTGTGGCTACCGGCACCTCGGTTCAGCCAGCTGATTCCATCACTGGCCATAGGGGGTGAACAATTGCTCCCTGTGGAACGGGCGTGCAATTTGGGCGTCCTCCTAGATGCCCGGCTGTCAATGGATGATCATGTGGCAGCCGTGGCAAGGGGGGCGTTCCACCAGGTTCGCCTGGTGCGCCAATTGCGCCCCCTTCTGGACCGTGATGCCCTACGCACAGTCACTCATGCACTGGTGACGTCTCGCCTGGACTACTGTAACGCTCTCTACATGGGGCTTCCCTTGGGACGCGCCCGAAGACTGCAGCTAGTCCAGAACGCAGCCGCGCGGGTAGTCATGGGGAGTACTAGGTACTCCCACGTAACACCTCTCCTGCGCGAGCTGCACTGGCTGCCTGTAGTCTTCCGGGTGCGTTTCAAGGTTTTGATCACCATCTTTAAAGCGCTCCATGGCATAGGGCCTAGTTACCTGCGGGATCGCATCCTCCCACATACATCCCTGCGGCCAATTCGCTCTCACAGGGAGGGCCTTCTCCTGGTGCCGTCCACGAGGCAATGCCAACGGGCGACACCGAGGAGTAGGGCCTTCCCTGTGATGGGCCCAACCCTCTGGAATGACCTTCCCCCGACATTAGAACCACTACTGACCTCCGCTCCTTCCGACAGAAACTGAAGACACACCTGTTCCGACTGGCTGGTCTGGCATAATTTATAACGTCTACCTCCTGGCATACATATTCTTACTGGTTTTTAGAGGGATAGTGTTTTAAATTTGATATGATATTGGGATTTTAAATTTTTGTATCGATTTATTTATTTAGCTGTACAGTTTGGCATATTTTATCCTCCTCTTCACATGTATTTATGTAGTTATCACTATGTTTTAATTGTATTTTGATACGGACTGTACACTGCCCCGAGTCCCTTTCGGGAGAGGGGGCGGTATATAAACGCTAATACTAATACTAATACTAATACCTTTCCCTTATTCCAGCATCTGGTTCTGCTAATTAATTGGCACAGGACCTAGTTACATGCAGGATCGCATCCTGCCCCACACATCCCTACGACCAATTCGCTCACACAGAGAGGGACTTCTCCGGGTGCCGTCCGCCAAACAGTGTCGGGGGGCGACACCCAGGAGCAGAGCCTTCTCTGTGATGGGCCCAGCCCTGTGGAATGACCTCCCCCGTGACATCAGGATTATTTCCGATCTCCGCTCCTTCCGTGTACAGTTGAAGACCCACCTCTTTCAATTATCTGGCCTGGCTCAACCGTAATTTTTCATATTCCTCCTGACTGTCTTTTTTAAATTTTAAATTCTTATTGTATATTGGGTTTTTTATTATTGGGGTATGTTAATGGTTTTAAATTGTCTAAATGTTGTAATCTATTATTCCTCCTCCGTGCATGTATGTCTTTGTATATATGTATGTTTATGTGTTTGTACACACGTGTTATGTTTTATATGTCCTAGTGTACGCCGCCCCGAGTCCTGCCTGGAAAGGGAGCGGCTAATAAATTCAAATTTATTTATTTATATTTATTTATAATTAGGTGAGCTTGTAGGCTTCCAAGATAACAGCCACTGAGATCATGGTAATTTCTACGCATGCCTGTACGTAAGCCTTACCTCTCATTCCCACATCCCTGGAAATATTCTCCTTCAAAAACATCATCTAGGAGATAGGTTTGGTCTAATGGTTAAGGCACGAGGCTAGAAACTAGGAGACAGTGAGTTCTAGTCCTGAATTAGGCACAAAGCAAGTTGCGTGGCCTTCGGCCAGTCACTTTCAGCCCAACTCACCTCACAGGGTTTTTGTCTGTGTGGAAAATAGGAGAAGGGAATATTAAGTAACGCAACCCAAAACTTCCTAATGCATTGCAGTAGCATGTGTCTGTCTCCTTTTAGCTTTAATGGTAAAGACTCTTTCAAGATGGACTCTGCTGATGACTACACAGACACAACTCTTAGTTTTCTTTGGCAACATTCAGATATGCCTTGTTATTATTGCCTGCTTTCAGCCTTAATAGCTCATAACTATTCAAAAAGTGTCAGGCTCATTGCTTCTTCAAACATGTCAGCCAAGTGTGTGACATTCAATTATGTCTGTTCATGGTGAATTCTCTAAGTTAATTGCGGTGTTTTATAAGGAAGGATTTCGTTTTGTCATCAGGTGTGAAGCAATTGACTGATGAAAGTGCCATTATGGTATGGTGGTTATACTGTTGAATCAGTACAGGGACATCTATGCTTCAGTGTCCCCCTCAGCAGTGGTAGGTTCCGGGCGGTACGTCCCGGTACAAGTTAACCGGTGGCCGCTGGGAGCAGTGGCCACCATAAGGCAACAGTGTTTTGGAGGACCCACCCGCCCACTCGCGTTCCTTACCTTTATTTAAGCCAATGGGGCCATTTGTGCACTTGCGCGCAGCATATGGTGTCTGCGCGACTTCCGCTGAGCAGCTGGAGCATCGCAGGGAGGTGGATGTGCATGCATGCGCAGCACAGGTACCTGAGGTGGATGCCCGGCCCCGTCACAGCATACCGGTTGCGACGGGATCCGGAACCCACCACTGCCCCTCAGCCATGGATATTCGTTTGGGTGACTTCTTACAGAGGTATCGTTGTGGGATAAAATAAAGGGATACCCTTATCCAAGCTACTTTTTTGCTCTTAGGAAAAAGGCAGAATATACATCTAAATGACAATAGCATCAACTAATTAGTTTCATTGATGGACTCAGTGAAATTTAACTAGATTTCTTTTTAAGAGAACAAATGGGTGGACACAGAAGCTCTGTGTGAATGTAAACTGAGAGTGGGAATCTCACCGGAACAATGATTAGTGAAGCAAGTTTATAACAGAAATGATATTCATTCATTCATTCATTCATTCATTCATTCATTCATTCATTCATTCATTCATTCATTCATTCATTTTAGAACCAGTTTGGTATAATGGTTAAGGCACCAGGCTAGAAAGCAGGGGACCATGAATTCAAGTCCTGCCTTAGTCATAAAAGCCAGCTGGGTGACCTTGGGCCACTCACTCTTCTCTCAGCCCAACTCACCTCACAGAGTTGGTTTTGTGGGGAAAATAGGAGGGGGAAGGTGTCTTGAATATGTTCACCGCCTTGAATTATTTGTAAAAATAATAAAGGCGGGACATAAATAAATATATAAATATAAAATGTTAAGAAATACAGTAGAACCTCTGGTCACAACCATAATCCATTCCATAACTTTGGTCGCAACCTGATTTGGTCGTGACCTGAAATTTGGTGCTTACAAAAAAAAAAATGGCGCGGAAGGGGAAATCGGCTGCGGCCATGTTTGATCGCCGACTGATTATGTCTTTGTGACCAGATTCAAAAATTTTGTGAATTCTTTTGTCAGAACCCAACTTGGTTGTGGTCAGACCGTCAGAAGCATTCGTGGCCAGAGTTTCTACTTTATGTTTTTGGGGAAAGGCAAAGCCTAGCACCTACTAAGGACTTTCTACCAGGAGGAGAGTCAAAGAGTGTGGGTTCCGGTATGAGTATCTGCAAAGCAGTGACGTGCGGTGAGGTTTATGGCTGGTGAGGCTGGTCACGTCATCAGCGCGAGCCACGGTCCCCTTCATGATGACTCAGGAAGGCGGGGAATGGGACCACGTGTGTAGGAGGCTGAGGCAGCTTCAGCCTCCTGCACACGTGGTCCCATTCTCCGCCTTCCTGAGTCAACATGAAGGGGACCACGGAGCACGCTCCACGGGACCACGGCTCACACTCCGCGGTCCCCTTCATGTTGATTCAGGAAGGCGGGGAATCGGATCGCATGTGCAGGAGGGAGGCTGAGGCTAGAGGAGCCTCCTGCACACGTGGTCCCATTTCTGGACCACATGTGCAGAAGGCTCCTCAGCACCTTTTCCCTTTCCCCCTTTTTTATTTTCATGATGAGAGCGGTGAGGCTCTGCCTCCCCTGCCTCCCCTGATCGCACATCCCTGCTGCAAAGATAGTTGGAAGAAAGTGATCAGTCTGGGAGCTGATCATGGCAGGGAGGCGAGGGCAATCTTCTCTGGTTCACTCTATCTTGCCTTCCAGAGCTTTGACCATGTCATTTCTGACTAGGAATCTCTCAAGAGACTTCCACTCTGAGATCCTTGATCTTTGTGGCAGAATCAAGCAGAATCATTCCATCTTCTGTGACCTCAGCCCTGAATTAGAATCAACCCCACATGCCAGGTAGTACCCACAGTAACACCATATGTTTTTGTAACAAGCAGATTATTTGTAGCATTTATCTTCTATTAGATGCTTTTGAGAGACACTCCTTGTCTTCTTCACATTCAGCAACATCGTTTCCTGAATGTGTATTGTTGAAGAATTGAATCTCATTTTAATATGCAGAGGAATCTTTTCCCCCTCGTTGGTCCCGGCTCATTATAGATTCATTTTAAAATAGATATATAGTATTTATACATCTATCCAGCGGTGGGTTCTGGCAGAGAGTACTGCCGGTTCGCTCAGGGGCGCGCATGCTTGATGCACGCTGTGTGTGCGTGCTTGATGTATGCTGCGCGCACATGCGCAGTACAACTAAAATTGCTCTGCGCATGTGCAGAAACAAAAAACAAGATGGCGGTGCCTATGGCGCTGTCGGGAGAACTGGTTCAAGGGTGTGGCAGGCCTGGGTCGCTGCCAGTTCCAGTGATCCAGGCCGCCAAGCTACTACCAATTCGGCCGAACTGGTCCGAACTGGTAGGAACCCACCACTGCATCTATCCAGGACATAGCATATAGGTGCTGCTTGAGCAGGATCCCAGGGTTGTCTGGGACACTACACATCCTCTTCATGACCTGTTTTCCTTGCTACCTTCTTGGAGGAGGCTTCGCGGTATCTGAAACAGAACATCCAGATTCAGCCACAGTTTTGGTCCATACGTTATCAACCTTATGAGCTCTCAAGCTTCCTCTTTCCACTATGTATTCAAGAAGGACAGTGATTAATATTTATATTTATTTATATGTATGGGTGTAGGTATATATGTATGTATGTATATAGCATATCTATGTGTTATGCATGTGTATACTTTTGAGAGGAGGCAACAGAATTTCATTTTTAATGTGTGACTTCTGGGGTTTTTTGCCCTCCTAGAGCCTCTGCATGGGCCCTGCACTTACCTGGCATCCAAAATGGGCTGTGTGGAGACTCCTGGAAGGGGTGGGGTGGGCGTGGCCAGCCAGACCTTGCAACTGTTCACTCAGCCAGATGTAAAATTAGAATCCGGTTTGCCTGAATCAGCTGAACCGGCTGAATCCCACCCCTGGATCTGTACCATGGGGGTGTGACAAAATTATTGTTTCTCTGACTGTATGGTGACGACCTAAAATCTGTTTTTTCCAGTTCCTAACTTGCTTCTAGCCTTACCTTCCTGCCATCCTGAGGTTCAAAACACACAAACATTTTCAGGGGAAGCCTTCCAATTTGCTTAAGACAAATAACTTCACACAAATAAAGAAATATGATCTCCTATTCCTTATAGCTCACCATCACTGTCTCACTTTTGCCACGAATTACCTGTTTCCCATGCTAGATTATTTCTCTTCTGAAAACCAGACTCCGTGGAGTATAATAATTCTTTCTTGGCTTTCAAAAGTTCTGGCTCCAGACAGTTCTTCACAGTCCCTAGGAAATCCCTTCTTAATTTCAATCTTCTTCATTGCTAAATCCTAATTAATCCTAAACGCTGAAAGTTGCTTCTCATACCTATGTGGCGAAACAACCTCAATGCAACCTCATGTGTTTCTCTCCAAGGAACTCCACACTCAACCCATGTATTTTAGCTTAATGAAAGCTTATTGCAAGTTTCTAAATATTATAACATGTTCTATATCCCTCCACCACATTTCAAAAAGAGTTGTGTTAAGCCCTGCTAAAGTGAAACTAACCTTTAGATGACTCTAACTGTTAGCTCCAACTGTTTTGGAGGGAAACTTCGAACATTCATATTTGGGTGGGCTTTTTAAAAAAGTATTATGATTGGTTAAGACCTTGTGGGCCTAGAGTATAAATTACAGGCATTTGCCTGCTGTTCCTCAGTTCCGGTTTTGAGTCAATAAATGCTGTTGTAACTATGCTGGTCTGGTTTTTGCCTACTGGATCCCACTACACAATAAGGTCCATGGCAAGTGGATGGCATATTTTCAGGAGTAATACTTTGGGGACCACACAATGGGCAGCTCTGAAGCAAGCAGGAGGGAGAACTATCTTTAAAAGAGTGGGGTCATTGACTATTTGGTCATCTAAACCAGCATTTTGACTGTTGACTGACACCTTTGAACTTTTAAATGGAGATACCTGGGAGCAAATATAGGTTTTTTTTTAATGCATAGGTGAGGAACATATGCAATACTTCCTACAGGAGGTAAAGAACACAAAGAACTTCTGGTTACCAAAATCTTAAGATTGGCAGCAGTATATGGGAGCTTTTGAGCATTGCACCTTTAATGGGTCCTTCAAGTAGAAATGGAGTAGAGCATGTGGTAGGCTATTTAGACTGCACCTGATCTTTCTGGATATTCTATACAAAATGGAGATGTGGGACTCTGAGCCACATCTTGGGGCCCTCATAAATACCCAGCCGTGCCTCCCTCCTGCAAATTTGCTTAGCTGTGAAAGAAGCATCATAAAAGTGCTGGTAGAAAGAAAATCTCTGGGTCTTGAACGGTGGCCATTTTAAGGCAAGATAAATGTGCGACGAAGGGGCTTGGCGATCAGTTTGAACTGTGGGGTATTGGACATTAGACATTGATTAGAGTGCAGCCTGTCAACCGCTTTGTAAGCTTGACTGCATTATATGCTTATAATATGCAATAGCCTATGAGCATCTGAGTTGTCTCTTTAGAGTTTTTCTTACGTACAAAAGATCCAGTGGGAAAAGGTGTGGCAAGATTATTTCCACTGCTCCTTCTTGGGTAAACCCAAAATGAAAGTTCTCCCAATGTTGAAATCTATCATAGTTTCACCTTTCAGATTTTCATTTTTTTTTCACGTCAAGATTTTTCCATACAAGTTGCTACTTCTGTTTGGAAATCCATGTTTGCTTTTAACTGAAATTTAGCAATTCTATTGTCTTTCTCCTGGACAATCAAGTAAGTCAAATGTTTACTATGTCAGTTCTCAAGTCTTTTCAAGTATTTGCCATTACATGTCAATAGTGATGATGAATTTTGCTATTGCATTCCGATTGTCACTTATTCAGAAAGTTGATCGCTATATATCAGGTTCTGTTAACAGATGGATAATATCCATTTTTTAAAAAAATGTCATTTTTTTTCCTTTTTGGATTCCCCAGGTCACCTTTTTTCCGTGGCATCTCATCATGTCTTCAGATCCCTCAAGGCCTGGATCTTCAGCAGCACCTGGCATTCCTCCCGTTCCAAGACCTGACAGTCCATTGGTTCCAGTTCCAGAGAAACCATGGCCAGAAGGACCACCAAAACCAGTAGGCCCTCAGCCCTTGGGGCCTCTAGTGCCTGGAAAACCTTGGCCAGAAGGTCCCCCTGTATCACCACATCTCCCGCAGCCCAAATTTCCACAACCACCAAAGCCCTTGGGGCCTCACAACCCGGGACAAATTCCTGGATCACTTAATCCCCCACTTCCTGATGATCCTCACCCACCCTTACCCCTGCTGCCAACGGTCCCTTGGCCACCGCTGCCTGAGCGGAATGGTTTAGGAAATCTTCCTGAAGATCGTTCTGGGGAAGATTAATATTTTTCATGATCTCCTTGTAGCAAATATGGAACTGTACCTTATTTTTCCTCCAAGGAGAATGTCCATCTGAACTTTTTTAAAAAAAGAGCATTCCAAATTTAGACTCACCCCTACTTGCTGTTGCTATTTCTGGAAAGGCTCTTGGCAGTTGCGTGTCAACAGGAATAGAAAAAGGGAAGAGATGAAAGAAATGGATGGATGATGAGAATCAGTCTCACAACTATGATGTTGATGTTCTGCTAAGCAAATCTTACCTGTCCATTCAGTGAATAAACACCTTTCTTATGTTTTGAGTTGAAAGGAGGCATTTCAGTTGATTTATATAATTAAGTTTTCTCTCCGTCGACCATACTTCCCAGTATATTTACTTCCTTTTATTTCTGATGCCAACCAAAGCTGTTCTCAGAAAATTCTTCAATTTTCATATAAAGTCAGTTCTGGCATTCAAGTGGTAAAGGAATTTCTAATAACATATATAAAACAGAAATCTGTATGGTCTCCTCACTTGGTCTGGCGCACTTGCCCTCTTTTATCTGTTATTAAATTTTTTGTTTGGTTGTTGTTGCATTCAAATTTAATAAATCATTATTATTTAACTTCAACATTGTGAGATTTCAGCATTCCCTTATAAAGGCACAGCATGGACAAAAAGATTCTTTTTGGCCTAGGTTTCATGGATAATGTCAAGAAAAATAATTATTAACTAGACAGTTTTCAAGGTGGGTTTTATGGTTCAGGATCCTGGTTGTCAAACATAAGATGGTAGAGAAGAATTATGCCAGTAGCAGATTAAGGAATTATAAGCCCAAAACTATTTCTACGTAGCAAAATATCTAGTAAATCATATTTCATGGTCTGGTGAACCATGTCTTTCTGAAGGGAAAACAAACTTCACATCTGCTGTACAGTGGGGGTATGTACAGATCAGTGGTGAGATTGAATTTTTTTTACTACCGGTTCTGTGGGTGTGGCTTGGCTTGGTGGGTGTGGCAGGGGAAGGATACTGTAAAATCTCCATTCCCACTAAATTCCAGGGGAAGGATACTGCAAAATCCCCATTCCCTCCCGATCAGCTGGGACTTGGGAGGCAGAAAATAGATGGGAGCAGGGCCAGTTAGAGGTGATATTTACCGGTTCTCCGAACTACTCAAAATTCTTGCTACCGGTTCTCCAGAACTGGTCAGAACCTGCTGAATACCAGCTCTGGTACAAATGGAGAATTATCTGGCAAGCTACAGGAAGTGACAATGCCATCTTACTCTGTGCTGATTGGAGAAATGCATCACAATGATCTTGAGCTCTGGGTTTGTTTTGGACTTGAAAGGGAAAAAGTGACCTCTAGTTCATGCAGGCTCACAAGCCACATATGTCTGAAACTTCTTAAAGACACTGGGACATCTCACAGTTCTATCATACTCCTTCGTGAGAAATGGGTGAAGACAGACTGATCTCAGCTGAGCTATGAGTCAGCTCTTCCAATGATCAAACTGAGCCGGGAGCAGCATGTTACATAACATACCAATGAACTTGATTATCAATGATGGGTGTTGTGTTTCATGCTGTCAATTCTTGCAGGCTAGCTTTATCATAAGAATATAATGCCATAAATATGACAAGTAGATAAATATGATACTAGTAGCGTGATGACAGCCATTTTGGTATAGAATGCTAGAGACTGGGTTGAAGTTCATACATCTTCAAGTGGCCAAAGTTGAGAAACACTGCCTTAAATGGATGGGGGTAACCAATGGAAATGGGTGTTATTTAAAAAAACTGAAGGTATATCAGTATGGTTCCTTTGTGAGGGAAATGGGCAGTTTCTAAATATGATGATAGATAGATAGATAGATAGATAGATAGATAGATAGATAGATGGATGAACGGATGGATAGATGATATGGATCAGGGATGTCAAACTTGTGGTCCGCAGGGCGGATGTGACACATGCTGGCTCCGCCCCCGCCCAGTTTAGCGAAGAGGGGAAAAGTCCCGATACATCATGTGATGCCGCTGTGACGACGCGGGTTTGACACCCTGATATAGATGATAGATGATAGATAGATGATAGATATTCATGTCTAATGATCCTCAGGAATAATTGAAACTGATTTGCCTACTTACTACGAGAAGGTGGATATCGGGGGAAAACGCTTTGCATACAAAAGGGCCTGATGACAATCCAAATAGGTGCCCAATCTGGCGCCTGAGGGGCACAAAAATTTTGAGGCCCCCAACATGATCATGTAATTATAATGTGACCGATGGGAGGAACTATTAAAGACTTGATTGGATAATAAGCATATTGGATACAACGACTTTAAGCATTAAGTAAGTGTAAATCCAATGTGCAGTAGTTTTTTTTTCTTCTCACCTGCTGAATTCCATCCTGCATTGTTTGTCTTAGAGACTTTCATCCAAAACTTGATAAAGTCAAGAGAGCAAGGTTGGCTGGTTGGGGAATTCTGGGAGTTGAAGTCCACACATCTTCAAGCTGCCAAGATTGAGAAACACTTCTTTAAGAGAATATTATCACTGGTATGTGAGAGGGCTGTTCAGATGAGATAATATTGGATATCTGCCTATTTTAGTGAAGAAAGAAGGCTTGAAGCTGAAATTCTCTGATAAGGACTTACTGGAAAAGCAGACTGACCCTGAATGACCTTCATGTAAGATTTCACATGATCCAGTCTAATGTCACGTTGCAAATGTGCATGCATTCATTCCTAATGTTGATAGAAATGGCTTTGCACATTAAAAGGATGTGCTTATGTTGAAGTGGGTGAGTGGGTAAAAGCATTTCAGGCAGGAACTTGGAATGAGGAAGAGAATATATTTCAGACCAAGTTGAAAGAAAAATAATATTCGTATTCTTGAATCTAGGTGGATTTTGGGTTGGGGGAATTGCTGAGTTTGAGAATAGAAACTCTTGAACTTGTAGACAGGAACCAAAACTTGAACCGTAGAATGTATTATCAAGAAACATTGTAGGGGCAGCTTATGTTTCAGAATTTATTTTACTTTTTTTATTTTATTAAATTTGGAGGCTGCCCAATTCCCCCCCCCCCTTCGCTGTTCTACTTACCTTTGCCGACTCGGAAGATCTCAAAATGTTTCTTTTTTAGCACTGCGCAGGCACGCCTCAAGCGCACATACGTGCAAAGCACACATTCAATAGCAGGACTCACTGAACCGGTAGCAAACTTCAGAGGATTACACCACTGTCTTAATCCCATGATCACCCTGGAGCTGGAGATCTTTTGTCTTGTAGATAGGCTGGCCCAGTCTTTCTCAATGGGCACCAAATATCTCCTGGGGGCAGGGAGTTGCTCTTTGTCTTTTAAACCATGCTTCTCCTTTTCTTATTCAGGGAAATATAATATTCTGCCTTTTTAAATATTCCCCAAAATATTTTATTCTTCTAGGAGGGGAATGGGTGCTAACTTTCTACATTGGCAAGCCCTAGGTAATTATGTGCCATCAAAACAGTGTTGACTCTTAACAGCTGCATACTCTCCATGGTGATCTGTCCCTAGCTTGGCTTTTCACCTTGGGATTAGAATTTAGGTTTTAGTTTGATCCCTTAGCGACTACACCAAACTGGATTTCCCAGTAGCTATACCAGCCAATGGTTGGTTATGCTCTACACAGCTTATAGCTCCCAAAATATCTTAGATGCAGAGAATTGCCATAATCTTGCTGATGAAGGGATGAATTATGGTCACCGGTTGAACAGCCCTGCTCTTCTCTTATCTTCTCAGCCCATCCACCAGCCCCGGCTCTATGCCGTCTTATTTAGGCACATTTTTGAGGCCAGGTACATGCACGGAAGTTGCAAGGGCAAGCAAAGCTCATGCATGGAAGGCCAGGCACATGTTTGGAAGGGGCACGCGCCCCCACGAACCGGTGGTAACGAAATGTGAAACCCACCGCTGTTTCATACTCTGGGTATTATATCAAGCTTTGGTATGTGAAAGCAATACAGAGTTAAGAATTTTTTTTATTCCAGGATTTAACATTTGATCATGAAAACGTTTGGGTTGAAGAGCCAACAATTGTCCTTGTCACAAACAGTTCAACAAATTTGATGAATCACAAATCAGGGTTCAGCTCCCATCCGCCAGAAGAGTTTCCTTCATTTTTTTCAATATTTTTGTCTCCGTGTTCAAAATAGGGAACGAGATTTCAGGGAAAGACTCAGCCTCGACTTAGAAAACATTCTTCTGGAACAAAGCAAAACGATAGCAAAGGAGACAGTTGAATTTTATATCCAGAACATAATGGGAAACCCTAGCTTGCAAGTCAAAGAATAAACCTAATTAAGACAGTTATTTCCTATAAAAACGGAAGTGCCTCAGAGGGTTGAATCTCCAATTGAGGCAGAACACAACTTCCTTGTAAGTGAAGAATTCTGGAAGTTGTAGTTTAGCAACATGTGGTAGTCCCACAATTAAATAATATAAAGTCACCTTTCTATTATTAGGCCTATATTTGTATTGTATAAGGTGAAATATTGTTAAAAACAAAACCATCCCATTTAAACCCATTGAGTGGACAACCTGCTATACCTACTTGCCTGCCAGTGGAAACACAAAATTAGCCTGATTTCTAGTGGCTGGGAGTTCCAAAGCCTAAAAGCAGAGAGAAGGCTCTTCGTCTTCAGAGTCTTTCAGAGGTGGTATTCAGCAGGTTCTGACCAGTTCTGGAGAACCGGTAGCAGACATTTTGAGAAGTTCGGAGAACCAGTAAATACCACCTCTGACTGGCCCCGCCCCCATCTATTCTCTGCCTCCCGAGTCCCAGCTGATTGGGAGGAAATGGGGACTTTGCAGTATCCTTCCCCTGGAGTGGGGATGGAATGGAGATTTTTCAGTCTCCTTCCCTTGCCATGTTCACCCCGCCACGCCCACAGAACCGGTAGTGAATCCCACCACCGCTGACTTTGTATTCCTGCTAAATAATAAACATAAATATTATTCATTTTTATACGCAACCGGATGCATGGTATTTCTGAATGGTTATTAGCTCTGCTAACAGAACTGCATTCAGTTTTGGTCACCACAATGTAGAAAAGATGTGGAGACTCTAGAAAGAGTGCAGAGAAGAGCAACAAAGATGATTAGGGGACTGGAGGCTAAAACATAGGAAGAACGGTTGCAGGAACTGGGTATGTCTAATTGAATGAAAAGAAGGACTAGGGGAGACATGATAGCAGTGTTCCAATATCTCAGGGGTTGCCGCAAAGAAGAGGGAGTCAAACTATTTTCCAAGGCACCGGAGGGTAGAACACAGTGGTGGGTTTCAAATTTTTTTGGAACCTACTCTGTGGGTGTGGCCTCCTTTGTGGGAGTGGCTTGCCGGCCATGTGACCTGGTGGGAGTGGCTTGGCAGTCATGTGACCAGGTGGGCATGGCTAACTTGGAAAATGTGGTGAAACTCACTTAACGATGCTCTTGCTTAGCAACCAAAATTTTGGGCTCAATTGTGGTCATAAGTTCTTTTTCTTTCTTTCTTTCATCTCTCTCTCCCACTTTCTTTTTTTCTTTTTCTTTTTCTCTCTCTCTGGCTCTTTGTCTCTCTCTCCCTCTCTCCCTCTCTGTCTCCCTCTGTCATTTTCTCTGGGTGTCTATCTGTCTGTCTCTCTCTCTGTATCTCTGTCTCTCTCTCCTCCTTCCCCCATCTCTGTCACTTTGTGTGTGTGTGTGTGTCTGTCTGTCTCTCACTCACTCTGTGTGTGTGTGTGTGTGTCTGTCTCTGTCTCTCCCTCTGTCTCTCTCCCCTCCCTCTCTCTCTGTCACTCTGTGTATGTGGGTGTGTCTGTCTCTCACTCATTCACTTAATCACTCACTCTGTGTGTGTCTCTCTATCTTTCTCTCCCTCCCTCCCCCTCTCTGTCTCTCTCTCTCTCTCTGTGTGTGTGTGTCTGTCAGTCTCTCTGATTCCCTCCTCACTCCCTCTCTCTGTCTGTCTGTCTCACTCACACACACACACTGTGGTCACCTTGTTGAGTGTTCCAATCACATTTGAAACACTCAACAACTGGCTTGCATTTATGGTATTTTGCAGCATTCTGCAGTCATAGGACCAAAATATATGCTTTTAACCATATATTTTGGTCCTATGACTGCAGAATGCTGCAAAATACCATAAATGCAGGCCAGTTGTTGAGTGTTTCAAATGTGATTGGAACACTCAACAAGGTGACCACAGTGTGTGTGTGTGTGTGTGAGTGAGACAGACAGACAGAGAGAGAGAGAGGAACAGAGAGGGAGTGAGAGAGGGAATCAGAGAGAGACTGACAGAGTCTGACAGAATCAGAGAGGTACTTTTAACTACCTGGCAGCGGCGTTTTTCCTTGGGGGGCTCCTCAGAACATCCCAAGACTTCGGAGGGAAGCCTCCAGCCCGGAGCAGGAGCAAAGCCCCTTTTCCAACTGGCCTTTCCTCGCTTGGAGGGCTTTGGAGGGAAGCTTCTGCATAAGCCCGGCCGAGTGACAACAAGTTCCCACCGTTACGAAGCCTCGGAGGCTGTAATTTTCTGAGCTGTGCGCGCCCGCCTGTTTTCCACGGCGTGGAGCAGCAGCGAGGTTTGTGTGGCCGGCAATCACTCCAAATGCCATCCGGGAAGACGAGGAACGTGAGGGGGGACTGTTGACGGCCTCTGCAATCATCGCTCGCCTCGCAGAGCCTCGCTGCTGCTCCACGCCATGGAAAACAGGCGCGCGCGCACAGCTCAGAAAATTACAGCCTCCGAGACTTCGTAACGACGGGAACTTGTTGTCACTCGGCCGGGCTTATGCAGAAGCTTCCCTCCGAAGCGTTCTGAGCCTCGGAGGCTGTAATTTTCTGAGCTGTGCGTGCGCGCCTGTTTTCCACGGCGTGGAGCAGCAGCGAGGCTCTGCGAGGCGAGCGATGATTGCGGAGGCCGTCAACAGTCCCCCCTCGCGTTCCTCGTCTTCCCGGATGGCATCCTGAGTCATTGCCGGCCTCGCAGAGCCTCGCTGCTGCTCCACGCCATGGAAAACAGGCGCGCGCGCACAGCTCAGAAAATTACAGCCTCCGAGACTTCGTAACGGCGGGAACTTGTTTTCACTCGGCCGGGCTTATGCAGAAGCTTCCCTCCGAAGCGTTCTGAGCCTCAGAGGCTGTAATTTTCTGAGCTCTGCGCGCGCGCCTGTTTTCCACGGCGTGGAGCAGCAGCGAGGCTCTGCGAGGCGAGCGATGATTGCGGAGGCCGTCAACGGTCCCCCCTCTCGTTCCTCGTCTTCCCGGATGGCATCCTGAGTCATTGCCGGCCACGCAGAGCCTCGCTGCTGCTCCACGCCGTGGAAAACAGGCGCGCGCACACAGCTCAGAAAATTACAGCCTCTGAGGCTCAGAATGCTTCGGAGGGAAGCTTCTGCATAAGCCCGGCCGAGTGAAAACAAGTTCCCGCCGTTACGAAGTCTCGGAGGCTGTAATTTTCTGAGCTGTGCGCGCGCGCCTGTTTTCCACGGCGTGGAGCAGCAGCGAGG
Source organism: Natrix helvetica (assembly GCF_964273705.1). Classification (NCBI taxonomy): domain Eukaryota; kingdom Metazoa; phylum Chordata; class Lepidosauria; order Squamata; family Natricidae; genus Natrix; species Natrix helvetica. Next base: position 345,039,494 of record NC_138548.1, read on the forward strand.
CTCTGCGAGGCGAGCGATGATTGCGGAGGCCGTCAACGGTCCCCCCTCGCGTTCCTCGTCTTCCCGGATGGCATCCTGAGTCATTGCTGGCCACGCAGAATCTCGCCGCTGCTCCACGCCGTGGAAAACAGGCGCGTGCGCACAGCTCAGAAAATTACAGCCTCCGAGACTTCGTAACGGCAGGAACTTGTTGTCACTCGGCCGGGCTTATGCAGAAGCTTCCCTCCGAAGCGTTCTGAGCCTCGGAGGCTGTAATTTTCTGAGCTGTGCGTGCGCGCCTGTTTTCCACGGCGTGGAGCAGCAGCGAGGCTCTGCGAGGCGAGCGATGATTGCGGAGGCCGTCAACGGTCCCCCCTCGCATTCCTCGTCTTCCCGGATGGCATCCTGAGTCATTGCCGGCCTCGCAGAGCCTCGCTGCTGCTCCACGCCGTGGAAAACAGGCGCGCGCGCACAGCTCAGAAAATTACAGCCTCCGAGACTTCGTAACGGCGGGAACTTGTTGTCACTCACCCGGGCTTCTGCAGAAGCTTCCCTCCAAAGCCCTCCAAGCGAGGAAAGGCCAGTTGGGAAAGGAGCTTTGCTCCTGCTCCGGGCTGTAATTGCGCCTATGTTTTCCACGGCGTGGGGCCGCGGCCAGAAGACAAGGAACAGCAGTGGCGGCGGGGAGTCAGCCCCGATGCAAAAAAAACGCCAAGGGGGCGGGGCCGGAAATTACTTCCGGGTTCATTCTTCAACCAGATCGCGCGATCCGGTGCGATCCGGTAGAAACCCACCACTGGTAGAACAAGAAGCAATGGGTGGAAACTAATCAAGGAGACAAGCAACTTAGGAGAAACTTCCTGACAGTTAGAACAATTAATCAGTGGAACAGCTTGCCTCCAGAAGTTTTGAATGCCCCAACACTGGAAGTCTTTAAGAAGATGTTGGATATCCATTTGTCTGAAATGGTATAGCGTTTCCTGCTTAGGCAGGGGGTTGGACTAGAAGACCTCCAAGGTCCCTTCCAACTCTGCTATTGTATTGTATTTTAATTACTTCTGGAGGCAATAATAGCAGTTACTCGCTCCTAATCTTGCACTTTCCCAAGCGTGCTGCCTGCTTCACTTAATAGTTTTGTGGCTTGTTTAAACCATATTGCTTTTTGTCATCTGCTCCAGGAAAAGCAGGCCAGATGCAATATTATCCGGTCAAGTCCCCCGACCTTAAATATTGGAGGCCATGCATACAAACGGTGAGATAGATAGTAGTTGATTAACGATCACTGATTCCGGGACTGATCAAAGATATGGCAGTATTGGTCCTCGTGATTGCAGGGGTGCTATGACAGGCAACCATGACTGTGATTTGGGTGCTTTAAACCAGCTCACAATTATATTTTGTCTGTCTGTCTATCATCCATCATCCATCTATCTATCTATCTATCTATCTATCTATCTATCTATCATCTATCTATCTATCTATCTATCTATCTATCTATCTATCTATCTATCTATCATCTATCCAGAGGTGGGTTGCTACCGGTTCAGCAGTGGGTAGGTTGCTGCTTGATCAGGCAAACTGGCAGCGGGAGGCTCCGCCCACCCATCCAGACACCACTCATCCACCTACCTACCTATCGCATCTTTGGACCACCCATCTCCCTCAGAGCTCATGATATTTGCAACATTCCACAATCATGTGATCATTATTTGTGAGCTTCCCTGCTGAGCTCCTTACAAGCAAAATCAATGGGGAAGACGTCAGGAAGTCGCAAATGGTGATAATGTGATGTTGTGCCTAAAGACTGGGCAGAATTTGCCTATCAGTTGCAATTGGAAAAGCTGGAATTGGGGTAAGTCAGCACAGTCACGTCTTGCTGTTTGACTGACATGTAGTATTGATTGTCTCTGGCCTCAATTACCCTCCTTAAGCAAGGCCGCTTGTATTACTATCAGGCTACACTCTGTTTTATCTCTCATAAATTTTAACAGGCTCTGATCAAGCCATGAAGAACCTCCCATTGATCTGAGGAAAGCTGGCTCTCCTGACTTACTTTCCAGAGGAAACAGCACCCAACATATCCTCCAATGAAGAGTCCAGACACAGTTAAGCAGATCAGAATGATGGCCCAGAACGTCAGCGGTCGCCTCCCTGGATCTTGTGTTGTTGTCCCTATTAGCAGAAAATGAACACGAAGATTGCATTGAAGTGGGTTGAGGAGTGTAGAATACAATTGTTTGTTTGTTTGTTTTATTGGATTTATATGCCGCCCTTCTCCCAAAGGACTCAGGGCAGCGTACAGCATTAAAAAAGACATATTACAAAATTTAAAAGAAAATTAGAAACAATCCAAAAAACAAACCCAATTAATATAACACTAACATTTAAAAAATTGGGTAAAATTAACAGGCCAGGCTTGCTTGCTGGAAAAGCCAACTTTTTAGGGCTCGTCGGAAGGTCAGGGATTATGCGAAGCTCTGGGGGCAGCTCATTCCAGAGGGAAGGCGCTCCCACAGAGAAGGCTCTCCCCCCGGGGGTTGCTAGCCAACACTGTTTGGCCGACGGCACCCTGAGGAGGCCAACTCTGTGGGATCACACTGGACGGTGGGAGGCTACTGGTGGCAGTAGGTGGTCTCGCAGGTACCCTGGGCCTAAGCCATGGAGCGCTTTAAAGGTCTGAACCAGCTGAAGCCTCCGGGTGCTCTTCAAGGGCAGCCCCATGTAGAGAGCGTTGCAGTAGTCCAGGCGAGAAAGGACAAGGGCATGAGTGACTGTGCATAGAGCATCCTGATCCAGGAAGGGGCGCAACTGACGTACCAGGCGAACCTGGTAAAAGCCCCCCCTGGTCACGGCCGTCAGGTGTTCTTCAAAACTAAGCCGTGGGTCCAGGAGGACTCCCAGATTGCGGGCCCTCTCTGAGGGGACTAAAATTTCTCCCCCTATCATCAAAGATGGAACAAGATGCACAAATCGGGATGACGGAAACCACAGCCACAATTCTTTTTTTTGTTTTGTTTTTAGTGCCATCATACCTGGTATGGTGATGTTGTCTCCCCTTGTACTGGCCACAGCTGTGCTGGGACCACCTGAGCCTGAGGAATGAGTGCTGTTAGTTGTCAGCAATGAAACTGCAAGAACAAAACGTGACCCGTATAAAATGTTGCTCAATGCATACCTTTTCGGCACTATTATTTTTATGCATGGTTTTGAATTATTTGTACATAAGCCAGTCCTCGAGTTGCGAATGTAATGGAGCCTGCCGGTCATAAGTTGTGATGATTGTAAATCAGGTCGGTCATGTGACCCAGTTTTACAACTTTTTTTTTTTGACAGACCTTAAGTAAACCAATGGACATGGTTTTGCCAAAAACCAGGAGTAAATGTCAGGTTTTTGGCAAAACCTTCATAAAATGCAGTCCAGTGACTGTGGGAGGCTGCAAGGTTGAGAAACATTTCAATAAACTAACCAGTTAACTGGGTTTGTGTAGGAAAAGAAGAGGCTGAGCTGGCAGACGGGGTTAAATGTACCACCAGTCATTGTGTTGTCACAAAATATCTTACGTCCAGCCTCCCTCTCCCCCTGAATTCTATTGTTTCTTATCTAGTGTCCTTCTAGCTTTGATCATCAGTGATGTATTTGTATTTATTTATTTATTTAGTTTGTCACTCATGTACAAGATTACAGAAATAAGAATAAACATGAATAAGCACACAGGAAATGGGTACAAATAAATGGAGACAGTAGGACAGGGAGGTTAGGCACGCTGGTGCGCTTATGCACACCCCTACAACTTGTGTTAGAGGTAGCAACAACAAGTTCTTCTTTGTTTTGAACCAAAACAAATGCTCTTAATTGTTTACACCTGACAGTTTGCAGACCGCATTATGATGCAAAAGAGAGAAGTGACTAGCCAAGATTAGGGGATTGGAGGCTAAAACATATGATGAACAGTTGCAGGAACTGGGTACCTATGTCTAGTCTAGTGAAGAGAAGGACCAGGGGAGACATGATAGCAGTGTTCCAATATTTCAGGGGCTGCCACAGAGAGGAGGGGGTCAAGCTATTTTCCAAAGCATCTGAAGGACAGTGAAAGAATAACGGAGGGGAACTGATCAAGGAGAGGCTCAACCTAGAAATAAGGAGAAATTTTCTGACAGTGAGAACAATTAACCATTGGAATAGCTTTGCCTTCAGAAGTTGTGGGAGCTTCATCCCTGGAAGCTTTCAAGAAGAGACTGGACTGCCATCTGTCAGAAATGGTGTAGGGTCTCCTGCTTTGGTGGGGGGTTTGACTAGATGATCTACGAGATCCTTTCCAACTCCGTTATTCTGTAATCATAGCCAAGCTCAAGATGTGATGTGAACATAGCTACTCTGCTGTGTCCCCTGTTTGAGGCATAGACTGTCTGTCTGTCTATCTGTCTATCTCTATCTAGCTCTAACTATCTCTAGCGATCTCTATCATATCTATCTATCTATCTATCTATCTATCTATCTATCTATCTATCTATCTATCTATCTATCTATCTATCATCTATCTATCTATCTATCTATCTATCTATCTATCTATCTATCTATCTATCTACCTACCTACCTACCTACCTACCTACCTACCTACCTACCTACCTACCTTTTATTTATAACGTTTATTGGCCGCCTATCTTATCATAGGGTAACTGGGCGTCTTACAGTTACACATATAGTTAAAACAAAAAAAGTTAAAATCAGACCTTTGAACCAAATGGGAAGGGGATCTGTTATTACTCAATCAATCACCTCCATTGTGCTGTTCCCCCACTAAGGCCCCAAGCGACTTGGACAGCCACATCTTTAGGCCCTTAGGGAAAGATAGGAGTGTTTGGGCCAACCTCACACAGCAATCAAGAACCTACTTGGTGGAGCAGCAGTTATTCTGCTGTGGTTTCCAGGAGTTGTTCTGGCGATGTCAGATGTTCCAGGAACAGTAATCTTGATGGTGGTTATTGCCAATTCTTCTTTTGTTCCATTGGGGATGCTTGTGATGCTGGCAGGTGTTTTGACTGAAGGGCTCTTTCCTGTTACCATAGAAAGGATCCTTGGGACCATTAAGGTGCTGCCCCTGAAGGGCAGCACCGTACTGGCAGATGCACTAGTACCTCTAGCTGGTAATGAGAAGAGAAAAAAAATATCCTTAGTACCAAGAGCAATCAAATAGCAGACTTATATACCGCTTCACAGTGCTTTACAGCCCTCTCTAAGCGCTTTACAGAGTCAGCCTATTGCCCCCAACAATCTGGGTCCTCATTTTACCCACCTTAGACGGGTGGAAGGCTGAGTCAACCTTGAGCCTGGTGAGATTTGATCTGCCAAATTGCAGGCAGCTGGCAGGTAGCAGAGGTAGCCTGCAGTACTGCATTCTAACCACTGCGCCACCTGGAGAACCTGTTAACCCCACTCATAGGGCTAACCATATTTTTCCAACCATGGATTATTTATATATTTAGCATATAGCAAAAATGTTAAAAAGCACTTGACAATTACATTCTCATTGAGCAAATACGTAACTATTTACTCTGTTTACAGATCCAAAGGTAGACTTTTTAAATAGTCAATACATGATGGCGTTGTATACAGTCGCGGTCTCCAACCTTCCTGGCTCAGTGGACCGATGGAGGTGGGGGCAGTGGCGGATGGGGAGAGGGAAAGGGGATGCCTTTGCGCAGGCACTCGTTCTGCTTTCACAAATGCAGCTTTATACATAAAGCACATGTGCTGGCCCACTACCTCCGTGGCCTGGTTCCAAACGGCACTGGGCCATGGACCAGGGGTTGTGGATCCTGATATACAGAAAGTTTCTGGGGTTTTCCTGACATGCACTCAGAGGGCATTGTTCCACAATATGTCACACTGTCTGCTTTGGAGCACCATAGCTGAAATCTAAAGAAGAGATCTTTCCCCATTTATGGAGGAGACTAGCATACCTGCCCTGTTGGGTCCTAATCCTATTGAGGATTGACCAGGGACAATCTTACAGGGTAGATTGAATCCTTTTGGTTCAGCTGAAAAGCAGGAAATATTGTGACACTATGGAGGGCCTGTCTTCCAAGCTGGAAAAATGGCCCAACAGCTTCTCATTTTATACTGATCTGTACTGGGATCATTCCCCTGATCTGGTTGATGTTCAGCAGTTTACGTCAGATACGAAATCTTTTCACTTCTATATGCACATACCAGTGGTGGCATTCAAAATTTTTTTTACTACTGGTTCTGTGGGCATGGCTTGGTGGGCGTGGCAGGGGAAGGATACTGTAAAATCCCCATTCCCTCCCGATCAGTTGGGACTCGGGAGGCAGAGAATAGATGGGGGCGAGGCCAGCCAGAGGTGGTATTTACTGGTTCTCCGAACTACTCACAATTTCCGCTACCGGTTCTCCAGAACTGGTCAGAACCTGTTGAATACCACCTCTAGCACACAGAGAATTTAGCTTTGAAGACCATTTTAAGAAAAAAAAAAAGCACATCATATTTATATCTGCATAGAATTTTCTTCTTTCTGACAACATTGTCTAACTTAGCCTTCTGAAGGACAGAAGAAGTCTGGCTATTTTTCAGGCTTAAACGTTTTGCTAAAAGACCTAAATTTTATACATTACAGCTCCACATCCTTTTGGACATCCATTTGTCTAGAATGGTATAGGATCTCCTGTTCAAGCAGAGGATTGGACTAGATAGGGCTTCCCAACCTTTTGAACCTCAGGGGCCACTAAATTCATAATTTTAAATCCTGCAGACCACTAATATGATCTGTCCAATGACTGGCTGGGTGGGCGTGGCTGGTTGGGCATGGCCAACTTGATGTCACTCACGTTGAGGGGTGCCTTGCTGGCCTCTACTTGCCCCTCCCCTCTCAGCCACTCCTCCCCTGCCTGCCTGGGATCCTTAGGGCACCACCAGGAAGCAATTGTTGGAGCTAAGCAGCCACCACGAGAAAGAGTTGGCAAAACAGCTGACTCAGTTCAAATTGGATCTGACCGAGAAGGAGGCTCAGCAGAAGCACCTCACTGAGGACTACGAGCATAGGCTCTCCAAGCAGAGGGAAGATCTGTAGGAGTGCAAGGCCAGATACTGGCCACTAGAGCCTCACAGGACTGAGATGGTCAGCCAGTTCCAGGCCATGATGCAGTCCCACTGGAACAAGGTCCTCCGGCTCTTTGCCACCAGTGGCACTTCCCTCCAGCCTTCGCCCAAAGCCCCGCACAAGGAGACCAAAGCAGACCCCAAGTCGGAATTTCTGACCCCACTTTGACTCGCACAAAAAGACCCTGAAGGGGAGGAACACAAGCATTCATTGCATATATCCGGCCCAGGGGCCGTAGTTTGAGGACCCCTGATTTAGTGTGACATAAAAAATGCAGATAATTTTTCTGTGGACCACCAAAATTTTCTCACGGACCACCAGTGGTCCACAGACCACCAGTTGGTGACTGCTGGACTAGAAGACCTCCGGGGTTCCTTCCAGCCCTGTATTCTCTGTTCTCTGTTCCTTTTATTAGGTGCATAGAGAGAGTAGGCTCAATTAGGATTTGAACTGAGATGAGAGGGGAGGGGGAGAAGAATAGGAAGCCTTGGATTTGTCTGAGCAAGTCATCCTCTGAACAGCTGAGAAGCACAAGCCAATGGGTCTTCTGGTTACAGCCTTTCTTATTATGCAGGTGTATCTCGCCATGTACATTTTATGTACTTTTCTGATAACTTTCTCCCTCTTTTCAGGCTGTTTTGTTTCTGTTTTGATTATTATTTTTGGGGTCTTGGTCATCTGTGAAAAGCCTTTAAAAGCTGGAATCCTATAGGGAATAGCTTGGGAGTACATTCCATTTTGTAAAATGAGATTTAAGTCCAGATAAACATACATACTTTATTAGTTGACTTAGAGCCAATCCCTTAGCTATCTCATAGGTTTTTCTATCAGAAGAAAACATTTAGGGTAAACCAACCAACAAATGGGTAAATGAAATGTGCTCAAATTTTAAAATAAATTTATGGTAAAGAAAATGCATATTTAATTATTCCTGTAATAACTACAGCCAGAATTGTATTTGCACAAAATTGGAAAATGGATAAAATTCCCTCAGAGCGAGAGGTAATTAAAAAAAATATTAGACCACGCAGAAATGAACAGATTAACGTTGGCAATTAAAGAGAAGGAAGAATCAGAGTATTATAAGATATGGGGATGTTTTTATCACTGGATAGAAAACGAATATAGGCAAAAAGAAACAGAAAATTGAATAATCTGGAAAAGAACGTAGAATTATAGGGGAGGAGTTGAACTGAAAGGCAATTGAAATGTAAATGTAATGGCAAGATAAAAATAGATTAAAATGATGTAACATTAAATATGATGACACAAAGAGTGTACCCAGATGACACACAGCAAGATTAATGATGTAAGAGTGGTTATGGAAAAATAATAAAAAAACTTTTCAAAAAAAATTTAAAATAAATTTTAAGGACTCTTAAAACTTAATTGTGATGTGGTTCAATAAGGATCAGAGGAATTATGCTTTATCTGAGTTCTGGGTTTTCTTTATTTGGAAATGAGTACTGCTGAATTCACTTGGATTTACTACCAGATAAACATCTCCAGAACTGTAAATAATCTCCATATGACTATGACACATCTTGTAGGCCACAGACAAATTGCACTGTTATATAAGCAAGCCCAGTAAGGAAAAAAAATGAATTAGTGGAATGGCTTTCCTTCAGAAGTTGCGGATGTTCCATCACTGGAGATTTTAAAGAAGAGATTGGATAGCCATTTGTCTGAAATAGTATAGGGTCTCCTGCTTGAGCAGGGGGTTGGACTAGAAGACCTCCAAGGTCCCTTCCAACTCTGTTATTCTGTTCTGTAATTAACCAATTTGGTGTGGGGGTTAAGACATCAGGCTAGAAACTGAGAGAGCACAAATTCTATTCAAGTCTGAGGCTCCATTCCATCTGGGTAACCTTAGGCCAATCAATCTCTCAGCTCTAAGAAGGAGGCACTTCTGAAAATCTTGCCAAGCAAACTATGGGGATTAGTCCAAACACTTGCCAAGAGTCAAAAATGACTCAAGGGCACAAAATTTAAAAAAAAAGCACAAAATACAAAGACCTGCAAACAAAAGTAGAATGACTGTGGCAAAAGAAAGCAAAGATAATACCAACAGTAACAGGCATCTAGGGTGCAATCCCAAAATATCTGGAGCATCGGGATTGACTAAATCACCATCCATCAATTGCAAAACAGCAGCTTGGCTTGGAACAGCTTACATCCTGTGACACACCTTTAACATCATCAAACAACAACAACTGTCTATCCCAGGTCTCTGGGAAGGACTCGATAGGAGGATAAAAATGCCAAATCCAGTCTAAACATTTAATTGACTGTGCAACCTACTTGGAACATCTTATATTTTAAGAAGGTACTTGGTTGATACCTAGGATGCTGGCAGCAAACCGTATCAACCATTAGCACTAGACACTGGTATTTGTAATGCATTTTTGAATGTTCAGTTGGCTGAGTTTCATGTTTAATGAATAAAGTAAATAATAATAATAATAATAACTCTACAAAAAACCACCCCACTTGGAACAACTTATATCCTCCGACGTTACCTTCACAGTTCCTAGGTCCTTGGTTAGGACTCGAGCTGTTAGGCTACCAACCAGCCCCAAAGGCTGTGAATCTCACCAAAGATTAACCACATAATAATAATAATAATAATAATAATAATAATAATAATAATAATAATAATAATAATAATAATAATAATAGCAAAACACTGATTTACTTCAAACAGCTTACATCCTGCAGTGGTATTTTTATATTATTATTTTGTATTATATTATTATAAACAGCATGTGTTTATCCCAGGTCCTTGGGAATGACTCAATAGGTGGATAGAAATGTCAGATCTGGTGTAAACATTGGACAGACGGTACTGTAGCCATAATAAGAATTCACGTAAGTCTTTTTGGATGAGTGGAAGGAACCTTTATCTCTATTTAATTATTACAAGGTTGACATCAGTTGTGGAGGAGAGTATATAGTAGTGATGGCTAACCTCTTCTGGACCGTGTCCAAAGCGCATGTGTGTGTGCGCGAATGCATACCCCCCAAACCCTCAAAATGCAATGCGCCCACGCCTTGCGCATGCTCCCTGCCCCTGCACATGTGTGCGCAGCCCCCATGGACCCTGCCCCCGCACATGCGTGACCCCCACATGCCCCCAACCCCCATGCATGTGTGGCAGAGACCCGAAGACCAGCTGGCTGGCAGGAGGCACATATACATGTGCGACGGAGGTGAACAGGGGCGACAGCTGGCGTGCTGTCAGAGAGGCTGCTGTGTGCCACCTCTGGCACGCGTGCCACAGGTTCGCCATCCCAGGTATATAGGAATACGTAGAGTCTAGGAAACATGGAGAGCAGAGCCTGTATATTCTGAGATGTTCTTGCCAGCTGCTGTTCCTCCTTATTTCCTCTCAACAGGCGTATTTGGATTTTTTAAAAAGACTTGATAGACATGCCATTTCTGCTCTGCAAAATCCCACATGACCAGTAGATGGCAACAAAAACATATAGAAAACTCCCCCAGCTTTAATGGTCACATCTGAAAGTCACCCAGCTCTTAGGAGCCCAGACATGGTACCCGCTAAATTATGAGTTTATTACAGAAAAAGTTAAGGGATGGAGAACTGCGTGGGTGCCGTCTCCCCTTGATTTTTTTTTGTTTGTTTACAGCTCCAACTCATTGCTGCCCACTTACAAAGAGGCTGAAGGTCAAATGGCCTACCTGCTAGTAAGAAGACTGAAAGCAGCAGGACGATTAAGCAATGGATGCCTGACTCCAAAAGCCAAAGACATTTCATTTTGCAGCTCTCAAGGTGTTGCCGTATCCACCCGGTTACAAATTCTCTCCAAACTAAGGGAGCAGCGCCTGGGCTCTTCGGTGCCTGCTCATGAGGGCTGGGCCCACATAGTTTCAGCCACTTGCCTCTCCTCAGGTGTGGCCCCTCCATGATGGGTGCCAAATTTTTTCTTCTTTTTTTAAAATGTCAAGAACATGTTGCGTCATCTCCCTCTTGGAAGGGGATGTCTCTGCACAGAGAGATATGTTTTGAGCTGTGATGTGACCACAGCAGGCAATGGTTGAGTGGAAACGAGGCATGTTCCTTTGGCTCCCTCTGAAAAACACAGAAGATGGGAGTTATTGTTTTTTTTTGGGGGGGGGGTATGGGCTGGGAGAGGCTGAAGGGGAGGGATTGAAGAATGCTTTAGTCACCTATGTGACTCACATAAAATTGTGAGGAATGGCAGAAGTCGCAGAAATGACTAAATGGACTTGTCTGATTAGGGAAGGAGCAATAACTACTTTTATAAAAGACCGGAAAGCTTTCATGGACATGTTATTGTAATTGGATAACAATGAACTGGTGACTGGAGTTGCTGAATGTAGGGAGTGCATATGAGAGGAAGGGAACTATGTTTTATAGTTTGGGAAAGTGGAAACATTATTAACTATGTTTGTAATTGGAAGAACATTGGAAGTCCGTCTGTCTGTCTGTCTGTCTGTCTGTCTGTCTGTCTGTCTGTCTTTTTGTTTCTTTCTCTTTCATTTTCTCTCTTTCTTTTTCTTTCTCTTGTTTTCTTTCTCTTTCTATCATTCTTTTTCTCTTTCATTTTTTTCTCTTTTTCATTTCTTTCTTTCTATCTTTTATTTTCTTTCTTTCTCTTTCTTTTTTTAAAATATATTTTTAACATAGAATAGAATAGCAGAGTTGGAAGGGACCTTGGAGGTCTTCTAGTCCAACCCCCTGCTTAGGCAGGAAACCCTACACCACTTTAGACTAATGGTTATCCAACATCTTTAAAACCTCCAGAGTTGGAGCATTCACAACTTCTGGAGGCAAGTGGTCCCACTGATTAATTGTTCTCACTGTCAGGAAATTTCTCCTCAGTTCTAAGTTGCTTCTCTCCTTGATTAGTTTTCACCCATTGCTTCTTGTTCTGCCTTCAGGTGCTTTGGAGAATAGTTTGACTCCCTCTTCTTTGTGGCAACCTCTGAGATATTGGAACACTGCTATCATGTCTCCCCTAGTCCTTCTTTTCATTTTCCTTATTCTTTTTTTTATTTCCCTCTAATTTTTCACTTTGTAAAAAAATTCTTCAATAAAAATTTATATTAAAACAAGGAAAAGAAAATCTGAGTATCATCCAAATTCTTCTAGTCTTCCTCCTTCTAGCCCTTGATTTTTATGGGTGGGTCACAGTCACTCACCTTTTCAACCTGAGGAGGTACAACTTAATCCCCTCAACATTCCGTGCTCTGGAAAGAATGCCTTTTTTTAGCCTCCTAATTCTTTAAAGGTGATGTCAATTTTGTGCGCCTGCCAAGCACAAACCTGCCTTCTCGATGCAAAAAGAAGAAAGAAAAATAACAGAAAGAAGCTGCTAACTGGGAAATCAAGAGTTACATTAACAGGGTGGCTTATCTTGCCAGCCCTGGGCCCAATCCACTGTACTAGCCTTCCCTGATCTGGATGTCCTCCAGCTGTCCAACCAACATCCATTTGCTGAAAAGTTTGGGAAGTAGTAAAAGTCCACAGAACAGAAGGAGATCCACCTGGGGAAGACTGATCTCGAGCAAGAGAAAAAGGAGATCAAAGAGACCTGTAATTATCCAAAAGGTGCAGGACACAGGATTTAAGAGTAGCCATGCTTGAAGGAGGATTATAATTTTTATTTATTTATTTCATTTATTTAGTTTGTCAAACATATACAAGATAACAGGTATAAGTATAAACATGGATATGAACAAAGGAAACGAGAACAAATGAATGGGGACAATAGGGCTGGGACGGAAGGCATGCTGGTGCGCTTATGCATGCCCCCTTTACGGACCTCTTAGGAATGGGGTAAGGTCAACAGTAGACAGTTTAAGGTTGAGCTGTGGGGGTTTGAGGATGTAACAACGGAGTCAAGTAATACTTCTCTTTGTAAAACTAAGGCAACTTTCTTAGTTGATAAACAATAAATTACTAGGGGCAGGAGAGAGACAATCTAGTCTTAATATCAGGTAAACATAGCAATGTAAAAAATGTCAAGAACAAAAAAGAATCCTGTCCCACTACCTGTTTCCTTTTAGTTTTTCTTCTTTTGCCAATCATTTTTTGTACTGCAAACAGTTGTTCTTGCAGAGGTTTGCACAGAAACATATAATTTAGAAAGCTTTGGCTTTCTCTGACACTCAACCCCTCCCTTCGTCTTGTTTCTTTGCTCCTTCCGGTCGATTTAACCTTGTCTTATTTGGATGCTATAATGCCCAGAACTCTCTAGCATGGAAAAGAAAAACCATTGCTGCGTTTGCATAACATGCCATGAGCACAAGAAAAAAAAAAAACCATAATAATGCAATTGCTCGGTTCACACAACTTGCATAGGCAATACCCAGGGTACTGCAGTGTGATGAACCATAAAGTACTTCATCCTGTTTGTGATGTATAATCTGCATGTTGTACAAATCCAACCGTTCTTAATCATAAATCAACATCTCTTGGCTTGGGTAGCTCCATTACAATAAGATTTTTTCCCCCTTTTGATCACACTATGTTTTGGTGTAACCATCAAGTACTGGATCTTTTAACTGCCTTCCAGGCAGGTGGGTTGGCCGTACCCAGCCAATTTTGGCAAATCTCGAAAATTAAGACAGATCAAGCTGGTATTTCAATGAGAAACTATCAGGAAATCTGAGAGTTGCCAGCTAGACTAGAAAACTGAAAAAAAAAAAAACACTGCTGAGGAAGGCAGTGGGAAGCCACTTCCAAACTGGAGCCCAAAATAATCACAATCCCTGCTGTTGTTGTCCCCAGGAACTGAGCTTGACTCAAGAGAGTATCAACCTTATAAAAGGCATCTTAAATCCCAGGGCTTCAACATTTAGCTGTCATCTTTGGAAATCACCTGTTACATCTGGAGTGTCTTTCTTCCCTTCAGACTCAGCAACTTTCATCACTTTGCACATTTGTATCACACCAGGGAAAGGAAATCTTTTAGGCTGCGTAATACTCAAGGGTGCTAATTGCACATAACAAGGACTAATAGTAATACTTATTACTCTCCTCTGTATAGTTGACAACGAGAAGAGAGATATCAATGTTGAAAATTCCACCTTTCTGCCCTGATCAGAAAAATTTCAAGACTACGGTCATCTATATGAGGAAGAAAGAAAGTTTCTTCTCATCATGAAGAACACCAGAGGTGGTATTCAGCCAGTTCTGACCAGTTCTGGCAAACCAGTAGCGGAAATTTTGAGTAGTTCCGAGAACCGGCAAATACCAGCGAATAGATCTGGCTGGCCCTGCCCCCGATCTATTCGCTGCCTCCCGAGTCCCAGCTGATTGGCTGGATCTTCTTTTGTTGCCCTCACAGGAGCTGGAAAGCAGGTTAGTGGGTTGGGGAGGGAATGGGGATTTTGCAGTATCCTTCCCCTGCCACGCCCACCAAGACACACCCACAGAAGCGGTAGTAAAAAATTTTTGAATCCCACCACTGGAGAACGCCAAATTAACTTGCAATGAATATGCTGCTGGTCTACAGCATATTTACATGGAGACCTGTGATGTCAGGCTGCAAGAAGAGAGAACACCCCAGGGGGGAGAAATGGAGCAGATCCGGAAGATCTGAGTTCTGTTCCTGCAGTTCACTAGAGCAATTCCTTTCCACACATCGTGGGGAGCTAAACATCTCCAGCCGGGTGGAGAAATGAAGCTCAGATTCTCAAGAGCTAAGCTCTGTTCCTGTAACCTGATGAAGCAGTTCCCTTCTGGCATGCAGACAGGCTGACCTTGGTAGGCAGCTTTTTTGTTCCTTCTGCTTAACCACCTAAGAGATCATTTAATGACTGCAACCAGGGAATGCTGGGATTGTAGATGTGGGAAAAAGCAGGCACGTGAATGTCTTGCTTAATGACCACTTTCACACGCCGATCGAAATCATTGTGGTTGTAAGTTGAGGACTATCTGTTGTAGGAAGAAATGTCCGTCTGGGTTCAGTTCCCAAGTCGGGAGAAAGATATTGGAAACATGGAGGCTGCTTGGAAGGATGGTTTAATGGAGCAGAATTTAATGGAGCAGAACCATTAAGCACACGGTCCTGGTGCAGCTAAACACATGGAGTGGAGAGTGACTGTTAATTATGCCCTCTCTTGGGCTTTGAACTTGAGCTTTCTGTTCCTGTGGCAAGGGCATATATCCTATTGGCTACTGTAGGGGTCATGTGCAAATCCTAGGAGTTTGTCTGAGATAGACGTGGTTGAACTGTACTGGGTGATGTAATGAAGAGGTTTGTGTTCTGAAAGGGTATTGGGCAATTCCTCTTATGGCTTAATGGCTTTGTCCTGGTTTGCATCTTGAGCGAAAGCTAATCCTATCAACCTGGAGCTTTTGTAGATAAGATGGCCCAGTCTTTCTGGGGCTGTTAACAAAGGTGGACGCTGCTATCCAAGAGTATTTCTCCTTTTCTCACCCAGGGAGGTATAATATTCTGCCTTTTTAATATTTCCTAAAACATTTCATTCTTCTAAGAACGGGCGGGGGCTAACTTTCTTCACTGTGTTGTTCAACTTTTGTCATTAAAAGAAGTGCATAGAGCAGAGTTTACATACAACGTTTCTACAAATTACTTACAATTTGTACCTCTTTAGGAAGGAATGCATTCCCAAAATATAATTTTTTAAAATTTATTATGCGTAGACATATATACAATTGCACTTTTAACCTCTAATTTCTCTGGGATGTCCCAGGTATAGTAAGAACATCAAGTATAAAATGGCAAACGATGGCAAAAACGGTTGAGAACACCGAAATAAAACCATCTGGAATGGCTGAAAAGCGAAACAGGACAGAGCAAGCCCGTAGCATTGACCGCGAAATTAAATAGTGCAAAGATGTAAAAGCACTTTGAAAAGAAAGCACACATTTTTAATAATGGCCCTTATGTATATGGAAAAGATCTATAGATCCCAGGCAAATATTGATGAAGAAGGTTCTCTACCAGTTTAATTATTTATTCTTTCTTTAGCCATAAAAAGGCCCTTGCCTAATCTATAAGGAATAGTTGTGGACACTTAGATAGGGGAAGAGATAATGTTAACATTACAACTGCAAACATTTTGCAGTTGTCAAGGTTAAAACAAGTATTTTGAGTAGGCATTAAAAAGGGAGAGATAATCAGTGCTGGTGGCTTTACCATCATTTGCTTCCAAACTGTGACACAGAGAAGCAGTCCGGCTAATTGTTTCAGATTAAATTTCTTGGATCATTTTCAAAGGCAAGCCCTATGAATCTCCACATAGCAATGGATAATTTCCCAGGAGGTTATGAGGACATTAGCAGGGGTTAATATTCAGGGGAATCATAACAGTCAAGCTATCATCTGTCATGGCGTAGTTATAGCCCACCCTGCTTTTGTGTGCCTTGCTGGGCTTTTGACACTGCGGCTGCAGCCATCCGGGTTGGACTACAAGATCTCCAAATTCCATTCCAGCTCTATTCGGATTGCTTAAAGGTAGCAGAGAAGTACAATCAGACTTGCAAGATTCTGTTACTGCAACCTTATGCTACAATTATTATTAACGTTGATACCTTTGGTTTCCTGGTCTGGACTGCCTTGAGGGACTGATAGATATTTAATTGGCTCAATACACCCAATGGCTAAGCAAGGATTTGAACCACAGTTTCCCAAGTTCTCAATTGCTATCTTCCTATCTCCACCATCTCATTGAGCTTATGCTTATCTCACAGTGCATGGTCCTAATTGTCTATATTGGTCTGAAACAACAGAGGGAACCACAGCAGAATAGATAAATTGGAATATATGAATCCACAACTATCTTCACTATTCCATGGTTGTCACCAGAGGTAATATTCAGCCAATTCTGACCGGTTCTGGAGAACCGATAGTGGAAATTTTGAGTAGTTCAGAGAACCGGCAAATACCACCTCTGACTGACCCCACCCCCATCTATTCGCTGCCTCCCAAGTTCCAGCTGATCGGAGTCCCAGCTGATTGGCTGGGTCTTCTCCTGTTGCCCTGCACAGGAGAACAGAGCTGGAAAGCAGGTTAGTGGGGTGGGACGGGAATGGGGATTTTACAGTATCCTTCCCCTAGGAATGGGGATTTTGCAGTATCCTTCCGCTGCCATGCTCACCAAGCCACACCCACAGAACCGGTAGTAAAAAAAATTGAATCCCATCACTGGTTGTCACCCAAACAAGAAGGCTAGAGCAGTTCCGTCATGAAGAAGAGCAAGTTCTCAAGCAGATCAGGAACAGTTTCAAGTAGCTTATTGTAACTTTGTATAAGACTAAGATCAAGAAGGTTGTTTCCTTCATTGACAGGTACTCTGGAAGATTTGGGGACTGTTGTGGGTCTGGTACATAGGGAGGGAGACAGAACTGGTGTTCCTTTGTCGTAAACAATAACAAAGCTGCAGGAGAGATAGAAGGAAACAAGATGCGAGTGAGTTTAAGGGTAAAACAGAAATGACCGTGTATACAAGTCATATATCAGTCACAACTCTTCTGCAAACAGGGCTGGTTTCTGTCAAACACATATGTTTTAGTTTCTTATATATTGATCCTCCTGGTGGAAAAGCAGGATAAATTGATCCTGGGGAGATCACAGATACAGATTGATCTGAAGACCCTTATCGCAGGTCAATTATAGTTGATGGACTTTCTTCTGTGCTGCTCCCAAGCTCCACAGTTATGTTCAGTTTGCCCTTTCTAGGTTTATGCAAGGAATTAAGAGACCTTTCTTTTATGCTGGCTATTAGTAGAATTGTCAAAAGAGCTGGGGGAAAATGGAATCACTCAACACCACAACTTTCCATTTCCAAAACAGCTTTGTTTGGAATCATAAACTGTTTCAACTCTTCCCCTTGGGATGCTGCAACGGGCATTGCAGGCCAAAACAATTAGACACTGGGACAGATTTCCGCCCCCTAACGCCATCACTCTGTTGAACACCTAATTCCCACGGCACTGTTTTATGTCTAAATATAGTTACCCATGTAGTATGGCTGTATTATTATTATTATTATTATTATTATTATTATTATTATTATTATTATTATTATTATTATTATTATTATTATCCATCTCACCTGTTCCATTACCTTCTCTTATTGGTATTATTATTATGATTAGCATTACTTTGTTATTAGGATTATTACTACTTTGTTTTTTGCATGTTCAGTGAGGATTTATGTACTGGAGACAAATTCCTTGATTATCTAATCATACTCTTCTCTTCTCTTCTCTTCTCTTCTCTTCTCTTCTCTTCTCTTCTCTTCTCTTCTCTCCTCTCCTCTCCTCTCCTCTCCTCTCCTCTCCTCTCCTCTCCTCTCCTCTCCCCTCCCCTCCCCTCCCCTCCCCTCTCTCATTCCATTCCATTCCTATGCCACTGCAGTATATGGACAATTCTTTGGCTTGGGAGAAAACTTGAATTTATCCTAAACCCCATTTGAATTCAATCACACTTGAATTTATCCTAAACTACAATCATTTGCTGACCATTCTTTAGAAAAGATGATATTGATGATGATGACGATTTCTGATAGTAACTTTTGTGGCAACACATCTGGACCATTCGGAGTCGATTCCAGAGGCTATGCCAAATGGCAAAGTCATGGAAAGCAGGTCATTTCCCTAGCTGCAAAGTACACATGGGGACCTTCCAGCAACCCCCCCCCCCAAACCTCCTTCATACCCAGTTGTGCCCCCTTCTCAACTCTTGGACAGAAATTTCCCCAAATCCCCCATTTCTTACCAAGAAACTGAGGCAAAGCATTAAAAGAATAGCTCCGACGCAGACTACGCAAATCAGAATAATAATCCAATAGGTGAGACCAGCTTCATCTCCCGGTTTGAGGGTAACTGTGGGGAAGAGAAAAGGTTTCTGAGTTTAGTAAATCATGTTATGAAGATGTTAGGATAAGGAAATACATAGCAAGCATTCTCTTCCTAGCTATATTGGAGATGAATATCTGGAGTTCTTGGATTAAAAATGGCTGAATCCAAGCAAGCAGTGTGTGTGGCTACAGAAAAGACAATGTAATTCCAAACTGCATCAACAAAAATATATTTGCCAAATTGTTAGCAAAAATGATGGAATTTGCAGAGATGGCTAATATAACTGCTTTCATTAGAGAAAGAACATTTTCTACATTTATGGTTGACTGGAAATCTCTTATAGACATTTTGTATGAAGCAGGGGAAAATGCACCTATAATTTATAGTTTTGAGGATTAGAAAAAAAGGATAATAAAAAAGTGAGTTTTTAAATGTAATCGTACAGCAAGATAATTTTGTACTTGTACTTATATTTGCTGCAAAGGAAATATCTTCTATTTTTTCCCCTTTTTAATATTTTTCCTCCATCTTTGCTTTTATCTTCTATCCATTGCTTCTGCTCTTTATTACTCTGAGTTTTTTATGAGTTTTATAAACTTTTAAAAAGTATTAAAATGTATTTAATTTTATTCATCACATTTCTTCTACCCTGCCAATCTCACCTAAGTAAGGGTGGATTGGCTTTGCCAAATCAAGAGAGATAATATTTGTATTATATTATTATACATCAGCAAGGCAATATCCCAAATATTATATCCTGTCTGGAACACCATTTTAAAACTAGGATTCAGACAAACAGATTCAAGGAAGGGCAATGAGGACTAGAAACAAAATTCACCAAAGACAAATTGAAATTGATGGGAATCAATAGAAGACAATATTTGTAGCTCAGGATTGAACTGTGGTAATGAACCTTTCATTACAAAACTCAATGACATCATGATGAGATTACCTAGTTTGGTTATTAAATGTCTGCAAGAAAACAGCCAAGGTCAGAGAGCACCAAGGATCCCACATTGATGAGAATGTTTATTACTGATAGACTGGCCATGGATTCACATTTTTTACTACCGCTTCTTCACTGCGCATATGCCCGGCCTTCTGCACATGCGCTTTGTTTGTGCACAGGCCTTCCACACATGTGGCTGGGCTCAAAAACATGCCTAAATAGGACAGCATAGAGCCGTGATTTCCGCTACCAGTTCAGGCGAATACCACCTCTGCTGAGGATGTGATAGCTGTTTTAAAAGATACGGAAGTTTGTCATATAGAAGGTCAGGATTTTTCTTTCTCCTTGTAGTCATAGAATACTTGATTTAAATTATTGGAAGCAGATTCTATTAAATAGTGGGCGATGAAATAACAGATTCCAGATTCCAGACTAATCTTATTGCATTCTTTGATAATGTGACAAAATTAGTGGACCAGAGGAATACCGTCAATATAGTTTACTTGGAGTTCAGTAAGGCATTTGATAAGGTAGACCATAACCTACTACTAGATAAAGTAGAAGAATGTGGGTTAGACAGCATCACCACCAGATGGATTCGTAACTGGCTGACCAACCGCACTCAACGTGTAGTCCTCAATGGAACTGCATCTACATGGAGGGAAGTATGCAGTGGAGTACCCCAAGGCTCTGTTTTAGGCCCAGTACTCTTCAGCATCTTCATCAATGATTTGGATGAGGGAATAAATGGGGAACTCATCAAATTTGCAGATGACACCAAGCTGGCAGGAATAGCCAACACTCCAGAACATAAGCTAAAGATACAGAAGGATCTTGACAAACTTGAACATTGGGCACTATCTAATAAAATGAAATTCAATGGTGAAAAGAGTAAGGTTCTACATTTAGGCAACAAAAACGGAATGCACAGGTACAGTATAGATGATACCTTGCTCAACAGTAGTAACTGTGAAAGGGATCTTGGAGTCCTAGTGGACAACCATTTAAATATGAGCCAGCAGTGTGCAGCAGCTGCCAAAAAAGCCAACACAGTTCTAGGCTGCATAAATAGAGGGATAGAATCAAGATCACGTGAAGTGTTAATACCACTTTATAATGCCTTGGTAAGGCCACACTTGGAATACTGCATTCAGTTCTGGTCGCCACAATGTAAAAAAGATGTGGAGACTCTAGAAAGAGTGCAGAGAAGAGCAACAAAGATGATTAGGGGACTGGAGACTAAGACATATGAAGAACGGTTGCAGGAACTGGGTATGTCCAGCTTAAGAGAAAGAAAGACTAGGGGAGACATGATAGCAGTGTTCCAATATCTCAGGGGTTGCCACAAAGAAGAGGGAGTCAAACTATTCTCCAAGAACAAGAAGCAATGGGTGGAAACTAATCAAGGAGAGAAGCAACGTAGAACTGAGGAGAAATTTCCTGACAGTTAGAACAATTAATCAGTGGAACAGCTTGCCTCCAGAAGTTGTGAATGCCCCAACACTGGAAGTCTTTAAGAAGATGTTGGATAGCCATCTGTCTGAAACGGTATAGGGTTTCCTGCCTAGGCAGGGGGCTGGACTAGAAGACCTCCAAGATCCCTTCCAACTCTACCATTGTATTGTATTGTATTGAATGTGTGTGTGTGTGGGGGGATCTAACAGTAAAGGAAATTTAACAATGGAATCAAATCAGAAATATTGTAGGCTCCTCTTTATTCAAAGGAAGATAAACATCCAATTGTTAGGGAAATCTTAATTTGGGTGTCTTCTCCTTCCAGTATGTGGACAGAAAGTAAACCTTTACCCCAAAAGTCTAAGCAGCACTTTTGTGGGCAATGCTGCTACTTCATGAATATGGGATCACATCTGAAGGCATTTTTTTCTTTTGTAAGTTTAAATATGTTAGTATAAAGAAATAAGCCTACCTGTGCTGTTAGATATGGATCCTGTAAGTCCTGGGGATGAACCTGAGCTAGTGGAAGGGTTGGAAGGTACACCAGGATAAATTCCTGGTGTCGGGATGTTTGTTTGGAAGTTGTTGGAGCCTGGGCTCGAGGGTACTAAATTGGTCAAGCCGGGATTGGAGGAAATTGGGCCGATTGAACCAGGATTGACAGATATTCCAGGAGAGATTCCTGATGTAGGGATACTTTCTTGGAAGGTGGAACCTGGGTTCAAAGGTACTGAATTGGTCAAGCCGGGATGGGAGGGAATTGGGCCGATTGAACCAGGATAGACAGATATCCCAGGAGAGATTCCTGATGTAGGGATGCTTTCTTGGAAGGTGGAACCTGGGTTCAAAGGTACTGAATTGGTCAAGCCGGGATGGGAGGAAATTGGGCCGATTGAACCAGGATTGACAGATATTCCAGGAGAAATTCCTGATGTAGGGATGCTTGCTTGGAAGGGGGAACCTGGGTTCAAGGGTACTGAATTGGTCAAGCCAGGATAGGTGGACAATACTGAGCTGGGGACATTGGGATGGGAGGAAATTGGGCCGATTGAACCAGGATTGACAGATAGGCCAGGGGAAACTCCTGAAGTTGGGATGTTTGTTTTGATAGGGTTGAGGTGAGTAGCTCTTGGGTTGCCGGAGATTGGGTCGGTGGGAAATATTGAGCCGGTGGGGGGTCTGAGAGGGGTGCTGAAGGTCCTGCTTGATAAAGTTGCTTCAGGGCTTCTTGTTGTATTGGCGGGAGAAGAGCCTGAATATGGAGAAAATAGAAACATTTAGAATTAAGCTGCAGCATTGTTTAGAAGGTGCAGGTATCAAAGCAAGCCTCATCCTAGAAGAGGAATCCCTGGCTATGTGAGAGAGAAAGAAGCATACTCAGTGGTAGGCAGTGACGTGTAGTGAGGTTTATGGCTGGTGAGGCACTGACATCATCAAATGATCATCATGAAGGGAGGACTGTGACAACTTTGATCTTTGCAAGCGTGCAAGCAAAATACCCCAGGATCACGGTGGCGGGGACAGCAACTCCTTCCGCTGCACTGCGAAGAAGAGCCACGCTGTGCAGGAGGCTCCTCAGTGCTAGCCTCAGATCAGCGCGAGCCGCAGTCCCCTTCATGTTGGCTCAGGAAGGAGGGGAATGGGACCACGTGTGCAGGAGGCTCCTCAGCGCTAGCCTCAGATCAGCGCGAGCCGCAGTCCCCTTCTTGTTGGCTCAGGAAGGAGGTTAATGGGACCGCATGTGCAGGAGGCTCCTCAGCGCTAGCCTCAGATCAGCGCGAGCCACGGTCCCCTTCATGTTGGCTCAGGAAGGAGGTGAATGGGACCGCGTGTGCAGGAGGCTCCTCAGCGCTAGCCTCAGATCAGCATGAGCTGCGGTCCCATTCCCTTCCTTCCTGAGCCAAGATGAAGGGGACCGCGGCTCGCGCTGATCTGAGGCTAGCGCTGAAGAGCCTCCTGCACAGTGTGGCTCTTCTCCACAGCGCAGCGGAAGGAGTTGCTGTCCCCGCCACCGTGATCCTGGGGTATTTTGCTTGCACGCTTGCAAAGATCAAAGTTGTCACAGTGCTCCCTTTTTTAGAGGCTTTTATAAGCCTCACCTCAGCATTCGCCTTTTCCCTTTTACATTTTTTTTCTTTTCATGATGAGAGTGGTGAGGCTCTGCCTCCCCTGCCTCTCCTGACTGCACGTCACTGGTGGTAGGATCCTACCAGTTGAATAACCAGTGCGCTGAGCGCATGGGGCCAGGACGCATGCACAACTCAGAGAAGACTTACCTTCCGGATTGCTGCTTGGGATGGAAAACAGCTGAAGCGCAGCAATCCACTCTGCTGCGCGACTCAGCGGAGAAGATAAAGGTAGGTAGAAGATAAAGGTAAAACGCAGGGGCAGGCAGGTGGGCCCACTTGCTGATCTTCAGAGCTACATGTTCACCTGAACTGGTCCAAACTGGTAGAATCCCAACACTGGGCATACAGCTGCTATAGCTGAGATAGCCTGTACAGGTAGTCCTCAACTTACGACCACCATTGAGCCCAAAATTCTGTTGTTAAGTGAGACATTTGTTAAGCGAATTTTCACTCCATTTTACAAGCTCTCCTGCCACAGTTGTTAACCGAATCTCTGCAGTTGATAAGTTGGTAACCTGGTTATTAAGTGATTCATTGCAGTTGATAAGTTGGTAACTTGGTTATTAAGTGATATATTGCAGTTGATAAGTTGGTAACCTGGTTATTAAGTGATTCATTGCAGTTGATAAGTTGGTAACCTGGTTATTAAGTGAATCTGGCTTCGTCGTTGACTTTGCTTGTCAGAAGGTCGCAAAAGGGGAGCACACGACCCCGGGACATTGAACTATCATAAATCTGAGTCAAAGCATCTGAATTTTGATCGCATGATCATAGGGATGCTGTAAAGGTCGTAAGCGTGAAATATGGCCGTACGTCACATTTTTCAATACTGTTGTAACTTTGAACAGTCAATAAATGGACTGTTGTAAGTTGAGGACTACCTGTATAGGTTTTTTTTTTTAAAAAATATGTGCATTTAGGAATACATTCCATATCAATACACCTGCTGTTTAATTAATCTGAGGGTTTAAAAAAATCAATCTGAAATGATTTAACTCATCAATTAATACTACTTTTGATAATTATAGCAATAGCATTTAGGCATGTGTACTGCCCCAGGGCGCTTTACAGAACTCTCTGGAAAGTTTACAATGTCAGCATTATTTGCATATTGCCCCAAACAATCTTAATTTTACCCCCCGCTCCCCCGGGGATGCATGGAAGACTGAGTCAACCTTGAGCCAGTCAGGATCAAACTCCAAACTGTGGGCAGAGTTTGCCTGCCGTACTGCACCTTAACCACTGCACCACCAGAGGGCAGCACCAACTGGGGTCCTATTTTGGTGCATATATTGGATTAGGACTCAAACTTCAATCCACACCCAGCCCATTGCTATGGAGTTAATATTTTTCAGTGTTGCCTCTTCCTGTTCCCTTTATTGGTCACCCAACTCCAGTAGGATGTTGTTTGGAGGATAAAACGGGTAGAGAGATAACTGTTGATTTCACTTTGAGTGGGGAGCTTGAATGTAAAGATAATGAATTGACATAAATTGCTGATCAAATAATACAACCATAGTGTAAATTACATTGATTCGAACTTCATTGAACAATGGGATAAAAATATGGCCAGAAGGACTCAGCAGGGTTTCAAATTTGATTCTCAAAAAAGTGAAGCTGTGGTACTATCTGTTTGTCTCTCTCTGAAATGGCCACATTATTTTCCAGATTGTACTTCACAGCCTCAGTGGTTAGTATAACACGATACAAATAGTGTTTTTACATTCATATTATGTCAAGCACACAATTATTCTCATATAGACTTTTAAATTTTCCTGAATGCATCATGCTGCTAAACAACTAATTCCCACAACACTGTCAAATTACCTACTAAGACTGTATTACTATTATTCTTCTCTTCCTTCCTAGTACAGATCTCTTTCCACTTATGACTATAACCATGTTGCCTGTATCGTTAAAATTTATATTGTTTATTCCTTTCCTCGTATAATTTGATTGCTTATTAGTAACCTATGACTATCACTTAAGTATTGTATCTTATGTTTTTTGATGAATGTATTGTATTTTATTTTTCTTTATGTACACTGAGAGCATATGCACCAAAGACATTGCGTGTCCAATCACACTTGGCCAATAAAGAATTCTATTCTATTCTATTCTATTCTATTCTATTCTATTCTATTCTATTCTATTCTGTCCCGTCCCGTCCCATTCCATTCCATTCCATTCCATTCCATTCTATTCTATTCTATTCTATTCTATTCTATTCTATTCTAAAATTATGATGTTTAGCCTCAGCACAGTCTCTGGACAGTCACAATAAAAATTTCCCTATATACATTAGACTCCAGGTCATCATTCTTCTCCTAATGGCCTTTACTAGAAGGCCTTGAGCTCTCCAGTTCCTCACATCTGCAGCCAAAATAGAAATTCTGGGATCTATAGAATCAAAATATCTAGAGTGTGGGTCATGATAGTTGACAGAAGCTGGGACAAGTAACAGGAGCTGACTCTATTAAGCGGCACTAGGGATTCGAACCGCCGAACTGCCGACCTTTCTGATCGACAAGCTCAGCATCTTAGCCACTGAGCCACTGCATCCCTATAAAGCATATTACCTTTTAACAAATGGAGTAAGTTAGAACCTCCCCCTTGTTTTTCCTTTCTTGAGACTATGATCCTGACTCTCCTACCCTCCAACTTATATTATCTTTGAGATCAAATCTCCATTGAGAGGAGGAAGGAAGACGGGGAACGTTTCTGCGGTCTCCCACCCTTGATTTCCATTTCTCCCCATGGAACTTTAACTCTTTATCCATAGGAATAATAAGCAAAGGACCTGCTCTCTAAGTGACTTGAAGAATGGAAGGCAAAAATCCTTACCTGTCAAGTGAAGGCACAAGGGCAATATAATCCATAAGAAATGCTTAGGTCTTAGTGCTCGGCTGTCCATTGTGGCTATCCCAGGTCTAGTCAAGAGTGATAGCTCCTGGAAGGACTCTTCCTACTTTTTATAGCTAGTTACCAAAAGAGAAACGCTTATCTGGCACCTGCAGGCATAATTATTAAACAGTCACATCTCTATTAGTGGGTGAGGGCAACTAGGCCTCTTTGGATCAGGAAGGTGTGTCACAGTTTATTCAAGTTAATGGACCACAGAACAAGGGTGTGGCTGATCATGAGTGCTTCAAAGGACGAATATGATTAATCTCCTCTTCACTGTTTCATGACGAAGATACAGAAGCATTCCTCTTGACAAAAAAATAAAGGCAGATTAGTGGCTTAGCTTCCTAACGCTAAGAAAATCCTCAGACATAACTAACACAAACACATGCACAATAGATATAATCTCATGAGAAAATGAAATGTCAGAGGCTTCAACCAATACAAGCCACATACCAGGATGAAGGAGACATCACAAGAGAGAAGCGAAAAGAATTTAGCAAGATTGAAGGCTAGGCAGATCTATTTTGTCTTTAGTTTCATTACCAGTATCTTTTTCTACGTGAGCTCACTTTTTTCTGTTTCACATGCGCATGTATTTGTGCACCCAACAGTATCCGGGGTGATTGTTCTAAAAAAAGGTCTGTTTGGGCTGCGTCACATTCTTCACATACATATAATAAGATTTCGATTCTGTAGTAATTCTTGCCAACTTGACTTCCTGTGGATGATCCTATGTCCCCCAGTGTATATTTCAAATGATCTGCTTTACCTCTGGATTCTCCTCGACTCCAGGTATCGGTCTCTATATCGCTTGCTTGCTATTGGCTGCCATAGTAATGGGGAGGGAGGGGGTTCATGGTATTTGGGAGGGGAATTGTGCTGGTGGAGACATCTCGAAAGAGGGAGTTTTGTTCTCACCATCTTCTGCCCATGCTGAAGGCTCGTGTTTGGGTTTGGTCAAGGTCAACCGTCTCTGCATACCAGCTGGATGAGGCCACCTGAAGAGGCACCCCACATGACACCCTTGGGGGTTGGAGATTGGACATTTGGGCCGGGGTAATTGTGGGGAAGGATTTGGGTAAACGTTTGATATATACAAGTTCGCCTTTTTGCCTCAGATCTTGCTTCTCTTTCACTAGTTTCATTTCGTATACAGTAAAAATAGCTATCAGCGTTCCAAATATCATGCAGAATTAAATCAGAGTCCAAGGCAGAGCTGTCCTTAAAATTCCAATTTAATAAGACAGACATGTTGGCAATGAACTGTGGAATCCCAAATCTGAAAACTTCCTGGGATTCCACTCAGTTGAAAGTTCATGATCATGATCTTCATGATCCACACCCATAAATCCATCACATGGTCCAATCTTCTTCTTCCACGCTGGCATCACCACCCAACGGGTTCCAGTCAGGTGCAGAGGTGCAGAGACAAAAGATGACCTTGGCTTCTATAAAGGAATGACAACAACACATTCCACAACTCTACTGCTTTCTATTCCCCGCTCCCAATTACTACACTAATGAAACAGCATAATGAAATAATAGAGAGTGTGGCAGGCCAAATATCCTAAAAGGAACATAACCACAGGCCTGACAATACCTTTTCTCTAAAACAATGGAGTTGGGGGTTTCCTTTCTTGGATTTTGAAGGAGACACGCCTGACACCAGGTGGAAATTAAATTTCCATGGAAGCGTGATCCTACTCATGCTACGCAACCTTTTGGCGTAATTTTAGACTGGTTTCCACACAGCCAAATACTTTCCACACAGAAGTTTCGGATTCTTGTCTGTAATAATGAATAATGAATTCCATAATAATGAATAATGACATAATGAATTCCATAATAAAGATAAAACATAATCCAAATGAGACAGTATTTATTAAGTTATGAAATGAATAAAAGCACCAAGCAAAACCAGACTGAACTCCCAAATCTGCGTTGCAGATAGATCGTTCATATACTGGTATACCTATTTAAAACTAATTTTACTTCATTGAAACCTGGACACTTCTCAAAAAAGTTGAGTGGAATAAAAAAAAACATTGCATATTGCAGGAATAAAGTAATTCTGGTTCTGTGTTGCTAATCTAGATTGCAAGAATATCTTGGTAAATATGGTACATTTTAACAAGACAAATACAATAGAATACAATAGCAGAGTTGGAAGGGACCTTGGAGGTCTTCTAGTCCAACCCCTTGCCTAGGCAGGAAACCCTATAACATTTCAGACAAATGGCTATCCAACATCTTCTTAAAGACTTCCAGTGTTGGGGCATTCACAACTTCTGGAGGCAAGCTGTTCCACTGATTAATTGTTCTAACTGTCAGGAAGTTTCTCCTCAGTTCTAAGTTGCTTCTCTCCTTGATTAGTTTCCACCCATTGCTTCTTGTTCTACCCTCAGGTGCCTTGGAGAATAGTTTGACTCCCTCTTCTTTGTGGCAACCCCTGAGATATTGGTACACTGCTATCATGTCTCCCCTAGTCCTTCTTTCTCTTAAGCTAAACATACCCAGTTCCTGCAACCGTTCTTCATATGTTTTAGTCTCCAGTCCCCTAATCATCTTTGTTGCTCTTCTCTGCACTCTTGCCAGAGTCTCCACATCTTTTCTACATCGTGACGACCAAAACTGAATGCAGTATTCCAAGTGTGGCCTTACCAAGGCATTATAAAGTGGTATTAACACTTCACGTGATCTTGATCGTATCCCTCTGTTTATTCAGCCTAGAACTGTGTTGGCTTTTTTGGCAGCTGCTGCACACTGCTGGCTCTTATTTAAATGGTTGTCCACTAGGACTCCAAGATCCCTCTCACAGTTACTACTGTTGAGCAAGGTACCACCTATACTGTACCTGTGCATTCCGTTTTTCTTGCCTAAATGTAGAACCTTACTCTTTTCACCATTGAATTTCATTTTATTAGATAGCGCCCAATGTTCAAGTTTGTCAAGGTCCTTCTGTATCTTAAGCCTATCTTCTGGAGTGTTGGCTATTCCTGCCAGCTTGGTGTAATCTGCAAATTTGATGAGTTCCCCATTTATACCCTCATCCAAATCATTGATGAAGATGCTGAAGAGTACTGGGCCCAAAACAGAGCCTTGGGGTACTCCACTGCATACCTCCCTCCATGTAGATGCAGTTCCATTGAAGACTACACGTTGAGTGTGGTTGGTCAGCCAGTTACGAATCCATCTGGTGGTGATGCTGTCTAACCCACATTCTTCTACTTTATCTAGTAGTAGGCTATGGTCTACCTTATCAAATGCCTTACTGAAGTTCAAGTAAACTGTATCGACGGCATTCCTCTGGTCCACTAATTTTGTCATTTTGTCGAAGAATGCAATAAGATTAGTCTGGCATGATCTGTTTTTGACAAACTCATGTTGGCTTTTGGCTATTACTTTGTTTGCTTCTAGGTGTTCGCTAATTAGTTGCTTGATTATCTTTTCCAGAATCTTTCCTGGTATTGAGGTCAGGCTGATAGGTCTGTAGTTTCCTGGATCTGTTTTTTTCCCTTCTTTGAAGATGGAAACCACATCAAATAGATTGTTTCCCAGTACTCTGCAAAAGACTTGTTGTTAAAGTCCTTGCCTCATTCCTTATGTGCTTAATGGTTAAATGGTTAATTTAACCATTTTTAACCAACTGTTATAATTCCAAGCATACATTTCTCATAACTGATCATTTCTAAAAATGCTGAAGTCTACTATTCTTTTGTCTGATTTTTCCCCCAAAAATGTCTCTTTGTAAACTGACTTTTCCTATCTTTCTTACTTATCGTAAGCCCTTTGACAGCAAAACCCATTATAGCACAGTTAAAGAAGAAAATTGGCAAATTGGACTACTCCATCAATATTGAATGTGGACAATCTCAGTTTCTTCTCCAGTAAGTTATTTGCCATGCATCAACTTCTGCTTACGTTTCTGAGATAGTTTTAAATATAAATGCAGATTCTTGTTAGACAGCATATTAACGTGCCTACAGATTTTTCTTTAATAAGATTTATTGAAAGGATAAGGAATAGGGTTATAGAGATCTCAGCAATTGTATTCCTTTCACTTAAAAGTTCCTTTCTCTTTCAGTTTTTAAGACTAAGTTCCTTCTAAGCCATTTTTATTAATGTTAATATTTATTATTTTAATGTTTTATATTGTGGTTTTAATTTTCTTATAAGCTATCTAGAGGTGCTTGATGATGAGATGGGCAACATATACATTTAATAAATAAATATCATCAGTGATATCAAATCTTCAAGGTGGAGGATGCCCATTTACAAAAGAGATGAGGCTTTCTCTTGACATCGTGCCCACCTCTTGCAGATTTTCACATATACACAGCTTTGCTGGATGCTCCTGGATACATCCTAGCAAACTTCATGTGGACTAGAATGGCGAAGGTAGTGGACCTTCAACTACATGTAAGGGTTAGAAGTTCATTTTTTTAGAAAAGAGAGATCACTCAGGAAGCAAGCCTAATTAAAAGTCGGCATGCGTATTGTCTCACACAATTGGGTGCCACCGAGGAAACATGCCAGGTTTCTAAGGGGAAGTAAGTATGTGCTATACATACTGTGCTATGGTATTTTACTTCTGTTCTGTAACTAGTTTACCTTGATTTTTCTCATTTCAGCTTCTGACTCCTCTTGAAAGTTCTCCTTTGATCCTCAATCTGTTTGTCCTGTTTTACTACTTAGGCAAGGAAAAAGTTTCTCCTCGTGCACCAGTCTTCCGGTTCCCCAATGTATGCCTTTTAATCAAATTTGTTAGCTGAAAGCTATCAGACTGTTTCTGACTATTTTAGACCATCCTAGAATAGTATGGGTCTTCTACAAGGTGGAGAAAAAAGAGGGCAACACAACACCTAGTTGGCTTTCTTTGTCTATTTGCTCTTATCCGAGGATTTTTTTTAATGATTGCTGAATTTTATTGTGGTATAATTTAAACTCATTGTTTTTAGAATAGAATGGAATAGAATGGAACCAAACGGAACAGAATCGAATCGAATAGAATTCTTTATTGGCTAAGTGTGATTGGACACACAAGGAATTTGTCTTTGGTGCATGAAATTGTACAAGCTTGTCTATTTATTCCACCAGAGTTACTAGAAACATGATTAAATTTAGGTGGGAACCTCAGTCATTTTTCACTGGCTAGAATGGCGGGTAGTAAAAAAGATTGGATATGTGGTCCAAAATGGAAATGGCTGAAAAGTACTGTCAAAATTGATGATGAGGATGATGTTGATTGGCTAATAAAGAGACTTCTTATTGTATTCGATTCACATAATTTAAACTGGTTTGAGGGATAAGAAGTTCTAACTCGAGTTGAAATAATGGTGCTATTATGAGATGAAATAGTACTTAAATCAATATTGCTCTTACAGTTTCTTCTTAAAATTTCTCTTTGAGAAGGTTGAGGTCTTCAGATCTTGAATATTTCCTCATATGGTTGGAATGCTCTAAACATATTATTGATATTTGCTACAATCTTAGATGGAATTAATTGTGACTAAGTCTGCATTTCATTTAGTTATTCTTATACATGACATGGGGATTTAAAAAAATATTTGATAGGTGACACACAATAATAGTTAATAATTAAAGTACATTTCCTCTCATTTCCCCCCCAAGGACAAGAAATATCAGCCTTCTAAACTTTTTCTTTTCAATCATTTTGATGCTACAAATTAGGTGCAGCTCGTGGTGGGATTCAAATAATTTAACAATTGATTCTCTGCTGTAATGATTTCTTCCAACAACCAGTTCATCAAACTGCTCAGAAACATAACAAAGTGGTGTGAACTGGCTGAATCCCATCACTGGGTGCAGCTGTGTGATAGTGAGTGTGTATATTTGTAAGAGAGAAAGAGACAGAAAAAAGCATATAAATAGGGAATAACATAATGGCTATGTATGTATGTACCTAACTCCATTACTGGAACTTTTCCGATCCATGCCAGTTTTATACCATGGAAGGTTATTGACATTTCAGTTCTTGGACCTTCATTTTTAGATTTATTTATTTTACATTCATTCATTTGTTCACTTTCTATAATTGCCCAACTCAACCAAGTGATTCAAGATTAATTATTCTGCCTATTCTCTGTACAACTCAAAAGGAGCATACATAATGAGATAACTTCATTATGTGTCTAATCATACTTGGCCAAACAAAGTCTTCTAATCATACTTGTCTCTTACATTTCTGCTTCCTATTTTCCCCACAACAGTATAAAGTGGCTTGGGCTGAGGGAAAGGAACCCAGATGGGTTTTATGCCTAAGAAAAAACTAGGATCTAGTAGTCTCCTGGTTTCTAGTCCAATTCCTGAAGAGAAAAATTCTTTATTGGTCAAGTGTGATTGGACACACAAGGAATTTGTCTTTGGTGCATTGCTCTCAGTGTACATAAAAAGACAAGATACATTCGTCAAGAATTGTAAGGTATAACACTTAATAATAGTCATAGGGTACAAATAAGCAATCAGAAAACTATCGGTATCAATACAAATCATAAGGATACAAGCAACAAAGTTGCAGTCCTGCAGTCACAAGTGGGAGGAGATGGGTGATAGGAACAATGAGAAGGCTAATAGTAATAGTAATGCAGCCTTAGTGAATAGTTTGACAGTGGTGAGGGAATTATTTGTTTAGCAGAGTGATGGCGTTCAGGAAAAAAAACTGTTCTTGTGTCTAGTTGTCTTGGTGTGCAGTGCTCTTTAAAAGAAGTGCTCCTTAACAACATATCAGAGTGTCTTCTTTTCAATTATTTCTTCTACACCATTTGGACCATCTATAAATCTCATTACTCTGGGAAGTCTTCCAGTTATTTTTTTCAAAGCAAAATATCCCAGGGTCATGTGATCATCTTTTGCAACCTTCTGACAAGCAAAGTCAATGGAGAAACCAGATTCACTTAACAACTGTGTTACTAACTTAACAACTGCAGTAGTTCACTTAATAACTGTGGCAAGAAAAGTCATAAATGGGGCAAAACTCACTTAACAAATGTCTCACTTAGCAACATAAACTTTGGGCTCAATTGTAGTCGTAAGTCGACCCTCTTTCTCAAGTATACTTAGCCTTCCTACATCTCTGTAAAATGGGGATAATACTAGGACAATAAATGCAAAGCACTTTCAGTATACAATCTTTACTTTCTTTATATAGAAAGCAAAGAAAATTAAGTAACACTTGTATTGAGAAATTAAACACATGCAATCACTGTCGTTATGGTTTCAGTGAAACTGTAGACATAATTAGATGTATGTATTTGTGTTACAACCCCTGGTATGCCTAAATATGGGAGGAAGGTCACTACTAATTAGCTCGAAATAGATCTATACTAGTCTCCCTTTATTTATTTATCAGTACGAATACAACACAATTAGATGTATATATTAACCCTGCAGAACAGAGCTCTATTTATTTCATAAAACAAGACATACATTCTTTTTTCCAACTACAGTTCAAAAGGATTCATTTCCTGGATTCAGCAGGATTTGTTTTGCGGGATGGGTGAACTCAGTTTTTCTTTAGTCCATACACATTTTTCAGTCAAAAATGTATTCCACCCACTTTCCATATCAACAAAAAAAAACTATAACAAGAATGCTTAACTGCCACCACTGTAATAATTTTGGATGTTCTTTTTTTTGTCAGGGAATTGCACAGCAGGTGTCCAAATGAAGTCAGAGACGCGGACACAAACTTGTAGTTTTATATAATAAATAAATACATTTAACATCTATAGTTTTACAGCACACAAAATAGTCAGGTACATCATTACATCATGAGGTAAATTGTCAGGTAAATCTCAGAACAGCACAAAGGGCACACACAGAAGAAAAAGCGGGAAAAAAGGAAACTCCCCAAGGGTGGGTTGCTGCCGGTTTTACTACCGGTTCACAACCTGTGTATGCGCGCTGTTCAATCTAAATTGTTTTTTGCTCATGCACAGAACAATTTACAGTGAACTACGCATGCGCAGCTGCAGTCACTAAAAACCAAAGTGGCGGCGGCTCAGGAGTGGCGAGGGAAGCGGTTCAGGGGCGTGGTAAGCCTGGGTTGCTGCCAGTTCTACAACCCAGGCCTGAATTCCACTACCGTTTCGGCCGAACTGGGCCAAACCGGGAGCAACCCACCTCTGAAACTCTCCCATTACATCCAGCAACCAATCATAATGTAGATTGCCTCATGCATGAGCCCGCACTCTCCAACCAATCAACTACCACTGTGTGTTCTGGCCCATTATCCACTTTACTGTTCCAGCTATTAGATAAAACATCTTAACATTCCCCCCCCCTCCAGTTACAGAGAGATCTGAAGGGTCTGTTGACTATTGTTTCATAGCATATGATGACCACTGTCTTCAAGCACCAATGGTGGATCTATTGGCTGCTGTTTCTTCATCGGCTGTCATTTTGGAACCCTTAGAGGATAATTTGGCTTCTTTTCACACCATCATTTACAGGAACACGGAGATGACATTTCAGACAGTAGACAATCTGTAGGAGATTGGAAAGAAGAAAGAATGAGGCCAAACGGAGAGCATAATGGCGATCATTCTAGTGGCAACCACCGCAGAAGATTAAGGATCAGTCATATTGAATCAAAATGAAGGACTTTCGAGATTGGTGCTAATTTTATTTGCTACAAGCTATCTCTGTAATCATGTAACCAATGACCCCAACATCTGTAGTCATGTACCTGTAATCACAGAGATCAGGGGTGGGTTCTGGCAGCCGCTACTGCCGGTTCGCTCGTGGGCGCGCCTGATGTGTACTTTGCGTGCGCTTGTTGTGTGCTGTGAGCGCATGCGCAGCACTATAAAAATGCTTCTGCGCATGCGCAGGAGCCAAAAACAAGATGGCGGGGAGAACCGGTTCGGGGGTGTGGCAGGCCTGGGTCGTTGCCGGTTCCAATGACCCAGGCCGACAAACCAGTGCCGGTTCGGCTGAACTGGTCCAAACCGGTAGGAACCCACTACTGATAGAGATTCACTGATGTCTCTTGCCTAAGATCAACTTGTTTTGGACTGAATTGTGTGGTTGATTTTATTAACTTATTATCTTCAATACTAAGAGCTATCCAGGTTCTTTGGCATGAACTGGCCTGATCCTTTGATGTTTTGGACAGAGTCATCTCAGTGGTTTCATTGACTACCAACTGTTCTCCAAAAGTCAGGAGTCTTCCTGGAGAGTCAGAGCCTGACCTAGGGAGTTTCTGGGTGCAAAGCAAATGCATCATCATTGGATCAGTGAGAAGAAAGTTCCGACTATATTTCTTCCAGGA
Source organism: Natrix helvetica (assembly GCF_964273705.1). Lineage (NCBI taxonomy): Eukaryota > Metazoa > Chordata > Lepidosauria > Squamata > Natricidae > Natrix > Natrix helvetica. Next base: position 345,075,141 of record NC_138548.1, read on the forward strand.
ACTCTTGCAATCCTTACGAAGGATCTGCTTTGATTTATGGGAATGTCTCCTCCATCTCAGAACATGCCTTCCTTTACCTCAATAACATGTGCTCTCATTTTTAAAGATGGAAAATTCAGAGGTCAGTTAGGGAGAGAAATATGTGATTGGTGATAAAACAGACTGGAAATACCAAAGAATGTTTTCTGTGGGTCCTGGAAATCTTGAAAGTTCTGTACAGGAATTTAAAAATAAAATTAAACAGCAAAAGCTGAGGGAGTAGATTTTAAAAGTGGAATCTGGAGCTTGTGGGAATTCTAATTCAGGCTGGGGATTATTTCTGTCCTCTATGCTGCCTGGGGAATTCTGGGAGTTGAAGTCCATGTAATTTAAAGTTCCTGAGTTGAGAAACATTGTTCTGCTCTATTCTCCAGATCTTATCCTTCCATTTCCGAAGTTAACATTTGTCCTGCATAATAACTATGTTTTGTACTATGGAGCAAAGTGTAGATCGGGATGTATAAAGTTCCTGAGCTTAACTAAATTTATAGGACTATTTGAATGATTCATCAGCAATTTGATTTGGGATATGTATCATTCATATGCCAGGACCACCTGGTTTTTATCCACTGCATCTCAAGGTGGGGAGTCAACCCCTTTTGAATATCATTTGGAAGTTGTCCAGGGTTCAACTGGAGTTGACGATTCCCATATAAGCCTAGCTGCTTGTCCCAGGAATGGGCTGCTGGGGGGTTTGCAGGAGTTCGGGAGAACCTCTAGCTAACATTCTGTGCAGTTCAGAGAACCCCCAAATCTCACTCCTGGCTGGCCCCGCCCACCCCTCTTCTCTCAGGAGTCCCCACGCAGCCTGTTTTGGATGCAGGTAAGTGCAGGGTGCACATAGAGAAATGGGCCTACCAGAAGTTCTGGAAGAGGGCCTCCGGAGCCTGGGGAGACTGTTTTCACCCTCACAGAGGCTTGAGAAAAGCCTCTGGAGCCCAGGAAGGGGAACCCCCCCACTGTGGTGCAGGAGGTCGACTAGGCCACGCCCACCATAGCCATGCCCACCCAGCAGTGGTGGGTTGCAGGCAGTATGCCCCAGTACGCATGTACTGGTGCCTGCTGGAAGCAGCAGCCACCATACTGGAACGGTGCTTTGGAGCGCCCGCCCATCCTCGTTCCTTACCTGTATTTGAAGGAAACGGGCCATCTGTGCACGCACACGCAGTGTACGGCGCCTGTGCAATGCTCCGCCGACCAGCTGAAGCATCGCAGGCGGTGGGTGCGCATGCGTGCACAGCGCCCTTGCCCGTGGTACATGCCCGACTCCCATTGCAGCATACCGGTTGCAACGGAAGCCGAAACCCACCACTGCCATCCAGCAATTGGGCAGAGAACCCCTTGCTAAAATTTTTGAAGCCCACCCCTGCTTTGTTCCCTTTCAACCATCTGAGAATGGCAGCTTTTCCCATTCTTACCAAGCAGCCAAGACACATCAGGAGTAGGAAAGACCCTGCGACCGTGATGGAAAGGAGGATGATAAAAGCCCATTGTGGAACTCTGTCTTCTACAGGGTTGAAGAAAAAAGGAAGAAATGAAAACAGGCAATTTGGACGGGATCTATGCAGTTCTACTCAAGTCCTAAAGGTTCTAAGAATCATTGGCTACCTTTGCCCAACATTTCCCCTCTTCATTTAAGCTTTATTATCTTTGCCTTTTTAAATTATTAATATCTTTCGTATAATATAAAATTCAAAAACACAAAAGCAAATAATAGGAAAAGTAGGGGAGGACAAAGAGAAGAGAAACATGTAGAGAAGAAGGGAAATAGAAAGAAAAGGCATTGACCTCTGACTCCCCTTGGTGCAGTAGAATAAGAAGTAACATTAAACCTCAACCTTTTACTTTTACATGACAGTATAAACTAGCCATTTCTATAGCAACAGATCTATCTAATCAGTAAAACCAAAAATCAAAGTTTAATTTTCCCCCCCACTTCGAGCACAAAGTCCAGAAGTGGTTTCCAAATAGAAACAAAAATACTTGTGTATTTTTCTTTTATCAACACAGTCAATTTAGCCATCTCTGCTAACTCCAACAACTTTTGTAACCCTTCATCCATCATGAGGATTAAAGTGCCCTTCCGTTTTTGTGCATAAAGTAATCTTGCTGCTGTCAACATATATAGCATCAAAGTTCCAATGTTTTTCCAAGTCTTTTCCCATGAAACCCAAGAGAAAGGTTTCTGGTTTTATCTTTGTATTCGCTTTGAGAATCTTCTGTATTAGAGTATGAATCCTACTCTAATATTTCTTTACTTTACCATATGTCCACCATAAATCATAAAAAGTCCCTTCTTTACATTTGCACTTCCAACATTCATTTGAAATTCCTTTATATATTCTTGATAGCTTATCTGGTGTTAAATGCCAGCGATACATCATCTTCTAAAAATTTAAATTGTAATTTAAGGTACATTTTAAACCTTTTGTCCAAATATTCTCTCATTGTTCAAACTTTACACTATATCCAAATATAATTGCCCACTGAATCATACGGTGCTTTACATATTCACTTTCCAAATTCAAACTCATTTTGTAGACCCTAGCAAATTCATCATCACTACCACACAATAGGGTTTCCAATTCATTTTTAACAGAGTCAAACCCATAGCTCTTTTTATCTAGTTTAAATCTTTCTTTCAGCTGTAAATATGTATACCAGTGGCCTGCATGCCCTTCTGATTCTCGCTCTTCCTTAGACTTGAGGATAGGACCACCAACGTTAAAAGTTATTATTTCATCATAAGTCCACCAGTCCGGCTTCACCTCTATTTCTTTTCTTAAAAAAGCTTCCTGGGGTGGGAAGGGGATATCCAAAGAGGCATCCTCATGGAAAACCTTATTTTACATTTATTCCAAACTCTTAGATTGGCATGTCTAACAAAGTGATTGTTAAAAACCAACATTTACTTTAATCTTGTCATACCATAAATAACCGTGCCATCCAAATCTTAATTCATGACCTCTTCATTTATGTTGGACAAAAACTTCCTTCTATAAAGATGAGATATAGCCACCAGGAAAAGCAGGATTTGGGAAAAGCGGTGAACGACATCTTCAAGCAGATGCAGAGTCTTTCTTAAAAGAGTATCACAAAAAGGTGCCTACTATCATTTCGCTCAGTCTCATTCCTGAAGTATGTCTGTACTGAATATTAGCTGTAATATGGATACTCTGTCTCTTGTTTCTTAAAGAACATCATATAATTAATCTGAGTGTAGTGCAGGCAGTATGCTTATTTTCCTTGGAAATGTAGAATAACAGAGTTGGAAGGGAACACGGAGGTCTTCTAGTCCAGCCCCTTGCTCAAGCAGGACAGCTCTATACAATTTCAGAGAAATGGTTGTCCAATCTCTTCTTAAAAACTTCCAATGTTGGAGCATCCACAATTTCTGGAGGCAAGTTATTCCACTGATTAATTCTTCTAATTGTTAGGAAATTTCTCCTTAGTTCTAGGTTGCCTCTCTCCTTGATTAGTTCTCATCTATTGCCTCTTGTCCTGCCTTCAGGTGCTTTGGAGAATAGGTTGACCCCCTCTTCGTTTGTGGCAGCCCTTAAATATTGGTACACTGCTATCAAGTCATCAGCAGTCCTTCTTTTCACCAGACTAGACATACCCAATTCCTGAAACTGGTGCATAAGTCTAAGTGCTGTTGCTATTGTGCCCTCCCCCCAATGTGAGATACACATCTGTACTTCTGACTTTAAAAACGGGTCTGAAGATCTGGCTCTGCCAGGTGTCCTGGGGACTCAATGGTAGAATGGCATCTAGGAGGTGGTTAATGTATTACTCAGACACTACCTTCTCCCCATGCGCACTGTGCTCGCTTTCTTTCCATCATGGTTAATTAAAATCTATCTGACTTTTCAAAGATAAGGTTCTTATTTATCGTTTCAACATTTTAATGTTTTACAACCCCGACTGTCCTTTGGAAGGACAGATACTTTGACCAGCAAATGAGAAGAGACGACTCATTGGAAAAGAGCCTGATGTTGGGAAAGACTGAAGGCAAAAGGAGAAGGGGACAGAAGAGGATGAGATAGTTAGATAGTGTCACCAATGGGATGAACATGATTATGGGCAAACTCCAGGAAATTTGGACTCAACTTAGAAACTGAACAACAAAAGACCTTTTCCTGAAAATCGTACAAGTCACACTTGTTTATGTTGAGAAAGATGAATAATAAAACCTGTCTATGTTTAACTGGAAATGTTTACATGAAATAAGATAAACTTACCACTAGTTGTAGTGCTTCGTTGAGTTGTTTTTGAATTAGCTGTAATGAGAGAAATCAACGATGTATTTCTGGTTGTGGTAGAGACTCTATCCGTAGATGCATTTTCTCTCCCTGGAGCCATAGACTTTGTGAAAATTGGAGCTGTTGTATGGGTGGTGGAGGGTGCTGCTGTTGGGAGACATGTTGAAAAATTGAGTGGAAGTGTAGCTCCTGAGCGTGCACCTGAAATAGTTGCAGAAAATGGAATCCCAGATGTTGGTATTTGGACACTTGAAGAACCATCTGATGTCGCTGAGGCAGCTGGAAGTGCACTTGAAGAGGTTTCAGATGATTGTGTCCCAGAGGTTGAAGTTCCAAGACTGAATGAAGGTGGTGACTTAGAGGTTGCTGTGGGGAGCTCTGTTGAAACATGCAGTGTCCCTGTTGCCCCTGAATGTGCACTTGAAGAGGTTTTAGAAGATAGTGTGGGAGAGATTGTTGTTGAGAGTTTTGAGGAAGCATCCGGCGTCCCTGAGGCACCTACAGGCGCAGTTGTCGTGGTTTGAGAAGATGTTGTCCCAGAGGTTGCTGTTGGGAGACTCGATGAAGAAGGCGGTGATAGGGAAGTTCCTGGAGGTGCCCTTGAAGTGGTTTCAGAAGAGGGTGTCTCAGAGGGTGCAGTTGGGAGCCTTGTTGAAGTGTGCAGTTTCCCGGAGGCAGATGAAGGTGCACTTGAAGTGGCTGCAGAAGATGGTGTTTTAGATGTTGCTGCTGGGAGAGTTGTTGATGAGTCCGGTGGCCCTGTTGCTCCCGAAGTGGCACTTGAAGTGGTTTCAGAAGATTTTGTCCCAGAGATTATGGTTGAGACACTTGATGAAGCATCTGGTGTCTGTGAGGCAGCTTGAGGCGCACTTGAAGTGATTAGGAAAGATGACGTACTGGTGGTTCTTGTCGGGAGACTTGATGAAGAATCTGGTGTAGCTGTGGCTCCGGGAGGTGCGCTTGAGGAGGTTTCAGAAGATGGTGTCCGCACGATCACTGTTGAGACATCTGATGTAACATCCAGTGTCCGTGAGGAAACCGGAGGTGCACTTGAAGTGATTTCAGAAGGTGATGACTTAGAGGTTGCTGTGGGGAGCTCTGTTGAAACATGCAGTGTCCCTGTTGTCCCTGAATGTGCACTTGAAGAGGTTTTAGAAGATGGTGTGGGAGAGATTGTTGTTGAGAGTTTTGAGGAAGCATCCTGCGTCACTGAGGCACCTACAGGCGCGGTTGTCGTGGTTTGAGAAGATGTTGTCCCAGAGGTTGCTGTTGGGAGACTCGATGAAGAAGGCGGTGGTAGGGAAGCTCCTGGAGGTGCCCTTGAAGTGGTTTCAGAAGAGGGTGTCTCAGAGGTTGCAGTTGGGAGCCTTGTTGAAATGTGCAGTTTCCCGGAGGCAGATGAAGGTGCACTTGATGTGGCTGCAGAAGATGGTGTTTTAGATGTTGCTGCTGGGAGAGTTGTTGATGTGTCCGGTGGTCCTGTTGCTCCTGAAGTTGCACTTGAAGTGGTTTCAGAAGATTTTGTCCCAGAGATTATGGTTGAGACACTTGATGAAGCATCTGGTGTCTGTGAGGCAGCTTGAGGCGCACTTGAAGTGATTAGGAAAGATGACGTACTGGTGGTTCTTGTCGGGAGACTTGATGAAGAATCTGGTGTAGCTGTGGCTCCGGGAGGTGCGCTTGAGGAGGTTTCAGAAGATGGTGTCCGCACGATCACTGTTGAGACATCTGATGTAACATCCAGTGTCCGTGAGGAAACCGGAGGTGCACTTGAAGTGATTTCAGAAGGTGATGACTTAGAGGTTGCTGTGGGGAGCTCTGTTGAAACATGCAGTGTCCCTGTTGTCCCTGAATGTGCACTTGAAGAGGTTTTAGAAGATGGTGTGGGAGAGATTGTTGTTGAGAGTTTTGAGGAAGCATCCTGCGTCACTGAGGCACCTACAGGCGCGGTTGTCGTGGTTTGAGAAGATGTTGTCCCAGAGGTTGCTGTTGGGAGACTCGATGAAGAAGGCGGTGGTAGGGAAGCTCCTGGAGGTGCCCTTGAAGTGGTTTCAGAAGAGGGTGTCTCAGAGGTTGCAGTTGGGAGCCTTGTTGAAATGTGCAGTTTCCCGGAGGCAGATGAAGGTGCACTTGATGTGGCTGCAGAAGATGGTGTTTTAGATGTTGCTGCTGGGAGAGTTGTTGATGTGTCCGGTGGTCCTGTTGCTCCTGAAGTTGCACTTGAAGTGGTTTCAGAAGATTTTGTCCCAGAGATTATGGTTGAGACACTTGATGAAGCATCTGGTGTCTGTGAGGCAGCTTGAGGCGCACTTGAAGTGATTAGGAAAGATGACGTACTAGTGGTTCTTGTCGGGAGACTTGATGAAGAATCTGGTGTAGCTGTGGCTCCGGGAGGTGCACTTGACGAGGTTTCAGAAGATGGTGTCCGCACGATCACTGTTGAGACATCTGATGTAACATCCAGTGTCCGTGAGGAAACCGGAGGTGCACTTGAAGTGATTTCAGAAGGTGATGACTTAGAGGTTGCTGTGGGGAGCTCTGTTGAAACATGCAGTGTCCCTGTTGCCCCTGAATGTGCACTTGAAGAGGTTTTAGAAGATGGTGTGGGAGAGATTGCTGTTGAGAGTCTTGAGGAAGCATCCGGCGTCCCTGAGGCACCTACAGGTGCAGTTGTCGTGGTTTGAGAAGATGTTGTCCCAGAGGTTGCTGTTGGGAGACTCGATGAAGAAGGCGGTGGTAGGGAAGCTCCTGGGGGAGCCCTTGAAGTGGTTTCAGAAGAGGGTGTCCCAGAGGTTGCAGTTGGGAGCCTTGTTGAAATGTGCAGTTTCCCGGAGGCAGATGAAGGTGCACTTGATGTGGCTGCAGAAGATGGTGTTTTAGATGTTGCTGCTGGGAGAGTTGTTGATGTGTCCGGTGGCCCTATTGCTCCCAAAGTTGCACTTGAAGTGGTTTCAGAAGATTTTTTCCCAGAGATTATGGTTGAGACACTTGATGAAGCATCTGGTGTCTGTGAGGCAGCTTGAGGCGCACTTGAGGTGATTAGGAAAGATGACGTACCGGTGGTTCTTGTCGGGAGACTTGATGAAGAATCTGGTGTAGCTGTGGCTCCGGGAGGTGCGCTTGAGGAGGTTTCAGAAGATGGCGTCCGCACGATCACTTTTGAGACATCTGATGTAACATCCAGTGTCCGTGAGGAAACCGGAGGTGCACTTGAAGTGATTTCAGAAGGTGATGACTTAGAGGTTGCTGTGGGGAGCTCTGTTGAAACATGCAGTGTCCCTGTTGCCCCTGAATGTGCACTTGAAGAGGTTTTAGAAGATGGTGTGGGAGAGATTGTTGTTGAGAGTTTTGAGGAAGCATCCTGCTTCACTGAGGCACCTACAGGCGCAGTTGTCGTGGTTTGAGAAGATGTTGTCCCAGAGGTTGCTGTTGGGAGACTCGATGAAGAAGGCTTTGGTAGTGAAGCTCCTGGGGGTGCCCTTGAAGTGGTTTCAGAAGAGGGTGTCCCAGAGGTTGCAGTTGGGAGCCTTGTTGAAATGTGCAGTTTCCCGGAGGCAGATGAAGGTGCACTTGATGTGGCTGCAGAAGATGGTGTTTTAGATGTTGCTGCTGGGAGAGTTGTTGATGTGTCCGGTGGCCCTGTTGCTCCCGAAGTTGCACTTGAAGTGGTTTGAGAAGATTTTTTCCCAGAGATTATGGTTGAGACACTTGATGAAGCATCTGGTGTCTGTGAGGCAGCTTGAGGCGCACTTGAGGTGATTAGGAAAGATGACGTACCGGTGGTTCTTGTCGGGAGACTTGATGAAGAATCTGGTGTAGCTGTGGCTCCGGGAGGTGCACTTGAGGAGGTTTCAGAAGATGGTGTCCGCACGATCACTTTTGAGACATCTGATGTAACATCCAGTGTCCGTGAGGAAACCGGAGGTGCACTTGAAGTGATTTCAGAAGGTGATGACTTAGAGGTTGCTGTGGGGAGCTCTGTTGAAACATGCAGTGTCCCTGTTGCCCCTGAATGTGCACTTGAAGAGGTTTTAGAAGATGTTGTGGGAGAGATTGCTGTTGAGAGTCTTGAGGAAGCATCCGGCGTCCCTGAGGCACCTACAGGTGCAGTTGTCGTGGTTTGAGAAGAGGTTGTCCCAGAGGTTGCTGTTGGGACACTCGATGAAGAAGGCGGTGGTAGGGAAGCTCCTGGAGGTGCCCTTGAAGTGGTTTCAGAAGAGGGTGTCTCAGAGGTTGCAGTTGGGAGCCTTGTTGAAATGTGCAGTTTCCCGGAGGCAGATGAAGGTGCACTTGATGTGGCTGCAGAAGATGGTGTTTTAGATGTTGCTGCTTGGGGAGTTGTTGATGTGTCCGGTGGCCCGGTTGCTACCGAAGTTGCACTTGAAGTGGTTTCAGAAGATTTTGTCCCAGAGATTATGCTTGAGACACTTGATGAAACATCTGGTGTCTGTGAAGCAGCTTGAGGCGCACTTGAAGTGATTAGGGAAGATGACGTACCGGTGGTTCTTGTCGGGAGACTTGATGAAGAATCTGGTGTAGGTGTGGCTCCGGGAGGTGCGCTTGAGGAGGTTTCAGAAGATGGTGTCCGCACGATCACTGTTGAGACATCTGATTTAACATCCAGTGTCCGTGAGGAAACCGGAGGTACACTTGAAGTGATTTCAGAAGGTGATGACTTAGAGGTTTCTGTGGGGAGCTCTGTTGAAACATGCAGTGTCCCTGTTGCCCCTGAATGTGCACTTGAAGAGGTTTTAGAAGATGGTGTGGGAGAGATTGCTGTTGAGAGTCTTGAGGAAGCATCCGGCGTCCCTGAGGCACCTACAGGTGCAGTTGTCGTGGTTTGAGAAGAGGTTGTCCCAGAGGTTGCTGTTGGGACACTCGATGAAGAAGGCGGTGGTAGGGAAGCTCCTGGAGGTGCCCTTGAAGTGGTTTCAGAAGAGGGTGTCTCAGAGGTTGCAGTTGGGAGCCTTGTTGAAATGTGCAGTTTCCCGGAGGCAGATGAAGGTGCACTTGAAGTGGCGGCAGAAGATGGTGTTTTAGATGTTGCTGCTGGGAGAGTTGTTGATGTGTCCGGTGGCCCTGTTGCTCCCGAAGTTGCACTTGAAGTGGTTTCAGAAGATTTTGTCCCAGAGATTATGGTGGAGACACTTGATGAAGTATCGGGTGTCTGCGAGGCAGCTTGAGGCGCACTTGAAGTGATTAGGAAAGATGACGTACCGGTGGTTCTTGTCGGGAGACTTGATGAAGAATCTGGGGTAGCTGGGGCTCTGGGAGGTGCGCTTGAGGAGGTTTCAGAAGATGGTGTCCGCACGATCATTGTTGAGACATCTGATGTAACATCCAGGGTCCATGAGGAAACCGGAGGTGCACTTGAAGTGATTTCAGAAGGTGATGACTTAGAGGTTGCTGTGGGGAGCTCTGTTGAAACATGCAGTGTCCCTGTTGCCCCTGAATGTGCACTTGAAGAGGTTTTAGAAGATGGTGTGGGAGAGATTGCTGTTGAGAGTCTTGAGGAAGCATCCGGCGTCCCTGAGGCACTTACAGGTGCAGTTGTCTTGGTTTGAGAAGATGTTGTCCCAGAGGTTGCTGTTGGGAGACTCGATGAAGAAGGCGATGGTAGGGAAGCTCCTGGAGGTGCCCTTGAAGTGGTTTCAGAAGAGGGTGTCTCAGAGGTTGCAGTTGGGAGCGTTGTTGAAATGTGCAGTTTCCCGGAGGCAGATGAAGGTGCACTTGAAGTCGCTGCAGAAGAAGGTGTTTTAGATGTTGCTGCTGGGAGAGTTGTTGATGAGTCCGGTGGCCCTGTTGCTCCCGAAGTTGCACTTGAAGTGGTTTCAGACGATTTTGTCCCAGAGATTATGGTTGAGACACTTGATGAAGCATCTGGTGTCTGTGAGGCAGCTTGAGGCGCACTTGAAGTGATTAGGGAAGATGACATACTGGTGGTTCTTGTCGGGAGACTTGATGAAGAATCTGGTGTAGCTGTGGCTCTGGGAGGTGCGCTTGAGGAGGTTTCAGAAGATGGTGTCCGCACGATCACTGTTGAGACATCTGATGTAACATCCAGTGTCCGTGAGGAAACCGGAGGTGCACTTGAAGTGATTTCAGAAGGTGATGACTTAGAGGTTGCTGTGGGGAGCTCTGTTGAAACATGCAGTGTCCCTGTTGCCCCTGAATGTGCACTTGAAGAGGTTTTAGAAGATGGTGTGGGAGAGATTGCTGTTGAGAGTCTTGAGGAAGCATCCGGCGTCCCTGAGGCACGTACAGGTGCAGTTGTTGTGGTTTGAGAAGATGTTGTCCCAGAGATTGCTGTTGGGAGACTCGATGAAGAAGGCTTTGGTAGGGAAGCTCCTGGAGGTGCCCTTAAAGTGGTTTCAGAAGAGGGTGTTTCAGAGGTTGTAGTTGAGAGACTTGTTAAAATGTGCAGTTTCCCGGAGGCAGCTGAAGGTGCACTTGAAGTGGCTGCAGTTGATGGTGTTTTAGATGTTATTGCTGGGGGAGTTGTTGATGTGTCCGGTGGCCCTGTTGTTTCCAAAGTTGCACTTGAAGTGGTTTCAGAAGATTTTGTCCCAGAGATTATGGTTGAGACACTTGATGAAGCATCTGGTGTCTGTGAGGCAGCTTGAGGCGCACTTGAAGTGATTGGGGAAGATGACGTACCGGTGGTTCTTGTCGGGAGACTTGATGAAGAATCTGCTGTAGATGTGGCTCCGGGAGGTCCGTTTGAGGAGGTTTCAGAAGATGGTGTCCGCACGATCACTGTTGAGACATCTGATGTAACATCCAGTGTTGAGACACTTGATGAAGCATCTGGTGTCTGTGAGGCAGCTTGAGGCTCACTTGAAGTGATTAGGGAAGATGTCCCTGTTGCCCCTGAATGTGCACTTGAAGAGGTTTTAGAAGATGGTGTGGGAGAGATTGCTGTTGAGAGTCTTGAGGAAGCATCCGGCGTCCTTGAGGCACCTACAGGTGCAGTTGTCGTGGTTTGAGAAGATGTTGTCCCAGAGGTTGCTGTTGGGAGACTCAATGAAGAGGACGGTGGTAGGGAAGCTCCTGGAGGTGCCCTTGAAGTGGTTTCAGAAGAGGGTGTTTCAGAGGTTCCAGTTGTGGGACTTGGTAAAATGTGCAGTTTCCCGGAGACAGCCGAAGGTGCACTTGAAGTGGCTGCAGAAGAAGGTGTTTTAGATGTTGCTGCTGGGACAGTTGTTGATGTGTCCCATGGCCCTGTTGCTCCCGAAGTTGCACTTGAAGTGGTTTCAGACGATTTTGTCCCCGAGATTATGGTTGAGACACTTGATGAAGCATCTGGTGTCTGTGAGGCAGCTTGAGGCGCACTTGAAGTGATTGGGGAAGATGACGTACCGGTGGTTCTTGTCGGGAGACTTGATGAAGAATCTGCTGTAGATGTGGCTCCGCGAGGTGCGTTTGAGGAGGTTTCAGAAGATGGTGTCCGCACGATCACTGTTGAGACATCTGATGTAACATCCAGTGTTGAGACACTTGATGAAGCATCTGGTGTCTGTGAGGCAGCTTGAGGCGCACTTGAAGTGATTAGGAAAGATGACGTACTGGTGGTTCTTGTCGGGAGACTTGATGAAGAATCTGGTGTAGCTGTGGCTCCGGGAGGTGCGCTTGAGGAGGTTTCAGAAGATGGTGTCCGCACGATCACTGTTGAGACATCTGATGTAACATCCAGTGTCCGTGAAGAAACCGGAGGTGCACTTGAAGTGATTTCAGAAGGTGATGACTTAGAGGTTGCTGTGGGGAGCTCTGTTGAAACATGCAGTGTCCCTGTTGCCCCTGAATGTGCACTTGAAGAGGTTTTAGAAGATGGTGTGGGAGAGATTGCTGTTGAGAGTCTTGAGGAAGCATCCGGCGTCCCTGAGGCACTTACAGGTGCAGTTGTCTTGGTTTGAGAAGATGTTGTCCCAGAGATTGCTGTTGGGAGACTCGATGAAGAAGGCGATGGTAGGGAAGCTCCTGGAGGTGCCCTTGAAGTGGTTTCAGAAGAGGGTGTCTCAGAGGTTGCAGTTGGGAGCCTTGTTGAAATGTGCAGTTTCCCGGAGGCAGATGAAGGTGCACTTGATGTGGCTGCAGAAGATGGTGTTTTAGATGTTGCTGCTGGGAGAGTTGTTGATGAGTCCGGTGGCCCTGTTGCTCCCGAAGTTGCACTTGAAGTGGTTTCAGACGATTTTGTCCCAGAGATTATGGTTGAGACACTTGATGAAGCATCTGGTGTCTGTGAGGCAGCTTGAGGCGCACTTGAAGTGATTAGGGAAGATGACATACTGGTGGTTCTTGTCGGGAGACTTGATGAAGAATCTGGTGTAGCTGTGGCTCTGGGAGGTGCGCTTGAGGAGGTTTCAGAAGATGGTGTCCGCACGATCACTGTTGAGACATCTGATGTAACATCCAGTGTCCGTGAGGAAACCGGAGGTGCACTTGAAGTGATTTCAGAAGGTGATGACTTAGAGGTTGCTGTGGGGAGCTCTGTTGAAACATGCAGTGTCCCTGTTGCCCCTGAATGTGCACTTGAAGAGGTTTTAGAAGATGGTGTGGGAGAGATTGCTGTTGAGAGTCTTGAGGAAGCATCCGGCGTCCCTGAGGCACGTACAGGTGCAGTTGTTGTGGTTTGAGAAGATGTTGTCCCAGAGATTGCTGTTGGGAGACTCGATGAAGAAGGCTTTGGTAGGGAAGCTCCTGGAGGTGCCCTTAAAGTGGTTTCAGAAGAGGGTGTTTCAGAGGTTGTAGTTGAGAGACTTGTTAAAATGTGCAGTTTCCCGGAGGCAGCTGAAGGTGCACTTGAAGTGGCTGCAGTTGATGGTGTTTTAGATGTTATTGCTGGGGGAGTTGTTGATGTGTCCGGTGGCCCTGTTGTTTCCAAAGTTGCACTTGAAGTGGTTTCAGAAGATTTTGTCCCAGAGATTATGGTTGAGACACTTGATGAAGCATCTGGTGTCTGTGAGGCAGCTTGAGGCGCACTTGAAGTGATTGGGGAAGATGACGTACCGGTGGTTCTTGTCGGGAGACTTGATGAAGAATCTGCTGTAGATGTGGCTCCGGGAGGTGCGTTTGAGGAGGTTTCAGAAGATGGTGTCCGCACGATCACTGTTGAGACATCTGATGTAACATCCAGTGTTGAGACACTTGATGAAGCATCTGGTGTCTGTGAGGCAGCTTGAGGCTCACTTGAAGTGATTAGGGAAGATGTCCCTGTTGCCCCTGAATGTGCACTTGAAGAGGTTTTAGAAGATGGTGTGGGAGAGATTGCTGTTGAGAGTCTTGAGGAAGCATCCGGCGTCCCTGAGGCACCTACAGGTGCAGTTGTCGTGGTTTGAGAAGATGTTGTCCCAGAGGTTGCTGTTGGGAGACTCAATGAAGAGGACGGTGGTAGGGAAGCTCCTGGAGGTGCCCTTGAAGTGGTTTCAGAAGAGGGTGTTTCAGAGGTTCCAGTTGTGGGACTTGGTAAAATGTGCAGTTTCCCGGAGGCAGCCGAAGGTGCACTTGAAGTGGCTGCAGAAGAAGGTGTTTTAGATGTTGCTGCTGGGACAGTTGTTGATGTGTCCCATGGCCCTGTTGCTCCCGAAGTTGCACTTGAAGTGGTTTCAGACGATTTTGTCCCCGAGATTATGGTTGAGACACTTGATGAAGCATCTGGTGTCTGTGAGGCAGCTTGAGGCGCACTTGAAGTGATTGGGGAAGATGACGTACCGGTGGTTCTTGTCGGGAGACTTGATGAAGAATCTGCTGTAGATGTGGCTCCGCGAGGTGCGTTTGAGGAGGTTTCAGAAGATGGTGTCCGCACGATCACTGTTGAGACATCTGATGTAACATCCAGTGTTGAGACACTTGATGAAGCATCTGGTGTCTGTGAGGCAGCTTGAGGCGCACTTGAAGTGATTAGGAAAGATGACGTACTGGTGGTTCTTGTCGGGAGACTTGATGAAGAATCTGGTGTAGCTGTGGCTCCGGGAGGTGCGCTTGAGGAGGTTTCAGAAGATGGTGTCCGCACGATCACTGTTGAGACATCTGATGTAACATCCAGTGTCCGTGAAGAAACCGGAGGTGCACTTGAAGTGATTTCAGAAGGTGATGACTTAGAGGTTGCTGTGGGGAGCTCTGTTGAAACATGCAGTGTCCCTGTTGCCCCTGAATGTGCACTTGAAGAGGTTTTAGAAGATGGTGTGGGAGAGATTGCTGTTGAGAGTCTTGAGGAAGCATCCGGCGTCCCTGAGGCACTTACAGGTGCAGTTGTCTTGGTTTGAGAAGATGTTGTCCCAGAGGTTGCTGTTGGGAGACTCGATGAAGAAGGCGATGGTAGGGAAGCTCCTGGAGGTGCCCTTGAAGTGGTTTCAGAAGAGGGTGTCTCAGAGGTTGCAGTTGGGAGCCTTGTTGAAATGTGCAGTTTCCCGGAGGCAGATGAAGGTGCACTTGATGTGGCTGCAGAAGATGGTGTTTTAGATGTTGCTGCTGGGAGAGTTGTTGATGAGTCCGGTGGCCCTGTTGCTCCCGAAGTTGCACTTGAAGTGGTTTCAGACGATTTTGTCCCAGAGATTATGGTTGAGACACTTGATGAAGCATCTGGTGTCTGTGAGGCAGCTTGAGGCGCACTTGAAGTGATTAGGGAAGATGACATACTGGTGGTTCTTGTCGGGAGACTTGATGAAGAATCTGGTGTAGCTGTGGCTCTGGGAGGTGCGCTTGAGGAGGTTTCAGAAGATGGTGTCCGCACGATCACTGTTGAGACATCTGATGTAACATCCAGTGTCCGTGAGGAAACCGGAGGTGCACTTGAAGTGATTTCAGAAGGTGATGACTTAGAGGTTGCTGTGGGGAGCTCTGTTGAAACATGCAGTGTCCCTGTTGCCCCTGAATGTGCACTTGAAGAGGTTTTAGAAGATGGTGTGGGAGAGATTGCTGTTGAGAGTCTTGAGGAAGCATCCGGCGTCCCTGAGGCACGTACAGGTGCAGTTGTTGTGGTTTGAGAAGATGTTGTCCCAGAGATTGCTGTTGGGAGACTCGATGAAGAAGGCTTTGGTAGGGAAGCTCCTGGAGGTGCCCTTAAAGTGGTTTCAGAAGAGGGTGTTTCAGAGGTTGTAGTTGAGAGACTTGTTAAAATGTGCAGTTTCCCGGAGGCAGCTGAAGGTGCACTTGAAGTGGCTGCAGTTGATGGTGTTTTATATGTTATTGCTGGGGGAGTTGTTGATGTGTCCGGTGGCCCTGTTGTTTCCAAAGTTGCACTTGAAGTGGTTTCAGAAGATTTTGTCCCAGAGATTATGGTTGAGACACTTGATGAAGCATCTGGTGTCTGTGAGGCAGCTTGAGGCGCACTTGAAGTGATTGGGGAAGATGACGTACCGGTGGTTCTTGTCGGGAGACTTGATGAAGAATCTGCTGTAGATGTGGCTCCGGGAGGTCCGTTTGAGGAGGTTTCAGAAGATGGTGTCCGCACGATCACTGTTGAGACATCTGATGTAACATCCAGTGTTGAGACACTTGATGAAGCATCTGGTGTCTGTGAGGCAGCTTGAGGCTCACTTGAAGTGATTAGGGAAGATGTCCCTGTTGCCCCTGAATGTGCACTTGAAGAGGTTTTAGAAGATGGTGTGGGAGAGATTGCTGTTGAGAGTCTTGAGGAAGCATCCGGCGTCCCTGAGGCACCTACAGGTGCAGTTGTCGTGGTTTGAGAAGATGTTGTCCCAGAGGTTGCTGTTGGGAGACTCAATGAAGAGGACGGTGGTAGGGAAGCTCCTGGAGGTGCCCTTGAAGTGGTTTCAGAAGAGGGTGTTTCAGAGGTTCCAGTTGTGGGACTTGGTAAAATGTGCAGTTTCCCGGAGGCAGCCGAAGGTGCACTTGAAGTGGCTGCAGAAGAAGGTGTTTTAGATGTTGCTGCTGGGACAGTTGTTGATGTGTCCCATGGCCCTGTTGCTCCCGAAGTTGCACTTGAAGTGGTTTCAGACGATTTTGTCCCCGAGATTATGGTTGAGACACTTGATGAAGCATCTGGTGTCTGTGAGGCAGCTTGAGGCGCACTTGAAGTGATTGGGGAAGATGACGTACCGGTGGTTCTTGTCGGGAGACTTGATGAAGAATCTGCTGTAGATGTGGCTCCGCGAGGTGCGTTTGAGGAGGTTTCAGAAGATGGTGTCCGCACGATCACTGTTGAGACATCTGATGTAACATCCAGTGTTGAGACACTTGATGAAGCATCTGGTGTCTGTGAGGCAGATTGAGGCGCACTTGAAGTGATTAGGAAAGATGACGTACTGGTGGTTCTTGTCGGGAGACTTGATGAAGAATCTGGTGTAGCTGTGGCTCCGGGAGGTGCGCTTGAGGAGGTTTCAGAAGATGGTGTCCGCACGATCACTGTTGAGACATCTGATGTAACATCCAGTGTCCGTGAAGAAACCGGAGGTGCACTTGAAGTGATTTCAGAAGGTGATGACTTAGAGGTTGCTGTGGGGAGCTCTGTTGAAACATGCAGTGTCCCTGTTGCCCCTGAATGTGCACTTGAAGAGGTTTTAGAAGATGGTGTGGGA
The DNA here is from genome assembly GCF_964273705.1 of Natrix helvetica. Lineage (NCBI taxonomy): Eukaryota > Metazoa > Chordata > Lepidosauria > Squamata > Natricidae > Natrix > Natrix helvetica. The sequence continues at coordinate 345,091,978 of NC_138548.1, forward strand.
GAGATTGCTGTTGAGAGTCTTGAGGAAGCATCCGGCGTCCCTGAGGCACCTACAGGTGCAGTTGTCGTGGTTTGAGAAGATGTTGTCCCAGAGGTTGCTGTTGGGAGACTCGATGAAGAAGGCGGTGGTAGGGAAGCTCCTGGAGGTGCCCTTGAAGTGGTTTCAGAAGAGGGTGTCTCAGAGGTTGCAGTTGGGAGCCTTGTTGAAATGTGCAGTTTCCCGGAGGCAGATGAAGGTGCACTTGATGTGGCTGCAGAAGATGGTGTTTTAGATGTTGCTGCTGGGAGAGTTGTTGAAGTGTCTGGTGGCCCTGTTGCTCCTGAAGTTGCACTTGAAGTGGTTTCAGAAGATTTTGTCCCAGAGATTATGGTTGAGACACTTGATGAAGCATCTGGTGTCTGTGAGGCAGCTTGAGGCGCACTTGAAGTGATTGGGGAAGATGACGTACCGGTGGTTCTTGTCGGGAGACTTGATGAAGAATCTGCTGTAGATGTGGCTCCGGGAGGTCCGTTTGAGGAGGTTTCAGAAGATGGTGTCCGCACGATCACTGTTGAGACATCTGATGTAACATCCAGTGTTGAGACACTTGATGAAGCATCTGGTGTCTGTGAGGCAGCTTGAGGCTCACTTGAAGTGATTAGGGAAGATGTCCCTGTTGCCCCTGAATGTGCACTTGAAGAGGTTTTAGAAGATGGTGTGGGAGAGATTGCTGTTGAGAGTCTTGAGGAAGCATCCGGCGTCCCTGAGGCACCTACAGGTGCAGTTGTCGTGGTTTGAGAAGATGTTGTCCCAGAGGTTGCTGTTGGGAGACTCAATGAAGAGGACGGTGGTAGGGAAGCTCCTGGAGGTGCCCTTGAAGTGGTTTCAGAAGAGGGTGTTTCAGAGGTTCCAGTTGTGGGACTTGGTAAAATGTGCAGTTTCCCGGAGGCAGCCGAAGGTGCACTTGAAGTGGCTGCAGAAGAAGGTGTTTTAGATGTTGCTGCTGGGACAGTTGTTGATGTGTCCCATGGCCCTGTTGCTCCCGAAGTTGCACTTGAAGTGGTTTCAGACGATTTTGTCCCCGAGATTATGGTTGAGACACTTGATGAAGCATCTGGTGTCTGTGAGGCAGCTTGAGGCGCACTTGAAGTGATTGGGGAAGATGACATACCGGTGGTTCTTGTCGGGAGACTTGATGAAGAATCTGGTGTAGCTGTGGCTCCGCGAGGTGCGCTTGAGGAGGTTTCAGAAGATGGTGTCCGCACGATCACTGTTGAGACATCTGATGTAACATCCAGTGTCCGTGAGGAAACCGGAGGTGCACTTGAAGTGATTTCAGAAGGTGATGACTTAGAGGTTGCTGTGGGGAGCTCTGTTGAAACATGCAGTGTCCCTGTTGCCCCTGAATGTGCACTTGAAGAGGTTTTAGAAGATGGTGTGGGAGAGATTGCTGTTGAGAGTCTTGAGGAAGCATCCGGCGTCCCTGAGGCACCTACAGGTGCAGTTGTCGTGGTTTGAGAAGATGTTGTCCCAGAGGTTGCTGTTGGGAGACTCGATGAAGAAGGCGGTGGTAGGGAAGCTCCTGGAGGTGCCCTTGAAGTGGTTTCAGAAGAGGGTGTCTCAGAGGTTGCAGTTGGGAGCCTTGTTGAAATGTGCAGTATCCCGGAGGCAGATGAAGGTGCACTTGATGTGGCTGCAGAAGATGGTGTTTTAGATGTTGCTGCTGGGAGAGTTGTTGAAGTGTCTGGTGGCCCTGTTGCTCCTGAAGTTGCACTTGAAGTGGTTTCAGAAGATTTTGTCCCAGAGATTATGGTTGAGACACTTGATGAAGAATCTGGTGTCTGTGAGGCAGCTTGAGGCGCACTTGAAGTGATTGGGGAAGATGACGTACCGGTGGTTCTTGTCGGGAGACTTGATGAAGAATCTGCTGTAGATGTGGCTCCGGGAGGTCTGTTTGAGGAGGTTTCAGAAGATGGTGTCCGCACGATCACTGTTGAGACATCTGATGTAACATCCAGTGTTGAGACACTTGATGAAGCATCTGGTGTCTGTGAGGCAGCTTGAGGCTCACTTGAAGTGATTAGGGAAGATGTCCCTGTTGCCCCTGAATGTGCACTTGAAGAGGTTTTAGAAGATGGTGTGGGAGAGATTGCTGTTGAGAGTCTTGAGGAAGCATCCGGCGTCCCTGAGGCACCTACAGGTGCAGTTGTCGTGGTTTGAGAAGATGTTGTCCCAGAGGTTGCTGTTGGGAGACTCAATGAAGAGGACGGTGGTAGGGAAGCTCCTGGAGGTGCCCTTGAAGTGGTTTCAGAAGAGGGTGTTTCAGAGGTTCCAGTTGTGGGACTTGGTAAAATGTGCAGTTTCCCGGAGGCAGCCGAAGGTGTACTTGAAGTGGCTGCAGAAGAAGGTGTTTTAGATGTTGCTGCTGGGACAGTTGTTGATGTGTCCCATGGCCCTGTTGCTCCCGAAGTTCCACTTGAAGTGGTTTCAGACGATTTTGTCCCCGAGATTATGGTTGAGACACTTGATGAAGCATCTGGTGTCTGTGAGGCAGCTTGAGGCGCACTTGAAGTGATTGGGGAAGATGACGTACCGGTGGTTCTTGTCGGGAGACTTGATGAAGAATCTGCTGTAGATGTGGCTCCGCGAGGTGCGTTTGAGGAGGTTTCAGAAGATGGTGTCCGCACGATCACTGTTGAGACATCTGATGTAACATCCAGTGTTGAGACACTTGATGAAGCATCTGGTGTCTGTGAGGCAGCTTGAGGCTCACTTGAAGTGATTAGGGAAGATGTCCCTGTTGCCCCTGAATGTGCACTTGAAGAGGTTTTAGAAGATGGTGTGGGAGAGATTGCTGTTGAGAGTCTTGAGGAAGCATCCGGCGTCCCTGAGGCACCTACAGGTGCAGTTGTCGTGGTTTGAGAAGATGTTGTCCCAGAGGTTGCTGTTGGGAGACTCAATGAAGAGGACGGTGGTAGGGAAGCTCCTGGAGGTGCCCTTGAAGTGGTTTCAGAAGAGGGTGTTTCAGAGGTTCCAGTTGTGGGACTTGGTAAAATGTGCAGTTTCCCGGAGGCAGCCGAAGGTGCACTTGAAGTGGCTGCAGAAGAAGGTGTTTTAGATGTTGCTGCTGGGACAGTTGTTGATGTGTCCCATGGCCCTGTTGCTCCCGAAGTTGCACTTGAAGTGGTTTCAGACGATTTTGTCCCCGAGATTATGGTTGAGACACTTGATGAAGCATCTGGTGTCTGTGAGGCAGCTTGAGGCGCACTTGAAGTGATTGGGGAAGATGACGTACCGGTGGTTCTTGTCGGGAGACTTGATGAAGAATCTGCTGTAGATGTGGCTCCGCGAGGTGCGTTTGAGGAGGTTTCAGAAGATGGTGTCCGCACGATCACTGTTGAGACATCTGATGTAACATCCAGTGTTGAGACACTTGATGAAGCATCTGGTGTCTGTGAGGCAGCTTGAGGCGCACTTGAAGTGATTAGGAAAGATGACGTACTGGTGGTTCTTGTCGGGAGACTTGATGAAGAATCTGGTGTAGCTGTGGCTCCGGGAGGTGCGCTTGAGGAGGTTTCAGAAGATGGTGTCCGCACGATCACTGTTGAGACATCTGATGTAACATCCAGTGTCCGTGAGGAAACCGGAGGTGCACTTGAAGTGATTTCAGAAGGTGATGACTTAGAGGTTGCTGTGGGGAGCTCTGTTGAAACATGCAGTGTCCCTGTCGCCCCTGAATGTGCACTTGAAGAGGTTTTAGCAGATGGTGTGGGAGAGATTGCTGTTGAGAGTCTTGAGGAAGCATCCGGCGTCCCTGAGGCACCTACAGGTGCAGTTGTCGTGGTTTGAGAAGATGTTGTCCCAGAGGTTGCTGTTGGGAGACTCGATGAAGAAGGCGGTGGTAGGGAAGCTCCTGGAGGTGCCCTTGAAGTGGTTTCAGAAGAGGGTGTCTCAGAGGTTGCAGTTGGGAGCCTTGTTGAAATGTGCAGTTTCCCGGAGGCAGATGAAGGTGCACTTGATGTGGCTGCAGAAGATGGTGTTTTAGATGTTGCTGCTGGGAGAGTTGTTGAAGTGTCTGGTGGCCCTGTTGCTCCTGAAGTTGCACTTGAAGTGGTTTCAGAAGATTTTGTCCCAGAGATTATGGTTGAGACACTTGATGAAGCATCTGGTGTCTGTGAGGCAGCTTGAGGCGCACTTGAAGTGATTGGGGAAGATGACGTACCGGTGGTTCTTGTCGGGAGACTTGATGAAGAATCTGCTGTAGATGTGGCTCCGGGAGGTGCGCTTGAGGAGGTTTCAGAAGATGGTGTCCGCACGATCACTGTTGAGACATCTGATGTAACATCCAGTGTTGAGACACTTGATGAAGCATCTGGTGTCTGTGAGGCAGCTTGAGGCTCACTTGAAGTGATTAGGGAAGATGTCCCTGTTGCCCCTGAATGTGCACTTGAAGAGGTTTTAGAAGATGGTGTGGGAGAGATTGCTGTTGAGAGTCTTGAGGAAGCATCCGGCATCCCTGAGGCACCTACAGGTGCAGTTGTCGTGGTTTGAGAAGATGTTGTCCCAGAGGTTGCTGTTGGGAGACTCAATGAAGAGGACGGTGGTAGGGAAGCTCCTGGAGGTGCCCTTGAAGTGGTTTCAGAAGAGGGTGTTTCAGAGGTTCCAGTTGTGGGACTTGGTAAAATGTGCAGTTTCCCGGAGGCAGCCGAAGGTGCACTTGAAGTGGCTGCAGAAGAAGGTGTTTTAGATGTTGCTGCTGGGACAGTTGTTGATGTGTCCCATGGCCCTGTTGCTCCCGAAGTTGCACTTGAAGTGGTTTCAGACGATTTTGTCCCCGAGATTATGGTTGAGACACTTGATGAAGCATCTGGTGTCTGTGAGGCAGCTTGAGGCGCACTTGAAGTGATTGGGGAAGATGACGTACCGGTGGTTCTTGTCGGGAGACTTGATGAAGAATCTGCTGTAGATGTGGCTCCGCGAGGTGCGTTTGAGGAGGTTTCAGAAGATGGTGTCCGCACGATCACTGTTGAGACATCTGATGTAACATCCAGTGTTGAGACACTTGATGAAGCATCTGGTGTCTGTGAGGCAGCTTGAGGCGCACTTGAAGTGATTAGGAAAGATGACGTACTGGTGGTTCTTGTCGGGAGACTTGATGAAGAATCTGGTGTAACTGTGGCTCCGGGAGGTGCGCTTGAGGAGGTTTCAGAAGATGGTGTCCGCACGATCACTGTTGAGACATCTGATGTAACATCCAGTGTCCGTGAGGAAACCGGAGGTGCACTTGAAGTGATTTCAGAAGGTGATGACTTAGAGGTTGCTGTGGGGAGCTCTGTTGAAACATGCAGTGTCCCTGTTGCCCCTGAATGTGCACTTGAAGAGGTTTTAGAAGATGGTGTGGGAGAGATTGCTGTTGAGAGTCTTGAGGAAGCATCCGGCGTCCCTGAGGCACCTACAGGTGCAGTTGTCGTAGTTTGAGAAGATGTTGTCCCAGAGGTTGCTGTTGGGAGACTCGATGAAGAAGGCGGTGGTAGGGAAGCTGCTGGAGGTGCCCTTGAAGTGGTTTCAGAAGAGGGTGTCTCAGAGGTTGCAGTTGGGAGCCTTGTTGAAATGTGCAGTTTCCCGGAGGCAGATGAAGGTGCACTTGATGTGGCTGCAGAAGATGGTGTTTTAGATGTTGCTGCTGGGAGAGTTGTTGAAGTGTCTGGTGGCCCTGTTGCTCCTGAAGTTGCACTTGAAGTGGTTTCAGAAGATTTTGTCCCAGAGATTATGGTTGAGACACTTGATGAAGCATCTGGTGTCTGTGAGGCAGCTTGAGGCACACTTGAAGTGATTAGGAAAGATGACGTACCGGTGGTTCTTGTCGGGAGACTTGATGAAGAATCTGGTGTAGCTGTGGCTCCGGGAGGTGCGCTTGAGGAGGTTTCAGAAGATGGTGTCCGCACGATCACTTTTGAGACATCTGATGTAACATCAAGTGTCCGTGAGGAAACCGGAGGTGCACTTGAAGTGATTTCAGAAGGTGATGACTTAGAGGTTGCTGTGGGGAGCTCTGTTGAAACATGCAGTGTCCCTGTTGCCCCTGAATGTGCACTTGAAGAGGTTTTAGAAGATGGTGTGGGAGAGATTGTTGTTGAGAGTTTTGAGGAAGCATCCTGCTTCACCGAGGCACCTACAGGCGCAGTTGTCGTGGTTTGAGAAGATGTTGTCCCAGAGGTTGCTGTTGGGAGACTCGATGAAGAAGGCTTTGGTAGTGAAGCTCCTGGGGGTGCCCTTGAAGTGGTTTCAGAAGAGGGTGTCCCAGAGGTTGCTGTTGGGAGCCTTGTTGAAATGTGCAGTTTCCCGGAGGCAGATGAAGGTGCACTTGATGTGGCTGCAGAAGATGGTGTTTTAGATGTTGCTGCTGGGAGAGTTGTTGATGTGTCCGGTGGCCCTGTTGCTCCCGAAGTTGCACTTGAAGTGGTTTCAGAAGATTTTTTCCCAGAGATTATGGTTGAGACACTTGATGAAGCATCTGGTGTCTGTGAGGCAGCTTGAGGCGCACTTGAGGTGATTAGGAAAGATGACGTACCGGTGGTTCTTGTCGGGAGACTTGATGAAGAATCTGGTGTAGCTGTGGCTCCGGGAAGTGCGCTTGAGGAGGTTTCAGAAGATGGTGTCCACACGATCACTTTTGAGACATCTGATGTAACATCCAGTGTTGAGACAGTTGATGAAGCATCTGGTGTTTGTGAGGCAGCTTGAGGCTCACTTGAAGTGATTAGGGAAGATGTCCCTGTTGCCCCTGAATGTGCACTTGAAGAGGTTTTAGAAGATGGTGTGGGAGAGATTGCTGTTGAGAGTCTTGAGGAAGCATCCGGCGTCCCTGAGGCACCTACAGGTGCAGTTGTCGTGGTTTGAGAAGATGTTGTCCCAGAGGTTGCTGATGGGAGACTCAATGAAGAGGACGGTGGTAGGGAAGCTCCTGGAGGTGCCCTTGAAGTGGTTTCAGAAGAGGGTGTTTCAGAGGTTCCAGTTGTGGGACTTGGTAAAATGTGCAGTTTCCCGGAGGCAGCCGAAGGTGCACTTGAAGTGGCTGCAGAAGAAGGTGTTTTAGATGTTGCTGCTGGGACAGTTGTTGATGTGTCCGGTGGCCTGGTTGCTACCGAAGTTGCACTTGAAGTGGTTTCAGAAGATTTTTTCCCAGAGATTATGGTTGAGACACTTGATGAAGCATCTGGTGTCTGTGAGGCAGCTTGAGGCGCACTTGAGGTGGTTAGGAAAGATGACGTACCGGTGGTTCTTGTCGGGAGACTTGATGAAGAATCTGGTGTAGCTGTGGCTCCGGGAGGTGCGCTTGAGGATGTTTCAGAAGATGGTGTCCGTACAGTCACTGTTGAGACATCTGATGTAACATCCAGTGTCCGTGAGGAAACTGGAGGTGCACTTGAAGTGATTTCAGAAGGTGATGACTTAGAGGTTGCTGTGGGGAGCTCTGTTGAAACATGCAGTGTCCCTGTTGCCCCTGAATGTGCACTTGAAGAGGTTTTAGAAGATGGTGTGGGAGAGATTGCTGTTGAGAGTCTTGAGGAAGCATCCGGCGTCCCTGAGGCACCTAGAGGTGCAGTTGTTGTGGTTTGAGAAGATGTTGTCCCAGAGGTTGCTGTTGGGAGACTCGATGAAGAAGGCTTTGGTAGGGAAGCTCCTGGAGGTGCCCTTAAAGTGGTTTCAGAAGAGGGTGTTTCAGAGGTTGCAGTTGAGAGACTTGCTAAAATGTGCAGTTTCCTGGAGGCAGCTGAAGGTGCACTTGAAGTGGCTGCAGTTGATGGTGTTTTAGATGTTATTGCTGGGGGAGTTGTTGATGTGTCCGGTGGCCCTGTTGTTCCCAAAGTTGCACTTGAAGTAGTTTCAGAAGATTTTGTTCCAGAGATTATGGTTGAGACACTTGATGAAGCATCTGGTGTCTGTGAGGCAGCTTGAGGCGCACTTGAAGTGATTGGGGAAGATGACGTACCGGTGGTTCTTGTCGGGAGACTTGATGAAGAATCTGCTGTAGATGTGGCTCCGGGAGGTGCGTTTGAGGAGGTTTCAGAAGATGGTGTCCGCACGATCACTGTTGAGACATCTGATGTAACATCCAGTGTTGAGACACTTGATGAAGCATCTGGTGTCTGTGAGGCAGCTTGAGGCGCACTTGAAGTGATTAGGAAAGATGACGTACTGGTGGTTCTTGTCGGGAGACTTGATGAAGAATCTGGTGTAGCTGTGGCTCCGGGAGGTGCGCTTGAGGAGGTTTCAGAAGATGGGGTCCGCACGATCACTGTTGAGACATCTGATGTAACATCCAGTGTCCGTGAGGAAACCGGAGGTGCACTTGAAGTGATTTCAGAAGGTGATGACTTAGAGGTTGCTGTGGGGAGCTCTGTTGAAACATGCAGTGTCCCTGTTGCCCCTGAATGTGCACTTGAAGAGGTTTTAGAAGATGGTGTGGGAGAGATTGCTGTTGAGAGTGTTGAGGAAGCATCCGGCGTCCCTGAGGCACTTACAGGTGGAGTTGTCGTGGTTTGAGAAGATGTTTTCCCAGAGGTTGCTGTTGGGAGACTCGATGAAGAAGGCTTTGGTAGTGAAGCTCCTGGGGGAGCCCTTGAAGTGGTTTCAGAAGAGGGTGTCCCAGAGGTTGCAGTTGGGAGCCTTGTTGAAATGTGCAGTTTCCCGGAGGCAGATGAAGGTGCACTTGATGTGGCTGCAGAAGATGGTGTCTTAGATGTTGCTGCTGGGAGAGTTGTTGATGTGTCCGGTGGCCCTGTTGCTCCCAAAGTTGCACTTGAAGTGGTTTCAGAAGATTTTTTCCCAGAGATTATGGTTGAGACACTTGATGAAGCATCTGGTGTCTGTGAGGCAGCTTGAGGCGCACTTGAGGTGGTTAGGAAAGATGACTTACCGGTGGTTCTTGTCGGGAGACTTGATGAAGAATCTGGTGTAGCTGTGGCTCCGGGAGGTGCGCTTGAGGATGTTTCAGAATATGGTGTCCGTACGATCACTGTTGAGACATCTGATGTAACATCCAGTGTCCGTGAGGAAACCGGAGGTGCACTTGAAGTGATTTCAGAAGGTGATGACTTAGAGGTTGCTGTGGGGAGCTCTGTTGAAACATGCAGTGTCCCTGTTGCCCCTGAATGTGCACTTGAAGAGGTTTTAGAAGATGGTGTGGGAGAGATTGTTGTTGAGAGTTTTGAGGAAGCATCCTGGTTCACTGAGGCACCTACAGGTGCAGTTGTTGTGGTTTGAGAAGATGTTGTCCCAGAGGTTGCTGTTGGGAGACTCGATGAAGACGGCGATGGTAGGGAAGCTCCTGGAGGTGCCCTTGAAGTGGTTTCAGAAGAGGGTGTCTCAGAGGTTGCAGTTGGGAGCCTTGTTGAAATGTGCAGTTTTCCGGAGGCAGATGAAGGTGCACTTGAAGTGGCTGCAGAAGATGGTGTTTTAGATGTTGCTGCTGGGAGAGTTGTTGATGTGTCCGGTGGCCCGGTTGCTACCGAAGTTGCACTTGAAGTGGTTTCAGAAGATTTTGTCCCAGAGATTATGCTTGAGACACTTGATGAAGCATCTGGTGTCTGTGAGGCAGCTTGAGGCGCACTTGAAGTGATTAGGGAAGATGACGTACCGGTGGTTCTTGTCGGGAGACTTGATGAAGAATCTGGTGTAGCTGTGGCTCTGGGAGGTGCGCTTGAGGAGGTTTCAGAAGATGGTGTCCGCACGATCACTGTTGAGACATCTGATTTAACATCCAGTGTCCGTGAGGAAACCGGAGGTGCACTTGAAGTGATTTCAGAAGGTGATGACTTAGAGGTTGCTGTGGGGAGCTCTGTTGAAACATGCAGTGTCCCTGTTGCCCCTGAATGTGCACTTGAAGAGGTTTTAGAAGATGGTGTGGGAGAGATTGTTGTTGAGAGTTTTGAGGAAGCATCCTGCTTCACCGAGGCACCTACAGGCGCAGTTGTCGTGGTTTGAGAAGATGTTGTCCCAGAGGTTGCTGTTGGGAGACTCGATGAAGAAGGCTTTGGTAGTGAAGCTCCTGGGGGTGCCCTTGAAGTGGTTTCAGAAGAGGGTGTCCCAGAGGTTGCTGTTGGGAGCCTTGTTGAAATGTGCAGTTTCCCGGAGGCAGATGAAGGTGCACTTGATGTGGCTGCAGAAGATGGTGTTTTAGATGTTGCTGCTGGGAGAGTTGTTGATGTGTCCGGTGGCCCTGTTGCTCCCGAAGTTGCACTTGAAGTGGTTTCAGAAGATTTTTTCCCAGAGATTATGGTTGAGACACTTGATGAAGCATCTGGTGTCTGTGAGGCAGCTTGAGGCGCACTTGAGGTGATTAGGAAAGATGACGTACCGGTGGTTCTTGTCGGGAGACTTGATGAAGAATCTGGTGTAGCTGTGGCTCCGGGAGGTGCGCTTGAGGAGGTTTCAGAAGATGGTGTCCACACGATCACTTTTGAGACATCTGATGTAACATCCAGTGTTGAGACAGTTGATGAAGCATCTGGTGTTTGTGAGGCAGCTTGAGGCTCACTTGAAGTGATTAGGGAAGATGTCCCTGTTGCCCCTGAATGTGCACTTGAAGAGGTTTTAGAAGATGGTGTGGGAGAGATTGCTGTTGAGAGTCTTGAGGAAGCATCCGGCGTCCCTGAGGCACCTACAGGTGCAGTTGTCGTGGTTTGAGAAGATGTTGTCCCAGAGGTTGCTGATGGGAGACTCAATGAAGAGGACGGTGGTAGGGAAGCTCCTGGAGGTGCCCTTGAAGTGGTTTCAGAAGAGGGTGTTTCAGAGGTTCCAGTTGTGGGACTTGGTAAAATGTGCAGTTTCCCGGAGGCAGCCGAAGGTGCACTTGAAGTGGCTGCAGAAGAAGGTGTTTTAGATGTTGCTGCTGGGACAGTTGTTGATGTGTCCGGTGGCCTGGTTGCTACCGAAGTTGCACTTGAAGTGGTTTCAGAAGATTTTTTCCCAGAGATTATGGTTGAGACACTTGATGAAGCATCTGGTGTCTGTGAGGCAGCTTGAGGCGCACTTGAGGTGGTTAGGAAAGATGACGTACCGGTGGTTCTTGTCGGGAGACTTGATGAAGAATCTGGTGTAGCTGTGGCTCCGGGAGGTGCGCTTGAGGATGTTTCAGAAGATGGTGTCCGTACAGTCACTGTTGAGACATCTGATGTAACATCCAGTGTCCGTGAGGAAACTGGAGGTGCACTTGAAGTGATTTCAGAAGGTGATGACTTAGAGGTTGCTGTGGGGAGCTCTGTTGAAACATGCAGTGTCCCTGTTGCCCCTGAATGTGCACTTGAAGAGGTTTTAGAAGATGGTGTGGGAGAGATTGCTGTTGAGAGTCTTGAGGAAGCATCCGGCGTCCCTGAGGCACCTAGAGGTGCAGTTGTTGTGGTTTGAGAAGATGTTGTCCCAGAGGTTGCTGTTGGGAGACTCGATGAAGAAGGCTTTGGTAGGGAAGCTCCTGGAGGTGCCCTTAAAGTGGTTTCAGAAGAGGGTGTTTCAGAGGTTGCAGTTGAGAGACTTGCTAAAATGTGCAGTTTCCTGGAGGCAGCTGAAGGTGCACTTGAAGTGGCTGCAGTTGATGGTGTTTTAGATGTTATTGCTGGGGGAGTTGTTGATGTGTCCGGTGGCCCTGTTGTTCCCAAAGTTGCACTTGAAGTAGTTTCAGAAGATTTTGTTCCAGAGATTATGGTTGAGACACTTGATGAAGCATCTGGTGTCTGTGAGGCAGCTTGAGGCGCACTTGAAGTGATTGGGGAAGATGACGTACCGGTGGTTCTTGTCGGGAGACTTGATGAAGAATCTGCTGTAGATGTGGCTCCGGGAGGTGCGTTTGAGGAGGTTTCAGAAGATGGTGTCCGCACGATCACTGTTGAGACATCTGATGTAACATCCAGTGTTGAGACACTTGATGAAGCATCTGGTGTCTGTGAGGCAGCTTGAGGCGCACTTGAAGTGATTAGGAAAGATGACGTACTGGTGGTTCTTGTCGGGAGACTTGATGAAGAATCTGGTGTAGCTGTGGCTCCGGGAGGTGCGCTTGAGGAGGTTTCAGAAGATGGGGTCCGCACGATCACTGTTGAGACATCTGATGTAACATCCAGTGTCCGTGAGGAAACCGGAGGTGCACTTGAAGTGATTTCAGAAGGTGATGACTTAGAGGTTGCTGTGGGGAGCTCTGCTGAAACATGCAGTGTCCCTGTTGCCCCTGAATGTGCACTTGAAGAGGTTTTAGAAGATGGTGTGGGAGAGATTGCTGTTGAGAGTGTTGAGGAAGCATCCGGCGTCCCTGAGGCACTTACAGGTGGAGTTGTCGTGGTTTGAGAAGATGTTTTCCCAGAGGTTGCTGTTGGGAGACTCGATGAAGAAGGCTTTGGTAGTGAAGCTCCTGGGGGAGCCCTTGAAGTGGTTTCAGAAGAGGGTGTCCCAGAGGTTGCAGTTGGGAGCCTTGTTGAAATGTGCAGTTTCCCGGAGGCAGATGAAGGTGCACTTGATGTGGCTGCAGAAGATGGTGTCTTAGATGTTGCTGCTGGGAGAGTTGTTGATGTGTCCGGTGGCCCTGTTGCTCCCAAAGTTGCACTTGAAGTGGTTTCAGAAGATTTTTTCCCAGAGATTATGGTTGAGACACTTGATGAAGCATCTGGTGTCTGTGAGGCAGCTTGAGGCGCACTTGAGGTGGTTAGGAAAGATGACTTACCGGTGGTTCTTGTCGGGAGACTTGATGAAGAATCTGGTGTAGCTGTGGCTCCGGGAGGTGCGCTTGAGGATGTTTCAGAATATGGTGTCCGCACGATCACTGTTGAGACATCTGATGTAACATCCAGTGTCCGTGAGGAAACCGGAGGTGCACTTGAAGTGATTTCAGAAGGTGATGACTTAGAGGTTGCTGTGGGGAGCTCTGTTGAAACATGCAGTGTCCCTGTTGCCCCTGAATGTGCACTTGAAGAGGTTTTAGAAGATGGTGTGGGAGAGATTGTTGTTGAGAGTTTTGAGGAAGCATCCTGGTTCACTGAGGCACCTACAGGTGCAGTTGTTGTGGTTTGAGAAGATGTTGTCCCAGAGGTTGCTGTTGGGAGACTCGATGAAGACGGCGATGGTAGGGAAGCTCCTGGAGGTGCCCTTGAAGTGGTTTCAGAAGAGGGTGTCTCAGAGGTTGCAGTTGGGAGCCTTGTTGAAATGTGCAGTTTTCCGGAGGCAGATGAAGGTGCACTTGATGTGGCTGCAGAAGATGGTGTTTTAGATGTTGCTGCTGGGAGAGTTGTTGATGTGTCCGGTGGCCCTGTTGCTCCCGAAGTTGCACTTGAAGTGGTTTCAGAAGATTTTTTCCCAGAGATTATGGTTGAGACACTTGATGAAGCATCTGGTGTCTGTGAGGCAGCTTGAGGCGCACTTGAGGTGATTAGGAAAGATGACGTACCGGTGGTTCTTGTCGGGAGACTTGATGAAGAATCTGGTGTAGCTGTGGCTCCGGGAGGTGCACTTGAGGAGGTTTCAGAAGATGGTGTCCGCACGATCACTGTTGAGACATCTGATGTAACATCCAGTGTTGAGACACTTGATGAAGCATCTGGTGTCTGTGAGGCAGCTTGAGGCGCACTTGAAGTGATTAGGAAAGATGACGTACTGGTGGTTCTTGTCGGGAGACTTGATGAAGAATCTGGTGTAGCTGTGGCTCCGGGAGGTGCGCTTGAGGAGGTTTCAGAAGATGGTGTCCGCACGATCACTGTTGAGACATCTGATGTAACATCCAGTGTCCGTGAGGAAACCGGAGGTGCACTTGAAGTGATTTCAGAAGGTGATGACTTAGTGGTTGCTGTGGGGAGCTCTGTTGAAACATGCAGTTTCCCTGTTGCCCCTGAATGTGCACTTGAAGAGGTTTTAGAAGATGTTGTGGGAGAGATTTCTGTTGAGAGTCTTGAGGAAGCATCCGGCGTCCCTGAGGCACCTAGAGGTGCAGTTGTTGTGGTTTGAGAAGATGTTGTCCCAGAGGTTGCTGTTGGGAGACTCGATGAAGAAGGCTTTGGTAGGGAAGCTCCTGGTGGTGCCCTTAAAGTGGTTTCAGAAGAGGGTGTTTCAGAGGTTGCAGTTGAGAGACTTGCTAAAATGTGCAGTTTCCCGGAGGCAGCTGAAGGTGCACTTGAAGTGGCTGCAGTTGATGGTGTTTTAGATGTTATTGCTGGGGGAGTTGTTGATGTGTCCGGTGGCCCTGTTGTTCCCAAAGTTGCACTTGAAGTAGTTTCAGAAGATTTTGTTCCAGAGATTATGGTTGAGACACTTGATGAAGCATCTGGTGTCTGTGAGGCAGCTTGAGGCGCACTTGAAGTGATTGGGGAAGATGACGTACCGGTGGTTCTTGTCGGGAGACTTGATGAAGAATCTGCTGTAGATGTGGCTCCGGGAGGTGCGTTTGAGGAGGTTTCAGAAGATGGTGTCCGCACGATCACTGTTGAGACATCTGATGTAACATCCAGTGTTGAGACACTTGATGAAGCATCTGGTGTCTGTGAGGCAGCTTGAGGCTCACTTGAAGTGATTAGGGAAGATGTCCCTGTTGCCCCTGAATGTGCACTTGAAGAGGTTTTAGAAGATGGTGTGGGAGAGATTGCTGTTGAGAGTCTTGAGGAAGCATCCGGCGTCCCTGAGGCACCTACAGGTGCAGTTGTCGTGGTTTGAGAAGATGTTGTCCCAGAGGTTGCTGTTGGGAGACTCAATGAAGAGGACGGTGGTAGGGAAGCTCCTGGAGGTGCCCTTGAAGTGGTTTCAGAAGAGGGTGTTTCAGAGGTTCCAGTTGTGGGACTTGGTAAAATGTGCAGTTTCCCGGAGGCAGCCGAAGGTGCACTTGAAGTGGCTGCAGAAGAAGGTGTTTTAGATTTTGCTGCTGGGACAGTTGTTGATGTGTCCCGTGGCCCTGTTGCTCCCGAAGTTGCACTTGAAGTGGTTTCAGAAGATTTTGTCCCAGAGATTATGGTTGAGGCAGTTGATGAAGCATCTGGTGTCTGTGAGGCAGCTTGAGGCGCACTTGAAGTGATTAGGGAAGATGACGTACCGGTGGTTCTTGTCGGGAGACTTGATGAAGAATCTGGTGTAGCTGTGGCTCCGGGAGGTCCGCTTGAGGATGTTTCAGAAGATGGTGTCCGTACAATCACTGTTGAGACATCTGATGTAACATCCAGTGTCCGTGAGGAAACTGGAGGTGCACTTGAAGTGATTTCAGAAGGTGATGACTTAGAGGTTGCTGTGGGGAGCTCTGTTGAAACATGCAGTGTCCCTGTTGCCCCTGAATGTGCACTTGAAGAGGTTTTAGAAGATGGTGTGGGAGAGATTGCTGTTGAGAGTCTTGAGGAAGCATCCGGCGTGCCTGAGGCACCTAGAGGTGCAGTTGTTGTGGTTTGAGAAGATGTTGTCCCAGACGTTGCTGTTGGGAGACTCGATGAAGGTGGCGGTGGTAGGGAAGCCCCTGGAGGTGCCCTTGAAGTGCTTTCAGAAAAGGGTGTCTCAGAGGTTGCAGTTGGGAGACTCAATGAAGAAGACGGTGGTAGGGAAGCTCCTGGGGGTGCCCTTGAAGTGGTTTCAGAAGACGGTGTCTCAGAGTTTGCAGTTGGGAGCCTTGTTGAAATCTGCAGTTTCCCGGAGGCAGATGAAGGTGCACTTGATGTGGCTGCAGAAGATGGTGTTTTAGATGTTGCTGCTGGGAGAGTTGTTGATGTGTCCGGTGGCCCTGTTGCTTCCGAAGTTGCACTTGAAGTGGTTTCAGAAGATTTTGGCCCAGAGATTATGTTTGAGACACTTGATGAAGCATCTCGTGTCTGTGAGGCAGCTTGAGGCGCAGTTGAAGTAATTAGGGAAGATGACGTAACGGTGGTTCTTGTCGGGAGACTTGATGAAGAATCTGGTGTAGCTGTGGCTCCGGGAGGTCCGCTTGAGGAGGTTTCCGAAGATGGTGTCCGCACGATCACTGTTGAGACATCTGATGTAACATCCAGTGTCCGTGAGGAAACCGGAGGTGCACTTGAAGTGATTTCAGAAGGTGATGACTTAGAGGTTGCTGTGGGGAGCTCTGTTGAAACATGCAGTGTCCTTGTCGCCCCTGAACGTGCACTTGAAGTTGTTTTAGAAGATGGTGTCCCAGAGATTGCTGTTGAGAGTCGTGAGGAAGCATCCGGCGTCCCTGAGGCACTTATACATGTAGTTGTTGTGGTTTGAGAAGATGTTGTCCCAGAGGTTGCTGTCACGAGACTTGATGAAGAATCCGGTGTAGCTGTGGATGGCCCCTTGCCTCCTGAAGGTTGGAACCATGAAGAACTATGTTACAGGTACACCATCACACATGGCAATAGATCTCTATGGTCATTAAAACCTTACAGTGTTGTCCGTTGCACCAATCCAACTGGTGCATAAGTAAATAATTTAGCAGGATTCATTTATATAACAAACTTCTTTATATACAATAATATAAATCATGATGCATGTATACAATACCCATGCAAGCAGGAGCTAGAACCACAGATCTCAGTATCATAGAAGACATATCCCAGAAGCTATATAATACAATATATATAACCATATAACTTAATATTCTTCCCATGCTGCACACCTCCCAATGGCTTGGTCATTATATCTCCTACATTTTCCTCTGAAGAACAGTGAAGTAAGCTAATTAATGTGCATTTGGTGGCTTATCTTACATTACAGTGTTTAATATCTTCATGCTTGCTTCTATTCTTTACTCTGTCACCTGTTTCCATTTTAACGCAAGCAGCATTATCCTCAAACACTGTTACAGCGTCACTTACTTTAACGTTTAAACCATTTAACAGCTGTACGTACCAAGTTACCTCTGGACAACATTCAGACAGATAAATAAATTCTGCCTCTGCCATAGAAATGGCTACAGTTGTTTGTTTTCTGGACTTCAACCAATTAAAGTTCCTCCAAATAATACCACAATTGAACTTTTTGGTTTTTACATCATTCATGACAACATGAATATTTCAATTTCAATTCTTCAGAGACCTGTATTTGACGAGCCAAGTTCACACATCCCTTCAAATCCCTGACAATCCTTTTGACACCCATCCAATGCAATTGTGTTGGTGCAGCATTAAAGCGACTTAAGATGCTTACTGCACAAGCTATGTCTGGTCTGGACCACTGTGACAGATATAGCAAGCTCCAGGGGTGGGATCCTACTGATTTAACAGCCGTTTTGCTGAGTGCGTGCTTTGCGCGGCGCACAGTTCACAGGAAAACAGTGGAGGTGCGGCAATCCACTCTGCCATGCCTATCAGCTGTGTTAAAAAACAAGAAAATATAGGTGAGTATATCCCAGGGACGGGTGGGTGGGCCCACCTGAAGATTGGAGAGAACTGGTTGACTCTCAGTTTATCTTCAGAACTAGCGGTTTGCCTGAACTGGGTCGAACTGGTAGAATCCCACCCGTGGCAAGCTCCCTATTGCAGAGATATATATCTCTTGATCACAGGCTTCACTTCAATTCAACATGACTGCTTCTTCTCTGTGCTGCACGCTTTCCAGATGGGACTTAGAGGAAAACTGCGGCTCACAACTGCTAAATAGCAGAAAAGATACTTTCTTTCCCAGCAAGAGCAGCAGCAGAGAGAAGGAGCTGCTGTCCCGGAAAGCAGAAATGGAGCAGAGCAGGCCCCCAATGGATGCTTGGTCGATCCTCGCTGTGTGGTGGAAGCCATGAATACACGGAAGCCATGCGTGTGTGCACGCACTCATATTTTTGGCAAACCAGTTTTTTTTTTTAAACAAAGTTTTATTGGTTTTTTTAAAATTTACAAGGGAAAAGGTAGTGGAAAAGGTATACAAATTTTGGCAGTTGCAAAGTGTGGTAGGCGCCCCCTCCCTCCAAACTCATAGTATACATCTAGGTAAAAGTCATTAATACATAATCATATATAGTCAGCATATTAATTCCATTGGTACTTTCAATCAGTTTAATACATAGTAGTATATAGTCCACATGTTAATTCCATTGGTACTTTTGATCAGTTTATGTCAAAAAGATTTTCTTATTCATTTTTGTGATCTGAGCTTTCTTGGTATTGCCCCATCTCCCCCCACCGACAGAGCTCCGGCCCCTCCCGTGTCCTGCATATCTGTTGTAGGATCTTCTGTTTTTTCTAGGTGTATTTTGTTTTTTTCCATAAAGGCCTGTGCCTCTATGGGTGTGTTGATTCTAATTCTTGTCTCCTCCCAGAATATTAACATACCTTCAGGCACCAACCATCTGAACCACACCCCCTTCTGGTATAATTTATTCGCTAATTGCGAATAATTTTTTCTTTTTCCCCTCACTTTCTTGGGGATCTGCTTCAGAATGGTTATTTCCCTATCATGGTATGTCAAGGCTTGCCCCCTTTGTGCACCCAGAATTTCGTCTCTTGTGCTTTTTCTAGGGAATTTAATATGTACCTCCCTGGATACGTTGTGTGTTCTAGCATAGGCTGAGTTCACTCTATAAACCAGATCTATCTCCCATTCCATCTGTTGTTTTTCTTTGTGTATATATTCAGCCAAAATATTTGTCATGATGTCCCTTATGTTTGTATTATCTGCTTCCATCACGTTTTGAAATCTAAGATAAAATTCTCTCAAATTCTGTTTTCATCTGTTGGGTATCAAGTTCTTTGTTTCCCTACTGCACCACCTCCACCCCCTCCCTCATTTCAGCCGCCCCACCCTCCAAGAGGTCCAGTCTCTGTGAGTTCTTATAAATTTGGGCCTGATTCTCTTTAATTTCTTCTTTCATCTCCTTTAGTTGTTTCTTGATTTCCTCTTGTCCCTGTAAAAGTTGCTGAAGCATTTGTTGCAAATCCATCTCTGTACTTTTAGGTTGCATCAGGTCTGTTATCTTTGATTGTGTAGCAGGGCTGGAAGTTGCTGATGTCGGGGCAGAGGTAGCAAAGCCAGGCTTTCCAGGAGGTGGTCTTTTAGGAGGCATTGTTTATAAAATAAAGAGTTCAGTCAATGTAGAGAATGGACAGTTAGAGCGGCAGAGCAGCCAGATGAGTCCAGGAGGCAGAAGGTCCAGGCAGAAGAGAGTTTCTCTAATCACCCTGGCAGTAGAGCAAAGTTTTTCACTCCAGGGAGTTCAAAGAGTAGCAATCCACAAGAGATTTATCTGAGTAGCACGGAGACAAAGACCAGAAGCCTGAATTTTTAAAGGTGGAGTCAGGTTTCACAGTTCATGAAGACAACGGAAGTGTGCCATCTTGCCCTGCCAGCTTCGGGTTTAGAGGCATAACAAAGTTTTCAAAGTTCCCAAAGTTTTCAGATCATCAGTATATTATGGGGTTAAGTTCAAAGAAAATCACTTTAAGCAAGGGTGTGGCATCATTGGTTGGCTCTCTCCCCTCCTCCTTCCCCTGGGGCTGAGAGCAAAATTGTTTCAAGCCGCCTGTCTGAGGGGGGGGGGAAATCCCCCTCCCTCCAGCCTCGCCTCTCAAGTTAGCCGAAAGAAAAGTTTTTAAACTGCTGAGAAATTCTTCGAGTCAGTAAAGGGAGTGGAGGGGGGTTCGCGCCTCACCGCACCGCAGCTGCTTCCTTCTGCTTGCTCATTCTCTGCACAGCCTTTCAGCGAAAATGCCCATGCGTCCTCCGATCTGCTCCCTGGTGCCTTGGGTGAGGCGGGGGACCTCCCGCCGGCCGCCGCCGATCCAGGGATCCCCCGTGATGCTGCCCCTCCGGCAGGACGCCTCTGTGGGGCGTCCTGTGCCCCCCAAGAAGTGGGGAAGCCCACCGAGGAGCCGGAGCGAGCAAACACTTGCCTGTCGCTGGTAGCCGCCGGAACCAGAAGTGGCAAATCAGTTGTTAAGTGGGTTGAATCCCACCACTGGGTGCCAGCAACCGGAACCTTCTTATCCAGCAGGAATCTGACTGCCTGCACAGAGCAACAACTCATCTCACTGTAGTGGTACCTATTTAACTACTTGCATAGAACATGCATTTGAATTGTTAGGTGGACAGAGGTGAGGTGAGTGATGGGAATTCACCCCCACACAAAATGCTAGGACTTGAACTGTCGGAGCAAAGACCATCTCCAGCATCATTAAACCACAGAGCCACCGTGCCTCCGATGGTGAATACTTAGTTAAAAGGAAAACCCCCATCCAAATATATCTTCCACTGAGTTATTCTGCACAACAGGACCTGCACTAAATCCTGCTACAGATAGTGTGTGAGGCTCCACTGCCCTATTCTCAGTGTTAGGAGAAGAAATGAGAGGACACAAAGGAGTAACAAAAGCTGTTACTCAGTTTTAGTAATCTCCTCTCTCTTCCTGCAAGGCCAGTTTGGGGTCACGATGAGCCAAAGGTTAGCGAAGTGCAGTGACCCAACTTCCCATCTCCATCTCTGTATTGGATGAGTCAATGTCAAGGAGCCCATAAATTAGGAATTCCTGTTCCTTTCTCAGCCTATCTGCAGACTCTTTTTTTTCCTGTTGGTGCTTCAGATAGCAATAGCACTTAGACTTATATACCACTTCACGGTGCTTTACAGCCCTCTCTAAACGGTTTACAGAGACAGCCTATTGCCCACAACAATCTGGGTCCTCATTTTACCAACCTCAGAAGGATGGAAGGCTGAGTCAACCTTGAGCCAGTCCAGGATCGAACTGCTGGCAGTTGGCAGAATTAGCCTGCAATATTACATTCTAACCACTGTGCCACCAGATGGAGTAGGGTTGGAAGAGACTACAGAGTTTGGAATCACTCTGTGTATCAATATAATACAGGAAGTCCTAAACTGTCATGATCACCTTTTGCGACCTGCTGACAAACAAAGTCAATGGGGAAGCCAGATTCACTTAGCAACTGTGTTACTAACTTAAGAACTGCAGTGATTCACTTAACAACCGGGCCAAGAAAGGTGGGGCAAACTCACTTAACAACTGTCTTCCCTAGCAACAGAAATTTTGGGCTTAGTTGTAGTCATATGTCAAGGACTAACTGTAATTAAAATAAAGGAAGTTGGTCTTAGAATGTGTTTGTTGAACAGGAAGAGTTGGATACAACCAGACATTCACCCTTGTGCTTTTTACACATAAAGGTAATCTCCGCTCCAGAAATACGCCATGTTTCTAGATGTGTATAAAAAGGTAAAGGTTCCCCTCACACACGTGTGCTAGTCGTTCCCAACTCTAGGGGGCGGTGCTCATCTCTGTTTCAAAGCCGAAGAGCCAGCGCTATCCGAAGATGTCTCTGTGGTCATGTGACCAGCATGGCGCTGTTACTTTCCCACCAAAATGGTCTCTATTTTTCTACTTGCATTTTGTACATGCTTTCGAACTGCTAGGTTGGCAGAAGCTGGGGCAAGTAACAGGGGCTTACTCTGTTACATGGCACTAGGGATTCGAACCGCTGAACGGCCGACCTTTCTGATCGACAAGCTCAGCATCTTAGCCACAGAGCCACCGCGTCCCTGCAGATGTGTATAAATAACCTCAAAAATAGTTTTTTTTCTGTACAATCTGTACCGTGTTCTCTTAGGAACTCTTTGTGTACATAAATCAGTATATAATTGTGAAGCATCTTCTGGAGGTAATTGATTGATGGGTTACATTAATGATATCCAAAGCTTATTTTTAAGAGGAACACAGCTCTTCTTAAATTGTCTAAATTGTCAGGCGTGGCTGTGATTTAGTGGCTAAACAGAATGAATGGGGAAAAAAAACCTGGTCACTGGAAGGAACACTATTTGCACACATTGACTCATATCCCGTTCATATCTCATAAATTTTATTCGTGGTGAATTTGGATGATTTTGTTTCTGCAGAACTTCATAGCAGCAGAGATGTTAGTGACAAACTTTTCAAGTGCTTGACATAAAGAAGTGCAATACATTAAAGACTCGAGGCAGGGGAATTTGTATAAAGTAGCCAGGTGAATTTGAACCAGCTTCCTTTAAAACCTTCATCCAGCATTTCTATTTGTTAGGGAAAGTATGTATAAATTATTATTATTTTTTCTCTGTGGGGCTCTGGGATGCTCTTTGAACTTGGAGACGTCTCATTACCAAACCAGGTAACATCATCAGGGCTAGAAGGGAGTGGGGCATTTCCCAATATTTATTTATTTATTTATTTATTTATTTATTTTTATTGATTGATTAATTGATTTCATCAAGCATGAATTAGATAACAGACGTAAGTATAAACATGATTATGAATACATGAAATGAATACAAATACAAGGGAAGGTTAGGACAGGGACGGTAGGCACGCTGTGTGCTTATGTACGCCCCTTAAAGACCTCTTAGGAATGGGGTGAGGTCAACAGTAGACAGTCTATTACCCAACTACCATGTTTCCCCAAAAATAAAACAGGGTCTTATTGTCTTTTGACCCCCCCAAATAAGCACTGGGCCTTATTTTCGGGGAGGTCTTATTATTTTTGAGGTGCAGGAGGCGGCGAGTGTGGTCCCCTCGTGGCTGCTGCTGTGTTGCAATATTTTCGGGGAGGACTTATTTTGGGGCAAGGGCTTATTTTAGCGCATGTGCTCAAAAGTCCGATTGGGCTTATTATCTGGGGAGGTCTCATTTTTGGCGAAACAGGGTAGGTAACAGCAAAAGTGCTAGAAGGAAGTGGGGCTTGCAAATCCCATTCCCTTCCAGTACTGATGATGGTACGTAGCTGGGTAATGAAAAATTTGCAACTAAACAACCGAGCTCAGGGAGCACCACAGACCCACAGCTCAACCCTGAGTGACAACTATTATCTTCTATTGGTAATTTGTTTTTCCTTATTTAAGTAATGATACGGAGTTATTATTTTTTCCAGTACCAGCTAGGGACAATTAAATTGACCTCACTAGAATTTTTTTCATTTTTTTTTTGTGTGGAAGAAGCATACAGGGAGTTCTCGACTTACGACTACAACAATTTTGGACTTACGACAAAGTCCAAAATTTGTGTCGCTAAGTGAGACGTTTGTTAAATGAGTTTTGCCCATGTTACGACTTTTCTCGCCACAATCGCTAAATGAATAACAGCAGTTGTTAAGTTAGTTACATGGTTGTTAAGTGAATCTGGCTTCCCCGTTGATTTTGCTTGTCAAAAGGTCGCAAAAGTTGATCACATGACCCCGGGACACGGCAACCGTCATAGATATGAACCAGTTGCCAAGTGTCCAAATGTTGGTCATGTGACCAGGGTGATGCTGCAAAGATTGTAAGTGTTAAAAATGGGCATAAGTCACTTTTCTCAGTGCTACCGTAACTTTGATCAGTCACTAAAGGGTTGTAAGTCAAGTCTGTACTTCTTTCTTTCAAGTTTCCCAATCCCATTATTAAAGTTTATTGATTTGTTAGATTTGCCAAGAATACTCACTTAACAACTGCCCCGTATAATGTCTGCTCAAAGTTGCACCAGTGCTGAAACTAGCCCCGTGATGGCGAACCGATGGCACGCGTGCCACAAGAGGCACGCGGAGCCATTTGTCAGGGCATGCGAGGCGCTGCCCTGTCAGCTGGCCAGCGCGCGTGCGCATGCTGGCCAGCTGAGTTCACCTTTTTAAAAGCTATTTTTCGCCTTCCCCAGGCTCCAGAGGCTTTATAGCAGCCTGGGGAGGGCGAAAAGAGCCTCCCCCCACCAGAGGCTTCAAGGACCGTCCGGAGGCTTCCCTGAAGCCTTCGGAGCGCTTAAAACCACCCTCCGAGCAAGTTGCTCGGAGGGTCGTTTTAAGCGCTTTAAAGGCTTCAGGGACCGTCCGGACGGCGGAGGGAGGGGGGACTCTATAGCCTTCCTGCCATGCATCCCGCACAGGAATCCGTCCCCTCGGGGCTTTGCGCGGGCGTCGCAAGGGTTAAGCCGAAAGGGAAGGGGAGGGGGAAAGCGAAGGGGGCTTTGTTGTCCTCCTTCTCCTTCTCCTCCTTTCCCCCTCAGGCTCGAACGCGGCGTCAGGGCCTGGCAGGCAGTGAACGAGTCGGAACCTGCCGACCGGAGGAAGTGGGTGAGAGGCGGGTCTTGTGAACGGCGGCAGCAGCGGTGGCAGTGGCGGCAATAGTTGCAACTCAGCGGCGGGCCGCCCCGGCTGGGAGACAAAGGAGGGGAAAGGCGGCAGGCAGCCGAGTTGCGACTATTGAGCACGATGCGGCGCGGCGGCGCCCGACGCCGCGATCGAGGCGGCTGCGTGGCCTGCCTGGCATGGTGCGGCTAGAGGAGGAGGATGAGGCGGCGGCGAGGGTGGTGCGGCTGAGGCCCGATGGAGTTCCCTTAGGCTGAGCCCGTCCTGGCGGCGGCGGCGATGTGAAGGCTGGGCCCTGGCGAGTGCGCCGAGGCTGGGCGGAGCGGCGCAAGGACGCCGGGTCCGAGGCGCTGTGCGGCGGAGGCGATCCGGGCCTGGGCGATGGAGACACATGTCTCATGCCTGTTCAGGGACCTTCCTGAGGCTTCCCTGAAGCCTTCGGAGCGCTTAAAACGACCCGTTGCTCGGAGGGTGGTTTTAAGCGTTCCGAAGGCTTCAGGGAAGCCTCTGGACATTCCCTGAAGCCTCCGGCGGGGGAGGCTCTTTTCGCCCTCCCCAGGCTCCTATAAAGCCTCTGGAGCCTGGGGAGGGTGAAAAAAGCATGTAAAATGGGTGCGTTGTGTGCGCATGCGCACTGGGGCACGTGCATTGCGTTATGGGTGCGGCACGCCCGCACACGACCCCCCCCACGCTCCCCCCACTTGTGGCACGCGAGCCAAAAAAGGTTCGCCATCACTGGACTAGCCTATGAAAATGTGACCATTGCAGAATCCCTGCGGTTATACGATCATAATTTCCACATTTCACAGCTGGCTACTGACAAGCAGAACTAATGGAGAGTGATATCTTGCTCAATGACTCTGAAGTGTCAATACCGCTTTATAATACCTTGGTCAGGCCATACTTGGAATACTGCATTCAGTTTTGGTCGCTACACTATAAAAAAGATGTGGAGACTCTAGAAAGAGTGCAGAGACTTTAGTTTAATGAAAAGAAGGACTAGGGGAGACATGATAGCAGTGTTCCAATATCTCAGGGGTTGCCACAAAGAAGAGGGAGTCAAACTATTCTCCAAGGCACTGAGGATAGAACAAGAAGCAATGGGTGGAAACTAATCAAGGAGAGAAGCAACTTAGAACTGAGGAGAAATTTCCTAACAGTTAGAACAATTAATCAGTGGAACTATTTGCCTCCAGAAGTTGTGAATGCTCCAACACTAGAAGTTTTAAAGAAGATGTTGGATAACCATTTGTCTGAAGTGGTGTAGCGTTTCCTGCCTGAGCAGGGGGTTGGACTAGAAGACCTCCAAGGTCCCTTCCAACTCTGTTATTCTATTCTAAAGTTAGCAATGAAGTTGCTGATCCCAATGGTGGTCATTAAGTGAGAACTACCTGCATTATCCCGAGTGGCTTTGCTTTTTTTCCTTAAATACAAAAAGTTACCATTTACCAAGTCAGATTACATCCCGGCCTTGGAGTCTGGCGACAACTGCTTCAAGGACGTAGGGTGAGATGTTCCCCATAATCTCCAACTTGATTCTTTCAGTTGGAGATCTGAACCTTCACGGAAAACAAGACTGTGACAAGAGGACTTATTTAGGATAAGTTCTTGTTTTTCCCTTCTTAACAGCCTCCCTAAGCCAGACTACTGTGTTTCCCTGAAAATAACACCTACCATATTTTTCAGAGTATAAGACACACCTTTTTCCCTCAAAAAAGAGGCTGAAAATCTGGGTGCGTTTTATACACCGAATACAGCATTTTTTTGCCTCCCGAAACCCTGGCCCCTTCACCAAAATGGCTGTGCAGAGCCTGTAGAAGGCTTTCAGAGAGCTCCTGAGGGCTGGGGTAGGCAGAAATAAGTGAAAACCGCCCCCCTCAGTCCCCAGGAGTACTCTATAAGCCTCCTAAAGGCTATGCATGCAGTTTTTTTTGACAAAAACTGGGCCTGTTTTCATGAAAATTGGGCCGTTTTTTGCTCATTTGGGGGGGCACCCCCAGGAGCATTCTGCAAGCCCCCTAAAGGCTATTCATACCTGTTTTGGGGATGTTTGCAGAGTGCAAAAACTTTTTTTTAATTCGCCTCTTCAAAACCTTGGTGCATCTTATGCTCCGAAAAATATGGTAGTCTTATTTTCTTTTGGGCCACAAAGTAAGCACTAGAGTTTATTTTCAGGGAAAAACAATTTGAGGGTGGTCAGCCCAGCTGAGTGCCCGCCCCCCCAGAGCACACACAAGAACACACAAAAACCTGCCAGATACTGTCAGGACCGATAGTATCTGGCAGCAGCTCCAGCCTGCCGGTTCTTTGATCAGTGCACTCTGGGTCTGTGCAGAGTGGAAGGCATGTAGCGGAAGGCAGGTGATCCCAAAGGGCTGCAGGCAAGCTGAGAGACGTGAACATGAGCCTCAGTGGTGGGGTTCAAATAATTTAACAACCGGTTCTCTGCCCCAATGATTTCTTCCAACAATCAGTTCACCAAATTGCTCAGAAACTTAACAACCGTTTCTCCTGAAGTGGTGTGAACTGGCTGAATCCCACCACTGAATTGAGCCTCCCATGGCTGCCTACCACTCCAGCCCACCAACACTCAGCTTTCCCGTGGCCTGCACAGCATATCTGGATTGCCTGCCTCCACCTGCTTGTGCTTGCGCCTGCTGCTTACACAGGTCCTCAACTCACCTGTGCTGTGCAGTCTGCGGCCGCTGCCAGACACCACCGGACCGCACACACTCGCTGCCTCCTATGCTGGCCATGCCCACCCCTCCACTAGGACTTATTTTTGGGGTAGGGCTTATATTAGAGACACAGATAAAAACCAGACTGGGGCTTAATTTTGAGGCAGGTTGTATTTTCAGATAAATGTTGGTCAAGGCACCATCCCATCCAAAATGGATATATGAATGACCCCAAATTTCAAGTGACCCATGCTATTTACAGGAGCATGAATACAATCTAGAAATAATGGATCCACGAAATATGAAAATCCTACCTTGTGTCCTCACATAGGCACTCAGAGAAAGCATAGTCCATAATGCAACCAGGAAGTGTCCTTGTATTCTAACCATTGTGGCTTGAGTTGAATGTCTCATGCGCTCAGAACATCCATCTCCCTTTTATAGCTTCTGAAAGACTTGACATGTAGTTTATTTCGAATTCACAAATGTCATTTTGAAGCTATAATACCTTGTTTGGAATAGTAGGTGTGGCCCTCAGTCATATCATGTGCAAAATGGTGTGTATGGAGTGGGGGTGGGTCTTGGAAAATGAGAAGTCTGCACTAGTTATCTCCTTGCTGATGGGTTACATTATTATTTTTAGATATATTTTCTTTGGTAAATGATTGAGAGAAGTTCATTTGCCAAAAGAGTAATATATTATATATATATATATATATATATATATATATATATATATATATATATATATATATATATATATATATATATATATATATATATATATATATATATATATATATATATATATATATATATATATATATATATATATATATATATATATATATATATATATATATATATATGGCTTGTTGTGATTATTGTTGGAGTTTTTTTGTATTGTTCTAATTTGCCTACAGGGGTTTTTTTTGTTTCTTTTTGCTAATGTTGAATGTTTTTTGGATTGGGGCAAGTTATAAGGGAGGGAAGGGAAGGGAAGGGAAGGGAAGGAAGGAAACAAAGACAAGAAATCAGTAGTTGCCATTCAACAGAAACTGTATTTTTAAAAAGTGTGGGGGATAGTGAGCAGATATACCATATTTTTTGGAGTATAAGATGCACCTTTTTCCCTCAAAAAGAGGCTGAAAATTTGGGTGCGTCTTATACACTCAATGCAGCATTTTTTGCCTCCCGAAACCCCACCCTCTTCACCAGAATGGCCGTGCATAGCTTTTAGGAGGCTTTCAGAGTGCTCCTGGGGGCTGGGGAGGGCAGAAATGAGCACAAAACAAGCTGTTTTTTGCTCAATTTTGTCCCCCCAGCCCCCAGGAGCACTCTATAAGCCTCCTAAAGACTATTCATGCCCCTTTTTTTGAAAAAAATGGGCCCATTTTCACACAAAACGGGCTATTTTTGGGAGGTTTGCAGAGTGCAAAATCTTTTTATTTTATTTGCCTCTTCAAAACCTTGATGTGTCTTATACTCCAATGCGTCATATACTCCAAAAAATATGGTAATATATTTGGATAGATTTCGGATGAAAAGACATTCTTAACAATGAACTGAGAATTTGCCTTGTGGTGAGAAATTTCTAACCATGTAACCAATCGTGACAAACACGCATGTGTTTTATCTAAAATATATTAAAAGACAGGATATCTATATGGTGAGAGATAGCAGCCATCATTAAACACCCATTATTGATTGAGTGAACATACACAAAGTGACTTCTCTTCACATGTAGTGGAGCTGGAACCGTCTCAGGTCTGGTATTTTCCAACTGGTGGACCACAGCAGCTGCCTTGCCATCCAGCACAAACCATTTCTCTTGGCTGGAGATGGTGAGAGCTGTAATCCAAGGCATCTGAAAGATGCCACCAGATCAAGAAATCTGCCTTTACGTTTGCAAGAAAATTGCAAATGCTTTACTGTATAACTGCTGCTCTTATAAAATAACAATTAGTCCCCAATCATCTTTTTTCCTGCTCCTCCTATGAAATGACAATTAGTCCCTAATTATCTCTTTTCAGGACTGTGATTTTTCATCCAAGGCTGTGCGTTGCCAGTTCTGATGCATCTTCCTGGCAGAAAGGAGGATGAGGTGACATTCAGAGAAAAAAGAAGAATCACTTGGTGGCAAGAGGCCAAAATAGCTGCTGTCTAAGCACTGATGCGGTGGCTCAGTGGCTAAGACACTGAGCTCGTTGATCAGAAGGTCGGTGGTTCGAATCCCTAGTGTCGCATAATGGAGTGAGTTACTTGTCCCAACTTCTGCCAACCTAGCAGTTTGAAAGCATGTAAAAATGCAAGTAGAAAAATAGGAACCACCTTTGGTAGGAAGGTAACAGTGTTCCCCATGCCTTCGATGTTTAGTCATGCCAGCCACATGACCACGGAGACGTCTTTGGACAGCGCTGGCTCTTCGGCTTTGAAACAGAGATGAAACCGTCCCCTAGAGTCGGGAATGACTAGCACATATGTGCAAGGGGAACCTTTACCTTTAAGCACTGGCAACTTATTTGCTCGAAGGTGCATGTTAATTATTATCCCTGAGATTTCCAGGAATTACAGTACTTTTGTGGTACTTTATGGGAGACATATAATGGCAATTTAGCATACCAGGTTCCAATTTTTTGAAGATGGATTGAATAGCCCCAAAAGTTGTCCTGCTGTGAGGTTGGGATCCTAACTGCTGCAGAGAGTGGCCTGGTGTGAATCCAGCTCTCCACAAAGTATATTATATTTCCTCCAATGATAGGCTGATGTGATGGATGCAGTATGGATTCCCAGGAGGGAGGGGACACATTCCAGATGACTAAGAGGTATCTCAGTTGAAAATATTTGTGTGAGAGAAAGAAAACAGCTCCTCCTTAATAGTTCTCAGATTACGCACGGTGAAGACAGCAGAGTGCTTCAGTTTAGCAAGATTCTGTCTATAGGTATGAAACAATAAAGAAATCTACTTAGAATAATTGCCACATGGCTTTCTTAGAGGTTGTTGTTGTTGGTGGTGGTGGGGGGCTAACAGCGGATGCTGCAAACATTTGCTTTGACTAAGACTTTTTAAACTCATAATTTTGAGGAAGGGATTTTGGATGGAGTCTGTGTAATCTGAATTCAACTGAGCCTGATCCACAACAATGTGACAAGTTCTAGATCAGGGGTGTCCAAACTTGGGAACTTTAAGACTTGTGGACTTCAACTCCCAGAATTCCCCAGCCAGCCTGGCTGGGGAATTCTGGGAGTTGAAGTCCACAAGTCTTAAAGTTCCCAAGTTTGGACACCCCTGATCTAGATTATTGTTCAGCTATTCTTTTCATCTGTGAACATGGCAAGAACTTTCAGGTAATCCTTGACTTATGACCATTCATTAAATGATCATTTGAACACTGAAAAAAAGTCTTATAACCAATCCTTGCATTTATCCTGTATAATATTTAGTTTATTCAAAGAAAATTAAAATACAAAATATTTTTAAAATGGACAAAAGTAAAGAAAACACAACGAACATAAAAAAGGAAGAAACTAGGGAGGATAGTATGTGTATATGTGTTAAGTCTTTTTTAAAGACTAACACATAGACACATTCTAGGGAGTAGTGTGTGTATGTGTGTTAGTCTTAAAAAAGACTTAACAGACTTTTGAAGATGGATCGAATACACATACTATCCTCACTAGTTGAATGCTGATTAATATAATACAATACAATACAATAGCAGAGTTGGAAGGGACTTTGGAGGTCTTCTAGTCCAACCCCCTGCCTAGGCAGGAAACCCTATACCGTTTCAGACAAATGGCTATCCAACATCTTCTTAAAGACTTCCAGTGTTGGGGCATTCACAACTTCTGGAGGCAAGCTCTTCCACTGATTAATTGTTCTCACTGTCAGGAAGTTTCTCCTCAGTTCTAAGTTGCTTCTCTCCTTGATTAATTTCCACCCATTGCTTCTTGTTCTACCCTCAGGTGCCTTGGAAAACAGTTTGACTCTCTCTTCTTTGTGGCAACCCCTGAGATATTGGAACACTGCTATCATGTCTCCCCTAGTCCTTCTTTCTATTAAAGTAGACATACCCAGTTCCTGCAACTGTTCTTCATATGTTTTAGTCTCCAGTCCCCTAATCCTCTTTGTTGCTCTTCTCTGCACTCTTTCTAGAGTCTCCACATCTTTTCTACATTGTGGTGACCAAAACTGAATGAACAGTAATAGAACAATGTTAGTTTCCTACCTCTTGAGAAACAGGCCAAAAGAATTTTAAACTACCAAATTTATCTACAAATTATTAGCCTGTCATCTATATACAATATTAATAAAAATAATTAACAGGAAAAACAACAATAATAATAAGTATAGGTAAAGGTAAAGGTTCACCTCACACATATGTGCTAGTTGTTCCCGACTCTAGGGGATGGTGCTCATCTCCGTTTCAAAGCCGAAGAGCCAGCACTGTCTGAAGACATTTCCATGGTCATGTGGTCGACATGACTAAATGCCAAAGGTGCACAGAACACTGTTATCTTCCCACAAAAGTGGTCCCTATTTTTCTACTTGCATTTTACATGCTTTCGAACTGCTAGGTTGGCAGAAGCTGGGAAAAGTAATGGGAACTCACTCCATTAAGCGGCGCTAGGGATTCAAACCACCGAACTGCTTACCTTTCTGATCGACAAACACGGTGTCTTAGCCACTGACCCCACCGAGTCCCATAATAAAAAATAGATTGAAGTATAAAAATATGCATGAAGTTGACTCCGTTATTTCTTTTTTTTTAAATATATTTTTATTATTTTTACATTTAAAAACAATGCAATACCGCGGAGTTGTGGTGACCATACATTCACATTATATACAGCTAGTTTCAACCATTAACAGTTAAACTACTTGATACATTGTCTATCCTTCTGTCCAATCACAATATATACATTTGTTCCAGTCTTGTCATCTTGTCTTATACCAATCGTAAAATCTGTTCCATACCTCAAAATATTCTGATTCCCCTTTCTTTTTAAGTTCAAGAGTGAGCCTATCTGCTTCTGCACAGGCCAACACTTTTCTAATTATATCTAGCTCTGATGGTGTATTTTCTTTTTTTCCAATACTGTGCATAGGTTATGCTCGCTGCAGTCAGTATATGTATAATTAGATAGAGTGTATCTTTCTTAAACCCCTCCGGTATTATGCCTAGGAGAAAAGTTTCTGGTTTAAACATAATTTGTTCTCCCACCATTTGTTCTAACCATGATTGAATCATTTTCCAATATTTTTTTGCCTCATTGCACGTCCACCACATATGATAGACAGTGCTTGGTGTTTTTTTACACTTCCAACAATTTGGGGCCAGATTTTTGAACATTTTGGAAAGCCGTGCTGGGGGGAGATGCCATCTGTAGAACATCTTATAAAGATTTTCTTTATACGCCGTAGCCAATGTTAGTTTCTGATTAAGTATCCAAAGTTTTTCCCACTTAGCCAATTCCAGATTGTAACCGAAATTTTTCGCCCAGGCGACCATGGTTTCTTTGACATGTTCCTCCTGACTCTGTTATTTCTGAGACCATGTTTCTTCCTGGTCAATTTATTGCTGAGAATTCACATTCGTATTGGTTCTGAATATTTTCTCTAGTCTGGGTAGTTTCTGAGTCCATATTTCTTCCGACGAGTCTACTGCTTTGAAAACAAGTTCTTTTTGTAGGTTTAAAGTATTTAGGTTCAGTTTCTTCAGAATGTTTTCCACAGTCTTTATGAGTTCATCAAACCTTTTAGAAAAAAAAAAATCATCTAAAAACTGTATCTTGCCAAACAGTCTCTTCATGCGCACACCCTGAGCGTCAGCCTCGTCCTTCTCTGTCTAATCAAAACAGAAAGCAGAAAAAAACAGCAGGGGGTTGAAATAAACCAGCATTTAGCCAGACAATTAACATTTAAAGACATAGGCTTGCTTCAGAAAATGTTGTGCTGGTTGGAAGAGATGTTGAAAAGACTATTAAACTTTCCAGCTGCTCCCATAGGGATCTTTAATCTTCAAGATTCCCCCCTCCCAGGTGGGATCACGGCCATCCAAAAGTCGTCATCATCCTCTTTTAACGACCCCATAATCCTTTGTGGGATGGCGTCTGGGCAACTGAATGGAGGTGAGTGATTACTGGCTGGATGCCCTTCTTGTCACCAATGAGGAGTTTGTTCAGTAGAACTGAACAAAACTCAGTAGGGTCCTTTCCTAAGTGCCCCCATTCAAATCCCGGGGGGCAGGACCGCCAAAGAACCAGCTCTGGCAGCAAACACAGCAGAGGCTGGGTAAGAGAAAGAAAGTCCCTCACCCTTCAGCCACCATCTTGGGGAGAAGTCTCACCCAGTCCTCCTGTTTAGGACTATCGCAGCATCCCCACAATCATGTTGTCAACATTTGGGTGTTTGGCAACTGTCATGCCTTTATAACATTTGCAATGTCTCGGGGATATATGGTTGTTATCTGCAACCTTCCCTGGAGGCTTCTGACAAGCAGAATCAATAAGGGAAGATACATTTAACTGCCAAGGGTGTGTGTGTGTGTGTGTGTGTAAAGTAAAATCAGGCACAAGTCACTTAATGACCACAATGCTTAGCAATGGAACTCCCAGTCCCAGTTGTGATCATAAATCAAGGATTAATCCAGGACTGATGTCATGAATCAAGGACTCTACTATATGGAATGGAAGCTTACTTGATCTTGGAAAATATCTTTCTTTCATGATTATCAGCTGCCAGAATCTGAGTAGAAGATGGACTTGCTTTGTGCCCATGATAACCTACGCCTTCCTCTCATTGAGTTCTTTTCCAAATGCTGCCTTACCATATTAGACTGGAAGTGAATCACACATAAAAATGGGTGTGTCGGGGTTCCAAGTAACAGACCCAATTCAATCAAAACTCTGAGGCCTGAAGTTTCCTCAAAGTATGAATTTATTAGGCATGTCATATTGGCACAGCTGGTGAAAAGCCAACTCTGAAAGCAGGGGTGGGATTTAAAAAGTTTAGCAACTGGTTCTTTTTCTATCTGGCCTGTAACTGTCCGTACTGAAACCAGGTTTGAGTTATCCTTTCCTCTCTTAGTACATTCAAAGATTTTAACTGTGGTACACCTCTATCTATACTAAGAAGTTCTGCATATGTAATTACATCTTGTTTTTGTTCTATACTTATGTTCTCTATAGCGTGTCTGGGCACCCCGCACATAGGTATCTTATCATTTAACCTATATTGATATTTTTTCCAGACACGCAATAAAGCATTCCTTAAAATGTGACTTTTAAAAATCTTATCCACCTTCTTGCCATATATTAGATAAGCATGCCAACCATATACCAGATCATAACCCTCAATATTCAATATTCTATCCTCTGTTAGGTTAATCCAATCGCTAATTGTTCTTAAAACTACTGCTTCATAATATAATTTTAAGTTGGGCATTTTTAAGCCTCCTCTTTCGCGTATATCTTGCATTATTTTAAGTTTTATTCTCGGTTTCTTTCCTGCCCAAACAAAGTTGTTAATACCTTTCTGCCATTCTTCCAAATTTGCGCCTTTTTTAAGTATTGGTATCATTTGAAAGAAAAATAGAAACTTAGGCAAAACATTTATTTTAACTGCTGCTATCTTTCCAACAAAGACAATTGTAGTTTTTTTCCATTTATTCATTTCTATCTGTATTTTATGCCATAATGGTTCATAATTATACTTATATAATTTCCCATTTGAAGTTGTAATATAAATTCCTAAATACTTTACCTTTTTTACTATCTCACATCCTGTTACTCTTTCTAATTCTTCTTTTTGGTTTATAGTCATATTTTTAACTATCATCTTTGTCTTCCCTAGATTTACTTTGAACCCAGATACTTGACCATATTGATTAATTATATTCATTAGACCTGTAACTGATTCCCCCGGCTGGGTTAAAGTTACAACCAAGTCATCTGCAAATGCTCTTACTCTGTATTCGTAGTGCCTAATCTTAATTCCTTGTAATTTGTCAGTCCCACGTATTCTGTTCATTAACAATTCCAGGGTTAAAATAAACAATAATGGAGACAAGGGACACCCCTGTCTTGTTCCTTTTTCAATTTTAAAAGATTCTGTTAAACCTCCATTAACTATAATTTGTGCTGTCTGTTTCTGATATATTGCCTTAATAGATTGCATGAAATGCTCTCCGAACTGCATCTTTTGTAATATTTTTATTAAAAATTGCCAATTGACTTGATCGAATGCTCTCTCCACATCTAAAAATAAAAGCACTGCCGGGACTTGGTTGTTCTTTCCCAAATATTCCATTATATTGATAATTTGTCTTACATTACTTTTCATTTGTCTCCCCTGTATAAAACCAGACTGATCATTATGAATCATTTGTTGCACAATTGGCATTAACCTGTTTACCAGTATTTTAGCAAAATTTTTATAATCTGTATTAAGTAATGAAATAGGCCTGTAGTTTTTTGGCTGGGTAGAATCCTGATCTTCTTTTGGAATCAAGGAAATAAAGGCTGTTTTCCAAGATGATGGAACCCTTTCTTCTATTTGGATTTTATTAAATAATTCCCTAAGAGGTTCCACCATTTCTAGTTGTAACTTTTTATAATAAACTGCTGTCAAACCATTTGTGCCAGGAGCCTTGCCAATTTTTAACTGCTTAATTGCCAGGAAAATTTCCTCTGTAGTTACAAGTTGATTCAATCTTCCCCTTTGCTCATCTGTGAGTATAGGAATTTTCTCTTTCTCCAAATATCTGTCTATGTCTGAACCTTGTATTTTATCACCAGCATACAATCTAGTGTAAAATTCTAAAAAAGTCTTTTTAATCATATCCTGTTGAAAAACTTCTTTACCTTTGTATTCTACTTTCTCTATAATAAGAGACTTCGGGTTTTTCCTTAACATGTATGCTAACCATCTACCTGGTTTATTGGCATTGCAAAAAGTGTTATGTTTAGCATATAGAAGATTAGTGGCTATCTGATCTGACATCAACATATTGAACTGCCCTCGCAATAAGGTAATTACCTCTTTTATCTTCTTATCATCTAGTTTAGATATTAACTCCTGCTCTTTTTTTTAATCTCTTCCTCTAATTCCCTTTGTTTCTCCCTTTGTCTGCACCTATAAATATTATTCAAATTTATTAAAATACCTCTCATGTATGCTTTACTTGTGTCCCAAACCATTTCCATAGATGTCCCCCTATGCATATTAAAAGCAAAATATTCTTTCAATAGTTTTTTACATTCCATAACATTTCTCTCATATCTAAATAGATTTTCATTTAATCTCCAAGACCTCCTAGGTTGCTCTCCATATTCAAATTCCACCCAAACCAGGTTGTGATCTGTTAAAGTTCTCGGGCATATCTTAGTCTTCTTCATCCTGGAAAAAAAGTCATTTGTAATTAGTAGATGAGTTCAAATCACCAGGACCGGATGGATTACACCCCAGGGTTCTGAAGGAACTAGCAGACGAGATCTCAGAACCACTGAATTATATCTTTCAGAGATCCTGGAACACCGGGGAACTACCAGAGGACTGGAAAAGAGCTGATGTGGTTCCCATCTTCAAAAAAGGGAAAAAAATAGATCCAGGAAACTACAGACCTATCAGCCTGACCTTAATACCAGGAAAGATTCTGGAAAAAATAATCAAGCAACGAATTTGCGAACACCTAGAAGCAAACAAAGTAATAGCCAAAAGTCAACATGGATTTGTCAAAAACAGATCATGCCAGACTAATCTTATTGCATTCTTTGATAATGTGACAAAATTAGTGGACCAGAAGAATGCCGTTGATATAGTTTACTTGGACTTCAGTAAGGCTTTTGATAAGGTAGACCATAACCTACTACTAGATAAAGTAGAAGAATGTGGGTTAGACAGCATCACCACCAGATGGATTCGTAACTGGCTTACCAACCGCACTCAACGTGTAGTCCTCAATGGAACTGCATCTACATGGAGGGAAGTATGCAGTGGAGTACCTCAAGGCTCTGTTTTAGGCCCAGTACTCTTCAACATCTTCATCAATGATTTGGATGAGGGAATAAATGGGGAACTCATCAAATTTGCAGATGACACCAAGCTGGCAGGAATAGCCAACACTCCAGAAGATAGGCTTAAGATACAGAAGGATCTTGACAAACTTGAACATTGGGCACTATCTAATAAAATGAAATTCAATGGTGAAAAGAGTAAGGTTCTACATTTAGGCAACAAAAATGGAATGCACAGGTACAGTATAGGTGGTACCGTGCTCAATAGTAGTAACTGTGAGAGGGATCTTGGAGTTCTAGCGGACAACCATTTAAATATGAGCCAGCAGTGTGCAGCAGCTGCCAAAAAAGCCAACACAGTTCTAGGCTGCATCAACAGAGGGATAGAATCAAGATCACGTGAAGTGTTAATACCACTTTGTAATGCCTTGGTAAGGCCACACTTGGAATACTGCATTCAGTTCTGGTCGCCACGATGTAAAAAAGATGTGGAGACTCTAGAAAGAGTGCAGAGAAGAGCAACAAAGATGATTAGGGGACTGGAGACTAAAACATATGAAGAACGGTTGCAGGAACTAGGTATGTCTAGCTTAAGAGAAAGAAGGACTAGGGGAGACATGATAGCAGTGTTCCAATATCTCAGGGGTTGCCACAAAGAAGAGGGAGTCAAGCTATTCTCCAAGGCACCTGTGGACAGAACAAGAAGCAATGGGTGGAAACTAATCAAGGAGAGAAGCAACTTAGAACTGAGGAGAAACTTCCTGACAGTTAGAACAATTAATCAGTGGAACAGCTTGCCTCCAGAAGTTGTGAATGCCCCAACACTGGAAGTCTTTAAGAAGATGTTGGATAGCCATTTGTCTGGAACGGTATAGGGTTTCCTGCCTAGGCAGGGGGTTGGACTAGAAGACCTCCAAGGTCCCTTCCAACTCTACTATTGTATTATTGTATTGTATAGTATAAAATCAATTCTAGAAAGGGATTGATGCCTATCAGAAAAAAATGTGAAATCCCGTTCTTTAACGTCCATCATATCAAAAAAGGGTTTAGGAAATCTTGATCATGTTTGAGTATTTTGCAAAAGCCTCTTCTTGTCTTGAACAGAATCCAGTACTCCATTCCAGTCGCCCAATAAAACACAGGATCTATAACCCCATTGTGTTAATTTAGTGTGAAGCAGCTTATAAAATTTTTCTTGTTGTTGATTTGGAGCATATACTCTTGTTAAGAATATTTTCTTTCCTTCTATTAATAGTTCAATTGCAATATATCTTCCTTGAGGATCTGCTTCAATTAATTCAGACTTTAAGGCTTTTCTTAAATATATAACTATACCGTTTTTCTTCTCCGGAGCAGATGCTACGAAGTGTGGTCCCAATCTTGTGTTCATCAAGTATTTCTGATCCTGTGTTCTAATGTGTGTTTCTTGTAGACAAATTACATCATTTTTAAATTGTTTCAAATAGTGAAATATTTTTTTCCTTTTTTGTGGTGAGTTTAAGCCATTAACGTTCCAAGTTAGAAATTTAATTGTCATCTTCAGCACGCTGAAGCTTTCTAAGAGCTGCCTGGAAATCTTGCTGGGATTTCACCTTCGGTCTTGCTCCTCCCACAGCTTCTGTGCTCATATTTATGTTTTCGTGGACTACCATCTGAGCTTGTTGAGACTTTAATTCTTGTTCTTTATGTTTAGTGGCCGCATGGGTTTGTCTTTGTTCCATAATTTCTTCTGTTCCTGCAGTAAACTCACAACCCCAGTTTGTGCCTGACTATCTTGCTCTCTGGGGTCCTCTGTCTCTTTTCTTTCTTTGGGACCTGGAGATGGAGGGCATCCTGCCTTTAATACTATACTATAAAAATCTTTTGCCTTCCAGACAGAATTGAGATGATGTCTTTCTCCCAGGTAATTCACCACCAATCCAGCTGGGGTCTCCCATCTATATTGAATCTGGCAATTTCTGAGTTCATCCACTAGAAATGCATAGTCCTTTCTAGATCTCAACATTTTGGGGGGGAATTTCCTTCAATACTATCACATCTTGACCTGCCACTTGTAGTTTATTTTTATAGGTTGCTTGCAATATTTCATTCCTAATTTTCCTGGTGACAAAATAGATTACAATGTCTCTTGGCAGTTGTCTTTGTCTGGAAATCCATGAATTAACGCGGTAAATTTTGTCAATTTACCAGTCACATTCGGCCTTTGATTCCCCAGTTAATTGAGCGAAAGCATCTGCAAAAATTTCTCTTAAATTTTCTTGGTTATGTTCTTTCAACACCTTTATCCACAGGGCAAATTCCATTATTCTATATTGTATCATTGTAAGCTCCGCCTCCGACTTATCAATTTTACTTTGTGCCTCCATAAGTTTATTGTCCAACTTTATATTAGACTCATTAATTTCTTCCACCTTCTCATCGAGAGATGTTACGTAACCAAATAATCCTTTAAATGCATAGACTATATCCTCCCTTATCTCTTGGTTACACGTTTGAATTAAATCCTTAATTCCAGATATTTCATCAGAGACATCTTTAAAGGCATTTGAGATTTTCCCCTCAAGACAATTGCTTGTTTTTTTAATGCATTTTGTAAGTTATTTTGTAGAGCCTCCAGTGTCAAGGTTTGTGTTTGTGTTTCCACTGGAGGTAGTAAAGATTGCAGCTTTTGCGACTGCGCTGGAGAACTGCCAGCACTTTTAGAGACACTTAATTTTGTTTGTTTTGAAGCCATTTCAAAGTATTCAAATCAAACTTTTTAACAATCAATTTATTCAGTCCAGAAAATCCACCTATTCTCTCAAGTCTTCCAACAACACTAACAAGCACTTAACAAGTGCTATTCTGCTTTCCGCTTCACTTTCGCTTTCACCACACCCTTTATTATTCCGGTGCCATTTTTTTAAAGTTCCCTTTAGGTTTGCAGAAAGAGGTATAATCTACGGAGTTAAGGCTTGTACTTGCCTTATGTTGATCTCCTGATTTGCTCTGCCTGCATCTTGTTCAAATGTAGATTAAGTGTTAGAACAGCAGGAGTGGTCACTGCCTTTTGTTTCTGCAAAGGCAGAAGTGTCCCGAGATGAGGAGATTGTCAGGCTTCCTGTAGAGTTCACACCCTTCATGCCACAGAATTACTTCTGGGGCCGCTGGGGAACTCTACCCTATGCTCACCTCCCCTTCTTTTCCTGAGGGGGGGTTTCAAACTGCTGGACAGCTGATTTATGCTGTCTTAGCAGCTTGTTACTCAAACACGGGGCTGGCGTTCCTGAAGGAGCATCCTCCAAGGCCAGTGGCGCCACCGGAAGTCGGCAGGTGGGGCATTTTCATTCTCCCTAGGCTCCAGAGGCTTCCTTTGAGCCTCCAGGAGGGAGAAAAGGGCCCCTCACGGCCTCTGGAACTTCTGGGAGGCCTGTTTTTCACCCTCCCAGAGACTCCATGCTGGCCCTGCACTTACCTGGCATCCAAAAAGGCTGTGGGGATACTCCTGGGAGGGGATGGGCGGGATAGGCGGGGCCAGCCAGTCCTTGCAACTACCAGTTCAGTGAACCAGGTGTAAAATTAGCATCCAGTTCACCCAAACTGGTTCAAACTGGCTGAATTTCACCACTGTCTTAAAGACCCAAAGTTTTCCCCACCCAAATCAAATCCCAAGTTCTTTCCCCCTGTCCACACATCCACTACATGGTCAATCAGGTTACAGTCCCAACTCTGGTGGGAACATCCTTGGTTCACAGCAGAAAGTATTTTATTTTGGCTACAAGTTCCCAGCTATCTCTATTCCCCCCTCTTGTTCCCACAGCTCCAACTGGCCTTACTGTGGCAGCCCTGAAGATGCTCCAATATGGCTGCAGGTCAGGCATGAAATCCTCTTACCTTTGCTACCGGTTTACATGCGCAGAGCATCAGTGATGAAGTCAGGGCGGGTGGACGGAGCCTCCCACCACCACCACCACTGATTCGCCTGAACTGGTGCGAACCAGCAGACTACCACCTCTGCTGCATGTGTATGTGTGGTGTGTGTATGTGTGTGTATGTGTGTGTGTTTGTGTGCTAATGAAAAACATGGATGACACATGAGGTTTGCAAGATATTGAAAGCACGCAACGTGGTGTCAAGCCTGTAGTTATGTTTCTTTTTAGGATCTTTGGCCTGCCACACTTTTTATTAATTTCCTATTGTTAGGGTTCTAAATACCATGCAGAAATAAATCATTGTCCAAGGCAAAACATCCTTTAAGGTGCAATTTATTCCGCAGGCATGTTAGTACTGCTATGGAAATTTCAACTCTGGAAGTACATGCTGTGGGTTCACCCAGTTAAAGTTCATGATCTCTCCCCACACCCACAAATCCATCACATGTTCCAATCATCATCTTCCACGCTGGCATGTACACCCATCTTCTTCCGGCCAGGTGTCGAGATGCGAAGACAAAAGATGACCTTGGCTTCTACAAAAGAATGTCAACAATCCATTCTACAATCCTACTCCTTTCTATTCCCCCCTCCCAACTACTACACTATTGAAACAGCATAGAAAATTCTAAGAAAGTGTGGCAGGCCAACGATCCAAAAAAGAATATAATTACAGGCCTGACAGGCGGCCTCTCCTCAAAAGAAAAACGTTTCCTGCAAAGAGAATAACATAAAAGTTAACGTAACAAAATTAACCACCTCTTCTCCACCCAGGGGAACCCCTTGACTTCTCAGGAAACTTCCCATTGAATTGCTTTACTAACTTCTCCACTTTCAGGTTCCCACTGTTTACCCAATTAACTTCAGACCAAGGGTAACCCTTCCAATGCACTAAGTACTGTAAGCAACCCCTATTCAGCCTGAAATCTACAATTTTTTCCACCTCAGATTGTGTTTCCCCTTCCATCACTAAAGGAGGAGATTGAGCTTGGGTGGATGCTCTTCTGTTAGACCCAATTACTGGTTTCAACAAACTACAATGAAATTCTGGGTCAATTTCCCCTAGACTTCTGGGTAGACTGAGTTGAACTGTAACTGAGTTAACTATCTTCACTATTGGGAATGGACCTAGAAATTTTGGACCCAATTCCTTGCTAAGCATTTCTAATCTTATGTATTTGGTAGATACAAAAACATTGTCCCCCACACGGTAGGGGTTTAGGAGTGAGCGACGTTGATCATCTTGCTTCTGGTAAGCTTCTGCTGCAACTGCTAGAGCCTTCTTCGTATTCTCCCATCCTTTCTTTAGCATGTCCATCCATTCACTCAAAGACATGAAAGAAGGAGGTTCTCTAGGCAACTCAGGCATGGCAACAACTCCCATGCCACTGGTAATCTGGAAACCCGCTAATCCTCTGCTGCTGTGGACCGCATCGTTGTACGCCACTTCGGCGAAGGGTAGCAAGTCCGACCAGTTGTCTCGCTGATAGTCCACAAAACACCGGATGTATTGTTCCACCACCGCATTGGCTCCCTCTGCTGCGCCGTTCATGCTGGGATGAACCTCTGAGCTCAGTTCTTGTGTGGACCCAATAGATCTCAGGACCTCTCTCCAGAACTTGGCTGTGAACTGGACTCCGCGGTCTGAAATGATCCTCTTGGGTACTCCATGCAGGCGATAAATGTGTTTCACAAACATTTTCGCTAATTCGTTTGCGGATGGCAATCCTGAGCAAGCAATGAAGTGTGCCTGCTTAGAAAACAAATCAATAACAGTCCAAATTACTTTATGCCCACTGCTGTCTGGGAGTTCCAGGATGAAGTCCATTGCGACCTCTTCCCATGGCCGTTTAGGGCTCTCTGCTGCAGGTGCTGTAGGTTCTGGGCTCTTGGATTCAATCATCCACGGCTGGCCTTGTTCCTCCTCCGAGGCCTCCCCCTTGGTAGGACTCTTCGTCACCTGAAGTTGGGGGTCCTCTTCCAGAGGTCGGTTGGGCATTTCCCCCTCCGAGGCCTCTCCCTTAGTTGGACTCTTTGTCACCTTCAGTTGGGGATCCTCCTCTGGAGATTGTTTGCCCTTTTCCTCTTCCGAGGCCTCCCCCTTGGTAGGACACTTCGTCACTTTAAGTTGGAGTTCCTCTTCCAGAGGCTGTTGGCCCAGATGACTTTTCTGTGCAGGCATCTGGGGCCCTCCCTTAACCACCGTGGCAATTGGTACACACGTTTGTTCTTCGACAATTCCCTCCTCCGAGGCCTCCCCCTTGGTAGGACTCTTCGCCACCTGAAGTTGGGGATCCTCTTCCAGAGGTCGTTTAGGCTTTTCCCCCTCCGAGGCCTCCCCCTTAGTTGGACTCTTTGTCACCTTAAGTTGGGGATCCTCCTCCGGAGATTGTCTGCCTTTTTCCTCTTCCGAGGCCTCCCCCTTGGTAGGACACTTCCTCACCTTAAGTTGGGGATCCTCTTCCAGAGGTTGTTGGCCCAGATGACTCTTCTGTGGTGGCATCTGGGACCCTCTCTTTACCGCCGTGGTGGTTGGTGCGCATGTTTGTGGCATTGGGGCTGGAGCCAAACACTCTGACGCTCTGTGGCCAAGTTGACAACAATGGTGGCATTTAATTGGCCCCCACGAGGAATGGAACCTAGTTACATCTCTAAACTTAGGAACCGTTTCATCACACTGCCTTGCTCTCCAACTTGCAGCTGCCCCCTTGGTAAACCCTTCTTCCATGGTGGAGATTGCTTCTCTGTAGGAAGGTGGAGTAAGAACCTTTTGGGGCATTGCAGATGCACCTTGTCCCGCTTCCCATCTTGCAGGCCTGGCTTTGGTAATCCCTTCTTCCATGTTGGTGATTGCTACTCTGTAGGAAGGTGGGGTAAGAACCACTTGGGGCCTTACAGGCGCACAATTTCCCGCCATCCATCCCGCAGGCCTCCCTTTGATAAT
This sequence comes from Natrix helvetica, assembly GCF_964273705.1. Lineage (NCBI taxonomy): Eukaryota > Metazoa > Chordata > Lepidosauria > Squamata > Natricidae > Natrix > Natrix helvetica. The sequence goes on from NC_138548.1 coordinate 345,135,512, forward strand.
ACCTTCTTCCATGGAGATTTCTTCTCTGTAGGAAGGTCTGGTAAGAACCTTTTGGGGCCTTGCAGGGGAGACTGGAACCGGTGGGGAGGTCAATCCCTCGGTTGGCCACTGCCCAGCTTTCTGCCATGGTGCCATCTGCTGAGGGAGGGCAGGTGCCCACTGGCATCCCTCCCATCCATGACCTGGGGTTAAGACCCATCCCGGGGTTGCCTGCTTCACAGGTTGCAGCTCAACCAATGATGGCTGGCTAGGGGGTTTTACATGCCAAGGACCCTCCTGCTGGCTTGGAGGAGTTATGGGCCAAGTAGGTGCCCTTTGCTGGCTTGGATGAGTTATGGGCCAAGTAGGTGCCCTCTGCTGGCTTGGAGCATTTCCCCATGCTGATGGCAAAGGAGTTTGTAAGTAGCATCTTTTCCATCCAAGTCCTGGGAGGAAAGCCCAATTTACTGCCCAATTTGCTTCATTTACTGGTTGCAGCCCCATTTGTGGTGGCTTGCAAGTGACAGATGCTGGAAAAATTCCTTCTTCCTGCCTCCTTTGAAATTCCCATTTTGAAAGGGAATCTCTCTCCCATCTAGTTGCAGGGTGATATGCCATTTCATTTATTGCCATCTGGAAGGAGCCCAAACCTCCGTTCTAAGGGTGTTTTTTTTTCCCAATCTTGCTTCTAAGCTGGGGGGGAAGGAGGGGGAGCATGCACTCACAATTTTGCTGAAGAAGTCCGTCTGAGATTTCCTTCGTCTTGTCGCGTCTCCTCCTGCATTCCTCCAGATGCAATTAAACTGGAAACAGCATTCCATTGCCTTTGAAGTTCCGTACTCCTCTTCTTATCACCAAAAGCTTCTCATTAATTCTTCGCTGATATTTACGCTGTCCCGGTCAGCATTGGGAATGCCGAGACCCACATCACCAGATCTTCCATCACCAGCCCTTCCCCCTTGATAGGGGGAGGGATCTAGTGAAATATTTTTAAAGTAGAGAGTTGAAATAATGTTAGGGTTCTAAATACCATGCAGAAATAAATCATTGTCCAAGGCAAAACATCCTTTAAGGTGCAATTTATTCCGCAGGCATGTTAGTACTGCTATGGAAATTTCAACTCTGGAAGTACATGCTGTGGGTTCACCCAGTTAAAGTTCATGATCTCTCCCCACACCCACAAATCCATCACATGTTCCAATCATCATCTTCCACGCTGGCATGTACACCCATCTTCTTCCGGCCAGGTGTCGAGATGCGAAGACAAAAGATGACCTTGGCTTCTACAAAAGAATGTCAACAATCCATTCTACAATCCTACTCCTTTCTATTCCCCCCTCCCAACTACTACACTATTGAAACAGCATAGAAAATTCTAAGAAAGTGTGGCAGGCCAAAGATCCAAAAAAGAATATAATTACAGGCCTGACACCTATGCTGTTTCAATAGTGTAGTAGTTGGGAGGGGGGAATAGAAAGGAGTAGGATTGTGGAATGTATTGTTATCATTCTTTTATAGAAGCCAAGGTCATCTTTTGTCTCTGCACCTCGACACCTGACCGGAAGCAGAGGGGTGTAGATGCCAGCGTGGAAGATGATGATTGGAACATGTGATGGATTTGTGGGTGTGGGGATAGATCATGAACTTTCAACTGGGTGAAATTCCAAAAAGAACATTAGAGTTGGAATTCCATAGACGTGCTAACTTGCCTGCATGAATAAATTGGACCTTTAAGGATAACTTTGCCTTGGACAATGATTTAATTCTGCATGGTATTTAGAATGCCTGACACGTGGCTTTTCGATCCGGTGATATGCTGGCACTTTTAAACAGCTAGAGCCAATTTGGAAAGTGCCATAAAAACAGCAAAGCAAGCCCATTATCAGAAAGTTCAGAACCTTACAAACACAACTCATATGTGGCAAAAAATCCAGACCATTACAGACAATAAGGTGCCTCCATCGTCTTGTGAGGATGAGAAGGACATTTTTAAATAAGCTGAACATATTTTTTCAAAGATTTGAGACATCAAATAGTACTCTTGCAAGGAAAGCTATGCCCTATCCTCATGAGCAAGTCTTAGTTTTAATGTTACCTCAGTCTGGAGGACTTTTGCTGAAAGTTAACAAGCCAGGATAATATTCCTGGATGTGTTCTTAGGGAGTGTGTGGATGAGTTGGCTTGTGTTCTTACAGATATTTTCAATCTTTCATGGCAGCAGGCAGGAGTCCCGTCTTGTTTTACGACTGCCATTATTTTGCCCGTGCCAAAAAAGGCTTCCATCACGGGTCTGAATATTTATTGTCTTTTGAGACAAGGCATTGTGATTCAGTGGTGGATTTCTAACCGGTTTACTACTGGTTTGCTCGTGCTCGTGCATGTGCTCGTGCGTGTGCAATGCTTCCACACATATGCAGAAGTGTCCGGACAGGTGGGCGGAGCCTCCCACCACCATCATTACTGGTTCGGCCGAACTGGGAGCAACCCATCTCTGTCGGAATTTCATTGTTAATATGTGCCAGTGTGTTCACAGAAAAAAAGTCTTGTCTAGCCTCATCTAGTCTCGTCATGTCATCTTCTCTTCTCTTCTATCCTCTCCTCTCTTCATCCTATCCTGTCCTATCCTACCTTACCTTACCTTACCTTATCTGTATTAGCATCTTAAAAAATCCTATTTTTTTTACATCATGATGCCTTCAACATAGTTGAAGCATCCAAAGGCTGGGCTAGTGGTTCTGCCAACAGAGAAAGACAGAGATAAACTATTGGAAGCTTCTTGAAGCCAAGTTAGATATATGGGTAATTGGATGTACAGCAGTGATGTGCAGTCAGGGGAGGCAGGGGAGGCACAGCCTCACCACTGTCATCATGAAAAGAAAAATAAAGTAAAAGGAAAAAAGCGAGAGCTGAGGTCAGGCTGAGCTAGTTGCTGCCTCACCGTGGACGACTCTGCTTAACTGTTTAAAAAAGCCTCTAAAAAAGTGCCGTCTACTATGAGGCAGGAGAACTGCATGCCTCATCTAGTCTGACTTTAGGTGTTTTATGATCACTCGAGCAGAGTTAAGCAAGGGTTAAAAGCCTACAAATTCCTGACGTAGGTGAGGCACGCAGTTCTCCTGCCTCATAGTAGAGGGTGCTCATTTGGGCGGGGCTTCTTCAAAGGACCCGAGGCAAGAGCAGAGTTGAAATCCTCTCTGAAACAGCTGCAAAAGATATGTGTGGGTCGGAGGGAGGGGGAGGAATTCAAACTTCATCCTCCTGGTGTGGGGCTTTGGGCAAAAGCTGAAGGGAAGGACTCTGGCTCGCTTGTGCTCTCTCTCCCCAAGTGTAGTTTGATTGCAGGCAGAGCCACGTTGCCTTTTCAAACCTGTAATTAGTGAAGCTGGGCTGGATCCTTCCGGGGCTGGGGGAAAGTGTGTGTGCTCCAGTATGACTCTTTGACTGGCTTCCTGCCTCCTCCTGTGGTCTCCTCGCTGGTGCTCTTCCCTCCAATCCAACTTTGTGTGTGTGTGTGTGTTTGTTTGTTTGTTTGAGAGAGAGGGAGTGAGACAGAGGGAAGGGGGTTGAGAGATAGTCCAATCCAACTTGTGTGTGTGTGTGTGTGTGTGTGTGTTTGAGAGAGGGGTGAGGGAGGGAGAGAGGGAGGGAGGGAGGAGGGGAAGGGAGAAGAAAAAGAAAAAGAAAGAAGGAGAAAGGAGAAAAACAAATGCTGTCGCTTTAAATTGGAACTAAGCATGCCTGGCTGTGGAATTCTGGACGCTGAAGTTCACAAGTCTAAAAAAAATTGAAACCCACTACTGGGTCAGTGCCTCACCAGCCATAAACCTCACCACACGTCACTGATGTACAGATAATCTTTGACTTACAACAGTTCATTTAGTGACCATTCAAAGTTACAATGGTGCTGAAATAAACGACCGTTTCACACTTATGAGCATTGCAGCATCCTCAGGGCCACATAATCCAAATTTGAACACTTGGCCGCTGACTCATATTTATAACGCTTGCAGGATCCCGGAGTCATGTCATCCCCCTTTGTGACTTTCTGACAAGCAATCCCTCATCAGGCTTTTGTTTTATTATGCAGGGACAACGGGGGCTCATTTCATTCCTTAGTTCATCCTTCCTTTCCCAGATATTCAGATTTCTAGGTTCTCTCATATCTCAAGACCTAAAATGGACATCTAACTTCAAAAACATCATTAAAAAAGCACAAGAAAAAAATGTTCTTTCCATGCCAACTCAGGAAGGTCAAACTGCCCAAAGAGCTGCTGATTCAGTTCTACAGAGTCTGACATTATCTGCACCTCTATAACTGTCTGGTTTGGTTCTGTAACCCAGCAAGACAGACACAGACTTCAGAGGATAATCGGAACTGCATAAAAAACAATTACTGCCAAACTGCCTTCCATTGAGGACCTGTACACTGCATGAGTCAAAAAGAGGGCTGAGAAAATATCTACAAACCCCTCACATCCTGCACTTAAATTGTTTCAACTCCTACCCTCAAAGTGACGCTATAGGGCACTGCACACCAGAACAACTAGACCCAAGGACGGTTTTCCACCAAATACCATCACTCTGCTAAACAAATAATTCCCTCACCACTGTCAAATTATACTCTAAGGCTGTATTAATCTTCTCATCGTTCCTATCACCCACCTCCTCCCATTTATAACTGCAGGACTATAATTTTGTTGCTTGTATCCCTATGATTTATATTGATATCGATTGTTTCCTGATTGCTTATTTGTACCCTACGACTCTCATTAAGTGTTGTACCTTATGATTTGTGAAGAATGTATCTTATCTTTTTATGTACACTGAGAGCATATGCCCCAAAGACAAATTCATTGTGTGTCCAATCACACTTGGCCAATAAAGAATTCTATTCTATTCTATATCTGGAAATGCTTAATAGAATGTATTTCCCTTTTTATGAGTCCAGAATATGTATGTATGTATGTATGTATGTATGTATGTATGTATGTATGTATGTATGTGAGTGTTTACACACACACACACACACACACACACACTAATTATCAACAAAACATATTGTCATCAAATATGTTTCCCTCATGGTACTTCATACGTGCATCATCAAAAACTATATGTATGAACTGTATTATCTTATTTTTCACCCCTCGTCATTTCTCTAAATAAATGTTCAATTTTTGGATGATTGAGGGCAGGGGTCCCCAACCTGTGGGCTGTGACCCACTCCTGGCTTTGGGCAGGGGTGGTATTCAGCCAGTTCTGACAGGTTCTGGAGAACCAGTAGTGGAAATGTTGAGTAGTTTGGAGAACCAGCAAATAGGCTGGCCCCGCCCCTGCTGCCTCTCAGGCTCCCAGCTGATCTTCTTTGTTGTCCTGAGCAGGAGAACGGAGCTGGAAAGCATGTTAGTGGGGTGGGGAGGGGATGGGGATTTTGCAGTATCCTTCCCCTGCCATGTCCATAAAGCCATGCCTTCAAAGCCAAGCCCACAGAACCGGTAGTAAAAAAAAAATGAATCCCACCAATGGCCTGGAGGCAGCCTAATCACCACTGGGCCTGCACATTTGTGCGTGCACGACCCCATTTGCACAAGTGTCACAGTTGCAGCCACACTTGCGTGAGCGTTGTCACAGACAATCATGGGCCCACTTATGCAAGCATCATCACAGGTAGTCATGGCCCCTCTAGCGCAAGCATCATCGCAGGTGGTTGTGGTCCCACTCGCATGAGCATTGCCACAGGTGCTTGCAGCCCCACTTACATGAGCGTCATCGTGGGTGCTCATAGCCCCACTCGTGTGACCCCACTATAGTACTGGGGTCTTAGGTTGCCCATCCCTACAATGAATGAACAAAAACATATTCAAGGAGCTTGGTGGTGCAGTGGTTAGAATGCAGCACTGCAGGCAAGGCTCTGCCCACAGCCTGGAGTTCGATCCTGATGGGCTCAAGGTTGACTCATCCTTCCGAGGTGGGTAAAATGGGGAGCCATATTGTTGGGGGCAATAGGCTGACTCTGTAAACTGCTTAGAGAGGGCTGTAAAGCACTGTGAAGCAGAATATAAGTCTAAGTGCTATTGTTAGTTTTGATGGAGTCAATTTTGTCTTCATTAGGAAGCGACCAGAGAGTTGTGCATTTTTCTAATATCTATTTATTTACAATTATACAAGTTACATAGTTAAGGGTGCAAACAGTCAATGCTAGATTTTAGATGTGTCATTTCATTAAGAACAACCAGGATGCCGTGATTTATTTGGAGACAAATAAAATGCAACACAATTTTCCCCCCTCCAGCTGAGTACAAAATGAAAACTTGCTGGTGTGTAATTGTAAGGAAACATGTTTCTACTTCAGAAATACCTGAATGGAAGTAAAGTCATCATAGTGAATGATTCTAGCAAGGCAAGAATCTCTCTCTCTCTCTCTTTCTCAGCATGGAGACTTCTAAAGCTGCTTTCAGAAACTTAACCCGGTATATAATCCTCAATACCTCTAGAAATACTAGGTTGGTAGATCACAGCTGATGGCCAGGACTACTTCTGGGATATGTTGCACATGGGAAAAAGTAATATCATGTAGCTGTATACTCCGCAGTCTCGAAGAATCAGACACCATTGAATGGAAGAAGAAAAAAGTTTGAAGATCTGCGTCTTGGTTCAAGAATAAAGATAGTCTTCACTTAACAACCACAATTGAGTCCAAAAGCTTGGTTGCAAATCAGAGTGGTCATTAAATAGGTAACCATGGATTAACAGTCAATTTTACAACTTTTTTATGATGGTTGTAAAGCGAGAGTCTATAGTCATTAAGTTAATCCTATGGTGATTAAGGGAACCATGTGGATAAACAAATCGAGCATATCCAATGGACATTTTTTGCTGCTTTTTTGCCAGAAAAGCCATGTGGTCATGTGATTGTATGTGGAGAGGCTGGACACAATGTTTTACAATGGCCAGAAGTGATTTATGGGCCATAGATCATCTTTTCTGAAGCCATTGTAACTGTGACTGGTTGTTAAGCGAGGACTACTTGTACCATAAGCCATTGTTTCTATCATCCGGAGGTAGTTTTGAAAGCACTGGTTTGTTGAGTCCAAGACTTATTTTTAAGAAGTAGATAAATTTCATCTTTTTTTGGTTTATGTGCACGTAAAGTCTATTCCAGTGATGGCTAGTCTTTTTGTTGTTGGGTGCCAAAAATGCAAGCGTGCGTGCGTGACAGTGCACGTGTGTACAGCACCTATTGTAGCGATCATGTTAAAAGTTGCTAGCTGCATCACATTTCTGCTAAGCCGGCACAAAGCTTGCTCAAGGTTTTGCTTTGCAACATTTCTATGCAACATTCTTCGCTTTGCAACATTTCTATGCAACAGTCTTCTGTAACATCTTTTTGTAACATGTGAACAAGCTTGCCCGGTAACACGTATACGTGACAAGTGAACAAAGCCTGCCCAGTAACAAATGTTTTAACCAATCATGTAATAACACGCTGTAAGACAGAAACCTTTTGTATGATTTTAATAAATACCGTCTCAATCGGGCAGCCGGGGTCTTTGGATCTTGCTGAGCTGGTTGATGCGTTGCAACACATCATGGAGTCCGTTATTCCTTGGCAGTATCAGGCCCGCCTAACCTAGGCGCACCCCAGCTGGGGTCCCATAGCCGAGCTCAGTCAGGCTCACCTCTGCAGGGGTTTCGATGCCTAGCTCCGGCTCACCTTTGCAAGGGTCCACACTCAAAGCAAACGAGGTCACCGTGTGGCAGCCAGCCACACATTCACTCACAACTGGTGACTCCGACGTGCCGAATTGCCTTTCGGACGTCTCACGCCGAGTCCCGTGTCTACGTGTTCGGCGCCTTGATTCTCATCTTACGCACCTGGCGGGCAAGCGCATCGTGAGTATGAGCTCCTCACATTCAAAGTCTCATTCAGGTTAGGGATGAACTTTCACTTTTAATCGAGAAGGCCTATAATTTGCAAAAAATTAATGGCAATACTATCCTCTTTCTAAAGTTTCTTTAAGTAAATTTTTCTAGTACTTAGAAAAACAATGTCCGGCTTATTTGGCAAAGGCTCCATAAAAATGTCTATGTGGAAGATTGGGATTTATTTCCACAAGACACAAAGAGCCCCTGCAAAAGTGTTATCTATCAAGTAAAAATTCTCTCTTCAAAATTATTTTCAATTGGCCTTTCAACTCCTCATGGAGATGTTAATTTTTCAGCTCCTCCATGGTTAGAGGAACAATTAGCAAAAGAGGAGGGGAATAAACATATGTTTTCTGCCTCTCCACCTAAATTTATTCCACAAGATCATAAAGTAATTAGTTTAAAGGATTGCCCTGCTTCGCAAGAAAAGTTTGACTTTGTATGTCTGCCTCTTATTCCCCCCCTTCTTTTCTTTTGAAAGAGTTTCTGCTGGTTTATGTTTCCTCTCCCCCCACCTCCCCCTCTCCGGGATGTCTGTTGTTTCCCCCACACACACACACACTTTTCCCTCTTTAAAAAGACTCTGTGTCGGCTTTTGCTTGCTGCTCCCCCCACACACACCTCCTCCCTTTTTTTTTTTTTTTTTTTTTTGAAAGAGCCTGTATCGGTTTAATATATTGCAGGCTCAAATGGAATTGTTGAGATATGATTAAAGTGTGTCAGGACATAAGAACATCTTTTTATAAAACTAATTTGTTAGTAGCTGCTTTATTACAAGGCAGCAAACCTCAAGGAAAGTGTTATTTTAAAAGGGAGTGTAAAAATCCAAGGAGGGGCATGTCTGTAACATAATGATAGTGTGTAAAATTAATGTGATTTAATTAATTAATTGCTGGCCAGCAAAATGAATGTGCTTTTGCCTTGAGGCAGGCCAACTCAGACGGTCGTTAAAGGGCCCTATCACTTTTGTGATTAAAACTGCTGCCTGAGTTTTCACTGCTTTGGGGGTAAGCTAGTTCATTGAAATAAATTTAATGACTGATTTATTGTAAAAGAAATGTAACTATAGGTGTGAATGGGTGTGTATGTAGTCAGTATTGGATGCTTGAAATGTAAGGTTTGTTAAAAAACAGAGCGTGTGTGGTGCTAAAAAAGGTGTTTTTGAATGAATGATAAATATTTTCTCCCTGTATTCCTAGGAAAAAAGAGCCTGTCGTTTTAACAAAACATTTTTCCATTTCCTCTCACCCCCCCTCTTTGCCTCTGGTGAGAAGGCAGGAGGAAGGGGGGGCTGTGTTCTTTTCACCATTTTTTTTCTCTCCTCTCCCTGCGAGCATCAGAAAGGCGGGGTTAAGGGTGATATCTGATGCCTGCATATTTCAGAGTATACTCAAACTATCTTAATTGTTTGTTTTATTTTTGAAGCTGTGTTTTTTTTTCTTTCATGTTTTTATGTTTGCGTGCACTTTGTAACAGAAGTCATGTCTGTTTGTTTAATTGTTTATTGGTCTGTTGTTTGTTTGTTTGTTTGTTTGCAGCGCTGATCGCTGTGCCTTTTAGAATTTTAACAGAGATGACCTAAAAAATACAAAATGCAGTCAGAAAGAATGAGTAACATTTTTGCTAGAATCCAGATCAGTTTTACACGGACATTTAGATCAGATATTGGAGCCAGAATAAGGTTACTTTGTATATAGATGGGAAGAGAATGTTGTAAAAGGCATCTGACCTAAACGTGGGAAAAAGATGTGCTTTGTTGAATGGACTGGAGATGTTGCAGAAACAAAAGAGAGGAAATAGGAAAGTTGATAAGGACAGTTGAAGCTTGTCAGTTGGTGAGGTCATTTTGAGACCGAATCAATGTGCATTTTGTACAAGCAACAAGAAAGGATTTCAGAAAGTGAAAGAAAGTTAGAGATATGTTTTTGTAAGGATTTCAGTAAGTGAAAGAAAGTTAGAGATATGTTTTTTCAGAAAGTCAGAGATATGTTTTTTTCAGAAAGTCACAGATATGAATATGTGAGGACTTGTGTATGTGAGGACTTGTGAACTCTGGCATATGGATGATTCAATACCTTTTTTTGCCCCATGGAAATATTTCCATGGATATTTATAGCACCCCGCAAAGGGGTGTGACCCAGCCATGTAAAACAAACTCAATCCTTGTTTTTTTTACTTTCAATCACTTGAATTTTTTCACTTTCTAATTTGACCACTTATCAGAGGCATTTTCAACAAAAAACAAGTTTGCCTCTCCCTCTGGTATATTTTTACTGTTTTACCAGACAAAACACCGATTCCTTTAATTATTTGGGGGCATATATGGAAAATTTGCTTTTTACATGTTTAATCCCAAAACCTAAACTTTATATTTTAGAATGGTTACATCTAGCACATACACCTCGTAATTCACTCACACCCAGAGCAGCCCAAATGGCTTTGCTCATTGAAAAGGCATGAAGAAGAACCCGTGCCTTAATGGGAATGGATTTTGTTACGCTTTACCTCCCTTTCAAGTTATCTCAATGGGAACCTCTTTTTCAAAATTCTATCCTTCTCCAAGATGCACTCACGGAATGGCCTGGTCAAATTTCATGTCATTTGCCAGCTGACCCAAGGCTACAAGTTATTAAGACCATTCCGATACAATTTTTTACACCAATAACATCACAACCCATCAAAGATGCGTTAACCGTTTTCACAGATGGGTCCAAAAATCATGGTGCATGTACTTGGAATACACAACAGATATGGCATAAGAAATTGACTAATACACAAACATCTGCACAACAGGCTGAGCTGGCAGCTTTTATTCTGGCTTTGGAATTATTTTCTTCCGAACCTCTAAATATCATCACAGACAGTCTGTATGTTGCTCAATTAACTTTACACATTTTTGATGCCTATATCTCACCCTCTTTAACACCTTCTCTTTTGATGTTGTTTACACAATTGCAAACAGTACTACACGCAAGGACTAAACCTTTGTTTGTAGCACACATTCGTAGTCATCAGCATCTGCCTGGGTTCCTATCTGAAGGAAATCACATGGCAGACGAGGCCTGCAAAATGATGCCTCTAACTATTGTTTCACCTCAGCCTGCCCCATTGACAGCAGGTGAAAGTCACACCTTTTTTCATCAAAACAAAAAAGCCTTGATGAAGCAATTTGGCATATCAATGGCAGAAGCAACTGCCATTATTCAACAATGCCCCACGTGTAGTCTCCAAGCTAACAATATCCCAAGGGGTACTGAGGCTTGTGAAACTTGGCAAATGGATGTCACTCAATATTCTCCCTTTGCCCCATGGAAATACCTTCACGTTTCTGTGGACACTTTTTCGGGTTTTATTATGGTAACCCCCCAAAGGGGTGAGAATACCAAGCAAACAATTAATCACTGCATTCGATCTTTCGCAACATTGGGGTGTCCAAAAATTTTAAAAACTGATAATGGTCCTGCTTATACCTCCTCTGCTTTTGCTGAATTTTGTTATAGGTGGTCCATTATTCACAAATTTGGAATTCCTTTTAATTCAAAAGGACAAGCAATTGTAGAACGAGCAAATAAAACCTTGAAATTAGCTCTTGATCGGCATATGGGGTCAAAAGGGTTACACCCCCCCCAATCTCCCGATGTTGCAAAACATTCTAAATACTTGTCTTTATACTATCAACTTTCTTAACCTTACTGGCACACCTGCTTCCTCTGCAGCCTCTCGTCACTTTTCTAAACCTCCTCTCCCTGCCTCCCGACCTCTTGTTTACTACAGGCAATTGCCGGATCCACACTGGAAAGGTCCGGCACAATTGATTACTTGGGGGAAAGGCTACGCAGCGGTGCAAATTGACGACAAGACTCTCTGGGTTCCTGCTCGTTGTGTTCGTCCGTATCACCGCATACCAGAAGAAGATCAAGATGACCCTGCCTTTTCTTCTCCCCCTGACATATCACTCCTTTTTCTTTAAACTCTTTCTCTCATTGTTATCTTATACCTCTGCTCGATTTGTTGTTCACCCTCAGGTGATTTTTGCACCTCTTGACACTCATGTGACTTTTGTGTTCAAAGACACTCTTCTCACTACTTTCCCCTATGCCTTGCAGCATCAGGGCCAATTTCCTTTCCCTTCTTTAAAACCTTTGATATTAATTCAATACTTATATCATGACTCTTGTCAAGTTCGTCTTTCCTTACACGTAACTCCTCAAACTATTGGCTCCTACTCGTGCATTGGATTTTTGTCCAATAACACCTATTTTAACCAAACTGTTTATCTCTACTCAACACCCTCTGTGGCTTATCCTCCATTATCCTCAATTTTTCTTTCTTGGATGACTCTTGTCCACACCTCTTCACACCCCTCTTCAAGAACTTTGCTTCGCCATTTTTCATGCTGTTTTCCAGAGCCATGCGATGTGAATACTTGTACGTGGAAAGCCAAAGAAATTCCAGACTATGCACTAGGAGTAAGCGAGCCTCTCCCAGGAGCAAGGATTCGCCGAAACGCACCGGACTTTCCAAAATACAATTCCCTCATACGAACACACCAGGTACGCTACACCTTCATGCAAGGAGTGCCATATGCTCCCACCATGTCGTGTCGACAATGATCTCCTATCAAGAAAAAAGGTATTTTTTGGCGATGGTTTTTTAACAACACATGGCTTCCTGAAGATTCAGAACATCATATTGCGTTACGCTGGACAGTAACCAAACAATCTAAGCAATTGCGAACAACTAAAGGACTTTTTTGGTCATTTTATCAGGAAATTGAGAAATTGAATATCCCCGAAATACCACAACATGTTACTAACACTTTTATCCAACTAGCAGAGGACATTGCTAACACATTGAATGTTACTAATTGTTTTGTATGTGGGGGAACCAACATGGGGGAAAAATGGCCCTGGGAAGCCCAAGAACTGACGGCCCTGCCACATGGGCCGAAGATGGTATGTATGGATACCGCAACTATGGTATTTTACCCAAATTCCCAGGTTTAAAAGCTGTTTTTATATTTGTTGCAATGATTGCTATTATTATCTTGCTTATTACCTATTTTTGTATTCATGATTAAGCGTAGTTTGAATGCCATTGCTGAAGCAAAAACTACTGCACAAATTAATATGATGCTTGAGAATAATGCGTATATGTTGATACCAACAGATGAAAGTAAGCAACCCTTGCTACATTTCTCCCCAGATAATGATTCAGAAGATGACGCTGAAAGAATGGTAGGTGCGGACACAGGAAGCCTGGGGTCGGAGGGCAACACGCGACCTGAAATAGCACTCACCTCCATGGACGTAAAAGCTCCATGTTTTCAGCCTTAATAAAGTTAAAACAGAGGAGATGTAGCGATCATGTTAAAAGTTGCTAGCTGCATCACATTTCTGCTAAGCCGGCACAAAGCTTGCTCAAGGTTTTGCTTTGCAACATTTCTATGCAACATTCTTCGCTTTGCAACATTTCTATGCAACAGTCTTCTGTAACATCTTTTTGTAACATGTGAACAAGCTTGCCCGGTAACACGTATACGTGACAAGTGAACAAAGCCTGCCCAGTAACAAATGTTTTAACCAATCATGTAATAACACGCTGTAAGACAGAAACCTTTTGTATGATTTTAATAAATACCGTCTCAATCGGGCAGCCGGGGTCTTTGGATCTTGCTGAGCTGGTTGATGCGTTGCAACACATCATGGAGTCCGTTCTTCCTTGGCAGTATCAGGCCCGCCTAACCTAGGCGCACCCCAGCTGGGGTCCCATAGCCGAGCTCAGTCAGGCTCACCTCTGCAGGGGTTTCGATGCCTAGCTCCGGCTCACCTTTGCAAGGGTCCACACTCAAAGCAAACGAGGTCACCGTGTGGCAGCCAGCCACACATTCACTCACAACCTATAATGCGAAGCGCCCCTCCACATGCGCATGCGTGCACTACCCCTACACACTTCTCCACACACACGCCGCACTGCTGGTGCACTGCTCACCACCAAGCTGAGCTCAATATTTCCTCTGGGGGGCCAGAGGAGGCTGTTTTCGCCCACCCCAGGCTCTAGGAAAGCCCCAGGAGCCTGGGGAGGGCAAAAGACAGGCCTATCGGGCCTACCGAAAGTTCAGAAATGGAGTGTTTCCAGCTTCCGGAGGGTCAGGGGAGGACGTTTACGCCCGACCCCAGGAGGCCCTCCAGAATCCAGAAACAGACCGTTTCCTAACTTCTGGTAGGCCCTGTAGGCAAGTTTTTCACCCTCCCCCCCAGGTTCCGGAGACTTTGCTGGAGCCTGGGGAGGGCAAAAACAACCTCCCCCTGCCCTCCAGAGAGGCCGAAAACCAGCTGGTCAGCGCGCATATTTGCGCTGGAGCTGACATAGAGCAACAGCTCGCATGCCCGCAGAGGTTGCTCCACGTGCCACCTGTGGCACGTGTGCCATAGGTTCGCCATCACGGGTCTATTCAGTCCAAAACTGATTCATTTTTTGTATCAAGAAGTATCATACGAAGATTTTTAGTTGCTTTGTACAGTTTTCCCAACCTTTCCTAATGAAATATTAATTTTTCCTTTCTATTCAATCTTGTATTATTCTCAGAGACCGCTGGGACAAATTCCTGCAGTTTTCGTGGCAAAGTTTTTCAGAAGAGATTTACCATTGCCTCTTTCCTAGAACTGAAAGAAATCGACCGGCCCAAGATCACCCAGGTGGCTTCATTCCCAAGGTGGAACTAGAACTCACAGTCACCCAGTTTCTAGCCGGATGCCTTAACCACCACACCAAACTGACCCTCAATAAAATACATATATTTTAATGTTGTGCAAGGTGATTTTCTGAGATTTCAAGCAGTGAAGCAAAGTGGAATTTGATTAGTACGGTACTTGGATGCGAGATGGCTATGAAACATTATGGTTGTAATCTATGCTGGAAAGTGGAAAGAGGATAAATAAAAGTTGTGAATGCCCCAACACTGGAAGTCTTTAAGAAGATGTTGGACAGCCACCTGTCTGAAACAGTATAGGGTTTCCTGCCTAGGCAGGGGGTTGGACTAGAAGACCTCCAAGGTCTCTTCCAACTCTGCTATTGTATTGTATTGTATTGTATTGTATTGTATTGTATTGTATTGTATTGTATTGTATTGTATTGTATTGTATTGTATTGTATTGTATTGTATTAAAATAGAAAGGATTCAGAAGCTAATTACTCCATTTTGTGGCCAAAAAAAGTACAAGGACATATCCATGAATTCATCAGAACTGAAGCTTGATCCGAGGGAACATTGATTTAACTTATGAACTGGAGGCTGCACTGGCATTCAGAGGAATGCCCCCTGAAGACTAAATAGAGCATCGGCATATTAATTTGGAGAACATCAATTAAGCCCATTCACTAAGAAGTCCAGATCAAATAAAATTCTACCTGTCCCTATTTGTTCATGTATGAGATGATGGGGGAAAGGTAAATGTTTTGACAAAAACAAAAAAATTTATCAAAAATAGATTGAGAAGAAATCCATTCTGTTATAAGTTGCTATCAATCCTGGGAGGTTTGAAACATTGGTTGGTCATTATTTTACAGCATGTCTTGGTGATGGTCTTGGGGCATCTGTGGATTGCCGTTCCTTCCGCACCTGAGGTTCCGAAAACTCTGGAGCACAACGTGACTTCTGTATACATTCTCCGGTTCAGGAACACATGAGGCAGATTTCACACAGCGGGCAACCTGCAGGAGTTTGGGAAGAATGAGAATGAGACCAAACGGAAAACAGAATTAAGACGGATACAGAAGAGAATGTTTATGGCTCAGGGTGGAACTGTGAGAACCTTTGTAATCTCTGATCTTGGCTGTTTTCTTGCAGACACTTCATTACCACACTACATAGCATCATCAGCATAGCTCAACTTTGATCTAACCATATCGCTCCTGACGGGTTTTTAATTGGGTATTTTAATTATATTTAATTATTTAGGGGTTTTTTTAATCACTGTATTCTAATTGTTTTTTATTCATCAGCCGACCTCCTCCTTGTGTATGTCTCGGTATATGTCTCTGTTATATTTTTGTTTTGTCCACATATTTATTTCATATGTTTCATTGTACGCCGCCCCGAGTCCTTTGGGAGAGGGTGCGGCTAAGAAATAAATATTTATTTATTTATTTATTTATTTATTTATTTATTTATTTATCATCACTAAATCATCACTGGAGACTGAAACATATGAAGAACGGTTGCAGGAACTGGGTATATCTAGTTTAATAGAAAGAAGGACTAGGGGAGACATGATAGCACTGTTCCAATATCTCAGGGGTTGCCACAAAGAAGAGGGAGTCAAGCTATTCTCCAAGGCACCTGAGGGTAGAACAAGAAGCAATGGGTGGAAACTAATCAAGGAGAGAAGCAACTTAGAACTGAGGAGAAACTTCCTGACAGTTAGAACAATTAATCAGTGGAACAGAAGTTGCCTCCAGAAGTTGTGAATGCCCCAACACTGGAAGTCTTTAAGAAGATGTTGGATCGCTATTTGTCTGAAACGGTATAGGGTTTCCTGCCTAGGCAGGGGGTTGGACTAGAAGACCTCCAAGGACCCTTCCAACTCTGCTATTGTATTGTATTGTATTGTATCACGATAAAATGCCTATGAGAAAACAACCAAGCCCAGAAAACACCAAAGACCCACAGAATTGACATTGTTTTAGTGGCAACCACTTCTGAAGCATATGAAGTAGTCGACCTAGGATGATGTCAATTTGGGGAGCTACAACCTGCATCTGTTCATCAAGTAACATGACCTTAGGATCTACAATTACGTAAATATAATCATAGAGGTTCCATATGGTTCTCTAGCCTAAAATCCACTAATTTTGTCCTGGTTCAGATGCTTGGTTCTCCCAAGCTATGTATTGCATTCCATAACAATGCCTAAGATTTTAGACAAGAGTTCGTTTGATCTTTGGAGCCTTTGGAGCATGCGAAGATGTTTTATACAGAGTCAGCCCAGTGGTTACAACTGACCAACAGTAGTTCTCCAAAAGATCAAAGGCTGACTCAGAGAACTTCTCCCAAGCTGATACTCTCTATAAGAAGACAAACTCACAGTTGTATGGATCACAGTATAGTTTGGGATGTAGAGGTTCCTCACCCTACTGAATTCACAAAACTATTTGAATAATTGATGAACAATTTGATTTGGGACATGTGTCATTCACAAACCAGGTGTCAACTTGTTCTTGCTTTTATTAGGGCATCGGTCGGAACCCTGACACCAGGATTATCTGGTGTTATGTCCATCGCATCCCAAGATGGTGTCTCAACCCCTTTTTAGCATCACTTGGAAGCTCTCTAAAGTTCAAGTGGATTTGTCAATTACCGTGAAAGCCTAACTCTTTGTTCCCTTTGCCCGCTGCAAACGGCAGCTTTCCCCATCCTTACCAAGCAGCCAAGACACGCCAGGAACAGGAAAGACATTGTGACTGTCATGCAAAGGAGGAAGATAAAAGCCCATTTTGGGTATTTGTCTCCTGCAAAGTTGAGGGAGAAAAAAGAAGGGATGAACATTTTTGGCAGGATCTATGCTGTTGTTTTGTGGGGGGAATGCCCACTTAAATAAAGAACCAAGGTGTTTGGAGATAGATGACTTTTATTGGCCTGCACAGCTATATGTTTGGCAAGAAACTATCATGTTACTCTTTACCAAAAGATCCCTGAAGCCACCAGGTTACAGGTTACATACCCTCTGAAGTAGTGGTGGGTTCCAGCCGGTACGGCCCGATATGGCCGTACCAGTAGTCGCCGGGAGCAGCTGACAGCATACCGGTACGATGGCTCATTTGGCCCATGTTCTGTACTGGTTTTTAAAGCAACTGGCCAATTGCGCACGCACACACAGGGTGCGGCACCTGCGCGAGCTTCGACAAGCAGCTGGGTGTCTCAGGGACAGTGGAGGGCTCATGCGTGCGCAACACGTATGCACAAAAGGGTGCGCTGCCCCGTGAGCACCGTACCACTAGTGACGGGGAGAGGAACCCACCTCTGCTTTGAAACAATACATAAGAATTACAAAAGTCAATGTAAACTTTAACAATGACCTTTAGGGCTGGAATGCATTAAGAACCTGGGGTACCTCCTTGTCATATATAAGTCCTAGTTCTCTAAGAAGGTTCCAAGCCCGCTGTTTCTACTCATACTTGCACCTTCTAATGCAAACAATGTCATTTATTGTACCGTTAGACTATTTTCACACCTGGGAAAAGACAATAAACTGGCTAGTCTGGGTGTGGATTTTGTTGAGATAGATGGAGATTCCTGTGACGTGTGTAACTCAATGGCTAGGTCTGAATGAAGTCAGATAAACTTACCACTAGTTGTAGTGTTTTGCTGGGTCGTTTCAGAAGAAACCATAGTGCTGGAAAGGACGGTACTTCTGGTTGTGATAGAGGTGCTACTTGTAGAAGTTGTCTCTTTTCTAGGAGTCACCGTGGTTTTGGAAGTGGTGACCAAGGCAGGAGTGACTGTGGTTTTGATATTTGTAACTACGGAAGGCAGACCTGAGGTTCGATTCTCAGCTCTAGCCGTCACTTTTTCTGATGTCTTAGTGGATGTGCCTGAGGGGATGGTTTGAGAAGATGAATCCATTGTTGAGAAAATTGTTCTGCTACTCATCACGAATGTTGTAGGTTCAGTCCTAGACATTCCCAGAGAGGTAGTAGCCGCTGTTTTGAATAAAGAAATCCTGATGTTATTTACTGTGTTTTGCATTCCTCTCACTTACTAGTAATAGAAAGAAATATCTCCGAGGTTGCTGGTGCCATTTTACTGACCTTTATAAATATATTTTTGGGGGGCAGAGTTTTTATACCGGAATTTTTGAGACAAGATGGCAACAGAAAATATTTTTGTTCCTGAAGAGACGAGGTTTAAGAGAAGGCAGTAGTACAGCAGAACAAGGCCTGGTTTTGAGTCATTTAGTGCCGGGATCTCCAGCCTCTGGTCGGTGGCTTAGTGCCAGGCCTCAGCCTGTTAGAAACCGGGCCATGGAAGTGATGGGTGAGCACGTGTGTGTATGCAGGCGCACAAAAAGCTGAATTTGTGAAAGTGAGACTCCTCTCCACCCCCACTGCCACTCCCACATCTGCTGGTCTGCAAGCCAGAAAGGTTGGTGTTAGATTCTGGGTGAAGAATGGAGGTGAGGCCAGAGTGACTTCTAACAGCTCTTTATTCAATACTGTCTGTGAGGCAACTGTTCCCCCTATCTGATACAGCCCTTTTTATAGGGAAGCTGATCAACCCACAACCAATCAGGAGAGAGTATTTTCCCGCTCCAAAAGAGGACCATACTGAGAACTTCAACTGACACATGTGTAGGCATATAGTCACTCACACGGCTTGGTTTCTCCCTTCCAACTCCCCAAAGCAGGCTGCCAAGCCACAAAGGTTGGGGACGACTGCTTTAAGCAACCTTTGACAACGAATTCAGGAAAAAAAACCTATTGAAAAAAGTTACAGAGGCAGGTGTGGTGACCAGCAACTGCTTACAGTCATTGATACGGTGAATTACAAAGCCGATTTGAACTCTTATTTATTACTAGCTGTACCCGGCCACACGTTGCTGTGGCCCAGTCTGGTTAAATGGAAAAGAAAGAAAAGAGAAGGCGCACGTCCCCTGGCAGAGGCAGCTCCCGCATGGAAGTGAGCCATGGTGGCCCCTGCAAGAGCCGCCACGGAGGACGCTCCCACAGGCCCAGGCCTGGCTGAGCTGAGGAGGAGAGGAGGAGGAGGCAGTCGCCGCCCCTGACCCGGCTTCCCTCAGTGGTGGCGGCGAGAGGAGGCAGCCAGCGTCCCCTGAGGAGCAGGAGGAGGAGGAAGGAGCCACCCCTGGTGATGTGGACGCGAGGCAGCCCCCGCTGGCCGTGGAGGCTGCCATCCAGAGACGCCGTCACCACTGCAGTTGCCACCTCATGGGGCACCCAGTGGCCGCCCCAGCCCCGCTGCACCTCAGGCTGACACCACGCTGCCCTGTCAGAGCTGCCTTGGCGAGGCCGTAGCTGGCTCCCTGTGAGGGGGGGTGGAGAGCGCGCAGCTGGCCGGGCTGAGGAGATGCTCCGCCTCCACCTCCTCTACTGGGCTGGGCGGGGGGAGGCTGGCTTAAGGGTGGGAGGAGGCGGCTGAGCGATGGGGCAGACAGACAGCAGAGGCCTGGCGGGAGGGGAGGAGAGAGAGGGGAGGGGGAGGCCGAAAGGCTACGGCTCCCGTTGGTGGAAATGGCAAAGCTCATCGGAGGAGGGGCGGAAAGGGGAAAGGGTGCAGCTGCAGCCCAGCCACACATATAAAGGGACCGTCGGGACGAAGCTGGAGAGAGGCCGAACTGTTCCGAATATACTATACTCAAGAAATGAACGCTATGGTATAGCGTGTGTTGCTTTTACGTCCAGCAGATGGTGCTGGTTTTCAAAAAAGCATGTTTTTACAAAAAAGCCTGTTTTTACCTGTCACAGGTGTGACATCTATATAATATACGTATATAAAAACCATGCGCGTAGTCGAATGCAACGTTGTGTCAAAATTTCAAAGCAATTGGTGAAGAACCTTCGGAGATTTGAGATTTTGAACAAACAAACATTACATTTTTATTTATATAGATTATGCTGCCTTTATTATTATTATAAATAACACAAGGGGGCGAAAATATTTAATGTTCCTTCCACCTCCTATTTTCCCCACAACAACAACAATCAAAGATGTGAGTTGGACTGAGAAAGAGTGACTGGCCCAAAGTCACCCAGCTGCCTTTCATATAGGACTAGAACTCACCATCATCTGGTTTCTAGGTGGTGTCTTATAGGAATGTAAAGGTAAATAAAATCAAGATCTAGTTTTTAATTGTTACTTTGTGGAGTGTGACACAAAAAACAAATGGAGAAAAGAAAAGAAAAAAGTACAACCTCTGCCAAGAGAAAATGAGTAAAGATTCCAGAGATACTATTTTGGAAGTGTCATGGATTGAGATTGATGGATTACTTCTCTTTTTGTACGGTAGCATTTTATTTTAGACTAGTTTTTAAACCCATATGCAATGCTATTGGTTCAAAAAGTGATGGATGAGCAATGGGAGCATTAGGAAGGTGGAACAATAAATGGAGATGTTGATGAATTAAAGATTTTGCTTCCTTCAAAATAGAAAAGATAGAATTCGAATACTCTTTATATAATGCAATCCATTTTAAAATAATTTTTTATCAATTGCTTAGCAGTGCCTTTCTCCAGGAGATATAGCTGTGCTTGAACATAACCTCCTCTGAGATATTTGTAGGTGAAAAGTGTTGGTTAAAAATTTGGAAAAAAACCTTGATCATCTGGATAACTATATTCATACATAAAGGTAAAAGTTCCCCTCTTATATATGTGCTAGTTGTTCCCAACTCTAGGGGGAGGTGCTCATCTCTGTTTCAAAGCTGAAGAGCCAGCGCTGTCCGAAGAAGTCTCCGTGGTCATGTGGCCGGCATGACTAAATGCTCAAGGTGCACGGAGCGCTGTTACCTTCCCACCAAAGGTGGTTCCTATTTTTCTATTTGCATTTTTACATGCTTTCGAACTATTAGGTTGGCAGAAGCTGGGACAAGTAACGGGAGCTCACTCTGTTACGCAGCACTAGGGATTCAAACCATCAAACTGCCAACCTTTCTGATCGACAAGTTCAACGTTTTAGTCACTGAGCCACTGCCACCCTTCATTCATACTATGGGCACAGCCAAAAACATCAGACTCAATACTAAAGAAGGCAAGGTATTAGAATGCCAAGGGAATCTGCAATTTATTTCTTTAATTTGTTTGCTACCCATCTTGCCATAAGGTGATAGTCTATTCATAAAAGGTACGGTATGTTTTCTCAGACACGGATCCCTTTCCCGCAATTCGAATTGTGCAAAAACGAAGTCACAGTAAAAGAAGTTATAGTGTCCTTACCTTTCGCGGAAGTAGATTTGAGAGATGCAGGCTCAGAGGTCGATGGAGGAGGAGTTGAAGAGCTCTCGGAAGAAGGTTTCTTGGAGGTTTTTGGAGGAAGACTAGTAGAGGGATCTGGTGGTACAGTGACAGTCCCTGAGGTGGTTGTGGGGGCACTTGATGCGGTTTCAGGAGACTTCGAAGTTGATGTGGGGTCACTTGATGGGGCACCTGAAGATGCACTGGATGGAGCTTCAGTAGACCGAGTCCCTGAGGTTGATGTGGGAGCACTTGATAGGGCACTTGAAGGTGCACTCGATGAAGCTTCAGTAGACCGAGTCCCTGAGGTTGATGTGGGGGCACTTGATGAGGTACCTGAAGGTGTACTTGATGGAGCTTCAGTAGACTGAGTCTCTGAGGTGGTTGGAGGAGGACTGGAAGAGGACTCTGTAGATGGAGCCTCTGAGGTTTCTGGGGGTGAAGTTTCTGTGGTATCAGGAGATGCAGATGAAGTTCCTGGGGAGAAAATTACTATCTCTTTAGAAAGAGGTTGAAATAAGTCTCCCACAGACCAATTGAGTAGTTCAGAGAACCAGCAAATGCCACCTCTGGCTGGCCCCAGAATGCGATGGTAATAGAGATTTTGCAGTATCCTTCCCCATGCCCACCAAGCCACACCCACAGAACCGGTAATAAAAAAAAATTGAATGTCACCGATGGTCCCAATACAATCATTAAAATAAAGGAAACTGATTCTGGACTATGTTGGGTAAAAAGACAAACAAGAGGAAGAATCTGACACCATGTAAAGTCACTCTTGTGTTCATATCCATAAAAGTTATTACTGTTCCTAAAACAATCACATTTCTGCATGTGCATACATACCTTCAATACTATTTCTGTGTGTGTGTGTGTGTGTGTGTGTGTGTTTATATTTGCCTGCAACATATAAAAGACTGCCATGGTCTTAAAACTGTATTCTATTGCAAAGTATCTTCTTTGACATGGCTTCATTGTTGGGACTTTTGGTAGACATGGCCATTTTGAGCACCAGTTTCACCAAGAAGCTCGGAGACCCAGTTTGTTTCAGTGCTGAGCTATTTCCACACCCTCTCCCTTTTTTTTTTTAACCCAAGGAACTTTTCTGAAATAGAGAAAGTCTGGCAAATCAACCCCCTGGATCCTCTGGATAGCTGTACCTTGCGCAAGGTCTCTGAAGCTGAAGCTAAGAAGTTGTTGTGGCCCGCCAGCGGATCTGGCAGCAGATTTGGACAGTGAGGAGGTTGGGGAGGAACATGGGCCAGTCCTGGAGTCTGGGGAAGGCTCTGATGAGGACTCTGTGTTGGAGGCAGAGAGGGGACCAGAGCCGTATGCCAGTTATCAGCTGCCTTCAGAGTCTGACATCAGTGAGGCAGACGAACAGCTGGAGCCTGTTCCCAGTGAGCGCATGCGCAGAGTTGCCAAACAAAGGGAACAGCTAAAGAACAGGGGTCGACTTGGGAGTAAGGGCACAGGTGGACGATGAATGGCTCCTCCCAGAGGAAATAAAAGAGGAGTGAAAAGGGACTGGAGTTTGCAGAAGATAATTTGTTCACTTAATTGGTTCATGACTCTCCAACACTCTTTGCCAAGTTCTGCAGATATCTGCCTGTCAGCTCTCTAAGACAGATAAGGTCTGTGACTGTACATCTTCCCTTGAAAGACTGTGCTGGATGTAAATGAGCAGAATTCACAGCAAATTAATAAAATGATTTTTTTTGGTCAGGACAAGGAGTTTTCTCCAGGCTCTTGGGAAGCCTAGATCAGAACAGAAGCTGCCAGGTGAGTCCAGCGAGGTGGTGGGGCAAGTACTACATGTTCACTTGGAAAAATCAGCTGTTTCTTTACTTAAATAGAACAATAAAGTGTTCCTGCTACGGTAATTCTTAAATTGCCTACTTGGAGTTGTAAAACAGGCTTTTTTGGGGATGGCAGATTACTTTGTTCCTTTTGTTGAACTGCATCATTTTTGAAGTTTCATTAAAATAAAATAGTGAGGAGAGGGTAGTGACAGAGTCATGCCCGCAGAGAAAGTTGGTTGTTTTTCTCTCTTTTCCTTTTCAAATTTATAGGAAACTTGTTGCTTTAAACATTTTTGTGAACTTGTTTTCTTCTTTAAAATTTTGCCTACCTTTTTGGATTTATATATTGTGACTTCGTGAGGGAATAGAAGTTTCCAAACAAAAAAAAAAGGTTGATCAGGAATTAACATCTAGCTAGCTAGCTATTGCCTTACCGCAGTGATGGCGAACCTATGGCACGCGTGCCACAGGTGGCACGCGGAGCCATTTGTCAGGGCACGTGAGGCATTCGCGTGCTGGCCAGCTGAGTTCACCTTTTTAAAAACCATTTTTCGCCCTCCCCATGCTCCATAGGAGGCCCTCCAGAGGCTCCAGGGACCGTCCGGAAGCTTCCCTGACGCCTTCGGAGCGCTTAAAACGACCCTCCAAGCAAAGGACTTTTCGCCCTCCCCAGGCTCCTATAAAGCCTCTATAGCCTGGGAAGGGTGAAAAAAGCATGTAAAATGGGGGGGGGGAGTCACGCATTGTGCACACATGCGCATTGGGGGGTCGCGCATTGCATTATGGGTGCGGCACGCCCGCACCCGACCCCCCTGAGCTCCCTCCACTTGTGGCACGCGAGCCAAAAAAGGTTCGCCATCGCTGCCTTACTGTATACAATTGATTTAAACATTAACTACAAGAGGAAACCACTGTAAAAACTAATCTGCTAAATTGGTTGTTTGAATCAGATTTTCCCTTTGGCCACAAGAGGGCGACAAAGACTACAGTATTGAATTTAGTGACAGGAAATACACCTTTTGCTTGGATTCATTATTTCACCACATGAGGGAGCCAAGAACCCTTGGTTTAATATAAAATATTAATTTTTAGCACAGTTGTTAAATTATAGAAATGACTACTAGATGCAAGCTGGTAAATAATTGGATTGCATGAGAGCTATGTTGGAATACTATTCAGCCAAACCAATTCAGGCTACAAAGACAAAACTGGGAAATATACCGTAGGTAAGGTACTCCATGACGAGATGCATCAAATTGCAGGAGATGTCAAACAAATGATAACGTGGGCTTTTTAGAAATCAATGGACAATAGGGACATATAATACAAGGGTGACCTAGACAATATTGCCTTGATGGAACGACACAAGAAAGAATTACATGATTAAGATCACGTGAAGTGTTAATACCACTTTATAATGCCTTGGTAAGGCCACGCTCGGAATACTGCATTCAGTTCTGGTCGCCACGATGTAAAAAAGATGTGGAGACTCTAGAAAGAGTGCAGAGAAGAGCAACAAAGATGATTAGGGGACCAGAGGCTAAAACATATGAAGAACGGTTGCAGGAACTGGGTACGTTTAGCTTAACAGAAAGGAGGACTAGGGGAGACATGATATCAGTGTTCCAATATCTCAGGGGTTGCCACAAGGAAGAGGGAGTCAAACTATTCTCCAAGGTACCTGAGGACAGAACAAGAAGCAATGGGTGGAAACTAATCAGGGAGAGAAGCAACTTAGAACTGAGGAGAAATTTCCTGATAGTTAGAACAATTAATCAGTGGAACAGCTTGCCTCCAGAAGTTGTGAATGCCCCAACACTGGAAGTCTTTAAGACGATGTTGGATAGCTATTTGTCTGAAACGGTATAGGGTTTCCTGCCTAGGCAGGGGGTTGGACTAGAAGACCTCCAAGGTCCCTTCCAACTCTACTATTGTATTGTATTGTATTGTACATCTAAGTTTCCAAGCCATACCTGTGGCTGTTGGGAAAGACAAAAGAGAAAGATGATTTAAACCTTGGTATAATTAACAAGCTGTGAAGAAGAAAAACATGGGCTTGGAAGTGGGCAAACTATACAGAATAAACTCCCATTATATCACAATTAGAATAATCCTGAGGGGTGTGCTAATCAATTTTTTAAGGAAATGAAAAACAGACAAATCCTGCACTGCCATTTTAATATCAAATTGAAGATTGATAATGTGGATAAAATACTTTAAAAGAAATTCCTGTCAGAATCTTGAGGAAAAGAAAAGTGTATACATTCTTGACAGACATTCTGAAAAGTTTCTCTTTCTTCCATTCTGTTCTGTTGGGATAAATTGAAGGGGACGGTGCTCATGTACCACGAATAAAGGTTTACACTAAATTCTATAGAAAAAGTGAAGGACTTTTTCCTCAAACACAAACTGACTTTGGATGGAATACAAGAAATGATGGAAGCTGAAAATAAATCTGATCCAGATCAAACCCAGCTACCTGGCAGAGAAAAACAAGAAGAGACTGAAGGAGCAAACAGCATATTTTGACACACAATTTTTTAAAAAAGGGAATAAAAATATTTAACATGGAATATTAATGGGCCAATGTCCTTTCAAAATGGAAGATGATATTCCATTATTTGAGGAAATTAAATACAAATATAATCAGCTTACATATTAAAACAAAGGACAAAAATATTTGAGTAATAAAAGACTAGGAGAAGAATAGCTCAGCCAAAAAAAAAGATAAATAGAGTTGTACTATATGCAAAACCACAGCTCAAACCTAAATTATTAATATAAGATTAATATGGTAGGTTTGTAGCGATAGAATTGGATAGAATTGGAGCTGAATGGGATAAAAACAATAGTAGTTGAAATGAACGTAAAGTGAAATTCTTTAAATACTTTAAATAGAATTCAGGTGTCACACCTGATTGGTGTCTATTGGAAAATCAAATGGAGTAATCTCTCTAGCTTTTGACAGAGGATCAATTAAAAGGATAAAATCCTCTCTAGGCAAAATACCTGAAAGTCTTTCAGTTGATTGACAACTGAATGTTGATTGATTCTTGGAGGCATAAAAACGGACTGGCAAGAGAATGTGTTTTCTTTTCCAGAAACACATAAACTATTTTCAAAAATTGATATGATCTGACTTTAAGAGTTTAACTAACAAAATTTCAAAAGTGGACATTTTGCCTAAAACATTTTCTGAACATAATCCAGTTCCTTTGATACTTTAGATTGAATGAAACTATATCATAGAAACAAAAGGGATTGTCAAGATTGTCAATGTTTTGATAATAATTTGGATAAAGGCACAAATTTAATGACCTTTTGTGAAACAAATAAAGTTGTTGTTGTTGTGTGGCTACTTTTGAAAAGAAGAAATTCCCAAAAAAGATGCAAAAGATATTGTGTGAACTTAAAAAGAAAGAGTTTCAGAAGGCATCGATAGAGTCTAATATGTTGCACCAAATTAAGTTACTACACCTGCAACTATCCATGTTGATTGTCTGAAATACAAACAAAACTACTTCTATCAGAAACAAAACTGAATTATGAGAAACAAAGACTTTTTGAGTTCACAAACAAACCAAGAAGATGGCTGCCATACCAACTGAGAACAGAGAAAGAGAAGGCATTGATTGGAAAAACCCAGGAAGGTGCCACAACGCTAACGGATTGGTGACTCTAATAAAAAGTCCTTTAAACATTTCTATTTAACTTGTATAATAAAAAAGAAGGGGACATACAAAAATAGATGATCATTTGCAAAAGCAACATTTACCAAAGCTCTCATAAGCATGAGGACAACTCATGAATGATCTGAAAACTACTTTTGAAATATTAGATCCTTTTCAAAAGAGGAAAACAGGCAAAGGTCCAGGCCAAGATGGACTTTCAAGCCAATATTATAAACGCTTTGAAGAACAATTGCTATAGTCATTGAACGATGTAATGAACTGTTAGATCTGAAAGACCAGGACCATGTGTGTAGTTTCAATTAAACTGATTTATACTCATGCCTGTGCACAGGAATCTATTAAACTAATGGTTAGCACTATTTTGGCACTAGATAAGGGATAATGGAATTCAAGGGGGTTGGACTTAATCCATTTGTGACTACGTAGAGATTCTAGGCTGTTTTCTGTTTTGACTCTGTCCCCAGGTTCTGCCATTCCTTTCACATGAACTCTGTACTACAGGTACAGGTAGTCCTTGACTTACAACAGTTCATTTAGTGACCGTTCAAAGTTACAATGGCACTGACCTTTTCTCACACTTACACCTGTTGCAACATTCCCATGACCACATGATTAAAATTAGGGAACTTGGCAACTGACTCATATTTATGACAGTTGCAGTGTCTTGGGGTCTGTTGTAGCCTGCCAGCGGCCAACGGATCTGGCAGCAAATTCGGACAGTGAGGAGGTTGGGAAGGAATATGGGCCAGTCCTGGAGTCTGGGGAAGGCTTTGAGGAGTGCTCTGCATTGGAGGCAAAGATGGGGCCAGGGCCATCTGAGAGTTATCAGCTGCCTTCGGAGTCAAACATCAGTGGGGCAGAAGAACAGCTGGAGCCTGTTCCCAGTGTCCGCATGTGTAGAGCTGCTAGGAGAAGGGAACAGCTAAGGAACAAAACCATAGGTGGATGGTAAATGACCCCTCCCTTAGGTAATAAATAGGAGCGAAAGGGGAGGGGAGTTTGCAGGAGACAATTAGTTCAATTCATGAGGGTGAAGATCTGTTCCTGACTTCTTGCCAAGTATTGCCTGCTACAGAGTGGCGTTTGGAAGATATCGGCCTGGCAGTTCTCCAAGCCTGATAAAGGTCTGTAGTTGTGAAATCTCTTGAAAGACTGTTGGCTGGGATTTTGCTGGAGAGGAATTCCCTTTAACCGAAATAAAAGAGGTTTTATCTGGACAAGGACTCGGCTTCCTGCTTTTGGGAAGCCTAGGTCAGAACAGGGTCAAATAATCCCCTTTTGTGGTCTTCTGATAAGCAAAGTCAACGGGGAAGCCAGATTCACTTAACAACCATGTTACTAACTTAACAACTACAGTGATTCACTTAGCAACTTTGGCAAGAAAGGTCATTAAAAGGAGCAAAATTCACTTAACAACTGTCTTGCTTACCAACAAAACGTTTAGGCTCAATTGTGGTCATAGGTCAAGGACTGCCTATATTTAAAATGACTCAAAGTTAGAGGGAAGCTAATATTACCTTACTTCCTAAAGAAAGTCAAGAAATCACGTAGACAAAAAAAAGTATAGATTGATTTCCTTACAAACTTTTTATGCCCATATTGGGTAGGAGATTGAAGAAGATTTTGCTGAACTTTATCTATGAGAACCTTTTTGCTGAAAAGACAATTAAGACATGATGTCAGAATGGCCTTGAATATTATCGAATATTTGCAACACCATAATGAGAAATACAGCATACTAAAAAGCAGAGACATCACCCTGCCAACAAAAGTGCGTATAGTCAAGGCTATGGTTTTCCCAGTTGCAATGTACGGCTGTGAAAGTTGGACCATAAAAAATGCTGAGCGCCAAAGAATGGAGGCCTTTGAAGAATGGTGCTAGAGAAGACTCCTGCGAGTCCCTTGGACTGCAAAGCGATCAAACCGGTCAGTCCTAGAGGAGATCAACCCTGACTGCTCTTTAGAAGACCAGATCCTGAAGATGAAACTCAAGTACTTTGGCCACCTAATGAGAAGGAAGGACCACTGGAGAAGAGCCTAACGCTGGGAACGACTGAGGACAAAAGAAGAAGGGGATGACAGAAAATGAGGTGGCTGAATGGGGTCACTGAAGCAGTAGGCGTGAACTTAAATGGACTCCAGAGGATCGTAGAGGACAGGAATGCCTGGAAGAACATTGTCCATGGGGTCGTGATGGGTTGGACACAACTTTGCAATTAACAACAACAACAACAACAACAATGAGAAATAGGCAGCCTTAATATTTTTGAATGCAGAAAAAAGCATTTAACAATTTAAACGGGGTGGGGGGGTTGTTGAAGTTTTGAAAGAAACGGACTTTGTAAAGCAATTTGTTTAAGGTAGTAGAGCTACACACCCCACCAAGTACATATTCTCGTTAAAGATGACCTAATTAAGCCAGGTGAGATTCAAAAGGGTACAAGACACGGTTGCCTTCTGTCTCCACTGCTTTTCATTTTTGTTCTGAAAGTTTTGAATAGCGCGTTCCTACCGTCCCTGCCCTAATATTCCCTTGTATTCGTATTCATTTCATTTATACACAATCATGTTCATACATATCTATTATCTAATTCGTGCTTGACAAAATAAATAAATAAATAAATTTAAAAAGTGATTTATTAACTAAGAGCTTTTTGCAATGATTTAGTTACATTCCTGCAGGACTCAAAGACTGGGTTGGGATATTTGATGAAGAAGCTAAACGACTTTGCAGTTTTATCTGGCTTTAAAATACAGAGTGCTAGTCAAGATCATTGCTGTCAAAGAATATGTGATCTTAATAAGGAAGTTTTATGGTAGGAAAAAATCTTGGAGTGGCATTGTCAGATATAAATTCTAAGTTGTTTCAGAACAATAGTATATGTGTCTGGTGAGATAATAAAAGAACTTACTTAGGCGAGATGAATTGCAATTGTCTTTGTTGGATGGGATTTTTATAATCAAAATGTTTTACCAAAGATGTTGTTTTTATTTCAGATATTACTGATATTGTTGACTCCTCTTGCATTTAAACCATAACAAAAGGATATTTCTAAGTTTATATGGCAAGAGGAGAAAAAAAACCCCAAGAATTAACTATAAACTGTTGAAAGATGCTTAACAAAGAGGAGGGGTGAGTTTGATTCTAGATGAATGTCTGGGTGACTATCAGTGACGTGCGGTGAGAGTTACGGCTGGTGAGGCTGGTGACGCTGGTGACGTCATCAGGAAGGCGGGGAATGGGACCACGTGTGCAGGAGGCTGAGGCAGCCCCCACCTTCCTGAGTGAACATTAAGGGGACCGCGGAGTGCACTGATCCGCGTAGCCTTGCTTCCTCCACCGGCGCCAGTCCCTTCCCCCCCACTCCTTCAAGGTCTTCCACCAACCCAAAGCCCAATCCCCAGAGGCCTCCCTCGGGCCTTCTGCATCCCCCTAACTCTTCCTGCATGGCTTCTTCAGCGTTGTCACCTCAGCGAAGCCCTGCCTTGGCAGCCAGCAAAAGACCCGTTGGCTCCCGGGAATGGCCCCACATCAAACGAGAGACTCACCTACAGGGCGGGCCTTTCCCGAGCCGCCGACTCCGAGAAAAAAATCGGGGTGAGGGAGGGAGACGCACAAAATGGGGGCAGGAGTTTCCCAGGGGTGTGGGAGAGGAGGAGGAAGAAGAAGAGCCTGTCCAAGGCTTGCAGCCGCCGGCGCCCACAAACGTGGGCCCGTGGCGGTGGGTTCCTTTGCGTTTGCTTCCTAACGACCTGAGAGGTGGTGTGCCGGCTGTGTGGTTGTCAAGCGGCTTCACGAATCGCTGCCCAGGAAAAGCAGCTCTGCGGGGCCCGGCGGCAAGGCTTGAGCGGGGTGACAGAACAGCCGCCTGAATGGGAAAGCAATGAAAGGGGCTGCATTTTCACCCCGCTGAAGCCTTGCTGCCTGAATGGGAAGCTATCCTCGCTGCCCCTTTCATTGCTTTCCCATTCAGCTGCGTTTTCACCCCGCTGAAGCCTTGCTGCCTGAATGGGAAAGCAAGAAAGGGGCTGCGTTTTCACCTCGCTGAAGCCTTGCTGCTGAATGGGAAAGCAAGAAAGGGGCTGCGTTTTCACCTCGCTGAAGCCTTGCTGCCTGAATGGGAAGCCGTCCTCGCTGTCCCTTTCGTTGCTTTCCCATTCAGGCGGCTGCTCTGTCACCCCGCTCAAGCCTTGCCGCCGGGCCCCGCGGAGCTGCTTTTCCTCAAGCGCAGCCGCCTGAATGGGAAAGCAACGAAAGGGGCAGCGAGGTCGTTCTCCAGTCGCTTTCATGGCTTCGTCATCCGGGAGCGCCAACAACATTTCTGCCTCCGCAGCTCCCGGGCGCGGCTGACGGATGTATGTAATATTATAATATTATATATATATATATATATATATATATATATATATATATATATATATATATATATATATATATATATATATATATATATATATATATATATATATAATATTATATACTATTATTTCATGAAGAGAGGTGAGGCTCTGCCTCCCCTGCCTCCCCTGACCGCACGTCCCTGGTGACTATAAATATTTGGACAACCATGAACTGAGATTTGGATGGCAAATTTATGTAAGATAAGATTAAAATGAATGCACAATTTAAGAGTCACATGCCATCCAAAGAATTTTGGAGTAGATATAAAATAAGACTGCCTTCTAAAATACTTCTTTGGGTGTTACCCCGGAAAGCTGTAGAAAGGAAATGACAGTAAACCACATTGATGGATTTAGGGTGAAATAATAGCTTTTACTCAAGGTGAACCTGATCTCAAGTCAAAAGAGATTTTGGAATCAGAAGGACCTGTCACTGACTTTCATATTTACAACTGAAAGAAAGATGAGAAATGTCAGGATTTTGAATCTGTTAAAAACAAATCTGAAACTATATTGTGTGCCAAGAATTGTAAAAAATTGCTGAAGTTGAATTTGGAAAATGAATATATTAAATGTTGCATGATTCGATGAGCAAAAAATTCGTTGTAACATAATGCTTGAGCGATGGGAAAATATTTTCATTTATCCAATTTAAAGTCTGCCCATCTGCCTTATCAAGCGACTTTGAGCAGATTACAATAACCATAAATATCAGTATAAAACAAAAGGTTAAAAACATAAAAATGTTGGCCATGGAAAGTTAAAACATTAAAACATGTGGGTTTAATTCAAATGTTAAAACATGTGTAAATGCATGGATTAAATTTGCTGGAAATGTGCAATAATCTGTAATTTGAAAGAACATTTTTTTAAAAAAAATGATGAATCATTGATATTTAATTGTTAAAAATGTACAAAGGTATTTCAAGCATCTATTGGAAGTGCAAATGTAAAGAAGGAATTTTAAATCTGAAATGGTATAGGGTTTCCTGCCTAGGCAGGGGGTTGGACTAGAAGACCTCCAAGGTCCCTTCCAACTCTACTATTGTATTGTATTATATCAAAGATAGTGGTCTCGGGATTAAACAAAAAAAGACTGGGTCCAGTTTTATGTTTTAGTCTAGATCAGGGGTGTCAAACTGGCAGCCTGCAGGCAAGATGCGCCACATGCAGGCCACGCCCACCCCAGCTCCGCGAAGGGGAAAAAACTGTCGTGATGTATCACGTGACGGCAATGTGATATGGTGAGTTTGACACCCCTGATCTATTATTATTATTAATAATAATAATAATAATAATAATAATAATAATAATAATAATAATAATAATAATTTATTGGACTTCTAGACCGCCCCCTCTCCCCGAAGGGACTCGGGGCGGTGTACAGGTACAAATTAAAATCATACAGTCAAAATACATATAACTAAAATCGAATTAAATACACCACTGTACAAATTTATAAAAATTAAAACTTAACCTTAAAACCAAATCACAAAATTTAAAAATACAAACTGAGGTGGGAAAGCTGGAATTAGGCCAGGCCGGCTAGATGAAACAAGTGGGTTTTGAGTTTCTGGCGGAAGGAGTGGAGGTCCGTGGTCGTTCTAATGTCAGGGGGAAGGTCTAGATGATCCTCAAAAAAATATGATCTAACTACTTCTCCTGTAGTCCTTCAGGTTATTTTCCATGTTACCCAAAACTGATCTACAAATGATCCCAAATTCCACTTAGAATAGAATAGAATAACAGAGTTGGAAGGGACCTTGAAGAGACCACTTCAGACAAATGGTTATCCAACGTCTTCTTCTTAAAAACATCCAGTGTTGGAGCATTCACAACTTCTGGAGGCACGTTGTTCCATTGATTAATTGTTCTAATTTGACCCATCTTACTTTCAGGAGCATGAAGGCAATCTAGAAATGGAATCCACAAAACACGACAAATCTTACCTTGTGTCCTCACGTGGGTGATCAGGGCAAGCATAATCCATAAGGCAACCAGGAAGTGTCTTTGCATTCTACCCATTGTGGCTTGAGCTGAGCGTCTAATGCACTGAAAATATCCATCTCCCTTTTATAGCTTCCGAAAGACTTGAAATAGGGCTTATTTCGAACTCATAAATGTCATTTTGAAGCTATAATATCTTGTTTGGAAGGGTAGGTGTGGCCCACTTGACCTAAGTCATATTATGTGCAAAATGGAATGCAGGGGTGGGGGAAGACCTGGGAAATGCAGATGTATACACATTGCATTAGAGATATACTTCCTGACAAGTTACATTATTATTTTTAGATATGTTTGCTTTGGTAATTAATTGAAAGAAGGCTGGCGAATTTCGTGAGCAACCTATGACAAAGAACGGGCTCTTGCCAATGTTGGTTTGTGTATCACGGCAAACAATCGGGATGGCTTAAATCAGGATGAATTGTATTAGAAAATGGGTGGAGAAATATGCCAGATATAATGGATTTGAGTAGTTTTTGAGTGAACAGATGCTCCTAATGGACCGAATCCTGCCTTGCCATGACAGCCTTTTGTTTATGCAACAAGTATGAATCATGAGAAATGTGAGTAGGTTTTATAAATGAAAACGTGAAGGAAGCCAGTATGATTAAATGGTGAGAAGCACTGGAAAAAGCATTTGTAGCATGGATTTCATTCATTTATTTACCATAAAATCACAATTATTTCCCAATTATCTTTTTTCAGAACTGTTATTTATCATCTAGGGTTATGCAAATTGTAGGCTATGCACCTAACAATTTCTGAAGGCAAGGTATTCCGCTGATTAATTGTCTTCCCTGTTAAGAAGTTTCTCCTTAATTCCAGATTGCTTCTCTCCTTGACTACTTGCCATCCACTGTTTCTTGCCTTGCCTTCAGGTGCTCTGGAAAATAAGTTGGCCCCCTCTTCTTTGTGGCAGCCCCTCAAATACTGGAATACTGCTGTCATGTTACCCCTCATTCTTATTTTCTCTGGACTGGCCATACTCAGTTCCTGCAACTGTTCTTTACACGTTTTTGTGTCTAGGCCCTTAATCATCTTAGTTGTTCGTTTTTGCGCAATGGATCACAAGAGTTTGCTCATCCATAGCTGTTTCATGTGAGAATCTCTGGCTGCCTTTGAAGTCCCTTGACAAATGCAAGGCTTCAAGATGATCCTTCAGACCCGTAGCAGGTGGGCAGGGCAATTGCATGAACCTTACTCATGTCTTACCATAGAGCAGTGATGGCGAACCTTTTCGGCACTGAGTGACAAAGAGGGAGTACTTCGCGCACATGTGCACTCATCTTTGCCACGACCAGGAAGAGGAGCTGCCCAGGGGGCATGCGTGCACTGGAAAATGAACTTCTGGTCTTTAGCAAGTCTTCAGATTACTGCTGCGCACACGCCAAACAGCTAGCAAGTGCGCAGGCTCTTCCAGTTTCCCGCACTGTCACACACACAAAGGCCAGCTGATCATCGCGTGCGCAAAAAACCTGGTAGAGGAACAGGTGACACTGTGTGTGCCAGGTGACATGACTCCATGTGCCACTTCGGGCATCCGTGCCATAGGTTCGCCATCACGTCCATAGAGCATAGGGTGCAAGCAAACTCTCAGATCATCTGGAATGCAAGGCCCAAATTCCATGAACTATGCAGTCTAAATCACAGTGTCAACTTGTAGAGCATTGCCATGACTATTATCAGGTTGGCATTGGAGGGAGGATTCCATGTATACCTTCGGCCAGAGTCGGATCTCATATTTCTACAACCTAGTTGGTGAATATGATTTGTGACACAGATAGAAGGGAGGGGATAGAAGGGTAAAGTTCAAATGCAATTAAGCGGAATCAGTTTCGGCTCCACAGAAGAACATGCCAGAATGTTGATCCTAATAAATGAATGGATTTCTTTTGAACTTTGTCTCGAGGCTCGTAAATTAATTAGGTCATCTTCTAGGAACTTCACATACAGCATTTATTGTGATGGTAGATTAAGAAAATAAAGAGCTGAGGCTATAAGGTGAAAGGGTAGGGTGGGGTGGGATGTCTCAGTACTCTCCCAGAAGTCCTCTAGGCATATACCGTACCTCCTTGCTTTCCTTCCTTCCTTGGGTGTGGAACTACTATTGCTGCAGCACACTGGTTTCTAGGGGATTGGCTTTACCTGCTGACCTCCTCCTTCATCCCAACTTGTGAGAGAATTAGCCAATGAACTAATTTGCAAGAAAAGGGATAAAAAAAGATAAAAATTATACTGTGTCACTTCCCAAACTTGCAGTGAGTAAAGAAATAAGCCTGCAGGGGAAGTCTTAGCTTAGGATTTGGACAGGACTGGAAGTTGTGGGGAGGAGGGGTATCTTTGTTTAAATTTAAATTAAACAAACATTTCATTAATAAATTTAATCATTTATTAATTAACTTTAATTTAAATTAAGTTAAGGTTTTCTGTGCCTGACTTTCCGAAAATGTATTTCTGGCATAATACAAAGAGGCCAAATGTAACTTCCACTCCCTCCCCATCAAATGTGCAGCCTTTGTTTTATATATATTTTCCTGCCTTCTTCCAGTCCAATAAATCCTTCATATTAAATCTGCTTGATAAGAAATTTAAACAACCCATGGATAAGAGGTATGTAGAAATTGATTCTGCGCTCCATCTCTAGGGATTTTAAAGAAAATCTGTCTGGAATGGTATAGGATCCCCTGCCTGATCAGGATTGGATTAAAAAACTTCCACGATCCCTTCCAACTCTGTTACTCTGTATTCTGTAAGATATCGTAGTTACCAGGCCTGCATGCAAGAATAGCTAGATTGAGTCTTAGTTGTGCTATCCAAACACACAGTGTGCATCCTTGCTCAGCATTTCCTCTTTCACATCATATTTCTTCCATGATTCTCTATTCCACTCTCCAACTCTATTCCAAGATCCGATTCCCAGATTAAATGGCGAGTAACATATGACCTTGCCTGGACCAATCGTGGAAAAGGCAATCCAAGAATCTGAAAAAAGAAGAGTTTCCATCCTTACTTCATGGGACTAAAATCCAAGATTTCTTGACAATTTTGAGCTCCCACTAAGCATGCTTAAATGTATGCCTACTTGATTATTTGGACCATACTCTGTGGCAGTGACGTGCGGTGAGGTTTATGGCTGGTGAGGCTGGTGACGTCATCAGGAAGGCGGGGAATGGGACCACCCTCCTGCACACGTGGTCCCATTCCCCGCCTAGGATTTCCTGGGTCCCCATCCTAACTGAAGATTAATCAAATCTGACCCCGCTTAGTTTTCTTGGAATCAGCCATGGCCTTCTAAGTGCTACGTTCAATATCGTATCACAAAATAATAATTGTAAAAAAAAATACATCTGCTTTTTCTCTCTGTCTCTTTCAGCAGCGCAATTCTTAACAAGGCGCCGGCCACGACTCGGTTTCCAGGGTCCTTTTGCGAGCGAGCTGGCAGGGAAATGGTAGCCGCTGGTCCGAAAAGTCCATCGCACTTTCTGCTTTCACAAGCAACTTCCTGTAAACCCGCTGTTGCTCAGTGCGAGGAAGGTAGCCGCTTGCGCATGCGCATTCGCCCTGGAACCATGAGCTCCAGCGTCAGAACCCGACAGAAGGCGGGGAATGGGACCACGTGTGCAGGAGGGAGGCTGAGGCTAGAGAAGCCTCCTGCACCTCCCTCCTGCACACGTGGTCCCATTCTCCAAGGCTCCTCAGCGCCTTTTCCCTTTTTTTTCTTTTCATGATGAGAGCGATGAGGCTCTGCCTCCCCTGCCTCCCCTGACCGCACGTCCCTGCGTCTGTGGACGTCCCTGGCTCCCAGTGGCCCTGCTGAGCAGCTGGTTTATGATGGAATGTTCATAAAGTGATCATAAATTCCATATGATGGATTGTTCATAACACCATGCATTTGGTCAATGGTTGAATTTACCAATGGCTCACCAAAGAGATGCTGTTGATTGGGTTACTTACCCAAAAAGGAAGACTTAGAAGAAGCAACAGGGCTAAGCCCGTAGTCAGGCAGATTGAGAGAATAGCCCATAAGGGCAGCCCAGCAGAACCTAAAGAAAATGACAGATAATAAAATGGATAAGTATAGGAATTACATCCAAATAATATTTGCCTCTCCCCAATTTTTTAGATGCATATGGAAATTAATGAGATTCCAAGATTTTTTTAGATGTCTGGGCACACATTAATCGTACCTAAGTAGGTAGCCTGTTTTATCCCATCTCTTCTCCTAATTCCATGCCTCCTATTCCTGTGTACCATATTTTTCGGACCTCCCAAAAACAGCCTGTTTTTTGCAAAAATGGGCCTGTTCGTTTTTCAAAAAAAGGGCATGCATAGCCTTTAGGGGGCTTGTAGAGTGCTCCTGGGGGTTGGGGGGCCCAAAGCAGCAAAAAATGGGCCCATTTTCTGCTCATTTCTGCCCTCCCCAGCCCCCAGGAGCACTCTGGAAGCCTCCTAAA
Source organism: Natrix helvetica (assembly GCF_964273705.1). Classification (NCBI taxonomy): domain Eukaryota; kingdom Metazoa; phylum Chordata; class Lepidosauria; order Squamata; family Natricidae; genus Natrix; species Natrix helvetica. The sequence goes on from NC_138548.1 coordinate 345,173,739, forward strand.
GGCTATGCGCGGACATTTTTGCAAAGGGGGCGGGGTTTAGGAGGCAAAAAATGCTGCATTCAGTGTATAAGATGCACCCAGATTTTCACCCACTTTTTTGAGGGAAAAAGGTGCATCTTATATTCTGAAAAATATGGGTATACCCAAACGACAATGGTGTTGTGTGGGCTTGTCTCTCAACATGCCCCCAATTAAAAAAAAAAAGCCTAATTGGAAAATATTTTACCAAGCAATGAATGCTCTCTAACATATTTCACCCTGCCTTTGAAAACCCAGTTGATAATCTGGGGGCCTTGGTGCTTTCTGAGGTTGGTGGTTTTCTTGGAAATGTTTCATTACCCAACTAGGTGGTGTCTTCAGTGCACTGTTGATGTGGCTGAGTTTGGTAATGAAATGTTCATCACCACAGTTCAGCCCTGAGCTACAAATATTCTTTTCTATCAATACAGCTGATAATCTTACCTGAAGTCACGGTGGAAGCCATAATAGTAGGGGCAGGCATTGCCTTTGGGATGGGGACTTGAGGTGTCACATTTGTCACTGAGGTCACATTGGTTCCAGTAGCAGCTTCCAGAATCTCTCTAGAGCGGGTGGGATTGGAGTCAGTTGTGTGAGTTTCAGAAGTTATTGCTGCCTTCGGAGGCAAAGAAATTGTGCCCATGGTTGCATATGTTGTCCCAGAAAGAATCGAAGCTTGAATAGTACTACTGGTAGAAATAGAGATTTCAGGACCACTTCTGGAAGGTAATGGGCTAGAAATTTCAGGCCCAATGGAAATCTGGGTTCTAGCATCAGTTTTGGAAACAAAAAAAAATTCTGTATTAGTATTGAGTAGTATAGAAGTGGAAATTCCAGGAACTGCAATGTTAGATGAAGAATTTGATGTGTTAGTAACTCTTATGGAAGGCACCGGAGTGGACATTTCAGGTACTGTGTTAGAACTTGTAGAAGAAGTAGGTTCAGGACTATTTTCTGGAGCCACAAAACTAGAGCGCTCTTCTACCCTTTCTTCACCTCTAGTGACATTAGTCAAAATAGAAGGTATTTCAACAGTACTTCCAACAGCTGTGATAATGGGCCTTTTTCTTTGGGAAGACTCAGTTTCAGGTATAATGCTTCCAAAGGTGGTGATGTGAGCAAAGGGTAGAGATGTTTCATCATCATTTTCAGAAATGGTAGGAGTGGAGATGTCATCTCCACTGCTGAACTCCAGAGGAACGGTATCTTCATAGGGAGTTGTAGACACCAGGATGGGTGAAGTGCTACCTGCTGAAATAGCCTTTGTGGTACAGGAATCTGAAACAGGAAATAGTATTTTCAGAAGAGACGATTCTATGCTAGTAGTGTTGGGTGTAGGAACAGTTGCTTCAGTGATGGAAGCTTCAGAGATGGACTCTTCAATGCCCTTGATGAAGTCCAAACTAGACAAAGTCTCAGAAGCAGCTGAGATGGATGATAACGTGGTGGGGGAGTCAGCCCAAAAAGAAGGTCGGACAGTATTTTTGGAGGACACTGCAACAGAGCTGGATGCCACAAATGTTTCTGTGTGAGCCCTTGAACCTGGAGTAATAATGGTTTCTCTACCTGAGGTGGCCTCTGAAGCAGTGCTAGTGGCCATAAAAGTGGAAATTTTATCACCGTTATCAGGAGCTATAGAAATGGAAGTTTTGGTTCCAGAACTGGATTGCGTAAATGTGGTACTGCCGCTCACTGTCTCAAGAAAAATGGTTCCAGTTGAACCTACATCACCGAGTTTTTCGTTAATGGAGCTTTTGGTAGCAGATTCAGTAGTCATTGAAGTCAACATTTTATCATTGCTTCTGGATGCCACCACAGCAGTGCCTTCTGTGGCAATACCCACTGTGGAATTCACAGACAAAGTGGCCAAAGTATTAGCTTTTGAATCCAAAGAAATGGCGATTCCTTCCTGTTGGATGTTCTCTTTGGATGGGATCCTAATAAAGTGTTGAGTTATACTCCCCACAGTAGTAACATCAGATACAAAAGTAGAGATCACTTCATTTTTCCTGGAAGCCTCCGATGTGGGGATGGAGGCTTCTGTGCTGTGAATGTCAGGAGCAGTGAAGGTCCTATTATCTGTTGAAGTCATGCTTCTTTCCGTGGTGGAAGCCTCTTCAAGGCGGAAAGTATTTGCGCCACCATATCTGATGACCCAAGGATCCAAAATCTGGGCAACAGTGCTGGGGTATTCAGATGTGCTGGAGTCTGTACGTCCAGTAGAAATAATAGAAATAGAAATATTCCCAGTAGCATTCTTGATAGCAGGTAAAATGTTGCCAGAAGCAATTGTTTGAGATCCTGGCAGGAAATAACAAAGGTGAACATACAAACATATCTCCTGTAACTTCTGTTTCTTGCCCAGCCAAATTACTGTGTCATCCCTGAAAAGCACTGAATAAGAGAAGGATTCCAAAATAAATTTAGTCTAGGAAGGAGAACTGGATTTTGCCAGCTGTGTATTACAGTACTAAGTATGTGTGTTAACATTGGACCTATTAAAACACCCCCGCCCCCAAACCTGGCAACTTTAAGACTTGTGGACTTCAATTCCCAGAATTCTCCAGCCAGCTGGCTGGAGAATTCTAGGAGTTGAAGTCCACAAATCTTAAAGTTGCCAAGTTTGAAGACCTCCATATTAAAGGTTTTCCATTTTTTAATCTACTGAAACGGGTTGTATTTATTGCTGATTTCAGTATTTGTATTTTTATGCAAAATCAAGTATGAGCACTACAGTTACAGCGGCATTGAAAAAAGTGACTTATGACCGTTTTTCACACTTACAACCATTTCAGCGTCCCCCATAGTCATGTAATCGAAATTCAGACACTTGGCAACTGACTAATATTTATGACGATTGCAGTTTCCCGGGGTCATGTGATCACCTTGTGCAACCTTCTGACAAGCAAAGTCAATGGGGAAGCCAGATTCACTTAACAACATCTTCCTGACTTAATAACTGCAGTGATTCACTTAACAACTGTGGCAAGAAAAGTCATAAAATGGGGGCAAAACAACCATCACACTTAGCAACAGAAATGTTGGGCTCAATTATGGTCGTAAGTCGAGGACTACCTGTATTAAGCAGCTGTAATTCCTCTCTCTCTCTCTCTCTCTCTCTCTCTCTCTCCCCCTCCCTCCCCCCTCTCTCTACTCTACCTCTCCCTCTCTCTCTGTGTGTGTACTGCTCTATGCAGCTTCCTTTGATGGGGAGTGGGTAAATTTATTGTGGGTTTCTCTATACCCTCTTTGGACTAGTACAATACGTTGTACATAGAGCTCCCCTTAAAAAACTTCCAGAGCCTTCAATTGGTTCAAGATGCAGGTACCTACAGTTTTGCACAAACCTTAGTTTGCACGTGTGTCATCTCTTTTGGTGTGTGTGTGTGTGTGTGTGTGCATTGGTTGCTGATCTGCTTCTGAATACAATTCAACGTGCTGGTTATCACCTGTACAGCCCTACATGGCTTAGAGCTAAGGTTATCTGAAGGCCCATCTTTCCCAGTGACATCTATCCAGCTCATGAAGGTGGGAAGACAGGGTATGTTGTGGGTCCCTTCCATTAGGGAAATACATCTGGTGGGACCCAGAAAAGGGGCCTTCTTGGTGGTGGCTGCCTTTGAATGGAATATCATTCCCTTGGAGATACTGTAAGTCTCCCATCTTGTTACTTTTCTGGAAGGTCCTGAAGATGTGGTTCCATCAGCGGGCCTAGAGACCCCGGGGTGACATGGAGCCAATCAAGTGGCTACTATGAGTATATTTGCAGCTGCCACAAATAGGGGGGAGGGGAGGTGGGATTTGGCAGGTTTTAACTGGCGGATTTTTTAAGTTGTAAGCTGCCTAGAGTCACTGTGGGTAAGTTGGGCAGCCATATACATTTGTTTTAATAAAGATAGATAGATAGATAGATAGATAGATAGATGGATGGATGGATGGATGGATGGATGGATGGATGGATGGATGGATAGATAGATGATAGATAGATAGATAGATGATAGATAGATAGATAGATAGATAGATAGATAGATAGATAGATAGATAGATAGAAAGAAAGGCAGGCAGGCAGGCAGGCAGGCAGGCAGGCAGGCAGGCAGGCAGGCAGGCAGATAAACATAGACATAGATACAGATATAGATAGATATAGCACTTATATACCATTTCACAGTGCTTTAGAGCCCTCTGTATGTAGTTTTACAGAGTCAGCATATTGCCCCCAACAATCTGGGTCCTCATTTTACATAAGGTAGAAGGCTGAGTCTTGAGCTGCTCAGAACTAAACTCCTGGAGTGAGCAGTAAGTTACCCCATAGTACTGAGGGATAGAACTGATCACTGCTGTTCCTACTTGGAGGCTAATTGCATTTTTCCATAGCTGTCCACTGGTTACCTCTAGATCCTTCCATAGGGTCAGAATTGCAATCTCCCGATCATAGCGGTGAGTACTGCCATTCTCTTGCAGCGTAAGTCAAAGATGGAGCCTGATCATTCTTAATCACTTCCTGCCTTGTTATTTTGGCCCTGTTTACTGACAGCCAGAGGCTACTCCTGAACATAAATTAGGGTTCTTTTGGAAGAGAACCATGTTCTTGTTCAGAATTAGCCTGACTAACAGGTCACAGGTATGAGAAGAAGAATCAGAAGCACTTCTCTTCACTTTCCTCACACTGTCCTCCATGCCAGTTACCTGTCAGCTGAGCTACAGGAAGTCCTTGACTTACAACTCATAGCACAATGACTGTTCATAGTTATAACAGCTCCCGCCCCCAAGGGTATTTATGATCTGGTTTCCAATTTCCAATAGCTTCCTCCCTTGTCAGTCATGTGATTAGATTTTGGGCATTCAACAACTCATCCACATTTATGACCATTGCAACATCCTGCAGTTATGTAACTGTGATTTATGAAGTCCCCCTCGCCCAAAAAACGACATTTACTACCGATTTTCACTCCAAATGCCCCCTGGCAAACAATGGGCTCGCTTAACAAACCACCACAAAAAAGATTCACCAAATCAGGTGGGTTGCCTGATGGTCTGTTTTATGACCATCACAACTTACAATCGTAATGGACGTGAACCATTACAATCATAAGTCAAGGGCTGACTGTACTCATTTGGCACTCTTCTGAAAGAGCACTCGACCCATTTTCAGAAATACCCCAATTAATAGGTAACAGATGCAAAAGTGGGCCTTAGGAAGAACATCAGGAAAATACCTTTCCACTTCACCTGGTACATTTCCTCAGCAATATGCTGAGATTGTAGAAAGAGTTGCAGAGAAGAGCAACAAAAATGATTAGGGGACTGAAGGCTAAAATATACAAAGAATGATTGCAGGAATTGGGTATGTCTAGTCTGGTGAAAAGAAGGACTGCGGATGATATGATAGCAGTTTTCCAATATCTCAGGGGTTGCCACAAAGAAGAGGGGACCAATCTATTCTTCAAAGCAACTGAAGGCAGGTCAAGAAACAATGGAAGGAAACGAAGCAAGGAGACAACCTTGGAACTAAGGAGAAATTTCCTGACAGAACAAATAATCAGTGGAACAACTTCCAGAAGCTGTGGATGCTTCAACACTGAAGGTTTTAAAGAAGAGATTGGACAACCATTTGTCTGAAATGGTGTAGGGTCTCCTATTTGAGCAAGGGGTTGGATTAGAACACCTCCAAGGTCCCTTCCAACGCTGTTATTCTGCTAGTATTTCAGCTGGGCAAGGGCGAAATACACTGTGAGTCTCTAAAATTGGCCCTACAGCCACATTAGAGAGAGTGATTGATAATTGCTTTACTGCTGGCATGGGATATAGGCAGGAGGGGAAATGAAGCCACAGAATCTACCAAATCCTTTTAATTAATCTGGTTTTTGCTAGCTTTGCAAGTACACTATAGTATTCTTCTCCATCCAGGTACAGATCAGCAAAGAAGTCAATTGCTGCTGAGACGTTTTTTTCTGCCGTCTCAAGAACTGACAGAGAACCCTTTAGCGCTTGTCGGGAAGAATGTAGAAATATACACAGAGAGAAATAAGATTGCCAGGCAGATCAGAAACTGACAGCGATGGGCTTTTGCCTCTGCCCACCCACTGTCTGCTTAAGCTCTGCCTGCCATTAATATGTAGCACATCCATGGTTCCCTTCCAAAGCAATGTGGTCTCTGGGAAAGGATGGCCCACCCCTGTTCTGATTGGCCCACAGGAATGTGTCATTATTATAGAGCATGTAAAATAACACTCTGGGTGGCCTCTCTGGTTTCTCCGAAAGGCATGATTGCTCAGAGAGACTGCATTGGGGTGGGGATGGGCAGGCAAATATGTCCAAACTGTAGAGAGACCCAAATGCTTACCTGCTAATTGAAGAAAGATGCCCATTACTATAATTGCTGGGACTCTTGAAGCATTGACGAAATAACTCCGTACCGCTGGCTCCATCTTGCCCTCGGAGGCTAATGGATCCCTTTGCAAGGAAAACTGGAATATTCACTCTTAGCCGTGTCAAGGAATGGGGAATGCTTAGGCTGGGCTCAGCTTAAAATAACCCCTGAACTTCTCCAATTTTGCTGAGAAATGGCACCTTTGGCCGAAGAGGCAGAGCAGAACCTACAAACGAATTGTACTATTTTAGAAAGGGCGAGGAGTTGCTTCCTCTTTCCTCTTCTTTTTTTTTGGACACAAACACATAATTAGATTATTTTGGTAACTTGGTGGCTAGACAGAGCTTGAAATGACAGTGATTTGGCTCTTACTGGAGGCTTTCAACTGGGCAATGGTGGGTTCCGGGCGGTACGGTAGTAGCCGGGAGCAGCGGTCACCATACTTGTATGGTGGCTCATTTGACCCACCTGCATGCCTGTGTTCCATACCTGTTTATAATGCGACCGGCCAATTGTGCATGCGTGCACAGCATGTTCCACCAAGCAGCTGGGTGTCACAGGGAGGTGGCGTGCGCATGCACTCACAGGGTGCATGAGTGACTAGGATGTCTGACCCTATTCGGAACCCACCAATGCAACTGGGAACATTTTAGGAAAGAGGGCTTTCTGACTGCAGAGGAGGCCAAAGAGACCTTGAACCCTCTGTGCTTTGAGGAAGCGAAGGGAAGCATCTGACACTGATGCATTTTATAAACAAGATTACAGATAGTCCTCGACTTACAACAGTTCACTCAGTGACCATTTGAAGCTACCACGGCATTGAAAAAAGTGACTTCTGATCATTTTTCATGCTTATGACCGTTGCAGCATGCCCACGGTCACGTGATTTACATTTGGTTGCTTGACAAGTGCTTCAGATTTATGACAGTTGCAGTGTCCCCCGGGGTCACGTGATCAGCTTCTGACAAACAAAGTCAATGGGGAAGCCAGATTCACTTAACAACCGTGTGACTAATTTAACAACTGCACTGATTCACTTAACAAGCGTGGCAAGAAAAGTTGTAAAATAGGGCAAAACTCCCTTAACAAATGTCTCATGTAGCAACATAAGTTTTGGGCTCAGTTGTTGAGGATTGAGTTGTATATATATTTGATATAAGTTGAGGACCATCTGTATATATTTGATAGATTCAAAACTTCAAGCAAGAGAGAGAGAGAGAGAGATTCATTTGCTTTTTAATATGAGTTCCAGTGTGAGTTACATTGATGTCATCGTATCAAGTGTCCCTGCCTGGTACCAAAGCATATCCTTGGCATGAAGAAAATTGTAGATTCAGGATTTCCTATTTTCAGTGCAAAGTTTTGCACCACAGATGGCGGTGTGGGCTCTTTGCATGCAATCCTGATCAACAGAAGCAGAAAGACTGGGACAGACAAGGGCCAATGCTGCATCAAGAACGGCAAACGTTTCTTATGGCTTAACAATCAGAATGGATTTTTCTGTGGCAGATCTACAGTTCCATTATCTTCTGGCCTTCAAAACAAACTCTCTAACCAGAAGTTCTTCCAGTCAGTGTGTTTATAGCCATGGTGTGCAATGTGCCAAGTGCTATTCGCAGCATTGTATCTATTTATTTATCAAAATTTTGAAATCGCCTATCCCCGTCAGAGAGGGAGAATCTTAGATGTTCTCATGGAAACTTCCAACCTGAGATGGTCCATTCCTGGATAAGATAAGATGCTAAATGACCAGAAGTCTGATAGGTTTATGTTTTTGTTTAAGGAAACAGAGAACATAATCGGGATTCATAGCTGGGCTGAAAATCTAAAGGCTTTTTCCAATGTGTGGCTCCTGTTAATAAGCAAATCTATAATATTGCACATAAATATGTAGGAATTAGCATTATATTATCCATGACTTCTGCTATTATTGTACCATACATATCATGTCACTCATTGCATTAACTTGTTGTTAGTTGCGAAGTCGTGTCCAACCCATCACAACCGCATGGACCAGGTTCCTCCAGGCCTTCCTGTCCTCTACCATCCTCTGGAGTCCATTTAAGTTGACACCTATTGCTTCAGTGACTCCAGCCAGCCATCACATCCTTTGTCATCTCTTTCTTCTTTTGCCCTCAATCTTTCCCAGCATCAGGCTCTTCTCCAGTGAGTCCTTCCTTCTCCTTAAGTGGCCAAAGTACTTGAGTTTCATCTTCAGGATCTGGACTTCCAAAGAGCAGTCAGGGTTGATCTCCTCTAGGACCGACCGGTTTGATTGCCTTGCAGTCCAAGGGACTCACAGGAGTCTTCTCCAGCACCATAGTTCAAAGGCCTCCATTCTTTGGTGCTCAGCCTTCCTTATAGTCCAACTTTCACAGCCATACATTGCCACTAGGAAAACCACAGCCTTGACTAGATGCACTTTTGTTGGCAGGGTGATGTATCTGCTTTTTAGTATGCTATCTAGATTTGCCATAGCTTTCCTCCCCAGGAGAAAGTGTCTTTTAATTTCTTAGCTGTAGTTCCCATCTGCGGTGATCTTGGAGCCTTGTAGCGACCATTTTTTTTCTGATTTTTTTTCTGATTATCCAACTATGTACTCATTCTCACTTCTCTCCAAGCTGCCCAGATAAAATTGGCCTTGCCACCTATCTGCAGGTATTACCTGTGCTTCAAATAACCATTACTGTAACTTGGATTTGATTAAAATTTGTTTTTTTTTAAAAAAATATATTATTTTGCTTCACTCCTGCAACCCTGTAATTTCATTACTGTAAACCCAGCACAAGAGGTTTGGAAGCCTGCCAGATGATTCATTGCTCAACGGCAGGAGTGAAGTGTGCTTGAAATGTTGAAATGTCTGCATATTTGAAGTGAATAGAAAGGAATGGAATGCTGCTGTTTTTTGAGGGGAAAACAGTCTGAATCTTTATAGCATAGAAAGAAATGAAGAGAACAGAGTCATCTGGTACAAGCCAGGAGGATGCAACATGTGTCATTGTGTAATCATCTGAAATTACATAATTTTCATTGAACATAAATTAACAGAGTTGGACGGGACCATGGAGGCTTTCTAGACCAATCCCCCTGCTGAAATAGGAGACCCTATACCATTTCAGACAAATGGCTCCACTCCCTTCTTAAAAGCCTCCAGTGATGAAGCAGCCACAATTTCTGAAGGCAAACTATTCCACTAATTAATTATTCTCACTGTCAGGGAATTTCTTCTTAATTCCAGATTGCTTCTCTCCTCCATCAGTTTCCATCTGCTATTTGTTCTCCTTCCCACAGGTGTTTTGGAGAAAATGTTAACCTCCCTTCTCTGTGACAGCCCTTCAAATACTAGAAAACTTTCATTTCACCCATAGTCCTTCTCTTCATTAGACTAGACATATCTAGTTCCACCAATTGTTCATCATACAGTTTAGCCCCCAGACTCCATATTATCTTTGTTGCTCTTCTTTGCAATCTTTCTAGAGTCTCAGCATCTTTTTTGTATGAGGGTGACCAGAACTGGACATATGGCCAGCATGGTGTCATTACAGGGATGAAATTCAGCAGGTTCTGACAGGTTCAGGAGAACTAGTAGTGGAAATTTTGAATAGTTTGGAGAACTAGTAGCGGAAATTTTGAGTAGTTCAGAGAACTGGCACATACCACCTCTGATTAGCCCTAGAGTAGGGTGGGCAGGGCCGGATTTAGATGAAAAGAGGCCCTAGGCTATTCCACTTATGGGGCCCTTTCACTTCCCATTTTTAAGTTTGTAAATTACATGAGAGATAATAAAATACATCATTACTGTGATATATATCAATATATTAAATGAAACATGTTGTAATTGGCACTAACCTTTATAAAAAATGTGGCACGGATAATAAATAAAAATAAAAGGCCCCTCTTGATCTTGAGGCCCTAGGCCTAGGCTGAAGCCTAGTTAGCCTATAGAAAATCGGGCCCTGAGAGTGGGAATGGGGATTTTGCAATATCCTTCCCTCAGGAGTGGGGAAGGAATGGAGATTTTGCAGTATCCTTCCCCTGCCACGCCCACCAAGCCACATCCACAGAGCTCGTAGTAAAAAAAAAAAATGAATTTCACCACTGTGTCATTTGACTGCTTTGCTCTTCCTGCAGTTTCCCAGGGCTGGAGAGGACAACAGCTAGACATCAGTCCTACTAGTAAGTAAGTACTACTTACTAGATGACACTAACATCATCTGAATGACCAGTATATTTTGTGTAGCAATAGCAATAGCACTTAGACTCATATACTGCTTCAGGTTTTTTTTTTACAGCCCTCTCTAAGCAGTTTACAGAGTCAGCCTATTGCCCCCAACAATCTGGGTCCTCATTTTACCAACCTTGGAAGGACGGAAGGCTGAGTCAACCTTGTCCCAGTGTAAGTGGGACACTGCAGTGAAAAACTCCAAGATGGACCTCTCCCATAGTTGCTCATTTCCTTTACTCATCCCAAAACTTTAGGTCTCGCCCTGACTTGCTTGCATATCCTGTCTTGGCTGCATTTATGAGATATAAATGGAGTTCCAGGACCTGCTCCTTAAAACGATACTCCTCATGAAGCTAGCTAAAAATTAACAAAATCAAAGACACTCCCAAGAAGTCAGAATTAGAAATCATTGGTGCTCCCAAGACATATCCAGTTTGACCGTCAGGTTTTCTTCTGAGGACAGAGAAGATCTAAGAGCAGCTACAACCATACTTTTTATCCTTTCCATAATTTTTCCTGTTTGGAAGTATGTGATTGGCTCATTATACTATGTTTGCCGATAACGGCTAAAATCTCCAGGATTTTCTTTAGATTTGTGCCCATCAGTTGCTAAATCTTGCAATTCCGGTAGTATCTCATATCTCTTGCAGGTTTGTGTGTGTGTGTGTGTGTGGTGTATTTTGATATCTGTAGAGATTCTCAGTCATCCAGGTCATAGTTGTCCCAAAGGTGCTTTTTCAGGAGGCCACTGGACTTTCTGGCTTTTTGTTTTGAAGATGTTTCACAGCTCTGACAGGATAGCGGGGAATGGAAGGATTTATATTCCTTGTAGTATTATGTTTTTTAATGGTTGACATATTTGTGTCATAGCAAGTAGACAGTAGATGACCAATTTATATGCTGAAAATGGGACCTGTTTGACATTACATCAGGTCAGACCAGGCCATACAACAATTTTACATCCAAGTTGATGTAAGAATGATTACATACAAGTAACACAGGAAGTGTGTTGTCTGAATGATGGTGAGTCAGTTAGCAAGCTGTAGTGCTAAGTTCTTTCGCGAAGTACAATCTCTCTTGTGGTTAAAAAAATATATGGAAATTTAGATTCAGAAAGCATTTCTTCATTCAGAAGAATTTAAATCATCCAGAACTTTAGGCTGGGAAGAATGAACAAATTTGCTTTCTTGCACATTAGTAATAATATTTTTTTACAATTATATGACATTGAACTCCCAGCAATTTATTACTCAAACAAACCTGTCCTGTTTCTTTCCCAGAAGAAAATTTATGGATGTTCCTATCCCTATGTTTGTTTGGGTCTTTGCATCTGTGTCAAAAATAACCCCGTATGTCTCATACAAAATGTAAATCAACTTAGAAACCACTTATGGAATGGTACAGCTTTCAAAGTTACACTTTTTCTTCACATAAAGCTTTCATCTATTAGCTTTGGTTTATTTTATTAAATAAGAGTAAATTTCTTAGAAGACACTAGTGGTTCTCAAACTTGGTGACTTTAAGATGAGTGGACTTCAACTTCCAGAATTCCTCAGCCAGCTATGGCAATGCTGGTTGCTGGCTGGGGAATTCTGGGAACTGAAGTCCACACATCTTGGAGTTTAAGAATTTAAGAAAAACTGGTTTAGATCCATATTTCCCAAGCTGTATGGGAAATATGTGTCACAAATATGTGCCATAGTGCTGTAGGCCACCCCCAGTAGACTGACAGGGCACTGCAGAATATTTTAAATTTTTGAGGAAAACATAGTAATAGTCGACATCTCTCAGACATGACAGGAAGTGCAGTACTAGCTGGCCTAGATGTCACAGTAAAAGAATTATCAAGAGTTGTGGTGCTGCAGTGGTTAGAATGCAGTATTGTGGGCTAATTCTGCCAACTGCCAGCAATTCAATTCTCACCGGCTCAAGATTGACTCATCCTTCTATCTTTTTGAGGTTGGAAAAATGAGGACCCAGATTGTTGAGGCAAGTGCTGTCTCTGTAAACTGCTTAGAGAGCACCGTAAAGCACTATGAAGCGGTATATAGGTCTAAGTGCTACTACTATTGCTATTGCTATATAGGGTTTATAGCAAGGATACTATGAACTAAGAAAGTTTGAGAACCTCTGCATGAGACAAACATTGTTAATTCATCATTGTGGTTTATATTATGCTGGCTACTTTAATTAATTATTTACTATTAGCTTTAATTTAAAATGGATGCAACATGTCTTCATGTGCAACACTAACCTAATGTTGTTTTGAAATTCTTAATTGGGCTTACAGTATAAATCCCTTTTCTCTCTTATTTTTTTTCTTTTTTTAGTTAAGTGTTTTGTCGTGACTGTATTTTTAAAACGTCTACTAAAAGTAAAAATAAGCTATTCTGATGCACAAATATATACATGCGACCAAAAAGAAGAGAGAAATGCGTACATTGCCGTGTAATATCTATTTATTTACAAATATACAAATCAGAGCAGGAAGAAACAAATTACCATTAGAGCAAGCAGGAAAGGTAATTTAGCACTACTGTACTACAGGAGGAAGAAAATTCACGTTTAAGATTCCTACATGCATTTCAAAGCATTTACCAGTAATCCTCAATTGGGACTGAAGTTGGGACAATTGGCAGTGAAATTTCCATTGTAAATCAGTACAGTGTAAAATGTGTGACCACATCATCAGACCCAGTTTTGCTATCATTTTATAGCAATCATTAGCAAGTCTTCTTTCTTTCCTTCTTTTTCTCTTTTTTCTCTTTCTTTCCTCCTTTCTTTCTCTTTCTTTTTTCTTTTTCTTTTTCTTTCCTTCCTTCTTTCTTTCTCTTTCTCTTTCTCACTTTCTTTCTGTTTTCTTTCTCTTTCCTTCCTTCCTTTTCTTTCTCTTTCTTTTTCCTTCTTTCTCTTTCTGTGTTTTTTCTCTTTCCTTCCTTTTTCTTTCTCTTTCTTTCTCTTTCTTTCTATCTTTCTATCTTTTCTTTCTCTCTCTCTCTCTTCCTCTCTTCCTGATATGTTCTAAATCTGCATCTTCAGATCATTCTTTTGTTCCCTTGTCATTAGCCTTTGCATTTTCATGAATGAGGTAAAAACTTTAGTATTTATCAATAAATCTTTGGGATATTTAGTAAGCCAAAGATGCCCCCCCCCCGCCCGAACTCCAAGGAGGGTGGGTTCCCTTCTTTATTCTTTACTGTCACATCAACTTCTCTGTCTCGTTCCAATCTAAGAATACTTTTTACTTCTTTTAAGCGGGCACTACATAAGAGAAAGTAGATAGGTGGTAAGCAGTAGCAGACAATGGATGGAGAAAAGTTCTATTAATTACTAATTAACTACAACAGTCACCAATAGAAGTGAGTTGTTCTGAAAGAAATATGACTTTGAACACCAAACAACAGATGTCCATCAAAGACCATCATGGTTGACTTCCGAGCCAATATAAAGTCTATATTCTAAATTATTTATAATCCGAATCTCCATGTGGAAGAAGAAAAATGCCCTGAATATATATACTGCATATATGAGTTCGACAGCCATGCCTTCTAATACAACTACTGCCGTGACTGCAGAATAGCAGCAGAAGAGACGGTTAACACAGTTTGTTCCAATTATGTCTTTTCCATTGTTTAACATCTCAGCATCGTCCACATTGTACAGAATGAGGGATGTAACTTCCTGATGTTACACAGGTACTCTGCTGTACTGGGCATCTTCTCTTCAGATAGTAGCAGATCTAAAATAAACAAGAAAGGCTTTGTAAACATCAAGTCATAATTGCTTCAATTTTGTCTTTCTATAATTCCCTGGAAATACTTATTCTGTCTTTCACAAGTTTCCTCTCATTTGTCCGCTTCCTCAAGAACCTAAGCACGAAATCTTCTGCAATTAGCAGCTAGTGCTGCCATGTTTGATAAGATCACATATGAAGAAAGGAGAAAGATAAAATGGATGTATGTTTTTCATAATGAAGCAGGGATGGCAAACAATGGCCTTTTTATGACCTGTGGACTTCAACTCCCAGAATTTCTGAGCCAGGTGCCTCAGGAATTCTGGGAGTTGAAGTCCACAGGTCATAAAAAACGCATTGTATGCCATCCCTATAATTAAGTATCTCAATGAATTACACGCCTCCCTGGGACCAATTGATCTATGCATCTAGGACATTAGATTTTTCAAGAAAAAGCTCTTATTTTTTTTCATTGTCAGATCCATTTTCCCGTGGAGATCAGTGCAGCAAACAAACATATAAATAACCATATATTTACCATGCACATTAATCCAAAGATCAGCATGCCTCCAAATAAACAGCCCAGAACAATCATTGCAACTTCCCAGGGTCTGAGGGTCACATCATCTGACAACGGTTAGGAAACAAAAAAGGAAACAGAGCTTCAATTTAAAGGCAAACCTATGCCCATTCTTCTACTATTCTAAAGGAGGAATTGGAAGAAATGTCTTTCTGAGTTCAGTTCCAAGTGGGGAAAAAGACACTGGAAACATGGAAGCTGCTTGGAAAGATGGTTTAATGGTGGGCAGGATCACATCGCTTGAATTCCTGAGCAGGGAGAAAAAGGCCGAGATGCTGAGAATCCCTGGTTGTGGGGCCCCACCTCTCTGTTTCCTGTTGCTGTGTAAGAAATGTATTCTGATTGGTTGTCAGACTCCCAGGAGCGGGGCTCTTAGCTAACATTGTAGGTTGTATGCTAAGTTTGGTTGAAAATTGGTGGGTGGTGCAATAGGCTGGCTCAGGCCATAATGGCCCATTGACAAAGGTGGGGGAGCTATTAAGAGTGAGTCCGTTTCCTGCCTAAAACATGTTTCTCTGGCTCAGACCTTAATGGCTCATTGACAAAGATGGGGTGGGGGGGAATGAGCTTCTGCCTCCCTTTTAGGGGAAAATATTCTGCCCTTTTAATATTTCCTAAATTATTCCCTAAAATATTTCATTTTCTAGGAGAGGGGTGGGTGCTAACTTCCTACAGAGATACAGTCAAAAGAGATACAAGGATTTAGTCTAGGCTGATTTTGAGGCGCGTTGCCTTGCCTGTGTACTTAAGTATTTTGATTTTTTTGAAACATCAAAAGATACAGCCTGACTCTAGATGGGGCTGTAAAAAATGAAGGGCGCTTGTAGGAAGGAGGAAGATGGGACCAAATTTTTAGGCAAATGGACGGGGCACACAAGTCTGGTTCAGTTGACACGGAATGCTAGGTCTATAGAAGTATCTAGAGATATTCTGCTCCCCAATATTATGTCTCTTTTGGACCTCCCTCTGAAAACACCAGGTCTTCTCATGTTCTAAAGCAGGGTTCCCCAACCTTGGCAACCTTAAGACTTGTGGACTTCAATTCACAGAGTTCCTCAGCCAGCTTTAGTAGACTTCCTTTATAACAGGGCAGGAAACCGAACTGGCAGCATTCAGCAACTATGATTAGAAGGGCCCCAAACACTGCAAAGATTTGGAGATTGTCCACCCCTATGATATCTATGGAGTTACATTGATATGCATCTTACCCCTGGTGGTAGCAGAAGTTGTAACGCACCCATGTACTCCTAGGAGAGAAAAACAAATCAGGGGTGAAAACACTAAATAAGTATAACTGGATGATTGGTTTAAATTATAAATGACAGCCCTAAAAATGACCTCATCAGATGAAATATTACTGCCATAATCTCTGCAGATAAAATGAAAAGGACTGAAGCTCACAACCATAGGTTGTTTTGTTGCGGTAGCAGTAATATTCCTTGCTCAAAACACCATCTTTACTTCTCCAAAACCTCCTCAAAACAACATTCCCATTGAATCCTTTGGAGGAGCTTTTGAGAGGAATAAATGAGAACTTCTAGATGGCGTGAGAATAGTGATAGCCAATTTTGCCTCTACTCCCAAAGATCATCCCCCCCCCTCCCATCAGTTGTAAAACTGAATTGCATCCCTGCTAGAGTATTTTAGTAGCACAAAATTGGTCTTGTTCTCTGTCCCAGCATCTCCTGGAAAGAAAAGAAAATCACAAGATCCACCACCCACCCTATCACATCTCTTAAGACTTCTCCTCCTCCATTATGAAGGGGCAAAGACCTACAGGGGTTTCCACCAGATGCTATTATCCATATGTCCCACAAATGGCTGAATGCTTACCAGTTGTTGTCACTGGGGTGGTAGTGGTGGTGGTGGTGGTGGTAGTGGTGGTAGTAGTGACGGGCATTCTTGTGGTTGTTGTTGTAGTGACAGGTCCTCCTCCACCTCCTCCTGTTCCACCTCCTCCTGTTCCACCGCCTCCTGTTCCACCGCCTCCTGTTCCACCGCCTCCTGTTCCACCACCTCCCAGTATTGGTGTTCCTCCGGTTCCTCCACCTCCTGTTCCTCCACCACCACCAACTACTGGTGTTCCTCCTAAATTAACATCAGTACCGGGGAGCAATCCACCACCACCTCCTGATGATCCTCCTCCTACAACACCTCCTAGGAGTTGGGCAGCTGTTAAGAAAAAAGGACCATGGAAGACAACAGAATTAGCAGACATGGCAAAATTGACTTGCTTGGTTAAGGAAAGAGCAATAAATACATTTATTAGTGGAAACCCCTTATGGACTTTTTGCAGGGAAAAATGAACTTGTGATTTATAGGTTTGATGATGATGGAAAGAAGGAAATTATGATGTAATCTTAGCAAGATGGTAAAATATAAATGTGCTTGAAACTGCTGTTAAAGTTTGGAAACCACCTCTTTTCTATTTTTCTTCCTCTTTCTTTCCTTCTTTCTTTCTTTCTTTCTCTCTCTCTCTCTCTCTCTCTCTCTCTCTCTCTCTCTCTCTCTCTCTCTCTCTCTCTCTTTCTCTTTTACTTATCTATTACTTTATTTCTCCTTCCTTTCCATTTCTTTTTCAAAATGTGCAATTTTCCCTTAAGGTAAAGCTAAAGGTTCCCCTCGCACATATGTGCTAGTCATTCCCGACTCTAGGGGGTGGTGCTCATTTCCATTTCAAAGCCAAAGAGCCAGCGCTGTCCGAAGATGTCCCCGTGGTCATGTGGCCGGCATGACTAAAGACCGAAGGGCACGGAACGCTGTTACCTTCCCACCAAAGGTGGTTCCTATTTTTCTACTTGCATTTTTACGTGCTTTCGAACTGCTAGGTTAGCAGAAGCTGGGAACAAGTAACTGGAGCTCACTCCATTACGTGATGCTGGGGATTCCAATTGCCAAACTGCTGACCTTTCTGATCAGCATCTTAGCCACTGAGCAACCATGTCCCTTAAAATTTCTTTAATTAAAAGTTTATACATACATACATACATACATACATACATACATACATACATACATACTGAAATGAGACAGCACTTGAAAGGTGGTTAAGCATCCAAATTTCATCACTTTTAACCAGCAGCCAGATTGAAGTCAAGTCTATTCTCTAAATATGCAGCTGGAAACACATGGTTTATTTTCTAAGTCAGTTTGCATTTTGGGAGGAAAAAATAGCTCCATCCTTTTTTTTTTCCCCTGAGGAATTTGGAATGGCTTTATCTCCACACCAAGCAGAGCCAGTTGTTTAGTTTTAGTAAAAGCAACACATATTTTGTGTTCTTTATGTCATCCTCTTTTTTTTTTCAAATCCAGGATGTTAGCAAAGTTGAAATAAACAAAAGTCAAACCAAAATTAAAGCTTAGAAAAAATACCACTTGAGGTTGTTTAAAAAGTGTGACTAATTGTGGGCTGGACATTTGTTTTGTTTAGTTATTTCAACCTATGTGAACTGCATCTATGCTGTAGGGTGGGTCACAAAATTAACAAAAACACCTAGACACACTCAAAAGCAACAAATATATTAAAACAAAGCAAAAATAGCTATAGTAAATTATAGATAGACCAATTTAGAAACCTTGGGCTTGCAGGAATCATTGGAATAACCTATTTCTCTGTTGCTTAACAAGTATGTTTACACCATGGAGTCTATATGTAGGTCTCCTTTGCTTTAGTTCCATGAATGTGGCATGGCTAAGCCCCTGACAGGAAATATTATTTTGATCAAGAATGGTCATTTATCACCTGGCTGGAGTATCAAATGAAATAATCAGCCCCAAGTAATATTTGCAAATAAACCACTTGGGGAAGGCCAGTAAAAAAAATTCCACTCATCTAATAATAAAGGTCTTCTGAATGTCTACCTGTTTAAAATTCAGAGCTAAGTACTCTTTTTTGAGAAGAACAAGGAATTTCATGTAAATATTTCCCTTAATAATAAAGGTTTTTCCAGGCCCACTTCACTACTGTTTATATATTCAGCTCAGTTGCTGCTTGGTGTGTTTTCCTACTTGAAGTGGGGGGCCCTATAGGAAGCACTGCTTTGTCTGTATACTGTCTGTTCTCTATAGTGGAAATAACAATAACCAACATGTGAAAGAGCTGAAGAATTGGCTATCTTCTCCTAATATCCAGAATTGCTCCTGATTTGTTTTAGCTAATGGGGACCTCATCCACTCCCTTACCACATATCCACTTCTACTCTTTTTAAAAAATAGATCATATAAAGGTAAAGGTTCCCTTTGCACTTATGTGCTAGTGGTTCCCGACTCTAGGGGGTGGTGCTCATCTCCATTTCAAAGCCGAAGAGCCAGCGCTGTCCGAAGACAACTCCGTGGTCATGTGGCTGGCATGACTATACATCAAAGGTGCACGGAACGCTGTTATTTTCCCACCCAAAGGTGGTCCCTATTTTTCTACTTGCCTTTTTTAATGCGCTTTCAAACTGCTAGATATATAAATAGATCATATATTGTTTCTTTAAAAGAATGGAAACAGTACCCAGATTAAAAAGAAAGAAAAGAGTGACAAATTTGGGATCAGGGAGTTAGTCCCGCAGGAAGCACTTGACATTTGATTGTTCCTTTTGTCATCTATACTGGTTGTCCTTAAAAAAAAAAAAGATAGGCCTGGACATTATGTTCTAGGAATTATGATACTATCAGGTGAAAATCTGAAGAAGATCCTATTTAGCCCTGACATATTGTTGAGCCAGATCTTATGATAATACAATACAATACAATACAATACAATGCAATGCAATACAATACAATACAATACAATACAATACAATACAATACAATACAATACAATACAATACAATACAATACTAGAGTTGGAAGGGACCTTGGAGTCCAACCCCCTGCCTAGGCAGGAAACCCTATACCGTTTCAGACAGATGGCTATCCAACATCTTCTTAAAGACTTCCAGTGTTGGGGCATTCACAACTTCTGGAGGCAACTTCTGTTCCACTGATTAATTGTTCTCACTGTCAGGAAATTTCTCCTCAGTTCTAAGTTGCTTCTCTCCTTGATTAGTTTCCACCCATTGCTTCTTGTTCTTGGAGAATAGTTTGACTCCCTCTTCTTTGTGGCAACCCCTGAGATATTGGAACACTGCTATCTGTGACACACATGACTTAGTTATTCCCTCATACACATTTGTCACCTACCCAGGTATTAACAGAACAGAAAGTGACATACTTATAAGGCCAAAAATCATGAATATCAGGAATGGCTCACTTCATCATGGTTTAATTAAGTTAAAACAGTGTTTCTCAACCTCAGTAACTTTAGATGTGTATCTAGCTGGGGAATTCTGGGAGTTGAAGTCCACATGTCTTAAAGAAACCAAAGTTGAGAAAAACTGGATTAGAAGTATAAGGATCAGGTACAATGACCTATCAACTTCCTTAACTCTCCAGTCCAATCAAAATTTGGATTTTGGCTGGAAAATAATTCCAAAATAGCCAAAATTCAACAAGTTGGAACAAGTTGTCATAATAATCTTTGATATTCATTATATGTTATTGGCCTTAAAACACATGGTATTTTAACTATTGGGTATGGTGTGTTAGAATCTGTTTATATGGATAGAGTAGAGTCAAGGGAAGGATGTATGCTAAATGCAGTTAAAAATGCCAAACAAACATAAGGATTAATTCCATAAAATATACTATGAGAATATAAATTTAAATCATAGATGGGTAAGTAATAAAATTAAACTAGGTTATTCAACATATTCATAATGCAGAATAAATCAGGTTTGAAATTTATAACTCTAGAAATAGAATGTTGGATAAGAGCAAGTAAAAGTTAAGGCAAAATGTCTACTTCTTGCAACAAGTTTTCTTAATTTGGATGCCTTCCAAATATGTGGCTTTTGATTTCCATTCCCAGAATTCTCAGTAAGGTCTGGGGAATTTTGGGAGTTGATATCTACACATTTAGAAAACATATATTCATTGGCATCTCTAACTAAAATGGTTAGAATATAGTAGAGAAAAGTGAGACATATGGACCATCTAATCAGATTATAAAATACCCTTCAATGGAATTTACCCTAACTATTGAATTAACTTTTTCCTCCCTGGCATATCGTCCTATTATCCCCAAGGGATTACAGAACTAACACTTCTGCTACCCAAAATGAGAACTTGCTAGGTGGAAATTTGCTAGGGTGAACGGAAGCTCAATTGATAAAAGAAAAGGCACAATGACTGCAAGAACGTTCATTATTATATAGTTGGTAACCTACAATTTGCCCATGTATTTGTAGATTAATGTAGGATTTTAAAACCGCAGAACTATCTAGGAATAGCAGTGAACACGGTAGGCTTCATGGAAGGTTAGAATGATGAGACAAGAATTATGAAGCAAGTGATACCAAATCACAGCAGCCTCTCTTGCTGTATGAAGACTTTCGGCTCTACTCAGAGAAGATGCAGTGAGACGCAATACAAATGTACAAAATTTTGTCCTCTCTTCAGAAGTGATATGATCCCCGGTAAGCAAGAAATAAAGACTTACATGTCCCTTGAAGGTATATAGCAATGCAGAGGCACACCGTTGAGGTGAAGAAAAAGGATCTCTTGGGGTGATCCATGGCTGATGAGTTGAAAAGAGAGAAGGCAGATGGTTACCCGATGCCTACTTTCAGATTTTCTCCCTGTCTCCAGTTTTATCCTTCCTTAAATAATCCTGGATAAAGTGGCTCTACCACCAAGTAACCAGTTCAGACTGTTATCATAAGACAGGCCTGCTGACATACATTTTGCCTGACAAGATTCCTGACTTTTGGTGTTTTTGTAAGGAAAAACAAAATAAAGAAGGGGAAGAGGATCCCTGTCTACTCATCCTAGAAGTGCCTATCACAGGAAACTGACACACAATTCCATGTACATACAGGGATTAAGAAAAATAATTCTGGATTAATGTGGGGAAATGATGTATTAAACACACAAAGAACAACAACTAGTACACCCAGAAACATGCCAAAACCCTTGTTAAAATCAAATCCTTGCATGTGGAGTCTGACAAAATAATTATAAAGTACATCTTAAAGGTGGCGTGATTTATTTGGGGCGGGGGGCTACGGATGGGTTTTGACATAGAGACATTTGATATCCGAATATTAATTCCAGTCCTCTGGTCCAAGTGCTTCTTTGCAATTTTCGAGTTCAAACAATATGGCCAATTCTGCTCAATTTGTTTGATACCTTCCTACTGTAGAATGTACTGAACAGAGAAGAATAACACAGATGATTTGGGGACTGGAGACTACAGCATATAAACAGTTGCAGGAACTGGGTATGTCTAGTTTAATAGAAAGAAGGACCAAGGGTGACATGATAGCAGTGTTCCAATATCTCAGGACCACAAAGAAGGGGGAGTCGAGCTAAACTCCGAAGCACCTGAGGGCAGGACAAGAAACAGCAGGTGGAAAGTAATCAAGGAGAGAACTAGGGAGAAATTTCCTGTCAGTTAGATCTTTTAATTCTGTTTTTTTTAATCTTTGTTTATATTTTTGCTTTTATGTTTTGTGACATGTTTTTATTGCCAGCTGCCCAGGATCACTTAGATGAGATAGACAGTAGAGAAATGTGATGAAAGAATGAATAAATGAATAAACGAATGAACGAATGTCCTGGGTTCTCTGATCTGGATTGGAATTTATTTATTGACTGACCGACCGACCTACCTACCTACCTACCTACCTACCTACCTACCTACCTACCTACCTACCTACCCAGATGCTGAGCTTGTCAATCAGAAAAGTCGGCAGTTCAGCAGTTTGAATCCGTAGCTCTGCGTAACAGAGTGAGCTCCCGTTACTTGTCCCAGCTTCCGCCAATCTAGCAGTTCGAAAGCATGTAAAAATGCAAATAGAAAAATAGGGACCACCTTTGGTGGGAAGGTAACAGCATTCCATGCTCCTTCTGTGTTGAGTCATGCCGGTCACATGACCATGGAGACGTCTTCGGACAGGGCTGGCTCTTCGGCTTTGAAACGGAGATGAGCACTGCCCCCTAGAGTCAGGAATGACTAGGACATACGTGCGAGGGGAACCTCTATCTATCTATCTATCTATCTATCTATCTATCTATCTATCTATCTATCTATCTATCTATCATCTATCTATCATCTATCTATTTATCTTGTATGTTGCCCATCCTGCCTAGAGATGATTTATACTATTGAATGATGACAGCAGTGTTTCAATGTTTGCAGGTTTTTTTTTACTCCACGGGAATGTTTATAAAGAACCTTTTGAAACACTAATTGTTTTAATATGACAAATATGCACAGGTTTTTATAAGAAAAACACTACCTAAATTTAACTCAGAAGCAGAGGTTTGGTAAGGAAGCATCTCAGCCATGAGGCTAAATCATCACATGGAGCTAAAACTAAGGAATAGTAAATGAAGCATTAGGATAAAGCACCAATAACCTGGTGATGTCATATCTAGGAATGAATACAAAGGGTGAATGCAATTAAATGGGGATCTACAATGTGATCCCTGCACATGAACAAATGTTTATGGAATGGAGGTGAAAGGATCCAATCTGGCTCACCATCACCAGAGACAAATGCTCTTTGGGTACTACAGGGGTCTCCACACTTGGCAACTTTAAGACTTGCAGATTCAACTCCCAGAATTCCTCAGTCAGTCAGTTTGGAGACCCCTGGGGTACAGCTTAGATTTGCCAATGTAAATAGTAGAGACCTGCCATTTTAGAGGAGATGAGGAAAAGGAAATGTACATTTCTAACTGGGTCTAGCAAGCAATTTGCTTTGTATAATTCTGATTCAGTATTAGAATGGAATAGAGACGGAAGGGACCTTGGAGGTCTTCTACTCCAGCCCCCTGCTCAAGCATGAGAACATATATTATGTCAGACAAGTGACTGTCCAGTCTCCTCTTAAAAACTTTCTGTGATGGAGCACCCACCATTTCTGAAGGCAAGTTATTCCACTGGTTAATTGTCCTCACTGTTAGGAAGTTTCTCCTTAATTCTAGGTTGCTTCTCTCTTTGATTAGTTTCCAACCATTGTTTCTTGTCCTCCCCTCTGGTGCTTTGGAGAATAATTTGACCCCCTCTTCTTTGTGGCATCCCCTCAAATACTGGAATACTGTTATCATGTCTATACAGGCAGTCCTCGAATTATAACCACATTAACCCCAACATTTCTGTTACTTAACAAAACATTTGTTAAGTGAATTTTGCCCTGTTTTATGACTTTTTTATGACAGTGCCGTTGTTATATTACTGACACAGTTGTAAAGTGAATCTGGCTTCCCCATTGACTTTGCTTGTCAGAAGGTTGCAAAAGGAGATCACATGTCTTTCTGGGACATTGCAACCGGTATAAATATGAGTTGGTTGCCAAGTATCTGAATTTTGATCATGTGATCATGGGGATGCTAGAAAGTTCGTAAGTGTGAAAAATGGTAATAACTCACTTTTTTCAGTGCCATTTTAATGTTCATTAAATGAACTGTTGTAAGTTGAGGACTACCTGTATTATTTTATTCTATACCTCTAGACACACATGATAGTCCTTTCATTCTGTACCTTACTCTATATTTGTGGTTCACTCCACAGCCTTCTCCTTTCTTTATTTGAAGCTCTCCCCATTTCCTGTCTCCCTTCTGAACTAACTGTTGCTCTTGACTAGTTGGACTCCAAGCTATAGGAACTATTATTTCTAGTATGGCTTTCTTAGTTAGCCTTTCGTGACCCATATCAGGGATCCTGATTTTTGTAACAAAAAATGCCTTCTGAATTCTCTCTTAATATTGGTTGCTTTGCGGATGCTATTCTTGATCTTAGCCAAAAGGCTGAGAAGCAATCTATATATATCAGTGACATACGGTGAGGTTTATGGCTGGTGAGGCACTGACCCAGTGGTGGGTTTAAAAATTTTTTAGACTTGTGGACTTCAACTCCCAGAATTCCACAGCCAGGCATGCTCAGTTCCGATTTAAAGCGACAGCATTTGTTTTTCTCCTTTGCGAAAGAAGATTCCTTCTCTCTTTTTCTTTTTCTTCTCCCTTCCCCTCCTTCCTCCCTCTCTCCCTCCCTCCCCCCTCTCTCAAACACACACACACACACACACACACACACACACACACACACAGAAGTTGGATTGGACTACACACACTTTCCTCCAGCCCCGGAAGGATCCAGCCCAGCTTCACTGATTACAGGTTTGAAAAGGCAACGTGGCTCTGCCTGCAATCAAACTACACTTTGAAGTTTGAAGTTTGAATTCCTCCCCCTCCCTCTGACCCACATGTATCTTTTCCAGCTGTTTCAGAGAGGATTTCAACTCTGCTCTTGCCTCGGGTCCTCTGAAGAAGTCCCGCCCAAATGAGCGCCCTCTACTATGAGGCAGAAGAACTGCGTGCCTCACCTACGTCAGGAATTTTTAGGCTTTTAACCCTTGCTTAACTCTGTTCGAGTGATCATAAAACACCTAAAGTCAGACTAGATGAGGCATGCAATTCTCCTGCCTCATTGTAGAGGGCACTTTTTTTAGAGGCTTTTTAAAACAGTTAAGCAGAGTCATTCATGGTGAGGCAACAACTAGCTCAGCCTGACCTCAGCTCTTGCCTTTTTCCTTTTACATTTTTTTTTCTTTTCATGATGACAGTGGTGAGGCTGTGCCTCCCCTGCCTCCCCTGACTGCACATCACTGAATACATACATACATACATACGTGTGTGTGTGTGTGTGTGTTCCAGCATAACTCTGGAACGCCTCGAGCAATTTCAACCAAACTTGGTACACAGATGACGTACTCTCTGAAAACAAATACTGTGAGGGGTAAGACACCCCTAACATCCCTTGGGGTGGGTGGTTGTCCATGTGTGTGTGTGTTCCAGCATAACTCTGGAACGCCTGGGCCGCTGAAATGAAAAGGTACCCCACAAGGGGGCTCCCTCTAATACAGGACTGGGATAAATACATACCTGGGCTATGCCGGGTTATCAGCTAGTGTTATATACAGTTAGTCCTCAATGTAGTATTGGCCACTAAGTGAGTGTTCAAGGTTATGACAAACCCTCCACAAAGGTATTTACAGTATGACCTGGTCCCAAAGTTATGATGCCCCCCCCCAGCCACGTGACTGAATTTTGAGTGCATGTATGGCCATTTGCAACATTCCATAGTCACATGACTGTGATTCATGATGTTTTTGGTGAAAACTGTTTTTTTACTTCTAATTTTTGGCAAAAATACACCATAGCAAACAATAGCTTCGTTTAACAACCGCACATTCACTGAACCACCCTGGTGATTTGCTTAACAACCGCTGCAATGAAAGGTTGTAACATTGGGTTGGTCACATGATGACTTGTTTTACAATCATCACGACCATAATCATACAATCATATGACCATAATAGGCAGGCTCCATCATAAGTTATAAGTTGAGGACCTTTGTATATAGAGTTAAGTAACAGTTCTATTATTAGATATTTTATTTTATCTGGCTTTATGGCTGTAATCGATTATTATTTGATTGGTTGATGTGCTTTGCTGAATTTCTTGATTTGTATCGGCCTGATAGAATATCTCTGTGAGAAACGGAAGACACTTCTGCACTGCAGCTCAAAGCTGATAGACCAGCGATGGCGAACCTTTTTTGGCCTGTGTGCCACAAGTGGGGGGAGCGCAGGGGGGTCGTGTGCGGGCGTGCCGCACCCATAATGCAATGCGCGACCCCCCAGTGCGCATGTGTGCACAACGCGCGACCCCCCCCCATTTTTACATGCTTTTTTCGCCCTCCCCAGGCTCCAGAGGCTTTATAGGACCCTGGGGAGGGCGAAAAGAGCTTCCCCTGCCCCCCGGAGGCCCTCCGGAGGCCCTCCGGAGGCTTCAGGGACCGTCCGGACGATCCCTGAAGCCTTCGGAACGCTTAAAACGACCCTCTGAGCAACCCGGAAGTCACTTCCAGTTTGCTCGGAGGGTGGTTTTAAGCATTCCGAAGGCTTCAGGGAAGCCTCCGGATGGTCCCTGAAGCCTCCGGGGTGGGGGCGGGGGAGGCTCTTTTTGCTCTCCCCAAGCTCCTATAAAGCCTCTGGAGCCTGGGGAAGGCAAAAAATAGCTTTTAAAAAGGTGAACTCAGCTGGCCAGCGCACGCATGCGCCTGGCCAGCTGACAGGGCGTGCCCTGAGAAATGGTGCCATAAGTTCGCCATCACTGTGATAGACTGTCTTGGGCCCAGTAGATAGAAATAAACCTGATGGAAGAAATCTATTTTGTATTTCAAACTCTTCCTCCACTTTGACCATGGCAATGTCCAAGTAGTCCATTCAGCCCGATTGGTGGATTCTCCTGTTTCTTTACCCATTTCATTCATGCTGTGAAAGCAAAAACCTAGCACGCTCCTTTCATGGATGGGTTTTCTCAGCAC
Organism: Natrix helvetica; assembly: GCF_964273705.1. Lineage (NCBI taxonomy): Eukaryota > Metazoa > Chordata > Lepidosauria > Squamata > Natricidae > Natrix > Natrix helvetica. The sequence continues at coordinate 345,201,086 of NC_138548.1, forward strand.
TTCAACATAGACCAGACAACGAAACCAAAGTTATGTAGGTCAATATTACTTTTATTGTGAAGCTATAGGAACAGAATCTTGTAAGTCTAAAGGCACATTTTAGAGGGGTTGAAAACAACAACAACAGCAAGGCATCCTTTAATGGAAATCATGGACATGCCACCAAAGTATATGAATCATTGCAGGGTCTGCCATATGACCCAATAATACTGCCCATCCAACCAATAGAGAATTCTTTTTTGTTTCTGTATTGTTCATTTGTCTTTTGGCTTGTTAAACTCAATTTAATAACAGCTTTTTTTAAAAAAAATGTCCCTTTCTACCCCATCCTACCAGATTTCCTGGAACAGGAAAATCTTTGCATTAGTGTAGATTTGCTTTGGTGTTGGGCTTAATCTGCTGACCTTTGCTTCAGTTGGAATGATGTGAAATTCCGCTAATAGAGGAAACCGTTCTTACATTGATTTATTAGGGTCAAAATATATTGTTGATGATGCTCCATTTGCCCTGTAAAGCAGCACATGCTTTTGGGAGTAAGTCCAATGAACTCCAATTCCAAGGTGCAAAACAACAGGATTACCCATTCCCCTAGATCAGTGATGGCGAACCTATGGCACGCGTGCCACAGGTGGCACGTGGAGCCATTTGTCAGGGCACGTGAGCTGAATTCACCATTTTTAAAAACCATTTTTCGCCCTCCCCAGGCTCCAGAGGCTTTATAGGAGCCTGGGGAGGGCGAAAAGAGCCCCCCCCCCGAGGCCCTCCAGAGGTTTCAGGGACTGTCCAGAGGCTTCCCTGATGCCTTTGGAGCGCTTAAAATGACTCTTTGAGCAAACCGGAAGTCACTTCCGGTTTGGTCATTTGAAGCTCTCCGAAGGCGTCAGGGAAGCCTCCGGACAGTCCCTGAAGCCTTCGGAACGCTTAAAACGACCCTCCGAGCAAACCGGAAGTGACTTCTGGTTTGGTCGGAGGGTCGTTTTAAGCATTCCGAAAGTTTCAGGGAAGCCTCCGGACGATCCCTGAAGCCTCCGGAGGGCCTCCGGGGGGGCGTGGAGGCACTTTTTGCCCTCCCCAGGCTCCTATAAAGCCTCTGGAGCCTGGGGAGGGCAAAAAAAGCATGTAAAAATGGGGGGGGAGTGCCTGTTGTGTGTGCATGCGCACTGGGGAGTCGCACATTGCATTATGGGTGCGGCACGCCCACACATGACCCCCCTGCACTCCCCCCACTTGTGGCACGTGAGCCAAAAAAGGTTCGCCATCACTGCCCTAGATCAGTGGTTCTCAACCTTCCCAATGCCGCAACCCTTTAATACAGTTCCACATGTTGTGGTGACCCCCCCCCCCCAACCATAAAATTAGTGTCTCGGTTCCTAAGACCATCAAAAATATGTGTTTTCTGATGGTCTTAGGCGACCCCTGTGAAAGGGTCATTCGACCCCCAAAGGGGTCCCGAACCACAGGTTGAGAACCACTGCCCTAGAATATGAAATAATAATCCCTTTTTACCCTAAATTCCTACCCTTTTCACATTGCACTTGGGGCAGAAATGCCGTAGATGCTTCCTTCTCCATCTGCCCAATAATGTTTATCTTTTGATCTCCCACAATTTAAGGTTTTATCTTCTTGACCCAGCCCCCAACCTCATTTCCCAGCAAGGATCTCCTGATTCCATCATCAAGAAAAAAAATAAGGGGAGGCATCTTCTGGAATATTTTTTAATCTTTGTTTGTGTTCATGTGTAGATACAATAGGATGGACTTTTTTATATGTTCACTTAGATTAAATAGAGGGATAAGGAGATAGGTGGGGATTGGTACTTGATGGTTCCCATCAACAGTCTAAGTGCCAATTGCTTGAAGACATCTATCCACATCAGCTTTCTGCAAAAACATGCTCACTTTCCTGAGCTTCCATCTCTTGTATCTTCCATCTATTTGTCTGAAATGGTATAGGGTTTCCTGCCTAGGCAGGGGGTTGGACTAGAAGACCTCCAAGGTCCCTTCCAACTCTACTATTGTATTGTATTATTGTATTGTTGTGGTTGTCTTGCAAGCAATAAATTGAAAACAAATTTCTCATTTGTGTCAGAAAACAGCTGGAGCACTGGAGACCTTGCGGTTGGATCTTCTTCTTCATCTCCATTCATTCTACTGGTAGGTTTTGTTCCTCTGGAACCACATAGACTCTGTGGTTATATCGGACACACGGTTGCTGAGCCCGTGAGTGTCGGTTGCGAAAGAAGTACCAGAGCTGGAGAACACAAAAACAAACAGTTTTAATTTGTGTTATTATGATGGTGGGAACTCATCAACCTCCGCAGCAAAAAATTATTCAAATTTAAAATTATATGGTAAAGGTCCCTCTCGCACATATGTGCTAGTTGTTCCCGACTCTAGGGAGCGGTGTTCATCTCCGTTTCAAAGCCAAAGAGCCACCGCTGTCTGAAGATGTCTCCGTGATCATGTGGCCAGCGTGACTAAATGCTGAAGGCGCGTGGAATGCTGTTACCTTCCCACCAAAGGTGGTTCCCATTTTTCCACTTGTATTTTTACATGCTTTTGAACTGCTAGGTTGGCAGAAGCTGGGACAAGTAATATGAGCTCACTCCATTCCTCGGCACTAGGGATTCGAACCGCCGAATTGACGATCTTTTTGATCGACAAGCTCAGCGTCTTAGCCACTGCATCCCTGTATTATAAATATGAATGATTTAAAATATTATAATATATATTGTATATAATTATATATAATATAATATAATAAAAATTATAAATTATTTTTTAAAAATATTAAAATTTACAATTATAAATGATAATAAATTATTAAAATTAAAATTACAAAAATTAAGACCTGGCTCTACCAATTAGCATGGGGGGTGTCTAAGAGTATGAGGTAACCCTGGAATGGCTGGTAGTCTGAGGGCACCCCTGCTCCCTTGTTAATCTTCTTTTTAGCCTTCTGAATTTTTAACTTCAACTTTTACTTCTAACTTGTATGCTTTGACTTGTTTTTAACTCCATTTTAAATCAGGTGTTTATATTGCTTTATGACACTGTTATGAACCACCCAAGTGAGATGGACAGTGTAGACATTTAATAAATAAATTATTATTGAACAGGTGTTTATGGATCACTTACCATAACTGGGAGACCAAAGAGGAGGACCAGTGCCAATAGGGCAGATAAGAAGATAAGAAAAATGGCCCATCCTTGCAAACAGGGGGGATTTGATGGCACATTGTTGTCTGTAGGGAACAAAGAATGAAATAAAACTATGTATTTTAAAAATTGTCCATTCCACACATACTCACTGCAGCCAGGAGTGTCTTCGCACAAAACTGGAAAAAAAATCAATATACCCTCAGATGAAATTACAATCAGGAAAATACTCGAATGCGCAGAAATGGATAAAATGACAATAGAACTAAAAGAAAGAGAAGAATCGGACTTCTATAAAGTATGGAATAAAATGTACAAGTGGCTAGAAAACAGAAGCTAAGACAGAAAATAGAGAATACAAATATATGGATATAAATAATGAATACTATTATAAGTGTTAATACTATGTTTGTTAAATCATAGGACAAGGTTATAGTGAGAGGAAGGCAATGCAGAAGGGAGAATTATAAAAGCTAAGAAGGAAAGCCGATAGAGAAAACTGTAAAATTATTGTATATTGTTATGTTCTGTGTTTTGTTTTGTCTTATTGTGTTTTTTTTCTTTGCTGTGTCTTCCCTATTGTTTTTAAAGATCAAAACATTTAATAAAAAATATTTATTAAAAAAAATAAAAATCATCCATTCCTTTTTTATTTCCTGAAATCTAGGAACCAGCCACCTGCACAACTTAAGTTACTCTATGATCCTATGATTTTGGTAGCCGCGTCAACTATCTTGCCATAGTTATCGAATCATTGTTCGTTTGTTTATCTTAAATCTGTATGCTGCCATCTCGCCTAGAAGGTGAACACTGCTTCCTCCAGTTTTCACAGAATTATTCAATAATAGTGAAGTGCTCAGAGGAATAACTAAGCTGGAACTTTAAAAGAGCAATCTTAGAAGAAAACAAGCGGAAGATATTGAACCCAGGAGGAATACAGTAGAATAGCTTCAAAAAGGAAGGAGACAATCAAGCAGGTTAAGTATCATTGGTATGTTGTGATTACTATATTTTTTAAAAAAGGATGTGAGGGCAATCTGGCCGCAACATCTGTCACCCCATTGATGACCAGGTTTGATTTGGCTGATCTGGCTGGCTAGGCGGGTGTCCCCTCTCTCCCTCACCGCTCCATGTGCGTCCCTCCCGAAGCTGCGCGCTCAGTGGAAGAGGACGACGAACCCAGATAGAAGGAGTGTACCAATCTTCAGTCAAGTATATATATATATATATATATATATATATATATATATATATATATATATATATATATATATATATATATATATATATATATATATATATATATATATATATATATATATATATATATATATATATATATATATATATATATATATATATATATATATATATATATATATATCTGTGTGTGTGTGTGTGTGTGTGTTACAACCCCTGGTATGCCCAAATATGGGAGGAAGTTCACTACTCCCTCTTTCTGTCATTCGGCTCATCACAGAAAACCATCCAGGCAGAAACCCATATTTTTATTTTTAATGTTGCCTTTTTACAACATATATATATATGTGTGTGTGTGTGTGTGTGTGTGTGTGTTATATTTGTACTGATAAATAAATAAAGGGAGACTTTATTTATAAATAAAGAGGGAGTAGTGACCTTCCTCCCATATTTAGTCATACCAGGGGATGTAACACAGATACATATATATATATATATATATATATATATATATATATATATATATATATATATATATATATATATATATGTGTGTGTGTGTGTGTGTGTGTGTGTGTGTGTGTGTGTGTGTTACAACCCCTGGTATGCCTAAATATGGCTAGCTGATGAGAGCTAATTAGCTCGAAATAGATCTATACTAGTCTCCCTTTATTTATTTATCAGTACAAATACAACATATATATATATATATATATATATATATATATATATATATATATATATATATATATATATATATATATATATATATATATATATATATATATATATATATATATATATATATATATATATATAGGCTTGGGAGGGGTGCACCTCATTGGGGAATGTGATTTATGACACAGACTGAGGGGAGGGGAGGGTTAAAGTTCAGCTATAACTCAAACAAAGCTTAGACCTGACTGCAAAAATATCTTGCCTATGATGCTCCTAATAAATGACTAGTTTTGTATTGAAACTTGACTTGATACTCATGAATCAATTAGGGCATTTTAAGGAAACCTTACATACTGTTACCTTCACACCAGAGTGGTAGCTATTTATCTACTTGTATTTGCATGCTTTTGAACTGCTAGGTTGACAGGAGCTGGGGGGCAAGGATGGGAGCTCACCCTTGCTGTATAGTGCTGGGGTTTTGAACCTGGGCTGCCAGCTTTCAAACCAAGAAAATCCAGCTGCTTAACCATTGCGCCATGGGATTTCTATAGGAGGCTAAAAATAAGGACTTTGGAGGATGTCTCTAGAAGGAAACGATCAGGGAAGTTCTTCTGCTTAGCAAAATGTTAACCGATCACAGAGAAAAGGCAGAGCTCAGTTCATGTTTCAGTTCAGTTTGTTTCACAAAAGAAACCCGCTGACTGGTTGACCGTTCAACTATGGCCAAATGGACCAAGCAGTAGGTGAAGGAATCTCTAGCCAGAATAAATGAGAATATCAGAATATTGAATCTTGAGATCCAAATGAGTTTTATCTTTTCACAACCCCTCCTTGCAATATTTAAAACAACTTGGGGAGAGCCAAAATAATTGGTGATGGACAGATGGATATAGTCAATACATGGCAAAATTAGGCAAAATTCTGCACCAGGTTATGCAGTAGTCATTTGTTGAGCACCTAAAAGATAATGCACTGGTTGCTGGAACAGAATACACCCCTGTCATTTCTGGAATACAATGGGTAATACCATTTATAATCCATCAGTGATATGTGAAGTACAAAAAAAAGTCATAAATACCCTGTTTCCCCGAAAATAAGACCTCCCCGGATAATAAGCCCAATTGGACTTTTGAGTGCATGCACTAAAATAAGCCATCCCCTGAAAATATGTCCTCCCCAAAAATATTCCAACAGAGCAGCAGCCATGAGATAGCCACACTCAACTCCTCCTGCACCTCAAAAATAATAAGACATCTCTGAAAATAAGGCCATATGCTTATCTCAGGGTTCAAAAGAAAATAAGACCCTGTCTTATTTTCGGGGAAACACGGTAGTAACCAAAGCAAATTAAAGGCGTACAGAAAAGAAATACAACTAAAACTATTTTATACCAATTTCAGGCCTTTCCATACCTTTCTACCATTTTCAAACATATTCATACTGTGCTTCATACTTTATGTTTTTTAAGCTTCTCATCAGTCCTTTTCAAATTCTTACCAATAATATGCAGTCAAACTTTGTCTTCCTCTATGAATACTGTTGACTAATTCCTTCTTTTTTTCCTCTTTGTTCTAAGGTTATTCTTGTTTCATAACACTTGTTCTAAGTACCCCATTCTTACTTCATTGTACTTTTTAATTTTTTTCCCACATACCCATTTCTGACTTCCATATCTGAAGAAAAGCATATTTTTATTTGCAGAAATGTTGCTTCTGTCAATCACCTACTTCATAAACATTGTACCAGAATCTCTGCATCTTAAACTGTCTCCATCCATGTTTCTCTATGATAAATATTCTACAGAAGCCTACAAATGTATCTACTTACTAGTTGTAACACTTACTAATAACGTGCAATCATTCACTCCATTTTCTCTGAAAGGACAACTAAATTGGATTTTGATGCATTAATGATGCCTTAGTTTTCAGATCTACACTCTTGTTGCATCATACAATTCAGCTAACTTTCCTTGCAAATGATTAAGACTCTCAGCTGTCAGCATGGCATCGTCTATATATAAAGGTGTACTCATGCATATGTCCTCAACTGAAACACCTCTTAATGTCACTACCAACTTCCTGATACATTTGTCAATAAGTACATTCAAGAATAGAATGGATACTATACATCCTTGTCTTGCTCCCTTTTCACTGTTAATTTATTTACTGAGTATATTCTGTTCAGTGGTGAAATTCAATTGTTTTTATTACCAGTTCTGTGGGCATGGCTTGGTGAGTGTGGCTTGGCTTGGTGGGCATGCAAAATCTCAATTCCCACCCCATTCCAGGGGAAGGATACTGCAAAATCTCCATTCCCACTCCACTCTGGGGCGAGGCAGAGGTGGCATTTGCCGGTTCTCTGAACTACTCAAAATTTCAGCTACTGATTCTCCAGAATCTGTCAGAACCGGCTGGGATTTCACCCCTGATTCTGCTCCTCACATTGCAGACTATGTTCACATGAATCATTATTCAAATTATTCCATCCAGGTAACGTAGAACGACTAGGAAGAAAGACGAGGTCTGATATTTCTCCATGGCAGAATATAGTTTTTAAAGAACTGGGAGTTTTGTGAGAATTCCATCCATCAATTGAACCAAGGCACTTAGAAGGCCGTTCTTCTAAGGCAGTGGTTCTCAACCTGTGGGTAGGGACCCCTTTGGGGGTCGAACGACCCTTTCACAGGGGTCGCCTAAGACCATTGCAAAACATATTTTCAAAAAAATACGGAAAACATAAAATAATCTTATGGTTGGGGGTCACCACAACATGAGGAACTGTATTAAAGTGTCGCGGCATTAAGGAAGGTTGAGACCCACTGTTCTAAGGAGAATACTACTGAACATTATTTGCACCACTTTCAAAAAATGGATTTTAAATGACAATTCCAACTCAGGCCTATTTGACTTACCAGTGCTATTAGGTGAGGTGTAAAAGGGTAAATTAGTGGCCCCTGGTGCGATTTCTGTGGCATTATAAGTTTCATTGGCATTTATTGTGGCTGTTGAACTGGGGGTGGTTGTTGGGCAAGTTATCTTTTGATGGATGTTTTCTGGAGTCAAAGTCGCAGGAGTGGCATTAATCTTCTGAGGCCCAGCAAAGCCTTGAGGAGGCTTGTCCTCACCGCCTGTGGCTGTGTGAGGATGGCGAGATCCTGGAAAATGGAAAAGAAAAAAAAATGGGTACCATTTGTCCTAAATCAACATTATTGTGTCCTCAAGCATCGAGGATTGTTTTTAAGCCTCGTGTTTGGTCTTGGATTATAAATAAAATTTTGGCTTGATTTTAAGCCTTTTGATTTTTAGTTTATTGGTATGGTGTTATCCCTGGGAGTAGAGGTGGTATTCAGCCAGTTCGGACCAGTTTGCTCGAACCAGTAGGTGGGCGAATGACCCACTTACCCACCCTGGCTCCTATTTTTGACGCGGTGTGCATGCATGTATGTCCCCCGCGCAAGCAAAGCGCATGCGCTGAAGCATACGGGCTCACAATGGTGATTAAATTATTTCAGATATGCACATTCTCTCCTAAGGTAAAGGTTCCCCTCGCACATATGTGCTAGTTCTTCCCGACTCTAGGGGGCGATGCTCATCTCCATTTCAAAACCAAAGAGCCAGTGCTGTCCGAAGACATCTCTGTGGTCATGTGGCCGGCATGATTAAATGCCGAAGGCGCATGGAATGCTGTTACTGGTGGTCCCTATTTTTGTACTTGCATTTTTACGTGCTTTCGAACTGCTAGGTTGGCAGAAGCTGGGACAAGTAACGGAAGCTCACCCCGTTACAGAACGCTAGGGATTCGAACCGCCAAACTGCCGACCTTTCTGATTGACAAGCTCAGCGTCTTAGCCACTTAGCCACTGAGCCACCATCCCTTCTATCCATCTAACCATCTATCCTTCTCCAAATACCTCCCATTATTTCATTTGGCACTAGAGACTGAGGAAGGAAATGCTGCACTTCAGCCAATAAAATTTTGCCTTTTGCGAACTCAGGAAGGGCCTGTTCTATAAGTTCAGGAATAGAAATGAACCTTTCATCAAACACACATTCTCTCATCCATTTTGCCAAGCTAATACAATTTCAATTGTCATCCATCCAGGCAGGGAAAAATCCAGGCAACATGGCAGGGGGGGCTCAACTTACCATCGAACCTTTCATTTTCTGTTGGAAATTCTCAACCTCCCACCCTTCCACAGCTGTATCTTCTTCCAGATTCTGACTCCCAGTGAAGAAACATCGGATCTTGCCAACAATGAAGGGACACCGTTTTCACTGTTGAGAATGAAAACTCAAGCCGCACGAGTAACTTCGAAGCTTTGAAATGTTCCTCAACTGTTGGCAAAGTCTGATCTCCAGATGGCTTGATCCAAATAACGCGGGGCAAAGATGCTTACCTGCTACACAAAGGAAGACGATAGTAAATATACAGAGAATCCAGGGAGGGTCCTTGAAGCATTTCCATTTCTTCTCCATAGTAGCACAGCAGGGCAGAGAGCAGAGGTCTTAGATGGCAGCAGTCAATTTCTGGCAAGTCTCTTGTAATATTTGCAACCCTTTTATATATAAGCGATTGCAACAGCCAACTCTTTCCTAATTTAGCAATACCTCTTCAAGAAAATAAGTGTCTAATGCATGAAACATTTGTCATATTTTATCAAAATATGCGTAGATGTGCATTAAAACAGGAAAAGACCTGACTTGTAAATCTGGATTTTTTTTTTGGTCATCTTCCTTCAGTTAATGGAAAAGATAGAGTTTGGGGGGGGGGGAAGAGAGAGAGAGAGAGAGAGAGAAAGAAATATTGTCCAGATGCATTAAATTGCAGTCTAGGTTAGTCCCATGCAGTTAATTACAGAGGCAAAAATTAAGAGTGTGATTAATAACCAAGCTGGAATGAACCCAAGTTGAACTGAATGATGGGTGTTTCTGGAAATGACAAACCTGTTCCTTAAGTGTCCTATTATTATTTTTCTGTATATAGCCCCGGTCTTTATAAAAACTCACCACTACCTTATTACTTGCTACCTCAAGAATGCCTAGGATAACAAAGTTCAGGGAATGAGATTCCTTCCCAGATGGCTTCACATCAGTCTTGGTGAGAAGGCACTGAGATGTCAATGCTGAAGAGGCAAGGATGTACCCTCTCAAGCTAGAATCCCTCTGGATGGAGGCAATCAATAAACCTCCCAAAGAAATAAATACGACCGACTCAACCCAACCCAACCTAGTACTTTCCAATGCATCATGATTACACCTCCAATATTCCTCAGCTGTTGATGTCATCATAGCCATGTATGGATAGGAGAAATGGGAGATAGACTTACATGCCCTCTGTAGTCCCTTACATTGTCTATATGTACATACCCTTATATTTGAATTGTGGGGTGTAGAAGCCAGGAAACACATCACATTTGACTGGCCTGAGCAATTCCTTCTTTGTTAGGACATATTTATGTACACAATTATTTAGATCAGGTGTATTTAGTGCTGATAACCCCATTCGTGGCTGCTAATAATAGCAATAGCACTTAGCCTTATATACCGCTTCACAGTGCTTTTACAGCCCCCTCTAAGCGGTTTACAGAGTCAGCTTATTGCCCCAACAATCTGGGTCCTCATTTTACTAACCTGAGAAGGATGGAAGGCTGAGTCAACCTTGAATCGGTCAGGATCGAACTGGTGGCAGTCGGCAAAATTAGCCTGCAATACTGCATTCTAACCACTGTGCCACCAAGGCTCTTGGCACATTTACTTGTAACCATTAAATGTCAAATAAAAGACAACAACATACAAAAAAGGAGTAACTATTGTGGACGTTTATGCAGAGTATTTCCAGAAAAACTCCAAATATCCAGGAATATTGATCAGAAGAGAATATTTGTAACTCAGGGTGGAATTGTGGAGTCCTTGATGCTCTCTGAGCTTGATTGTTTTATTGACGTTTCAGTACCAAACTAGATAGCATTATCAGTGCTGATAAGTACTGGTAATGAAACATCAACAAGAAAACAACCAAGCTGAGAGAGCACCATAATACAGGAATATCCCTGACATCATCTGAGCTCATCATCATCCCAACATAAGAAATTCTTCGGTACCTTTTTGGTGTTTTAGCAGTCTAGCAGGAAGAAGGAGGTTCATCTTTTGTCTTTGCAGTTATTTACAATAATTCTTCTGTTTTAATTACAGGTTATCCATATATTTACATAGGAAATAGCATGCATTCTCTGGGTGTGTATTGAGCCAGTGATTCTTAATTTAACAGACCACTGTCCATAGCCTTTGCTAAAAAAAAATTGGCTTGATCGTATAGGTTAGGTAATGAATAATTCACCCAAAAAATGTTTTAATCATCCGTGTCTGGAATAATTCCACAATTCTATCAACACTGATGCAATCGTTCACACAATATGTATTTTTTTTTATTTTAAAACTAAGAGAACATAACAAACACCCATTCTAAATAGACCTGGTGACCTGGCCCATCTCCAGCCAATCTTTTGTTCTTTCTTAGTGTTCTTATTTCTTCTTTTCTCTATCCCACTTAATGTGAAATCCTTATGGTGATGTACTGAGGAATTACTTTGGAATTGTTTTCTTATAGAACTCTCTATAAATGATATGAAACAATGAAGAGCAATCTCTTGCTTGAGCAAAAGACTAGAAGACCTCCAAGGTCCCTTCCAGCTCTTTTCTGATTGAGTGATTGATTGATTAACTTTGACTGCTTTAGCATATGTGGACTTCAACTCCCAAAATTCCTCTATCAGCCTTGCTGGGTGGAGAATTCTAGGAGTTGAAGTCCACACATTGTCAGCGTTCCAAATATCATCAAGAATTAAATCAGAGTCCAAGGCAGAGCTTTCCTCAAAGTTCCAATTTAATAAGAGAAACATATTGGTACATCTGTGGAAAACCTGAATCTGAAAGTTTCCTGGGTTTTCCACCCAGTTGAAAGTTCATGATCCTGTCCCCACACCCACAAGTCCATCACACGGTCCAATCTTCCTCTTCCACCCTGGCATTTCCACCCATCCACTTCCAGTCAGGTGCAGAGGTGCAGAGACAAGAATGACTTTGGGCTTCTAGAAAGGAATGTTTTATTTTGACAACAACACATTCTACAAGTCCAACCAATTGTCTTGCTGATAGTCCACATAACACCGGATGTATTGTTCCACCATCTCATTGGCCCTCTCTGCTGCACGGTTCATGCTGGGATGAACTGCTGAGCTCAGTCCTTGTGTGGACCCAATGGGTCTCAGGAACTCTCTCCAGAACTTGGCTGTGAACTGGACTCCGCGGTCTGAAATGATCCTCTTGGGCACCCCGTGCGGGCGATAAATGTGTTTCACAAACATTTTCGCTAATTTATTTGCGGACGGCAACCCTAAGCAAGCGATGAAGTGTGCCTGCTTGGAAACCAAATCAATAACTGTCCAGATTACTCTATTCCCACTGCTGTCTGGGAGTTCGACGATGAAGTCCATTGCGATCTCTTCCCATGGTTGGTTAGGACTGGCCGCTTGTTGTAGTAGTCCAGGGGATTTTCTACAGCAGTGTTTTCATCGTTGCGCAAGTAGCACAGCTTTTTACGTAATCTTCCACCTCCGATTCCATCTTTGGCCACCAAAGTTGACACCTGGCGAGGTGAAGCATTTTTAGGAATCCAAAGTGGCCTCCTTGTTCTTTCATGCATCCCTTCCACAGTCATCACCTATAATCCATATCAAATTATATATTTTACATCAAATATATTTATATATATTACTATCATCATACCTCATCCTTCATATGACTATAGTTGTTTTAACATCCCTTTTGTAACAAATAATCCAAAATTCAAAACAAAACCACATAATGGCATTCCATTGTCTATTTTCAATATCATCCAACAACATTCTATCTTCGTGAAACGTTCTAAATAAAAATAAATTGTTTGATAACAAAGTTTCTAAACCTTAGAAAGGAATGTTTTATTTTGACAACAACACATTCTACAATTCTACTCCTTACTATTCCCCCTCCCACTTACCCCACTAATGAAACAGCATAGTAAAACAATAGAGAGTGTGGCACGCCAAAGATCCTCAAAAGGAATATGACTGCAGGCCTGACACACATCTTAATATAATCAAAGTTGAGAAACACTGAACACCATCCTGGGGTAGATAAGACATTGGCTATTGTTGGCCTCAGTCTTTGGAATTTTTTTCTTACAGAACTCTCTATAAATGATGTGAAATAGTATTGTAATGGCTTGGGTGGTGGGTGGTGTTCGTTTGTTGGCTAGGGCTGGTTTCCAGATGTTTGGTAGGCGGGAGGTATCATCACGTTTGTTCATGTTGTGGGGGTGTTTCTCTATTTCGATGGCTTCCATGATTATTCTCTTGTGGAGGTGTTCTGTTTTGGAGATTAACCTGGCTCCTTCAAAGTTGATTTCATGTCCTGTAGCTTTAAGGTGCTGGAAAAGGGAGGAAGTTTTTTCTCTTTTTTCTTACTGCGTTCTTGTGTTCTGTGATGCGTGCATTTATCCTCCTGTTTGTTTGTCCTATATATATTGCCGGGCAGATTTTGCATGGTATTTCGTAGACTCCTTGGTTTTCTAGCTGGATTTTGTCTTTGGGGTTTCTTAAGATATATTATCAAAGCTACGTTTTACATATACATATACCAAAAGAAAAGATGAAGTCAAGCTCTCCACCTGACCTGGAAGATGTAATCTGTGAACATAGAATAACAGAGTTGGCAGAGGTGGTATTCAGCTGGTTCTCTCCAGTTCGGGTGAACTGGTAGCAACAGCTGCAGGAGGCTCCTCCCACCCGCCCTGACATAATCCGCTAGCACTGTTCATGCGCAGAAGGTGGTGCGCATGCACAGACAGGGCACATGCGAGCGAAGTGAGTGCACACACGCTCACATTTGCGAACAGTAGGGAAGATAAGTGAATTCCACCGCTGGACCTTGGACATCTTCTAGTCCAGCGATCCCCAAACTTTGTGGCTTGGCAAACTGGTTGGAGGGAGAGGGGGCACAGGGCTGCGCGGGTGTGAACAGCTCCACTCACACAAAAGAGAAACTCTTGTGTCCCAGTTCCAAACAGGCCCAGTAGTGGCCCATGGCCCGTGGGTTGGGGACCCCTGTTCTAGTCCAATCTCCTGCTCAAGCAGGAGACCATATACTATTTCCAACAAATGGCTGTCTGTATCTCTTCTTAAAAAACCTTTAGTGATGTTCTCCATGTTCTCAATGACTCCAGTGAAGTCATTTGGAAGTTTTTCCAGGCCAATCTGGAGATATTGAAGCCTGAATATAGGTCCTTCTGCATAGAAATCATGTGCTGAGTTCTTAAAGTTGTGGGACTTTTTCACATGTGACAATGGGAAAACATCTTACCTCTTCTTCAGCAAACTCCCATATAAGCTTGTATTTATAAATTATTATTACAACATCTCCACAATGTTTAGGAAGTGTTAGATGCAGTCATCCTGTTGGTGGAAATGTAATTCTGGAGCGGGAACATTCTTTGTAGATGTGTCTTATTATGAGTGTGGTTTGGATCGAAATTCACAGATTATTAACATAAGTCTACAGCAGGTGCACCATAGTAGAGGAGTGGATATATTAAGTTTGGTTACATTTCCAGTGTCTGGATTTTATTGGAAAAAAATAACAATTGTGAAGTCTTCACTCATAGAGGATGGCCAACACTGGAAGGAATATTCCACTTCTGACAGCCATAAGTGGCTGTTGATTTTGTCTGTCAACCTTTTTTAAAGAAAAAGTCAAAGAAAGAGATGTTTGTGCTATATTTTAATTGTACGTATGTTAATGTTATGTTTATTGACAGATTTTGCGGTTGTTGAATTTTATGTTTCTGCTTTTATGCTTATTTTATCTTGATTGCGGTGAGTTGCCCAGAGTCTATGACCGAAAGGTATATAAATCATGCATTGAATATAATATTGAATATAATAATAGGTCAAACTTCTTGGAATGTTTGGGATAAAATAAAAGCCTTCCTTTCCTTTCCTTTCCTTTCCTTTCCTTTCCTTTCCTTTCCTTTCCTTTCCTTTCCTTTCCTTTCCTTTCCTTTCCCTTCCTTCCTTCCTTCCTTCCTTCCTTCCTTCCTTCCTTCCTTCCTTCCTTCCTTCCTCCTTTGCTTTGCTTTGCTTTGCTTTCCTTTCCTCTTTTGTTCTCTTTTAAAGTTATAACATATGGTTAACTGTGTCCAGTGTATGCATTTCCCTTAACTACTTCATATAATAATTTATATTCTAAGATAAATTCCATTGAGATAAAATCTAATTATCATTTTTTAAAAAAAGTTGGTATTTCTTTTGTTTGCTTCATGTCTGGCAAGCCCTGTCTTCCATGTAACTGCTTATTAGATAGGGAAGTCCATCTGTCACCATACTTCAGCAGTTTAGAATAACTGGAGCATATGAGGTTATGCTGCTGTTTGTGATGGATGTGACATTTTGTGCTGATAGCCCAAAGCCACATTATATTTAAGATGTGTTTTAAAGAACAAACATCCTTTCTTCCCATCCATATTAGATCCAATGTGTGGGGGAAATGCATGTTTAATTCTATCTCCATGTTATAGTTCCATTGAATATCATGATTTCAAAGCTGGTATTTGCTGCAGGAACAATTTAACAACAGTCATAAACACCTGAAAGCTATAAATGGGAAGGATTAAGTCGATTTGCCTATTTGGTAGCCCCAATCAGGTCTGGTTCTTCTATAAACAGCAGATTCTGAGTATCAGAAAAAGCCCAACAAATAGCACAATTTGTTGTTAATAGATCTTTATTGCTCAACACAGAGGCAAGAATGATGAGAATTATTTGATTCAGGACACAACCTGACTTGTCCTCTTTGGACTGTTTATATACAACAGTGTTTCTCAACCTCGTCTCAAATTGTATAGGTGTGAAAAATTGGGAGGGGGGATTATATAGAGCAGTGTTTCCCAACCTTGGTGACTTTAAGTCCTGTGGACTTCAACTCCCAGAATTCCCCAGCCAGCTATGCTGGCTGGGGGATTCTGGGAGTTGAAGTCCACAGGACTTAAAGTCGCCAAGGTTGGGAAACACTGATATAGAGTATGAGAGATATAGTCAAAATAACATTCTTTCTCAGAGAGTCAAGTTCGTCTTGCCCCGCACTTGGAGTGGCGTGACTGGGAGGTATCTCCAGTTGGGACGGTGCCTGATTGGATCATGTAATGGACATGTGGGTGCTGGGCAGGGACTTGAACTTTCATTTGGGGGGGGGGGGGGAGGACCTGGAAGCTTTCAGATTCGACTTTTTCCAGATGTGCCAATATGACATCTCTAATAAAATTGAACTTTGAGGAAACTCGAGCCTCGGAGTCTTCTTTCATTGGGGTGTTACTTGGAACGCTGACATTAACCGAAATCTTCTTTAAAAACTTCAACCAGCTCCTCTGAACTCTGGGGTGCTGTCCGGGGTCCTGAGCCCTAACTTTGACCCGAACCCAGGGGTACGAAGACTCAGGGAAGATTGACAATAGGAGACTAGAAGACCTCCAAGGTCCTTTCCAGCTCTATTCTAATTGATTGATTGACTTTGGCTGCTTTAACATATGTGGACTTCAACTCCCAAAATTCCCCTACCAGCCTTGCTGGGTGGAGAATTCTGGGAGTTGAAGTCCACACATCTTAATATAATCGAAGTTAAAAACACTGAACATCACCCTGGGGTGGATAAGACATTGGCTATGGTTGGTCTCAGTCCAGATCTTGGTCAAAGAGTGGCAAAAACCTCTATAGCACATTAAAAACTAGACAATTGGGACAAAAATAGGGAATGTATTTGCTCAGCCTACACATTGTTCCAAGATGACACCTATGGACTCCCAGAATTACTGTATATGATCTTCAAAAATAAAAGGCAGAAATGCGACAAAATTACAAAATCTCAGGAGATGCTGCAATTCCCGTTGAAGATCCTGCAAGGTCAGGGGTGACAATGGGTGAGCTCTTGTTATAGTGTCTTGAGAATGTATAAAAGCTGGAAGATGAGATTACACAAATCCTACTGGATTTGGTGATCTTGTACTATTTAAGTCATGTATAGAAGAGAGGGGGCATGGTGGCTCAGTGGCTAAGACGCTGAGCTTGTCGATCAGAAGGTCGGCAGTTCAGTGATTTGAATCCCTAGCACCGCGTAACGGGGTGAGCTCCCAGCTTCTGCTAACCTAGCAGTTCGAAAACACATTAAAAATGCAAGTAGAAACCACCTTTGGTGGGAAGGAAACAGCGTTCCGTGCGCCTTCAGCATTTAGTCATGCCGGCCACATGACCACGGAGACATCTTCGGACAGCACTGGCTCTTCGGCTTTGAAACGGAGATGAGCACCGCCCCCTACAGTCAGGAATGACTAGCACATATGCGCGAGGGGAACCTTTACCTTAGGAGAGAATGTGCATGTCTGAAATAATTTATTTTGTAAAATTGTATCATTGTTTATAAAAGGAAAACTGAACTGTTCCTAATATGTTCTGTTTTGTTAAACAGTTTGTCCTGAAGCTACTTTAGGGTTGTTAGCATTTTATAATCTATTTTATTTACCTAGTTAATAGATAGTTCCTTAATGGATTAGTCCCTATGACTATATTAAAAAACAAACAAAAACAAAACAGAGAATCTAATTCCAGGGTAAATAGATAAAAGAAAATACACTAATAAAATACATATGTGATAAATAAAAAGAATCGTCGCCTTTACAGGATGCTGCAATCTGTTGATATAACCGATTCTTAGCTCAATTGCCTTAATTACAAACTTAGTAGCCCTATTAACAATGTATACTTTAGAGTCCAGGACAAAGATTATTTGGTAATAGAAAATCTTAATATAGTGAGGAATAAATGTCAGCCTATTTTTAATTACATTCTCACCATGCACAATGCATTACCGTGAATATTTTCTTTGAACAGTGATGGCTAACCTTTTTGTCATTGCGTGCCAAAAGCGCAAGCTTGCACCCATAATACAATGCAGGTGTGACACACCCACACACCCATGCTGCTACGCCCCCTGAGCATGCGTACGCGACCCGCTGCACCTGTTTTGGGCGTACTAGGCCTCCCTGCAGCATCCTGGGACCAAAAACAGGCTGAGAGGGGGGGCATCCCCCTGTACTCCCCCCACCCCCGCACATGCACAGGTGACCCCTGCCCCCCATCCACGCACAACCCCTACCCATGCATGTGCAGCCTCATGCATACACACATGACCCCTGCGCATGCGCCGCACCCACACTCATGCATGACAGAGACCCAAAAATCAGCTGGCCGGCAGGAGGCATCACCAGTGGTGGACTCTGGATCTTGGTGCAACTGGTACGGTGCAATGGGGCCCCGGAGTCCACCACATGAATGCACGCAGCATGCACACAGCACATGCATTCG
Source organism: Natrix helvetica (assembly GCF_964273705.1). Taxonomy (NCBI): domain Eukaryota; kingdom Metazoa; phylum Chordata; class Lepidosauria; order Squamata; family Natricidae; genus Natrix; species Natrix helvetica. The sequence continues at coordinate 345,219,569 of NC_138548.1, forward strand.
TGCTTACCTCCTGCGACACTTCGCGACACTTCCACGATGGTACAGCTGCTCAGCTGTTCCATACACGTGCGCGGAAGCGCTGAAGAGCTCAAATATAGGTAAGGATGGCAGGCAGGCGGGCGGGCCCTACAGAGCACTGTACCGGAACAGAGCCGGTGCTCCCGGCAGGCACCGGTACACACGCACTGGAGCGTACCGCCTGCAACCCACCACTGGCCATCACGGTCTTAGAAGATGAGAGAAAGAATATGATAAACCATATGCCGTGTCTGCAGCAAAAACTCATATATTTTATTGGTGGAAAGCTAAATAAAGACGTAAAAGGACTCGTTCTAAAATCCCATTTTATTAGCATGAAAATAACTCACAGTGTTTCCTTTCTTGAAAAAAATTGTATAACGCTTGAAAATCCAAGTGTCCTTAAAGCCAAAGGATTTTTTTTTTTTTTTTTAGTGAAAAGAAGGACTTTCTCTACTAAGTTGAATGTTTTTTCTCTGAAGTTATTTGGGTGAAAATGTGCTGCTCTTGCATTTAGGGGGAGATAACTGTGAGTTCTGAGGATGGCTGCAGCTCAACAAAATAATTTCTAGAGACTTAAGAGATGGCTGGGTTGCTAGGCAATCGAAATGTCAGATCTTCTCAGATGGGATTTCGCTCTGGCCAGTTGATGCTTCTCTTCCTCCCCTCCCCCTTGAGTGTCTGCTTCAGTGGGTCCCCAAGAAGAAAGGGTTATGGCTTTGGTCAGTGATGGCCATGTGGGTTGCTGGAAAACATGTGTGCGGTCAGTTCCTTGCGCATCAACTCGTTCACTTCATACTGAAGGTCTTTGGAACTGAAGAAACAGAGATTCCTGGCAACTTTTGTCCTTTTAGCTTTGGAGGAGGACCGTCGAGTAGCACCGCTCCTGGTGGAGGAAGCTGCCTTCCCGCTGCCCTCTGCAGGCAAGCGAGCTTTCCTTTGATGGCCCACTGGAGATGTCTTAGGCACAGGCAAACCGGAAGCCTCTCCCATCTCCTTCCTCTTATTCCCCGGCCTCACAGTTGGTGTGTTTTGATCCCGTTTGCTTTGTCTGAGCTCTGGTTTCTTCTCCCCGGGTTGTATTATCTTGCCGGGGGTCTTCCGTCCTGGAAGCTGCTGTGCTTTCTTCTGAGGCCGAGACTTCTTTCCCTTTTGGGCAGCAGCCATTTTCCTTTTCCTTCTCGCTGCCAGCTTTGGGGCTTAGGGGCAAAGGTGTCTGTCCTCTTGCCACCTCTGGGAATTGGATTCGGTGAAGGACAGGTTGGCTGGCTAGCTAGAGAAACACAACTACCTTGTGACATAGCAGCTGGAGAGCTTCATAATATGCATCTATGAGGCGTCCATCCTTCCCACCCATATGCAAATACAAGGGAATTGTGACGTCAAACCCTTCGCTGGCCAATTGGAAAGATGCAAAGGAGTCATATGGTGGTTATTGGTGGCTCTGGGTTTGAAACTTACCCGATAAAGTAGCAAAGGCAGGGTTAAAAATCTAATAAGGGAATAAATGAACTACCCCACAATTAATTGACATCATCTTGATTAAAAGTAGCACAAATATGATGGAGGGGAGGGTGACATTGCTTGTATTTTACAGCAGGGCTAAACCAAAGGTAAGCAAGCTTTGACGTCATCCAGAAATTGCAGACAGTTGCTGGAGCGGAGTCTGTGCCAGGAATGGGTTTTTCCCCTTTGTAAGACATTCTGGATACTGGTCATTGTACATAGAAAGCACCTTCAGCATCTTGGTGAAGAGATGCTGCCCAGGGAAGGGACAGATAAGAGACGGCAGAGCCCACCGCTCCATAAAGGATGGAGAAAGACATTCAGAAGAGGCTTTCCATAGTTTCTGAGGCTGTATAGATGGTTTTAATAATATGTCTCCTGCTTGAGCAGGGGGTTGGACTAGATGACCTCTATGGCCCCTTCCGTTATTCTATAATTCCGCAAGATCCAAGAGCCAGTTTGATGTAGTAGTTAAGGCGCCAGGCTGGAAACTGGGAGACTATGAGTTTTAATACAGGTTAGGCATGAAGTCAGTTGGATGCCCTTGGGCCAGTCACTCTCTCTCAGCCCTAGGAATGAGGCAATGGAAAGCCACTTCTGAAATTTCAGCAGGAAAACTACAGGGACTTGTCCAGGCCTTTACGACACTGACTCAAACACAGGCACAGAGATATGAAAACCTCAGATCTGAGCTATAAAAAGATTCAGGCGATCACTAGATGGCAGCAGAGATCAAAATTTCACAACTCAGGATCCAGGTAGTCCTTGAGTTACGACCACAATGCAGCCCAGAACGTATGTTGCTAAGTGAGACGTTTGTGAAGTGGGTTTTGCCCCATTTTACAAACTTTCTTACCACAGTTGTTAAGTGAATCAGTGCAATTGTTAAGTTCATACCACGGTTGTGAAGTGAATCTGGCTTCCCCATTAACTTTGCTTGTTGTTGGGTCACAGATAATCACACACAACCCCAGGAAACCGCAACCGTCCTAAACATGAATCAGTTGCCAAGCATCCGAATTTTGATCAGGTGACCATGGGGATGCTACAACAGTCGTAAGTGTGAAAAATGGTCTTAAGATACTTTTTTCAGTGTTTTTGTAACTTTGAACGGTCACTTAAATTGTTTTCTTACAAATAACTCAAGGCAGAGAACATCTTCATCCTATTTTCCTCTACAACAAACCCTTATTTTAAAGAAAATTAGACCAGTTTAAGATAATTGAAGCTGTATATAATGTGGGGCAACAGGTATAAAAGCTTTAGTCTTAATTTTTTCATAACGTAAAAATGTTCTCTCCAGAAGGCATGAATTTCTGATTATTCTTCTTTTAGATTAGAAATCCAGTTCAGCCAGAGGCAGGCAAGCAATACCTAATTAATACAACTGCTAATTAAGGTATTAGTGTCAGTAGTTTTCAGATTATTTTCTTTTAATTTTTTTTTTGAAAAGTGCTGTATGGTATGTGGAAACAAGCTGCTTTATCATCAATAAGTGTAATGAGCAACTTAGGCAACGATTAGCTGAGAATTTTTATCACAAATTGCCAGGCTTAAACACAGAGAATTTTTCAGGCTGCTTTTAAAACAATTTCACATAAAGTGATGTGCAAAATACAAGAGAACATGGATTTAAAATCAAGGAGGGAGGAACTAGAAATGAATACAATCAAAGTTCATTGGATTTCCTGTTTCCATCCAATGTGATTTGAGGAAAGAATTATTTCCGTCTAACTTTTTAAATCTGTACAATTATATTTTATTTCCTTCAAGCTATTCTGTTTGGATAGAAACAAAGTATACACCAGAGGTGGTATTCAGCTGGTTCTGACCAGTTCTGGAGAACCAGTAGCGGAAATTTTGAGTAGTTCGGAGAACCGGTAAATACAACCTCTGGCTGGCCCCACCCCCATCTATTCTCTGCCTCCCGCATCCCAGCTGATGGGGAGGAAATGGGGATTTTGCAGTAACCTTCCCCTGGAGTGGGGAGGGAATGGAGATTTTACAATATCCTTCCCCTGCCGTGCCCACCAAGCCACACCCACCAAACCATGCCATGCCCAAGCCACACCCACCAAACCATGCCACGCCTGCCAAGCCACGCCCACAGAACTGGTAGTACAAAATTTTTGACTTCCACCATGGTTATACAACCAATGTGGACAGCTGCAAAGAATATAATGAAGCACAGCAAGGTGTCACCACTAAAAACAAATTTATTCTAGAATTTCAGAGAAGTGTCACTCTAGTCTAGATGGAACATCGAGGAGATGAACTACGTGACGTGGCAGATCGGATTTTGATGCAGTAGGGAATCTGCGGAAAAAGAGGATAATATTGAAGCAAGTATAATACTGTAAGGTGTTGGGTACCCACCCATTCACAATCTGAGAACTTTCGGACATGTTGAGACTCCACTAGCCAGAATGTTGTGAGAATGTTTATAGAATTCCATGGCTTTTAATACAATACAATACAATACAATAGTAGAGTTGGAAGGGACCTTGGAGGTCTTCTAGTCCAACCCCCTGCCTAGGCAGGAAACCCTATACCGTTCCAGACAAATGGCTATCCAACATCTTCTTAAAGCTTTTAGCAATGATCTTGTTTGTAGTCTAGAGCAGCAGTCACCCACTGGTGGTCTGCGATAAAATGTTGGTGGTCAGCTGAAAAATCTTTGCGTTTTTGCATTTTTTATATTGCACTAAATCAGGGATCCTCAAACTACGGTCCCTGGCAATTACTCCTGCTCGCTGATGGGATGGGGTCCTTCAGGCACTTAGCTTGGCTGCTTGTTTAGTAGCTTCAGCCCTTCCCTCCCTCCCTCCCTCCCTCCCTGGGAGCCCAAGTGCTTCAGTGAGCATTGCATGAAACTTTGGCCGGGCTCCTCGAAAGACAGAGTTTGCAGGGGGCTGATCTAGCGCCCGGGCTGGCTACAAGACAAACTAATTCATTCTTGGCCCTTTTTGAGATTCCTAGCTGCAATGGACAGCAAAACCTAGTCCTTCCAAAGAACAGTCAGGGTTGATTTCCCGCAATAGTTTTCTGAAACTTACCCAGAATAAAAGACCACTCAGCAGGAAAACAAAGGAAGCTGTTGCCAAACACAGGAAGATGGTAGCCCAGGTGGGGAGAGTTTCTCCTGCAAATGACAGGATAAAGAATATATTTTGATCAGCTGATTCCTTGTTTACTCCACAAGCTTTCTAGTGTCTTAGGAAACAGGTATAGTGATTTTCATGGCTGCATCTATTGGCCCACTGTCTTTATTTCAGTTGAAGAACTATTGAGTTGCGTCCACTCAGCCATTACACCAAGATACAGTGCACTTATTTAATCGTGATTAACTAAACTATAATTTTCAAAAATCGGGAGTCTGGCAGCCCCCGTTCTGTCCGATAAATTTTATTAGCTCACAAAACCTTATCGTCTTTAATAGCAGTTGGGAAGGTGCTACCTGATGCCTTTTGAATTTTTGCGCACTTACACCAACACAGCTCTGCTTCCCACAACGTACACTATAATTGGAGGTTGAGGTTTGCTTACTAAATTTCTGTGGCTCTTTATGTGCACACTTCCGCCTCCTAATAATAATGCTTCCTCCAGAATCAATTACTGGATTAAGACAGGGATCCCCAATTCCTGGTCCGCAGCCCAGTGCCAGGCTGTGAGCCATTGGGAATCGGGCTGCGGTGGGCAAAACTAGATGCATTTGTGAAAGCAGCATGCAGGTGCATGAAACTATCCCCTCTCCCCCTGCCGTCGCCTCTGCCAGTTCCCTGAACCAAAAAGATTGGGGACCACTGACCTAGGACCCTTAGTTACAATGCAGGATCTCAGCAGATTTAGCTGTATGCTGATACTCTAAGGGCAAACTAAAAGCCACTTAAGAGGGTACATCTTCCCTAGAGGATATGAGCAGGGGTGGGCTTCAAAAATTTCAGCAACGGGTTATCTCCCCGGTGGGTGGGTGGGCGTGGCCTAGTCAGCCTCCTGCACCACAGCCGGGGAGGCATTTTCGTCTTCCCCAGGCTCCGGAGGCTTTCCTCGAGCCTCTGGGAGGGCAAAAACTTCCTCCCCTGGCCCCGAAGGCCCATTTTCCCCCCTCCCTGAGCCTCCGTGCAGGCCCTGCACTTACCTCACATCCAAAACAGGCCGCGGGGAGACTCCTGGGAGAGAAGAGGTGGGCGTGGCCAGCCAGGGGTGGGATTTGAAGGTTCTCCGAACCAGCCACATTAGCTATGGGTTCTCCCGAACCCAGCTGAACCCCTAGCAGCCCACCCCTGGATATGAGCAGTTGATATAGTTATTATCATTACAAATCCCTCCCAATTCTTAAGAAACAAGACATTGGTAGAACTTCAAAGACAGAGAAATATGAACTTAGGGGTTGACCTGTAAAAGCTGTGAAGAGGAGAACTTGGAACTGAAGGATTAATAGTTGGGGAATCTTATTTTTTCAATGCCTGCCTAAATTAGTTTAAGATCATTTTTCCCACGAGCCAGGCTGGGGGAAAAAATACTGTCACCTTGCCATGAAAAGGACACTGAAAGAATGCACTTTTTTCTGTGCTAGTTCTTTTATACAAATCTTTTAAGATCCATCTTCCCATTGCGTCTGTTTTCCGAGCTCAGCTGCAGGTTGGAGAATCCACTGTGCATATGTAAGTTGCAGTTCCACCACAAACGTATAATGGGATGATAGATTTAAGAATCAGGTTACCTTGAGTATTAACAGCAAAATCTTCGTGGTGGGGAAGGACATTTCCAGAATCAATTCCCATGGGATGGCTGGTCATATTTTCAGAGTGTGAGGAATTGGCTTCTTCAGTGATGGCTTCAAAGTTATTTTTGGTTGAAATAGAGGTCAGATCCTCAGACGGTTCTAGAGAAGTGAATGTTTCCTGATCGTGCAAAATTCCTTGAAGAAGGACAAGATGTTCCCTTATTTCAACAGTCACAATTCCATTTAAGGTTGCAACACTCCCAATTTTGGCCTCCCCGAAGACTGAAATCGGGAATATAGTTGCCAGAATGACAATCACATTTCCCCTATGTGGAACGCTTTTTTCTTTATCAGGAAACAACATTGATAGAGAATATGGCTCTATATCCTGCAGTTAGTGGGTGCCATTCTAGGTGGATTTTTCACTTACCACTGAGTAAAACTGTCTTTATTTGATCAATGTTCCTGAGCTCTTCAGGTAAATTAATGGGAAATCTCTCTGTCTCCCTATCATTATACTTACATATCTACTTTCTATCTACAGTATCTATCATCTATCTATCTATCATCTATCTATCTATCCATCCATCCATCCATCATCTATCCATCATCTATCTATCCATCCATCCATCTTCTATCTATCATCTATCTATCTATCTATCTATCTATCTATCTATCTATCTATCTATCTATCTATCTATCTATCATCTATCTATCTATCTATCTATCTATCATCTATCTATCTATCTATCTATCTATCTATCTATCTATCTATCTATCTATCTATCATCTATCTATCTATCTATCTATCTATCTATCTATCTATCATCTATCTATCTATCTATCTATCTATCTATCTATCTATCTATCTATCTATCATCTATCTATCATCTATCTATCATCTATCTATCATCATCTATTTTTCGGAGTATAAGACCCACGGAGTACAAAATACACCAAAATTTGGAAGAGGCAAATTAAAAAAAAAAGTTGTCGCACTCTGTAGACCTCCCAAAAACGGCCAGGTTTTTTTGCGAAAACGGGCCCATTTTTTTTCAAAAAAGGGCATGAATAGCCTTTAGGTTTGTAGAGTGCTCCTGCCCCCCCAAAAAAACAAGCAAAAAACACCATTTTTTTGTGTGAAAATGGGCCCATTTTTTGTCAGAAAAAAAGGGCAAGCATAGCTTTAGGCTTATTGAGTGCTCCTGGGGGCTGGGGGGGGGGCAAAATTGAGCAAAAAACGGTCTGTTTTTTGCTCCTTTCTGCCCTCCCCAGCCCCCAGGAGCACTCTAGAAGCCTCCTAAAGGCTATGCATGGCCATTTTGGTGAAGCGGGCGGGGTTTCAGGAGGCAAAAAAGCTGTATTCCGTGTATAAGACGCACCCAAATTTTCACCCTCTTTTTTGAGGGAAAAAAGTCCGTCTTATACTCCGAAAAATACAGTATCTATTTAGCTACATATTTATCATCTATCCATCAGCCTATCTCACTGTTTTCTCTCTGAGGTAGTTGCCTTGCTCAGCTTAATGTATGGCCAGTTCAAGCTCTAAAATAGGAGCTAATTCTGGCTAAATGATTAAATTTCAAAGTGCATCGTGAACTACACATTCACAACTTCATGTGACTGCTGGCATATTTTGAAGCAGTTCAAAGACAAACAAAACGCTGCTTGGATGAGGAGAATATTGAAAATATGATGGTCAGCTACATGAAAAGAAGGTTAAGAGGAAGATTTTTTTTTTCGAGGCCAGCAAAAATTTATTGGTAGTTCAAGATTCATCATTTTAGGGAAGGAAGGAATGGAGGGAGGGGAAGGAAAGAAGGAAGTTCAAGGCTAAAAAAACAACAACTCAGGCCTAAGAAAGAAAATCACAAGATGTCTAAAGATTATATTAGTTTGGTGTCATAAGCTAAGCAGAATCAGTCCTGTTTACTATTTGGATGGGACATTGCCTGCAAACTCCAGGATGGTAAACTGGGCTGAAAAGTTAAAATCACTTCCTTACCGTTACAAAGAAAAGTCACCAAGCATTGTGAATGACTTGAGGCCCTTCCTATCTTTTTCATGGTACCCTTGCAATGTTGCCTGGTCCATATTCTGAGTGACCAGGTCAGTCTTTTACCAGTTGATTTAAATGCACGGAAATAACTTTCAGGAAAACATTTGTGTGCAATTATTAAGCTACATGTCGATTATTTCTTACCTGCTGCAAGACACAGGGTGACTATGAGAAGGAACTTGCTAAAAGCAGCCAAGGAGTTTTCCATGGTACCTTTTTCCCACTCCCTTCGCCACTTGTACACGGCAGGGCTTCCAGAGATCAGATTGGATGGTTTTAAAGGAAGCAGATTCTCCGGTTTCCCCTGACTTCAAAGTGGGTCCCCATTTGATAAAGAGATGTGTCTTACCTAGTGATATGACAGTCTGCCAAGCGCTGATGGGCACTGAGGAATATGAAGCTGATAACATGCAATAAAATTTCCCTCTCACTTCTAACTGGGCAAACATCTTTGCTCAGATTTTTATTGCCTCTTTCCAACCATTATTCCCCTTCCTTCTCTCCATAAAACAGGCTTATGAAATGCAAAAACAAATCAAGAGATCAAATGACTCTTCTAGGACTAAATGAGCAGAAAGACCTAAAACAGTCGGTTTGGCGTAGTGGTTCAGGGGCTAGCTTAGAAACCAGGAAATGATGAGTTCTAGTCCCGCCTTAGGCGTTGGGGGAAAAAATGGCTGGGTGACTTTGAGTTATTCACTCTCTCTCTCAGCCCAACCCACCTTGCAGAGTTGTTGTTATGGGAAAAATAGGAAGAGGGAGGAGTGTTAAGTTAGGTAGGCTGCTTTATTTATAAAAAGTAATGAAGGTGGGATAAAAATGTAAAACAGAAGGCTCTCTGCACTTGCAACAGTTTGTGGATTTGAAGCGTGATCCCAAACTATTGAAATTTCTCTGAACTATCTAGCCCACGATTCCGTAGATTTTGCCAAGAAAATGATTAATTCGTTTCTCAAAAGGTTTAAATGCCATTATAGTCTTACACAAAATAGTGGGCAGTAAAGTAAGCTGTAAAACAGGCCAATTCCAACAAGAAACAAAGAAACCACCCCCAAAATTTCAATTCCACCTTCCTATGGGAGGTGATGGCCTCATTGAACAGCCACCAGAGCGATATTTAAAGCAATTTATTCTTGCAGCACTGAGTGGCCATTTAAATCATTTCCTTCAAGACTTTCTGATGCTAAATCTGTTGGTCAAAATATCAAGGGAGTTTGAAGTAGTACTTTGTAAAGCTTGGCAAAATGTTCTTGATTGCTAGAATACCTTGATAATCTTTCCCCGTTTGCACTGAAATGAAGCATGACTTAATGACAAGAAGTAATTCACCTTAAATGACCTCCATGAATCAATCCCATGAGTTGTGTTGGAAGTGTGTGTGTGTGTGTGTGAAGCTTTTCTGAAATAAGGTATGGATTTGTTATCATAAAAAAAAAAAAAAACTCTTGCAAACTGAGGCCATAGAAAACTGTTGAGTGATGCCCAGAAAAGTGTAAAAGATATAGAGAAGGAGAAGGGAACCAGATTTATGGATTCCTGCACTGCTATTCTTTGTACTGCTATGTAGTTCAGTGCTTCCCAATCCTAGGTATGTTACTCAAAAGTGTTTTTTCTTTGGATAACAATAGACAAACCCATTACTCATCAAATAGAGACATTTAAGTTGACCTAAAGTTTGTCCATGGGACGCAGTGGCTCAGTGGCTAAGACGCTGAATTTGTTGATGAGAAAGGTCGGCAGTTTGGCGGTTTGAATCCCTAGCGCCACATAATGGAGTGAGCTCCCGTTACTTGTCCCAGCTTCTGCCAACCTAGCAGTTCGAAAGCTTGTAAAAATGAAAGTAGAAAAAATAGGAACCACCTTTGGTGGGGAGGTAACAGCATTTCGTGCCCCTTCGGTGTTTAGTCATGCAGGTCACATGTCCACAGAGATGTCTTCGGACAGTGCTGGCTCTTTGGCTTTGAAACGGAGATGAGCACCACCCCGAGAGCCAGAAACGACTAGCATGCAAGTGTGGGGGAACCTTTACCTTTAAGGTTTGTCATAAAGATATTCAAAAATCTCCCTAAGTATTCCTATGAGGACAAAAATGGATGAAACTACCAACAGAAATTTATTGAAATGACATCAATGGTATTATTTTTTATAAAACTCAAGATAATCCTTGGGTTATGTCCATTCATTCAGCGATCATTCAAAGTTACATCAGTGCTGAAGGAAAGGACGTACGACTGGTCTTTGAAGTTTGATAAAACTTTTGATAAGTAGTTTTGGGTAATGAAGAAAAAGGTTTGCAAGGCACTGATGCAGTGAGTCAGGCATCCTTAAAAAACAGCAACATCTTTCTTAACTGTAGCCTTCGATGAAGTCTTTCATTACCTAGTGGTCTTGTATAATCAACCAGGGTGGATTTACTTGCATATCTCAAGGCATTTGAGGCCAACAAAAAGTAGGAATGTGTCATCATTGTGGCGGGATTTGATTCTATAGTCAACACAGCAGCTCACCATGGACAGGACAAATTACAAGATGACACTCTAATGGAGCAGTAAAATTGGATTGCGTGGAAATAAGCCAGCAATTTAAATAAATGGTTCTTTTGACAGTTCTCTTTTGCTTCTCTGTTGGGACAACCAGGCCTCCTGCTGGTAAAATTACAAACTTAATAAAGCAGTAATAATAGAGTCTGGATTATTGGATCTGGGCTATCACATTCCAGGTGTCCACTAGATGGCAGCAAAAACATACAGGAAGAATTACATAGGCCTATAAATTTGTGAAGCCAGAAATCAAAACTGATTTGAAGGGTCATACGTACACACCTAGATTATAAAGTTATAATTATATACATTACACTGTTTTTTTCCTTCCATAAAATGAGATCACGTGACCACGGAACACCTAGTGTGGCCATGTGACCGTGAGGGGGGCAGCAACCATTAGAATTTTAAATCCAGGTCATAAGCACTTCTCAGGTAGGTCCATCAGAACTTCAAACTGTCCCTTAAGTCAAGGACTACCTTATTAGAGCAATTCTCCAACTACAGCTTGGCTTTATGACCAGCTGGAGGAGTGAACTGTCCATGGTCCTGAACTCCTTTGCCCTTCAACAAAGGATGGCCATAGACTCAAAATTGGAGAACCAGCCCTTTAAATTTAGATACATAGATGATAGATGATAGATAGATGATAGATAGATAGATAGATAGATAGATAGATAGATAGATAGATAGATAGATAGATAGATAGAGAAACAGTAAGAGTTTTAAAAACATAAATATTTTAATAGGGTACCAAACAATATTAAACTCCAAGCCAAGTGAAGCAGTCTGAACTGAGTAGTCAAAAGGACCAAAAATGTTACACTTTTGACTCTCCTTGCCAATGGAAAGGAAATTACCCATAGGGGGAAAATACAGCACCCATTTCCTCTTTATTAGAAAATTAAGAGCAATAAACTATGACATGTTTCTGACATTTATATCCTTGTTCAAATAATCTATCCCAACAATTTCTAAGCAATGCATTCATAGGGTGGGTGGGAAAGGTTTCATGGCAGATGCCACCATGATGGCTCTAATATATTTTTTAAGCCTCCATCATCACTGATGCTTCTAAAACTGGGCTGGTGCTGACAAACCCTGAGTAATAACTCTAAGATCAATTCCCACCACAGAAGGTGATGCCTAAACTCTTGTGAACCGTCCAGGACCTGCCCTCAAGCTCAGCATCCTCTGCTTTGGAGTAAATTCTGCTATCTGGAACTAGCTATCTAAATCCATTAGTTCTCCTTAGTCAGTTCAGCATCCTGTTATTTGGCCATTTTCTGTAAAGTGGCAAACGCTTGTTCTACGTGCTGCAGCTCTGAACGAAGGAAGGAAATCTGTGGAGAAAAAGAAGAGTGTTAAGTAAGTAGGTGGGCCAAGCTTTGCTAACCTCACAGCAATGGCTTTCTTTGAGCCCTATGACATGCTCTCAAAACGTCAACTGGTCCAGTGGAACCAAACAATCAGGAATCTCAGCATGAGGCTCTTGATACCTTTTGCTCGTGATTCATTTTGGCTTTTAAGGAGTTTTGCTTCTGAGTTTTTTCTGTGAGGTTTGCCAGCCGTTGCTTTAATTTCTGTTGCCGGGATGTCAGTTTGAGGAGTTCTTTGTGAGGATCCACCAAATCCTAGGATGAGGGGAAAAATCAGGAAAAAAAATCTGTAGTGGAAGATATAACCCACCTTCTAATCACCTCATTCTCCATTTATGGTCCTTCTATCTATCTCTCTATCTCTCTATCTATCCATCTATCCATCCATCCACCCATCCATCTACAATATCTATCAACAGTATCTATCCCTCTATCCATCCATCCATCCACCTATCTACAATATCTATCCCTCTATGGTATCTATCTTTCTATATCTATCATCTCTCTATCTCTCTCCATCCTCATCGGCTCAAGGTTGACTCAGCCTTCCATCCTTCTATCATCTATCTATGAGGCTCTGGCCTATACATGTTACCTGATCAGAGGCCATAACCTTTCCACAGTCCTTTCAATCACCTCCTTTCTTTGATTCTCCATGAATCTTGAAAGCTAGTAATATGCTAAATTGCAACCCACCTGCAGATCCATGTAAATGCTAGTATGACCATTGACTTTCACAGCCAGGCAGCTCAGAGGTAGCTCTATTTCCTCAGAACTGGGGAGAAGATTCACAGATCCAGCCAAAGACAATGTCTGTAATGGCTCCTGATATTTCTCATAGGCAGCCCAGGGCGCCGTTTCTGAGCAAGCCAGATACACTGTGAAGAAATAGAAAAAATTATCTATAACTGCCACTTTCAAGGTCAAGGACCCCAAGAAAAGAAGAAAGCAACATACTTTTGTTTGGGAACCTTGTTATTACCCTCAAGTGGATATATTTTATAAAGTCTATAAATAAATGTCTAATAAATCTTGCAAGGAGAAACTTTCCTCCTCAAATAAACGTACGTCTTGATCTTCTGCCTACCTGCCAATTCGCAAAGCATCCCTGGCATGTGTCCCGCACAGGAATCCGTCCCCTCGGGGCTTTGCGCGGGCGTCGCAAGGATTAAGCTGAAAGGGGGGGGGGGGACGGGGAAAGCGAAGGGGGCTTTGTTGTCCTCCTTCTCCTTCTCCTCCTTTCCCCCTCCGGCTCGAACGCGGCGCCAGGGCCTGGCAGGCAGCAAATGAATCGGAGCCTGCCGACTGGAGGAAGAGGGTGAGAGGCGGGTCCTGTGAACGGCGGCAGCAGCGGTGGCAATAGTCGCAACTCAGCGGCAGGCCGCCCCGGCTGGAAGACAAAGGAGGCGAAAAGCGGCAGGCAGCTGAGTTGCGACTATTGAGCGTGGCGCAGCGCCGCCTAAGGCTGGGATCGAGGCGGCTGCGTGGCCTGCCTGGCGTGGCGCGGCTAGAGGAGGAGGAGGAGGCGAGGGCGGCGCGGCCGAGGCCTGACGGCCGCGCAGCCGCCTTGATCCCTTGCGCCGCTCCGCCCAGCCTCTGCGCGCTCGCCAGGGCCCGGCCTTCATATCGCTGCCGCCGCCGCAAGGACGGGATCGGCCGAAGGGAAGTCCGTCAGGCCTCGGCCGCGCCCGCCCTGGTGGTGGCGGCGGCGGCAGCGATGTGAAGGCCGGGCCCTGGCGATTGCGCAGAGGCTGGGTGGAGCGGTGCAAGGACGCCGGGCCCGAGGCGCCGCGCGGCGGAGGCGATCTGAGCCCGGGCGATCGAGACGCACGTCTCGTGCCTGTTCAGGGACCGTCCCGAGGCTTCCCTGAAGCCTTCAGAGCTCTTAAAACGACCATCCGAGCAACCCGGAAGTCACTTCCGGGTTGCTCGGAGGGTGGTTTTAAGTGTTCCGAAGGCTTCAGGGAAGCCTCGGGACGGTCCCTGAAGCCTCCGGAGGGCCTCCGGGGGCCAGGGGAGGCTCTTTTCGCCCTCCCCAGGCTCCTATAAAGCCTCTGGAGCCTGGGGAGGGCGAAAAAAGCATGCAAAAATGGGCGCGTTGTGCGCGCATGCACACTGGGGGGCGCGTTGCATTATGGGTGCGGCACGCCCACACACGACCCCCCCGCGCTCCCCCCACTTATGGCACGCGAGCCAAAAAAGGTTCGCCATCGCTGACCTATGTAGTACTCTGCTAGAGGAAAGTCCATGCATTCACAGGCTTTGATAGAAAAATGGAGAGTTCAGGCTCACCTGTTGGTCGAGCTTTGGTTAGCTGGCAAGTTTCCCTCATGGAGCGTATCACTTGGATAATTTGTTGCGCTACCAAGAAGTTTGCCTCTTCCTCGGGATTACACCAATGTCTCTAGAAGTGGAAGAAAATCGCTCTTTAAAAGATATTTTTTTCATGCTGTCAAATTCTAGAACTTATTGGAGGAAGAACTACCAATTTTTCAGAGTATTAGACGCATCTTTTTCTCTCAAAAAAGAGGGTGAAAATCTGGGTACGTCTTATACATTAAATACAGCATTTTTGGCTTCCCGAAACTCTGCCCCCTTTGCAAAAATGGCCGTGCATAGCCTTTAGGAGGCTTCCAAAGTGTTCCAGGGGGCTGGGGAGGGTGGAAATGAGCCAAAAATGTGCCTTTTTTGCTCGTTTTTGGCCCCTCCCCCCAAGAGCATTCTATAAGCCTCCTAAAGGCTATGCACAACCATTTTTTTGATGGACATTTTTGGGATGTCTGCGGAGCGCAAAAACTCTTTTTAAAATTTGCCTCTTCAAAATCTTGGTGCGTCTTATACTCCGGTGCATCTTATACTCCGAAAAATACGGTAAGTTTGCCCCAAGTAATGGAGGTCCCCAAGGGAGCTTCCAAGTGAAAGTTGGACTCACCAGATGTTCAGGGCTTGGGTACCTGGCCACACAGATACTAGGAGATGTCTCCAGGTCTGTCTTGGGAAGTCGCTGCCACAGCTCCTCAGTGAGGAAAGGCATGAAGGGAGACAGGAGGCGCAGTCCCAGGTCTACGCAAGTGTACAAAGTCTGCTGAGTAGACAAAAGGCGAACTGTATCTCCGCTCCTTAGGATGGGCTTGACGGATTCCTGGGAAGAGAGACCCAACACATTAATGGCGGAGTGTCATGCCCCTGTTGGAGCCTGAATCTGCGGGGGGAGATGAGCTGGAACAGAAGCTGACAGAGATCGAGGAGGCGGCTCTGTTGGCTTTGGAGGAAACTGGGGAAGGGAAGGGCTTTTCAGGATCAGAAAGGCTTGTAGACAGGGAGGAGCAGGAGTGACAGAGCTCAGGCGATAAGCAGGGATCACCCCCTCCTGATCCTAGAGCACGGAGAAAAGAGAGAAGGCGAGAACAACGCAGACTGAGCCGGCTACAAGAGAGGAGAGTGCCCCGCCCCCCCCTTCACAAGGCACACCTGGGGACTGAGATGTAAGGAGATGCTGGTGGGAGGGCCATTTGTCGGGAACAAGCATTGAATCTGTGGAGCCTTGTGTGCCCTTGCCGAAGTCTGGAGAGTGCTCTGCCTTGTGGGACTTGCTCAGTTTGCCTGCTTCGCTGAACCTCCGACTCTGGTTACTCTTCTGCTAACCTTGCTAACTGGACTTCTTGCCTTGGTTACTGGTTTGCAAACCTTGTTTGCTCGACTTCAACAGAGGCTGTTGAAGGTGCGTGTGAGAGCTTTGCTCCAGGACTTGTAGTAAATGTGGGGACGCTCGGGGGGCAAAGTTGGAGCAATAAAGGGGAGTTAGATCTGTTCTCTGGCTGTGTTGCTTCCATGCCATGCCCCAAGTTTTAGAGCTCACACGGAGCTCTAAAACCTGAGGGCCCATGAAAACATGAGCTCACACACCTACATCCCAATGAGCTCTGCAGGAGTTAGATCACAACTCCTGGAATTGGTATCAGTTTCGAGGAGCCCGTTTTAACAAAAGACCCCCCTTCTGGGTACTGTAATCCAACACATCCAGGTCTTTCAGTAAATGCACATAAAAAGAGCCCAACAGAGAATTAACCTACTTACAGGTAGTCCTCGACTTACAACCTTCCATTTAGTGACCGCTGGAAATTACAATGGCACTTAAAATAAGTGACTTAGGATCATTTTTCACACTTACAACCGTTGCAGCATCCCCACGGTCATATGATCAAAATTCAGATGCTTGGCAACTGGTTCATATTTATGATGGTTGCAGTGCCCTGGGGTCATGTGACCACCTTTTGCAATCTTCCCACAAGCAAAGTCAATGGGGAAGCCAGGTTTATACAACAACTGTGTTGCTAATCTAACAACAGGAGCGATTCACTTAACAATAAAGGTCAAAAAAATGGGGCAAAACTCACTTAACAACTGTCTCGCTTAGCAACAGAAATGTTGGGCTCAATTGTGGTTGTAAATGGAGGACTACCTTTACTCCATGTGGCTCCCCATGAGGAATTTCACATGGAAAAAAAAATCAAATCCCCCCAATTCTTGGACTCTGTGCATTTTCCTTCTTAACATCAACCTGCATTCTTCCGTAATAGAGCAAACTAAGATTATCCCACAGCAAAGGGGCGACTGAACCCTGAATCAATGGTAAGCTTACCAGATAGGTACCGCAAAAATCTTGCATCCAGAAAAGATAAATAGCATTGGCCACAGAATGCAATCTGTAGTTCTCAAAGTGCTGGGCACAATATTCTGCTGTGTGATAGAGACGGCTCAAGATCCACTGGTCCATCGGAAATCTGGGAAAGACCTGGAGGCCGTAAAGAAAGATAATTCACAGTCACGATGCCTGTTGGGTATTAATAAAGATCTTCTTTCTTGAAAGCAGAAGAAGATTAAGTGATTAAAATCTGACTGCAGACAAGCCATAAATACAGAGAAAAGACAGGATCAGAAGTAAGGAAGAGGACAAGTTTGAAACTTGGGACCATTACAGATGGTCCGCAACTTATGACTGTTTGCTGCAAAGTTATGACAGACCATCCAAAACAGTGGTGAAATTCAAAAAAAATTGCTACCGGTTATGTGGCCGTGGCTCGGTGGGCATGGCAGGAGAAGGATACTGCAAAATCCCCATTCCCATCCCACTCTGGGGCCTGTTTGCCGGTTCTCCAAACTACTCGAAATTTCTGCTACCGGTTCTCCAGAACCTGTCAGAACCTGCTGAATTTCACCCCTGATCCAAAGGTATTTAGGACCTGGTTTTGAAGTCCTGACAGCCAGCCCCTCATCCCACATGGTAATATGAGTGCATTTATTGCCATTTACAGTGTCCTTTGATCACGGGACTGTCAGGCCTGCAGAGGTTCCTTTAAGAATCTTTGGCCTGCCACACTTTCTTATAATTTCCTATGCTGTTTCAATAGTGTAATAGTTGGGAGGGGGGAATAGAAAGGAGTAGAATTGTGGAATGTGTGTTGTCATTCCTTTCTAGAAGCCAAGGTCATCTTTTGTCTCCGCACCTCTGCACTTGACCGGAAGAAGCTGGGTGGAGATGCCAGCGTGGAAGAAGAAGATTGGGCCATGTGATGGATTTACGGGTGTGGGGATAAGATCATGAACTTTCAACTGGGTGGAATTCCAGGACGTAAATCAGAGTTGGAATTCCATAGATGTTCCAACATACCTGTATTATTAAATTGGAACTTTAAGGATGATTCTGCCTTGGACTCTGATTTATTCCTGCATGGTATTTGGAATGCTGACAGGGACTTCTATTTACGTTTTTGCTGAAAAAGCCACTTATTTAGGATTTTCAACAAAAAAATACTAAAATTGTGGCATTCACTAATGACCATGGATTCGTTTAATGACCTTGGTGATTCCTTTAATGACCACTGGATAAAGAGGTTGTAAAATTGGGTCATGATGATGCCCTTATGATTATCTCGACCGATAATCATAATGGGCAGGCTCCATTATGGTCATAAGTCAAGGACTATCTTCTACACACGGGGGGGGGGGGGGGGAGAAGATGCTATATTCTAGATTTCTCTTAACACAGATCCTAATTTGCACAGAATTGCTCTCCATCACTGTAGTTGTGCTAAAGGTGCTAGATGCTAAGACTGAGATTTCTTGTCGAACTCTAAATAGGGTCATTTCTCAGTTGTGATTATATGGCACAATAAAAGACAGTGCCATTTTTAAACATCTTCCCACAATTTCACCATAGTTCTCACTCCCAGTTACCTGCTCTGGATCCAGTGGGGCAAACTCTTCTCCCAAGGCTGCAAAAGTGAACTTTAGGGCATTCCACACCTTATTACAGAAATGGGAGGCTTTTTCCATGTCTGCCATATCTAGATTAATACTGGTGCCTGTTGGGATATAAATTAAGTAGAGCCTAAATTTTCATGTGTACCTATGATAGACAGTTGTCATTAATTTATACAATCAATAGTTGTATTATATCATGAAGTCAGGACTAACTAAGGTAAAGATAAAGGTTCCCCTTGCACATACTGTATGTGCTAGTCATTCCCAACTCTAGAGGGTGCTGCTCATCTCCATTTCAAAGCTGAAGAGCCAGCCCTGTCCGAAGACGTCTCCGTGGTCATGTGGCTGGCATGACTAAACGCCAAAGGCGCATGGAATGCTGTTACTTTCTCACCAAAGGTGGTCCCTATTTTTTCTACTTGCATTTTTACATGCTTTCGAACTGCTAGGTTGGCAGAAGCTGGGACAAGTAACAGGAGCTCACTCGACGCTACGCTAGGGATTCAAACCGCCGAACTGCGGACCTTTCTGATCGACAAGCTCAGCGTCTTAGCCACTGAGCCACCACGTCCCTCAGGACTAACTACCTACATGGTGCCTATTGATTCCTCCCATAATATCTCTCTGGACACCCCAGATTTCCTAATTCTTCTGACTTTGTCCACATATCCTTTTAATCTAAATAAATAAACAGGAGGTTCTTTGTTGCAAGAAAGCCCGCTTGGTATAATAGTTAAAGCAATGCTTCAAGCCTTGGAAACCTTAAGATATATGGACTTGTACAGGAGGGAGGGATGAAGGGTCACCTTAATGAATTCAATGTAAGTCTAGATCAGAATTGACCCTTGCAATTTTCAAGGTTATATTTTCAACCAAACCAGCATGAAAGAGACTTTTCCACAATCTGTATCATTCTAGCCTCCTTAGTTGGCCAACTACTGAGAGTTTGACCAACGGCCAAGTCAATAATATAGTGTTGGTTTTGTTCTTCTTGTTAGGAGTTCTTAAAGGGCCAGCAACAGCTCAGCATCATGAGAGAAGGACTATGAATGAATGGATGAATTTCTCACCGTGGGCACTGTAACGGCAGAGAGCAAACCTTAGCGCATCAGAGCCACTTTCAGCAATTCCTTGAGGAAAATTCTGCAGCTGAACGGGAGCAGAGAAGGGAGCAGTGAGATCACAAGGGCCATGGGCATAGAGAGGGATTGGGTAAGGGGGGGGGGGACAAAAAGGAAAAGCGATTACCAGGCCTTCTGAACCAATGACAAGCTCTCGTGGACTCAAATTGCTCTCCTTTAGCTTCTGCTGCAGGACCTGAAACAGGAATAGAAGCAGCCAATGACTGATGGGAAGCCACCTCCATGCAACGCAAGTCCATTTTTACAGCCTACCCAAAACCTTTACCCAAAATCATGGCACTCAAATTTTGGCAGCATTTTTCTCATGTTTTTCAAGATATAATCCCCCAGGTACTTTAAAGGTACTTTTAAGATGAAGCATTCCTTATTCCCATGATGGCGAACCTATAGCACAGGTGCCACGGCCAGCCCTCTCTGCAGCCACGCAAGCCGTCACCCCAGCTCAGCGCCACCGCGCATGCACATGTCTCCCGCCAGCCAGCTGGTTTTGGGGTCTCTGCCACACATGCGCAGGGGAGCAGGGCACCTACGGGAGACATGCGTGCATGCAGGAGATGCATGCGCATGCAGAGGGTTATGCGTGCATGCGGGGGAGGGCGCAGGGTGTTGTGGTGCCCCCCCCTCCCACAGCCCGTTTTTGTACCCAGGAGGCTGCAGGGAGGCCTACTAGGCCCAAAATGGGTCGTGGGGGCGGGGCACGGGAGTTTTGCGCGCACATTGCATTGCATTGCGCTTTCAGCCCATGACGACAAAAAGGTTAGCCATCACTGCCTTATTCCCTCAGATTCTGAGTCTCCAGGCTATAATCCTACATCCTCTGTTGTACAAATAAGCCCAGTTGGGAAGATTTTTTTAAAAAAAACTCAAAGGGAAGGCTACGAAGGAAACTCTTAAATGTCCTCACATCTACCCGACCCATCAGAGCAGGGAGGCAAGGAATGCTGTAGGTCCCATCTCTGAGGAAGATACACCTGGTGGGACCCAGAAGGGCCTTCTCTGTGGTGGCTCCCTCTCTTTGGAACAACATCTCTCCCCCCAGAGATTAGAATGGCCACTTCTGGAAGGTGTAGAAGACCTGGTTCTGCCAGTGGGCCTGGGGAACTCTTAGTGGGATGTGTTAGGAATATAATCTAACGGTTGTGATTGGCAATATATACATCATATAACAATGTTGTACCTGTTTCTTTAAATCATGCTGTAAATGTGATTGACTGCTGTTTCCTCAGTCGGCCATAAGATGGAGCCAGAATCACTGTTAGACTCTGATCTGCTCTGAGGGTTTTGGAAGCTGGCTGTTAGAAGTGCCGTATAGTGATCAGCATGGGCTACTGTGTGTACCGGACTGTTTGTATGATTATGGACTGTGTTATTTGGATTATCCCATAACTGAAAGACGTTGATGACTGACTGTCTTATCCGTGTATGACCTGGACTGTTTGATGGACTCTGATACATCTATTTCCACGAAAGTAAAAACCTTTTTTAAACTGCAGCGTCTCTGTATGCTGGTTTGTGCTCTCCAACACAACTCTCACAACGCTTCTCTGAACGCACTCGCTCTCCCAACGGGGAGCTTTCCTAACAGGATGGAGCCCATTAAATGGCTCCTGTGATCTGCTGTCCCCGGGGTGGGCGATGGTTTTATTATGATTTTATATTATACTATATTAATCTATTTGATTCTTTTTATTAGTTTTATTGTTTTAAATGAGGTTTTATATTCTGTAAGCCGCCTTGAGTTGCCAGGGGCGAACAGGCGGCAATATAAATTCAATAAATTCAATAAATAAATGCAAAATACCTGCAAAGGGGCCCCATGAATAACGTCCAAAGGGTCAATCACATTCCCGAGAGATTTGCTCATTTTTCTGCCATGAGCATCATGAATTAAGGAGTGAAGGAATACCTGAAGCAGAGAGAAAGAAGACAGGATATCAGACTTGGAAGCCATCTTTCGCATTGGGCTTTCAGGCCTGCCACACTTTCTGCTGTGGGAAAATGGGAAGGGCGATTATATGGACTATGGGAGATATATATATAGTCTAAATGACATTCTTTTCTCAGAGAGTCAAGGACATCTTGCCCTGCACCTGGAGTGGTGTGACTGGGAGTCATCTCCAGTTTTGGACAGTGCCTGATTGGACCATGTGATGGACATGTGGGTGCAGGGAAGGGGCTTGAACTTTCACTTGGATGGGGAAAACCTGGAAACTTTCAGATTCGGGTTTTCCCAGATGTGCCAATATGACATCTCTAATAAAATGGAACTTTGAGGAAACGTAAGACTCGGAGTCTTCTTTCGTTGGGGGTGTTACTTGGAACCCTGACACAGGATGGAGCACAAAACTCTACTAAAAATCTTCACCTTGGATTCTTTTTTTCACAGACACAGAATTTGTAAAATCATAGAACTGAGAGGTAACCAAGGTTGGTTAGGTGACCATGTCCTACCTTCTTCTCAATCCAAGTTCAAGCTTCTCTAATCAATGGCTGTGTGTCTTCTGTATATCAAGAACCCCTCAGTCATCAATTCTCTACATAATGGATTGCACTGATGAACAAATAATTTAAGAAAATCCTTCTGACATATGACTGCAACTTAAGATCACATCCTCTATTCTAGGAGTGTGTGGAATGGGACTGTTCTCCTCGTGCCCTTCGTTGCCCCTTGTTCCCCACCAGCCATTGACCTCTATCATTTTATCTATCATCTCAGAGGTTGCCACAAAGAAGAGGGAGTCAAACTATTCTCCAAAGCACCTGAGGGTAGAACAAGAAGCAATGGGTGGAAACTAATCAAGGAGAGAAGCAACTTAGAACTGAGGAGAAATTTCCTGACAGTGAGAACAATTAATCAGTGGAACAGAAGTTGCCTCCAGAAGTTGTGAATGCCCCAACACTGGAAGTCTTTAAGAAGATGTTGGATAGCTATTTGTCTGAAACGGTATAGGGTTTCCTGCCTAGGCAGGGGGTTGGACTAGAAGACCTCCAAGGTCCCTTCCAACTCTACTATTGTATTGTATTGTATTGTATTGTATTGTATTGTATTTTGCCTCCGCTGTTAGGACCCTAGCTGTTCGCCCTGGGCAATGGGACGCAGCCTCTTCAGTCCCAGAATCTTCCTCACGGGCCATTAGGTGAAATACTGCTCAAGCCGGCCTTTTGAGCTCAGGAGAAAGTTGGCCGCCAGCCAATCGGAGGAAGGGAAAGGAGAAAGAGAGAGAGGGGGAGGGAGAAAGTTTCCCTGTCTAGTTTAATCTCTGACCCCAAAAGGCCAGGGTGAGCAATATTTCGCCTAATGGCCCGTGAGGAAGGTTCTGGGACTGAAAAGGCTGTGTCCCATTGCCCAGGGCGAAGATCTAGGGCCGTGATGGCGAACCTATGGCACGCGTGCCACAAGTGGCACGCGGAGCCATTTGTCAGGGCACGCGAGGCGCTGCCCTGTCAGCTGGCCAGCGCACATGCGCGCGCTGGCCAGCTGAGTTCACCTTTTTAAAAGCTATTTTTCGCCTTCCCCAGGCTCCAGAGGCTTTATAGGAGCCTGAGGAGGGCGAAAGGAGCCTCCCCCGCCCCCCCGGAGGCTTCAGGGACCGTCCTTGAAGCCTTCGGAAAGCTTAAAACCACCCTCCGAGCAAACCGGAAGTGACTTCAGGGAAGCCTCCGGAGGGCCTCCGGGGGGTCGGGGGAGGCTCTTTTTGCCCTCCCCAGGCTCCTATAAAGCCCCTGGAGCCTGGGGAGGGCAAAAAAAAATGTAAAAATGGGGGGGTTGCGCATTGTGCGCGCATGCGCACTGGGGGGGTTGCGCATTGCATTATGGGTGCAGCATGCCCGCACTCGACCCCCCTGCGCTCCCCCCACTTGTGGCACGCGAGCCAAAAAAGGTTCGCCATCACTGATCTAGGGTCTTTTCAGGGGAGGCGAAATGACAGAGGTCAATGGCTGGGGGTGGAACCTTGGGGCGAACAAGGGGCGGCAAAGGGTACTAGGAGAACAGTCCTAGACACGGAGTGTGGGAGTGCTTGATCAGTAGAAAGGAACATGATTTCCTCCAAATTATTTGTATAACTATGATTCCTTGTCATTAACTACATTCTGGATATTTAAAGCCCCAACTAAACTGCCTATCCTGTAAAAAGATAAAGGTAAAGATTCCCCTTACACATATGTACTAGTGGTTCCCGATTCTAAGGGGCGGTGCTCATCTCCGTTTCAAAGCCGAGGAGCCAGCGCTGTCCGAAGACGTCTCTGTTGTCATGTGGCCGGCATGACTAAATGCCGAAGGCGCACGGAACGCTGTTACCTTCCCACCGAAGGTGGTTCCTACTTTTCTACTTGCATTTCTACATGCTTTCGAACTGCTTGGCCTATCCTGTAGTAGATGTATTATGGTTCTTCAACAAAAACTGAGGTAAACAATATGATATTCCCTATTTTAGGGTACAGTTTTTACAATTCTTTGTAAAAAGAATTTGCCTGTAGCTGGTGGAGTGCAATCAAACTGAAGGGCACAAATTTCTTTATTTCTAATTTACACCATATAACTGGGAAGATAATAAAAGGTCATGATAGTCCCCTTGTTATGATCCAGAGTGACAAAGTACAACACAATAATACTAGACATATGACTGTGATGGAGTCTGTCCATTATGGTCATATGTTTCGACAGTCACAAAACAAAACAACCTGATTTTATGATGTTTTTTACAACAGATGCTATGTTTTTTATCCAAACACAGTCATTTTTTTAAAAAAAAACCTAATGGTTTGTTATGGGCACAGTTTTGCTGAAAAGCAGGAGTGCTGGTTTTTGGCAAAAGCATCATAAACTGCAGTCAGGTAATTATGGGATGCTGCACACATCTATAAATGCAGCCGTGTTGCCGACGGTCTAAAGTTTGGTCACATGATGATGAAGACCTTCAAACTTCAAACAGTTACTATGCGACCAATAATAATAAGCCAAGGACTATCTAAACAACAATCTAAGCTGAATTATGTGTGACAAATACAGGGGATGTCAATCAATGTAACAGCCCAAACAGAGTAATTTCAGGATGACAGAAAAATTAAGCAATGGAATTCAACGGGGAAAATGCAGCCTGTGAGGAAGAACACAGTATTAACTAATACCTAGATAAGAACTGTGGTGGCACAGTGATTAGAATGCAGTACTTCAGGCTAATTCTGCTACCTGCCGGCTGCCTGCAATTTGGCAGTTCGAATCTCACCAGGCTCAAGGTTGACTCGGCCTTCCATCCTTCCGAGGTGAGTAAAATGAGGACCCAGATTGTTGAGGGCAATACACTAATTCTATAAACCGCTTAGAGAGGGCTGTAAAAGCACTGTAAAGCGGTGTATAAGTCTAAGTGCTATTGCTAGTGCTAAGACTAAAGAAAGCTTCTCAGTGTTGATGGATATTTTGGCTCCTATCTCTCAGTTGGGTATTCCTACTATGCCCTCATGTCCTTGAAGCCCAAGAGCTCCAAAAGGCAAGACACCTGGCTTCCAGCCCTCACCTGAGAGAAAGGCAGTTCTCCAGTCAGCTGTTTTCCCAGCATCACCATCCGGGCGACCCAAAAGAACAGAAGATCACTCCCAGTCTCCAAAAGGTTGTTGGGGAAAAATTGCTGGAGGTCTTCTGTCTGAGGGGAAACAGAGATACCTCTGAGATCACTGCCACCATTAGGGAACACACTTATTCACAAGGTTCCTATCCAACTTGGGAAATCATCTAGAGAGCGTCTGCTGAAGGCCACATGTTCACAAGAGATGAAAACAGTGAACCCAGGAGCAAGACTTTGGGGTGATTGTCCTGGTGATGTGGAACATATTGCTCCCATCGATGCAATTGGTCCACCCGTTCCTAGAAGTCCGGACTGAAGAAAGAAGACACTTCATTTTTTAGCACACCCTGGATACATCATCAGGTAATTGTTCTAACCTAGTCTTCACAGAATCACAAAGTAGACTCCTTGTCCCAAGAAAACCCCTTTGTATTAAGCTAATGTGAATTCCTCTCATTCACATCCAGCAAAGTCCCGGAAAACAGTCTTTCAGGGGTGAATTTACAACCACAAGACTTTATCAGGCTTGGAGAGCTGCCAGGCCGATAGCTTCCAAATGCAAGAAAATACTTGGCATGGAGTCTCTGAGAGTCACGAATAAATCTTCACACTAATTAATTGAACTTATTGTCTCCTGCAAACTCCATTCCTCTTTCGCTCTTTATTCCCTATGGGAGGGGCTGTTCACCATCCACCTGTGCCTTTACTCCCGACTCGGCCCTTGTTCCTTAACTGTTCCCTCCTCCTGGCAGCTCTGCACATACACACATCGGGAACAGGCTCCAGCTGTTCTTCTGCCCCACTGATCCCCGACTTCGGAGGCAGCTGATAACTGTCAGACGGCCCTGGCCCTATCTCTGCCTCAGACGCAGAGCCCTCATCAGAGCCTTCCCCAGACTCCAGGACTGGCCCATGTTCCTCCCCAACCTCCTCACTGTCTGAGTCTGCCACCAGCCCCACTGGCTGCTGGCGGGCCACAACAGTAATGAATGGGTAGCCATTGCGTTACATCTTGCTGTTGTTTTTATATTGGGGCTGACTGGGTTGTTGGTTTTTATGGCAAACTGCAGGGTGTCATTTAGGGGTTGTGTTTTACATTATTTTGCACCATATATATTTTTTCAGGGTTGTTTTGAGCAGGTGGTACAGATAATCTGTAAAATAAAACATTTTAGGAGAACAAATGGTCATTTTCATCTTTTTTATTTATCAATCTCAGGAACCTCTGGTAGGAAAGCAGGGGGTTGGAATGATTAATCCACAGAATATTCTAAACCAGGGGTGTCAAACTCAAGGCCTACTGGCCTGATCCAGCCCGTGGGGTGCTTAGATCTGGCCCAGGGGCCAGCCTGGAAATACTAAAGGACTGGCCCACGGTGCCTCTGCTGGCCAAAACAGGGCACAGACAGCCTCCCCGCACCCCGTTTTCAGCCTGGACGGCCTCCTGCAGCACCCTGCAGGCCAAAATGGGGTGCGGGGAGGCTCCCCCCATGCCCCATTTTGCCTCACAGGGTGCTGCAGGAGGCATCCGTCCCATCTCCCCCCCCCCAAACCGACCCATGGAGGACAACCACAATGTTGATCCGGCCCTCGAAGAAATCCAGTTTGACACCCCTGTTTTAAACCATAACATCATTTTTATATTATTTTGGCATTTTGGGTGGAAAGAGCCACTGTGGTTTGTAAGTCACGGCTGATGCCTTCACATTCTTGATCATCCCAGCCATCTCCAGCTCCGTCATTAAACCATAGCTAAACAAATGTATGTTTTTCCGTGATGGGTGAATAAAGCCTAAATCTCCATGTCCACACTGTGAAATGGAAAGACCAGGAACCCAACTCTTGGCTAGATTCTGAAGGCAATGAGGACAGGCTTGTGGGGTGGGGTCTCTGTGGGCAGGTTCTCCAGTCCCATCAGATCTGGAGGGGGCCAGGTTGGGTCAAAAGCTGCAAAATCCTTGTCTGCCAAAGTTTTTATATCATGCTCTTTTTTCTATGGTGACAATTTTCACAGGAAAGCAATCAAGTGCCAAAATGCCACCCACTTTAAATGTTCTGTTTCTCTATCATTTCTGGGCAGGATCTATCAGAAATGGTCGTAGCAGAACATGTTGCTTCCCAAACAGGCTTATCCTGGATTGTGGATTGCAATTCACACATTCTACCCAGAAAGGATGGATGATAAGAAAGGGAGTTTGATTCGCACATATAATTTCCCGTGAGCCTGAACAAGAGTCAGGGATGATGGGATGATGGGAGTTGGGATCCAATATACCTAGATAAAGGAAATCTGGATGTACTGTATTTTTTGGAGTATAAGATGCACCTTTTTCCCCAAAAAAAGAAGGTGAAAATCTGGGTGCATCTTATACACTGAATACAGCATTTTTGGCCTACCGAAACCCCACCCTCTTTGCAAAAATGGACATGCAGAGGGTTTGGGAGGCTTGCAAAGTGCTCCTGGGGCGTGGGGAGGGCAAAAAAGAGTAAATACGGGCCATTTTTGCTAGTTTTTGCCCCCCCCCCCAGCCCGCAGGAGCACTCTACAAGACTTTCAAAGCTCTGCATGCCCTTATATTTTTTTTGCAAAAAATGAGGCGTGCAGAGTGTTTGGAAAGCCTGTAGAGTGCAAAACCTTTTTTTTAAATTTACCTCTTCAAAATCATGGTGTGTCTTATACTCCAGTGCGTCTTATAGTCCGAAAAAGACGGTAGTTGAACAAGAATAGCTTTGGGAGATGGGAGCAAAAGCTACAGCTTGGGCCATGGTCACATAAGAGACATCTCATCCCACAGAATGAATGGGGATGGGCAAAGCATCTCAGAAGGGACCCTCCTTAGTTCTCTGGAAAGCAAAGGCAAAGGAGGAGAGAAGGCTTGCAAGATTGTTACTATAACCTTAAAATAAAGGCATAGTTACTACTCATGGCTTTGGTTTCCTGTCCAGACTGCCACAAATATGGTCAATGCAAGCCAACTGCTCTACTTCCCAAAGGTTACTCACCTTGTGGGGCCAGCCCAAAGCAGCAAAAGGGAAAAGGCTGGAGGAGAACCAAGTATCCAAGACATCAGCATCTAGAGAAGAGAAAAGCAAATAGAAAGTTTGCCTTTAAAAACATCTCACAACCTCTTTGGTTCTAAAAGACTCAGCGTAGCCATATGTCTGTGGAAAAAGTTTTCTAGAAGTACCGTGTTTTGCCATGTTAGGCAGGCACCAGTGGCGAAATTCATTTTTTTTTGCTACCAGTTCTGTGGGCGTGGCTTGGTGGGCGTGGCAGGGGAAGGATACTGCAAAATCTCCATTCCCACCCCACTCTTGGAGGAAGGATACTGCAAAATCTCCATTCCCACCCCACTCTTGGAGGAAGGATACTGCAAAATCTCCATTCCCACCCCACTCTGGGCCCAGTCAGAGGTTGTTTTTGCCGGTTCTCTGAACTACTCAAAATTTCCGCTACCTGTTCTCCAGAACCTGTGAGAACCTGCTGAATTTCACCCCTTGCATGTGCATGGTACGATCGCACCCCTGCTTCCTAGGAATGCGAATTCTCTTTTCCTCACAGAAATGTAGTCCTCAACGTACGGCCACAGTTGAGCCAAAAAATTCTGTTGCTAAGTGAGACAGCTGTTAAGTGAGTTTTGCCCTGTTTTACGACCTTTCCTGCCACGGTTGTTAAAAGAAGGTTGTTAAGTCAGTAACACAGTTAAGGGAATCTGCTTCCCCATTGATTTTGTCAGAGGATTTGCAAAAGATGAAGACATGATCCCAGGAAGCTGCAGCCGTCATAAATATGAACCAGTTGCCAAGCATCCAAATTTTGATCAAGTGAGCAGAGGGGTGCTGCAATGGTCATAAGTCACTTTTTTTTCAGTGCTGTTGTAACTTTGAACGGCCACGAAACAAACGGTCATAAGTCGAGGACTACCTATAAGTTCCTATATTGCTGCTTTACCTCTCAGCAGCTCCAGCTGCTGTTCAGATTTTCCAAGCATTCTAGCTGCTTTCGTCCGAGCTTCCACTTCCGTCCTGCCAACTACCCATAACCCATCGCTCTCCTTCTGCTGAAATTCACACACAAAGGAATATAAGTTTCATGGTGGCTGAGAGAAGCAGACATTCCCCCCTTCCCCCTCACCCAAGCATTCATCCAATCAGAAAGGTTGATGCTTACCACTCCTAGGTCAGGTGACCCAGAAAGCATGACCCGATAGGCTGGAATCTGATGACCCCACCACAGTTGTCGAGAAATACACCAATCGCTAAGCAAGGACATCAGAAATACAGCATGAGGAGTTTAAGAAGATAAGAAACTCTGCTGCATCATGTTAGATCATCTAGCTGGATCTTCCCTAAACTAAGCTAATTCTTTTGCATAATTTCCTTGGAGTTGCAATCTTTAAACACCTGCAAAAGCTCAGCTCAAGAGACCATGCAATGCTACCACCAACAAGACTGAATAGTGGTGACCAAACACAGAATAAGCCAATAAACAATTTAATAAAGGCCATTTTTCACCTACAATGGATACGGAGGTTACAATGCTGAACCAATCTTTACCCTCCTATCGGACCTAAACCAACCCATAGAGACGGTGAACAGGAAGAATATGTCTTGCTGATCTCAGGGACACCGCAAAGTCCCTGATCGATCCAAGAGAAGTTCTTCAAGCTGGCGACAAAAAGTCCAGCCCCAGGCTGATGAAGTTGGGACAGCTTCGGAACGGATGGGAAGCGGAAAGAGAAAGTGTGTCCATCTGGTGAGGAAACTTTATTGTTTTGGAAAAGACAGCCCCATTTTTTTTTTCAAGTGACATTAAATCCAAAAGCAGAAGAAAATAAGCAGTGAAATTAACCTATATTGGATTGCTTTGAATAGTGTGTTTAATTTTACTTTGTGGACTGAAGTGCTCACAACATTTTTTTTTTAAAGAGAACGGATCTGTTTTTCTTCTATTTTTTTATTTTTATGTTTTAACCTATGGATTAAAGTCTTCTTCTTATTTCAACAAGGACTTTTATTACTTGCTATTAATTCTATTTGAGAACTCTGTTTCTTTTAAGTTTGAAATAACATTAGAGAGTGGGAAGCAATACTGCCACTTGGAGGCTGGAGGCTTGAGTTTTTGAAACAATGCACTTTCCCTTTTCCTTTTGATCTCACTGACTTTGTATCTCAAGGCTTGGCAACTTGTTTATAGAAAGTGATAAGAAGCAAGGGTACAAATTGTTTTTACAGGTGCACTTTGAGAGTCTGACTGGCAGTGGGAGAGAAAAAGAAACAGAACCTTCTTTTTTGAAGATTATAAATCAGTGATGGCGAACCTATGGCACGCGTGCCACAAGTGGCACGCGGAGCCATTTGTCAGGGCACGCGAGGCGCTGCCCTGTCAGCTGGCCAGCTAAGTTCACCTTTTTAAAAGCTATTTTTCGCCTTCCCCAGGCTCCAGAGGCTTTATAGGAGCCTGGGGAGGGCGAAAAGAGCCTCCCCCGCCCCCCCCGGAGGTTTCAGGGACCGTCCGGAGGCTTCCCTGACGCCTTCGGAGCGCTTAAAACGACCCTCCGAGCAACCCGGAAGTCACTTCGGAGGGTGGTTTTAAGCGTTCCGAAGGCGTCAGGGAAGCCTCCGGATGGTCCCTGAAGCCTTCGGAACGCTTAAAATGACCCTCTGAGCAACCCGGAAGTCACTTCCGGGTTGCTCGGAGGGTGGTTCTAAGCGTTCCGAAGGCTTCAGGGAAGCCTCCGGACGGTCCCTGAAGCCTCCGGAGGGCCTCCGGGGGGGCGGGGGAGGCTCTTTTCACTCTCCCCAGGCTCCTATAAAGCCTCTGGAGCCTGGGGAGGGCGAAAAAAGCATGTAAAAATGGGGGGGGGCGCGTTGTGCGCGCATGCGCACTGGGGGATCACGCATTGCATTATGGGTGCAGCACGCCCGCACACGACCCCCCCGCGCTCCCCCCACTTGTGGCACGCGAGCCAAAAAAGGTTCGCCATTGCTGTTATAAATGAACTTGTGTCTAAGCTTATTTAATATAAGAAGCCTTGAAAGCCAGAGTGGCAGTATCCACTAGCTTGTCAAAATGGCACAACGTTCAAAAGAAACAATAACTTTGCAAAACATCTTGGCTGGAATTCAAAATTTATTAGAAATAACAGAGAGAATTGAGAAGAAGATGGAAAAAATAGAGTTTATAACAGCAAAAAATGATGGGGTCAGAGTCCCAAAAATTGAAGGGGAAAATGGGTTGAAAGTGGGAAAAGGGGAATATGGAAAAGGGAATTAGATTGACAGGAATTATACCCCGGATTTCAAGGCATGGAAGAAAAAAAAAGAGGAAAAACGATGGATTTAAGGAGAGAGAACTTCTCAGAAGCAAGATTGACAACCAAAGATAACCTGTTTAAAATAGCAGATGGAGGGCATCGAGATTACTTAAGTGATGCTACAAGCACCAAGCTGTGGAGAGAAGTCCACAAAAATTTTATTAAGGAAATAAATAGAAGATCAATTCCACAAATGACAAAAGAAATAAGACTGTATTATTACTGGAAGGATACAGGCTGATATATGAAAATTGATAATAAAAAATTAGTTAATTTTAGTAATTAGTGATTAGTAATTTAGTAATTTCTAGAGTGCTATGTTAAATAAATAATTGATAAGGATAATAAGGTACATACATGGTTTGAGGAGAGAAAATTTTATATAATTAGCGAATGAATTTTTGTTAATAAATAATATCTATAACACTAACAATGAAATGACAAGGGATAAATTGTAAACAGCGATTTGAAAAGGAGGATCAGAAACCTTGTTAAACATAATTAATTTTTATTTAGAACATGATATAAAGGGGTAATGTTATTAGATGATATTAGAAATAATTAATGAAATGCTACTATGTGCT